>NC_081214.1:542500-1207500 GCF_902713425.1 Acipenser ruthenus
AAACAGTTAACTATTTAATGCATCTAATGTATCTATTTAAAACTACAGTACAATAATAATAATAATAATAATAATAATAATAATAATAATAATAATAATAATAATAATAATAATAATACAAGTCTGAGCACTGGGCAGACACAGCCGAATCAGAAATTCCTGAAAACATTTTTTTTTTACACCTAAATGATGTACAGCGTGCTTCTCTAAATCTGGTCACATTTTGATGGTTCCAAAACCCCCAACAACCTGACGATTTCAATCTATATATCTCTATCTAAAATCTCCATCCAACAGGTAGGTAAGATTTACAATCTGAAACTCGAGCGAAAACAACAACAGCACGGCCCTTCTCGACCGAAGCGGCACCGCGTTAGCAGAAGCCCACAGCGCGCATTTTTCATTTCTCATACCGGGCCGCGTTCATGATTGATAGGAGATGCAAGTGAAGCGGTTATTTGCTTGGGTTTTTTTTGTAGCAAACTGTTCACATGCAATTGACATCCCCTTTCATGAGGGAGGGTTTGCATTGCTTTCTTTTCTCCAGATGTGTTCCCTCTTGAGCCACGTCGCAGTTCACGTGCTCAGCATCTCTCACTGTCTCTCTCACAGCCCTACACACAGCAGCGCGCCGTTAGAAATAATCCGCGGGCCGACACCTGTTATGTCTGCCACCTTCATTATAGCAATGGCTTCACAGGCTTTCGGCACATTATTTATAAAGATAGTTGTTGCTCAAACGTTTCAGTATTGTTTAACATACCGTTATTTCTATTTAAATCTAGTGTGCTCGCGCTTCGTATATTTCCTCATATTTGTGCGTGTACGGGCACAATTATATTTTTGCAAAGGTGTAACTTGCACCCTTTTTGGGAAAAGCATTTTAATTTATTTGTTACAAACCTTATGTTACACATACTGTGCAAAATAAGTGCATGTGTGAAATACCCAAATACCCAATTATTATTATTATTATTATTATTATTATTATTATTATTATTATTATTATTTGTGCTGTGTATAGGCCTATTCGTTTATCTTAACCCCGTTTTATTTTTCTTTCACAAATAATTGTACAATTCCTCCGTGTGGAAAGCGGCTGGAATCTGTCTGCATGCAGGCACGGTACCCGTTTCTTCGTTTTTCAAAGCCGTGCTGTCACTGTGAAATATGACACTGAAAGCGCCCCCCGGCTTTACCTGAATGACCCTCATGTTGAGCCCCGTCTCCTGCGCCAGCTGCTCCCTGATGTGTCTCGTGGGCTTGGGGGTGGCCGCGAACGCCGCTTTCAGCGTCTCCAGTTGTTTGGCTTTGATGGTGGTGCGCGGGCCGCGTCGCTTCCCTCCCAGGTTCTGGTCGTCGTTCTCGTTATTACCGCCTTCTTTGTCAGAAAGCGTCGCGCCTTCCGAGTCTTTAATGTCGTCTTGTAACTGGTCTTGAGAATCCGGAGATAAACTGGGGTCGCTACAGGCTGTTACTGGAAGTAAAACAAAATATTTTTAAAAATTAGTAATGGTTTCTAATACTTTTTTTTTGGTTTGTCTTGTTTTGTTTATAGTTTTATAATTCAAATGCCCCACGGAAACGCTATGGTCACAGATAAACACCAGTTGGCTTATTGCACAAATATATTGTGATAATACTGTACTACTGTACAGGCGTTTATATTAAATGGGCGCGTTAATGCTTGCTTTGCATGTTGCACATTCACTACTTTGTACTTCCTCAAGTAATTTATTAATCAAATAATTAAACGCATAGCTTCTACTGAATTACACTACAGCATTTCATTAGGTTCTTCGTGCAAGTTACACAAATGCATACATCAAGCGCACACGGGTAGAATACAGTGACTAATAATAATAATAATAATAATAATAATAATAATAATAATAATAATAATAATAATAATAATAATAACAGAAACGTGTTTTATTTTCCTAATAAATGGAAATGAGAGCCATCACCAATAATGACCCGTCCCTCCATTCTATTACAATATCTGGTTTCAGCCCATTGAAAATATATTGATCAAACACACAAGAGAAGCGATTTAACCAAGGCTGAAATACGGTGTTATATAATAATAATAATAATAATAATAATAATAATAATAATAATAATAATAATAATAACCTTTCCACCAATACCCCGATGATGTAGCAGGAAGGGGAACAGTTAGCTTTTAATTGCCGCTGGTTATATTTACCAAACTTAATAACATATTAAATATCGTGGGGAAAGAAAGAACAACGAGACTGCTCTTATTATTACACTGAGCATGAACGACTTTCCAATGTGAACATGCACTATGAGTATTAGTAGTGTAGTAGTAGCAGTAGTAATAGTAGCAGTAGTAGTATTAGTAGTAGTTTTAGTATTATTATAAGTATTAGTATTGATAATAATAAACAGCGCCATGTTTACACGCCAGTCTGTATGGTAAAGCCTTACCTGAGAGGAGTTTTAGTATTATTATAAGTAAGTAAGTATTATTATAAGTCTTACCTGAGAGGAGTTTTAGTATTATTATAAGTAAGTAAGTATTATTATAAGTCTTACCTGAGAGGAGTTTTAGTATTATTATAAGTAAGTAAGTATTATTATAAGTCTTACCTGAGAGGAGTTTTAGTATTATTATAAGTAAGTAAGTATTATTATAAGTCTTACCTGAGAGGAGGTTGCTGTCTTTGCCGCTGCTGCTGCTGTTCTGGAAATCTTCCTTGCAAACGAATTTGTTTTCGTCGATGATGTAGAGTTCCTCTCCGGTGGAGAGCTGTTTGTTGCACATCATGCAAGTGAAGCAGTTCAAGTGAAACACCTTGCTCCTGGCTCTCCGCACCAGGTCACTCGGGGAGATGCCCTGAGAGCAGCCCGCACACTTGGTACCAAAGCGCCTGCAAGAGCGAGTGAAAACAGAACCGGAGTTTACCGCACAGCAAGACCAGGAACGCACTCTGCGTGTGTATGAGGAACACAAACAGCGTCGTGGTGACATATATACCATATACATAAATACAGGCCGGCACAGTGCATTCCTGCTTTCTGTTTATATTTACTATATAATGTGTGTGTGTGTTTGTATGTTATACACCCCTGTCAAAATCATCATCCCATTTCCATTGTGGTCTGCAACTCATGCATTTCTATATAACCGAGGGAAAGAGTTTGCAAGGGTCGATTGAGTGTTCAATGAAACTTAAACATGTTTTCAATGATGAACCGGCCCCACTTTAATCTAAATAAACAAATAATAATAATAATAATAATAATAATAATAATAATATCTTTTTTGCTACTGTTTTGTGGTGCTGTATTTTATAATGACAATGATATAGCATTCAACACCCTGTGGTTTTGTTGGTTTTAGTTTTCTTGTGTAAACTGTAAGTGCGAGTCGATCTCACACACAAACATTCCCGCACACACTAACCTTATATTTCAATTTACTGGTGATTCAGAATGTATTTGTCTATATTTTGTTATATACACGTATGAGAAACATTATTATTTGAATATTTCCTTATTTTTTATAGCCTATATATATATATATATATATATATATATATATATATATATATATATACACACACACACACACACGCTATAGCCACTATTAGATAGATACTCGACTTTGCTTTCTTTTCTTTTTTAATTACATGTGTATATAAGGAGCTGCTATGTGCCATTTATACGCACACTACACATGTGCTTATGTTCCTGTACAGGAGAGCTGTGTGATTTAGTTTGGTGATTGAGGTTTGGTTTGGTAGTCTTCCATTCTATTCCACATTAATGACAGCAACGCTTTTCACTGTGCTTATTTTTTAAAAAAGCCTTTTGTGTAGTTAAGAGCAGAGCCCGTCCCTTACTCAACAGTGCGCGCATGTAAACCGTGTGGATTGAGCGCGTGTACTAATTAATGTGGATTGCGGGTCTGTGATTGTTTTGTCTCCGGGTTTCCTCTTCAAACGAGTTGATTATTTAAATCCACTTTTCACATATTTACTAGAACCGCAGCGATGGCCCGGCGGCGCAGACAGACCTAACACTGGGACGGCTCACACTTCCTCCAGGAATCGCTCTATTTATTGATCTTTGCAGTTTCTCTGCTTTCTGCGCAGCTTTCCAAAAGGAACGTGCCATTTCCTTTAGAACCTTACCTGCAACCGAATACACAAAGTTCATCATGTGCGAAGCATAACGCCACAAAGAACAGGGGTTCGTTTGCTTATTACTTAATCATGGGCCCTGATATTCATTGCACCCCCAGCCCAGCTGCAATACACCTTTTTAATCGCGGATAAATTATCTGTATCTTCTCATTTCCGAAAGTAGCCTGCATCTAACATGCATATATTTATATAGACTTTGAACTAATAATTTGTCCACATAAAAGCGTATGTTATTGGTTCGTTTAGTACATTTGACGATATTAATTTTGTCTGATAATAAAGATTAAGTATATGTTTTGCAATGCCGTTCGCTGTAAACCACATCATAATTTTATGAATTACAAAAATGTCATGAAAAATATTTTTGTAATTCAGCTCATAAATTAAATTACATGTTTTTAAACAATAGGATATATATATATATATATATATATATATATATATATATATATATATATATATATATATATATATATATATATATAAAGATATATAAAGATATATAAAGATATATATATAATGTAACCCCCAGCTGTTATAATTTAAAGATATTTTCGTTTAATAAACTACAGTAATGCACGTAGGGCCTCATATTTAGATAGAGCTTGAATTATTTTAATGTCTTATATTCTCTTGCGATTGATCTGTACTATTTAGAACAAGCAATAAAAAGTGCATGACATTATTAGATTCCATTTCTAAGTAGATATTTTGGTTTAGCAGTGTTGGTAAACATACCTGCACCGGACCATACAATAGCCGGTGAAAATCAGTTTGTACAGGTCCAAAAAATACGCGTTTTTACATTTTAGTTAGTGAGGTGTTTTGCATTAATTTATTCATATATTTCATATATTTTAATGGCATATTTGTTCACACGATACTGTTAAACCGAGCAGACTAGTTTGGCAGTGTATTGCATACATGTCTGATGATAGGCTGTATATTACTGTTAAAAAAAATATATGAACAGATATGAACATATATAGAACAAAACAATTATATCAATTGAATATATTTGGTATTTGTTTGTGAATGAAGTTTACGAGCTATGCCAATTCAATTGGAAATAATGCTGCTCCCGGCCAGGTGCTTACCTAAAGAAGTCGTTTTTGCAGTAGAGTTTCCCTTCTCTCGAGAAGCACTTCTCCGTTAAATTCCCTTTACACTCACAGCACTGCACACACTTCACGTGCCAGGCTCGGTCCAGAACATTGAGCAGAAACCTGTCCAGAATGGGTCTTTCGCACCCAGCACAGTGCACCATCGTCTTTGGATCCAGTCCCAGGAATCGGCAAGGCGTTCTGTCTGTCTCTGATGATTTGCAACAAGGTGGATTTCACTACAAGGGATTTGGTTCCTGTCTGCTGTGAGGTCCTCTGGGTCGATTGGAGTGGTGAAGAAGAAGAGGAAGAAGAAGAGGAAGAAAACCAGCCCCCCTTCTCTCTTTCTCTTTCGCTCGCGCTCCCCTTTTTCTGGCCCAAAATACGAAGATTCCAAAAAAGGTTTTTGTCAGTTCTGAGGTAGAGCCACGAAGATCAGTCTTCTATTTCTTCTTCCAAAACATAAATGACCAAACAATGTTTGCAAACGGACACCACACCACGGCCTGTTTGCACTAAAAATACAAACCCACACTGTGCTCGTCAGGTGGGGCACATGTAAAGGGATTATGAGCAGTGTTGTCAGTATAGTTAACTAACATCTATGCCATGCATCTAATGCAATTTGTGGTGGACAGTATCATTAGCACCAAAAATAAACATGCCTACCATAATCGCAGGATTGTGTTTTTCATGTCCATCGCCCTTCGCTTCAAGTAGCTGTTTAAAGACCTGACCCCTTGCAGTGTCTGTCCTCTCTGCTTGTGAGAAGTTAGAGTGTATTTGTCATGTCTGTTCCCGTACTGATCGCTTTACTCAGTTGATGCTCCCGATAGAAGCGCCACTAGTCTGCATGTTCCTGGAGGCACACGCCACCCTTATTCACATCCTCGCTACGTCACTGAACACCTGCGCCAATCAGCGCCTCGCCATCCAAGTTACCATTAACTATCCCCTCCACGCTTTGAGTGTACACTGCGTGCTATTTATAGAGAACAGTGGAAGAACCCGAATGTCCAAAAACCTTACAAACTGTCATGTGGAAGTTGGGAGACTAGCATATATATATATATATATATATATATATATATATATATATATATATATATATATATATATATATATATATATATATATATATTAAAAGTCGGATTGTATTTTTTTTTCTTTGCTAATTGTATTTAGATTGTATTGAGGTCATCTGTTGCCGCTGTTTATATTCTATAGAACTGAATCGCAGGCCACGACTTAGTCCTATGATGTGCGCCAATCGATTTTGAGAGGATATGTCATAGCTGTGTATATGACACAATGTCAAGACCATGACCGGAATCACTCGGTTTCTCAAAGGCTGTACTGTATTTTATTGAGTTGAATTGTCGTACTGTTTGCTATCTCTATGGGGAAGCACAGGCTAGCAAGTAAATGGTAATTTACAGTAATAAACTGTACTTTTCATACATGTATTTATGGCCTTTTGAATATGGGACTAGTCTGAACCTTTTAAATGTATGGCGTCAAGTCTCCACACATGCGACACACATCACCCGGAGAGTCCCGCTGAAATACCAGGACGGGTCTTTTCAGAGGACCGAGGTGAGTAAATAAGTTTGTGAATAACAACAAACTTTTCCTTTTTCTTTCTTTTTCTTTTTATAAGGAAAGCATATTTGCTAAATGTAGGAATGGACCTGTTTACTTTGTGAAACTGTATTTATTATATTATGATCAATCAATACAACGTTAGATATGTTTCCCATTGATACACTATATATATACACACACGCACACACACACACACACACACACACACACACACACACACACACACACACACACACTATTTTAATAAGTCTCCAGTGTACAATGGGTTATTATAAGGAACGAACCAATGTTTTAAATTACAATGCCGTGTTGTTACAAATGTTGTTGATTATTATATTCGTTGTTATTGTTACACGCATTTGTATTCTTATTTTGATTTTTGTTTAATTATTATAATATTATGGTTCGTGTAACTGTCTTCAAGTCAAGGCTTTTAAGAAAGGTCTTCTATAGAAACGCGCCTGGTGCCTGGCACAGGAACAGAGGGTAAGGAGTCATTTGAGCACCTTGGTACTTGTTAATCAGTCCCACCTTCTTTCGATGTGTAATGAGCACTGTTAAATCCATTCATCTTAAATGCACCAATAAACATCCACAAACAAACCTGGCTGTTTGTTGTCTGAATAATGTTTAGTGAAGGACGGCTCTACGGGCAGGTAAAGAAAGCCGTCCAACAATAGACCGTCTGTTCAGTCTGCAGCTTCAACGGGCATGTGAGTGGATTCTAGCATATGAAATCTATTAATTACAATGTAATACAAGCAATACAAATCGCCTCGTTCACAATGATACCAATGTGTTTATAAGTACTCTCTCAGAAGTAACACCAACACAAAAAGAAAGGATAATATTGGGGCGTTTCTAGAATTAGTAGCCATCAGTTTAAACAATAGCGCGTTGTAATTGGTGGCGGTCAAAACAGTACACAATCAAGCTGTAACGCGAAAAACGTGTCAAATGCCAATACTGTCAATACCTTGTATTATGCGTTGTATAAATACGCGGTGACGCGGTGCAGAAGCCACGGAGCGGGTGTTCCAGATAAGGGCATTAAGATATGTTCCTCATACACGGGTATTTGTGGATTAATCTATTGAATACCATATCACCGCTGCATTACAATTTTACGCCGTGTTTGTGTGTTTTAATTTAAAGGTGGTGGAGTAGCCTTAATACTTTCATTTATTTAGCAATCTTGCATTGCAAAATGTACAACGTAAACTCAAAAGTTTTCATTTGATATACTTGGATCTCCCTGTTCAATGATATTTATTTGGCTATTGGGTATAATAATATTAAATAAACAAGCGCTGGTCTGATATTAATATGAAATATAGTTATGTTATTCAATATTTCTGTATTGCGTTTGGTAACACAGATCAAGACAGATGTAAATAAACTATTTTTTTTAAAACACATCACTAAATACTTAACTGTATAAATTATGAAAAACATATTCATGTGAAATACAACTCTCCCTCTTATTATTAAGTCGAGTTTTCTTAACTTGTGAGATAAACATTAACAGCAATTCTAGAGAAAGCGTAGTATAAGGATGAGTATTTACTTCACTAAATACAAAAAATATTGAAACGACAGTCGGCTCTTAAAACGCTTTTTTTCTTTTTTTCTTTTTTTTAATCTGCCGAATATAAGAAATATTTGTGTTCTGCTACTTTCTATATTTACATTATTTATGTGTGAGCTCCACACGTGCCTTCTATACCTAATCCTAAATCACAACGCACCCGCACCCGCGACCCCCCACCCCCACCCCTCTCAAAATATTCTTTCAGCTATTTGTAATTCTGGCGGCGTTTATTGTGTAAACGTTCCACTAGAAATCTAGAATCAATACCAACTCTCCTCGTGCATATGGGCTCGTTCTCATGTAAAACAGAAGCGCATAGTGCAGAGTGGAGAGGGGTCGGGACGGGCCGTGCGTTCCGGTCCTCCTGTGCCCTATACAGTGACAGCTGTACTCGTGTCTCTGGGGGCCTCTTCTTTTGACTGCGGGACCCCCTTTGGATGGCATGTGTTGTTCTGGGATGAATACCAGATAAGAGATGAACGCACAACATCTTAGCGCCCGAGCATCTCTCTCGCATTGTCTTCCTTGCCCTGTCTGTGTGTGTGTGCGTGCGAGTGTGTTTGTTTCTGTGTGTGTGTGCGTGCGTGTGTGTGTGTGTGTGCGTGTGTGTGTGTGTGTCTGTGTGTTTTAATTCATCTGTTAAGCATCTGGTTGCATTTCCACCCACGCTAGAAAAGGAGTTCTCCCTACAGGGGTGAGTTCTGACAGTTTGGCGACGAAACTTGTCAGCACTCGATACTTCTTGAAGTGTATCTTGAAGTGAGTTCAGCTGTCCCGGAAGGAAACATTGTGGCATGTAAATCAAGTACAACGAATTCAAATAAAATAAACCATAAGCGTCTTCTAATGCCCGTCGCTCAGCTTAGCAATGCACACGATTGTCTTGAAGCGGACCTTTCTAAACAAGGAAAGCTCAATACGGTCTCTTCAATGCTATACTGTTAAACGCAGGTTTTTACTTCAGAGAGTGACACGGTACAGTGAAGCAGCCAGCCTGCGACCCTTTCTAGCACTCTGTGTCCCAGATAAGGCATACATATTGTAGGTACCTGCACTGTGTTTCACCCCAAGATTTTAGGGTGACCCAAAAGCTTCTTCTTCTTCTTCTTCTTCTTCTTCTTCTTCTTCTTCTTCTTCTTCTTCTTCTTCTTCTTCTTCTTCTTCTTCTTAATAATAATAAAATAATAATAATAATAATAATAATAATAATAATAATAATAATAATAATAATAATAATAATAATAATAATATCACCACCATTACTAATAGTTACAATAATTAGAAGGAGGAGAATTCTGCATACACTGTATTTTACTCTAACTTATTTGCATGTTATTTTTGTCATGCAGAACAAGATGTTAGCACTATATTTACATTATAAATTATAGTAATGAAAAGGGGAGGTACAGTTTTCTAGTGATGAGACTGTCTGTTGATAAACTATATTTACATTACAATAGTAATGAAAAGGGGAGGTACAGTTTTCTAGTGATGAGACTATTTAGGTAAACTATATTTTTGGAGCATGTTGTGGCATAACTTGTCCCAAAACGTGAGGCCTTTTGCTTTTGACAATCTAATAAGTGTCACTAATTGTCATTAATTGTAATGTTTTTTTTTGAGTCTACACGTGATTTCCATGGAATTGGTATGAAGCAAACCTTAGCTGTGAACACATTCCACAGCAATTCACAACAATGCCCGGATTATCAGCATTAACGCACCGTGGGCAGGTATTTAAACATGAGCGTGTTTCTCTCTGAACAGAACCTAAAGTATTCTACAAGCTTTTATAGCCGTTGAGTACCGACTGTTTCTGAATGAAAAACACCTGCTATAAATGTGTTTGGCATACATTAATACTTATATAAAAAAATAACTTAAATAGATATTCGAAAAAGCGCGACACAAGAATAGACACGAATAAAGCAATCTGTAGCCAGACCCCTCGCCTCTCCATCAAAACATGAGAAAAAAATCTAACAGCCAGTGACTCTCAAAAACTAGAGGGAGCTATCGATTGAAGAATACCTCGGCTCTAAGGACGGGCGTTACAGCGGCTTTAGGAATATTATTCACTGCACTGTATGTACTACTTCACATTATTATTATTATTATTATTATTATTATTATTATTATTATTATTATTGCATCATTCTCCGGTGGCCTGCTGTTTATTATGAGTTTTTCTTAGGAATAACTGAAGGGAATGTTGCGAATTTAAACACCGTAATGTGGAATTATTTCAAAGTATTCTTTTTTTTACCATTTCTGGCGCGTTATTTATCTTCAATATGCAATACCAACAATGCTTCACACAGGCGAGGAATATAGTGCAACAAAAAAACAATATCCATTAAATATATAGAGTATGCAACATAGCGACAGCCACATACAACATGATTCACTGCAGTATCTATCCTTGGGTAAAGGTACACATGCTGGTTCCAGTGAAGCATCCATTTATGGAACCCTTAATGGTTCTATTTAGAACTCTTCAGCTCCATATCGAATCCATTACACATAACCCTTCTTCGTTCAGTATATAAGAAAAGTTCTTTTTTAGAGCCTACACAAAAAAGGGGAACCATAATTAACGTTCTTTCTGGAGCAGCTATTTCGTTTAATTTATACTGTATAAAGATTAGAAGTGGCTCAAATCCCCCAATTAACTCCATGAGACGCGTAAATTGTTTATGACTGTAAGTCGCCCTGGATAAGGACGTCTGCTAAGAAATAAATAATAATAATAATAATAATAATAATAATAATAATAATAATAATAATAATAATAATAATAATAAATGTCACGGGTTCACTACGCGGTTCAGGTTCTCAGGATTTCTTGGAAATCCAAGTTCATTGAGTTCTTGTTTCATGTTTACATGACATGTGTTTGTGTTGGAGTGCATGTGGGGAATGGTCGGGTCAGAGTTCTCCAAACTAGTCAAATAAAACGCAATTCCATTTGACATTGCATTTCACTTAACTAGTTTGGAGAACTCTGATTTCAAGAGCAACAATATATATATAAAATTCTTTATCGAACAAGCGTATCTAATGTATTGTTTTATATTGTCTTCTGCTGATGGTATATCACAATTAAACCTGCACATATACCCGAATTATAATGAAAGTCAGTACACTCATTAGAATTAGTGTGCTTATCAAATACATTGGTTTGTTTTGCTAAACTAATCCAGCTAATCCGGATATTACTCAATAATAAGAAATATTAAGACATTACTACTGCTATTTATATTACAGTGATGTCTCCACAGCAACAGCAAAAAAAAATTGTAAAAGTACCAGAAAATAAATACATCCACAGTAAAGAGTTACATTACATTTAGCAAAACGCTACATTCATTGAAACTTTTAAAATGGGATTGTAATAATAATAATAATAATAATAATAATAATAATACGGTGATAATGCATTTCTCTATTTGCTAAAATCAATAAACCCAATGATACAAAATTAAACAAACGTAATGCAGCATACAAGCTCTCGCTTCTGAGACAAGTTGAAAAGTTCAAGTTTAAAGTTTGTAACCGTGTGCTTTACTAGGATATATATATATATATATATATATATATATATATATATATATATATATATATATATATATAACAAGGTTTCTCTCTCTCTCTCTCTCTCTCTCTCTCTCTCTCTCTCTCTCTCTCTCTCTCTCTCTCTCTCTCTCTCTCTCTCTCCCCCCTCTATTTTCAGTAATACACGTGACCCTAACCTCTCCTATCCGGTAGGGGTTTGCGCTCCTATCTTTCTGATCGCCATGCATGTAAAGACCCGGGTGACACTCTGTAATAAAGTGAGAAATATTAGCGCTGGCCGAGCCTTTGATCAACTACGCGAGACAGCATCCCCTCGAGCTCTCTCTCTCTCTCTTACCAGCAGTTCTTGTGCGATATCCCGGGCCGGGGGGGGGGGGGGGGGGGGGGGGGGGGGGGGTTGTATATAGGTATACGCACACACAATACAAAATAATAGTAATGATAATAATAATCTTACTTAATCTGCATAGATTGTGGAGTTTACAATTAAAATCTCCTTTATTGCTGAACGATTAATTTTCCCTTTTTTTAAAACATAAAAAGAAATACCAATAATGTTTTTCTTTTTTTTTTTCTTTGAAAGTCATTGCTACAGATATAAAGACGACCTGGTACATCCCTGCCCGTCTCTAGGTCTAGCTACAGTTTTCTTTATGAATGCATTTGCTGCGTGTAAACTGCGAGCTTCACCAACAGAAATGTTTTCAACGCTACCTACCTCATTCATCCCTGGGTAAGGATTTCAAGAAAATAACTGCGTTTACCTTTTAATGCAGCGCTCCAAAAAAGACAGCAGTCTGTGGTTTCACGGGAACGATAAAAGCTTCCACAATGCGGGTAATCCCGCATCCTGTATCACGCACTCTCAGATAATAGATATTACTGATTGGGTCCCGGATTGATCATCTCAATGCCCTGGATAAGGTCTGCGATTGAATTTGTTGTTTGTCTTCCTGCTGCCAGAAATCGTGTTTTTATTTCGATACAAAAGATTGTGTACAGTATAAGCACGTTACTTTTGGTGTCTCCTATTCCAAAAATGCAACGCGCTGTCAAAAATGTATACTTACTATATTTTTAGTTTCAGATTACTAAAAAAAAGAAAAAAATTAAATCAAACTTATTTTTTCTACATTTAAACAATTTGCTTAATACAGTTGTATAATCTATAATAATTCGGTGACAACAGAATTATATCTGTGATAAAACCACGTTGTATTAAAAACCCTAGTAAGGTGCATGTTAATTTGTGTTGTCATACACACAGACGGTGTAAATATGTACAACAGTATTGGTTATTGAGGGTTTATTTGGGGACGCCATGCGACACCCCACGCATGATTACATGCATACACATTTCAAGCCCACACACCGTCCCACTGAAACCCGTTCGGATCAGAGGGGCGTGATAATGCCCAGAGCAGTGCGCCTCGTTTTAAACGTGTCATGAGAACGCACTGGCGTGCATTAAAGCTGCGTGACGCGGGAGTGGAATCGAATCGCGTCTTCATTCAGTTTAAAGGTTATTTGTTAACTGCTTTCCGTGACACCTCACGCTGTTTCAGCATCACTTAATAAATACATTATAACTCAGCCTTGGTTGATATAGAATTAAATTGCAGTGCTGGTGGCGCTGCACTTTTTGGCCGATAGCTATATAACAAAACTGTTTTTGGGGGGTTACTTTTAGGGGCTTAATGAATGAACCCAAAGGGACCCGCCTCCCGCATCAGCGTTAGTTGAATACCAATGCGTGTGCGTTTCAAACACTGCGATAGTATTTCTGTGCATATTCATTTTTATAGGGAAGGTTACATTTGAACTTATAGTTATTATTTTTTTCAATCAGCACTTGTAAGTATGTCACTATGACACTCTTAGGGAGTGTTATTAATAGGGTATTAGCATCTGTTTTAATGGATGTATCTTATATTTCACAGAGGAACTCATTTTACTGACAGCTGCTTATATCTAATACACTGACCCTACATGCAGCAGCATCGCTAGATACAGAACCATGGTCATGTCTGAGGTCCTGTCGAGCAATGCAGCAGTATGCAATACCTTTCCAAACCCCTTCTCGTTTCTGGATTGTATTTAAGTAGGGTGTTTTAGGGGACCTGCGTTCTTGAGCTTACTTTCCACCCAAATCACGTTTATTGTTTTGATTTTTTTGTTTTTTTGCTACCTCCCCTTTTCCCCGATTAAAACTAACACGGATAGCAAACTCAGAGAAATGGAAACGGTGGGGGACGGTTGTTGTAGTTTAGATTAATGGCACCGAGTGTCTATTCTGCAATAAAGGTGAAAGGGCTAGAATCACTAATGATTATAATATAATGTTCGGTGATAACCACTCCCTTTGAGATATTATCGCGCCTGGTGGAATGCTCCAGGGAGCCGCTACAGTGCTGAAACCACGAGATACCGCTGCGTTCTGCAAGGAGAGATCTGTGCGCTGTGATCCGGGCACCAGCGCCGCTGCTGCGGGGAGCTGATACGGGAGGCCGGGGGAGGAATTAAAAACAGGTCGCGATAGCGTGAAAGTTTGGAAGATTTAATTATAATGAATTCCAAAATGACAATTATTATTATTATTATTATTATTATTATTATTATTATTATTATTATTATTATTATTATTATTATTATTATTATTATTATTATTATTATTATTAAAAATAAGCAGAACGACTGTGCATATATATAACAGAGGGTTCTAGAATGGGATCAACGTGAAACCAGAGTTCTAAAGAGAACCTGAATTCGATGGCTCACATTTGGAATCCCTATAATTAAGAGGGAAAGAAATAACAACAGAAAAATAGTTAAACAAACGAAAACAATTAACGGGACAAACAGAAAGCATGCTTTATTCATTTATCCATTCTATGCAACGCAAGTCCTGGAGCCGCAGTAAGAGCTGGTACGTGGCTTGCAAACCATGAACATTGAAATACTGGAAGGGAATAAAGTGAAGGCTGCAATACCGAACAGACTAACGTGATGACGACCCAGGCACGCAATCTGACACACGATGCAATTCAATAAATATACATTTAAAATGTGAATACAGACAACCAGCTGAAAACCAGAAGAAGCAGGGGCTGTTGTGAAAGGGACGCGATTGGGATGCAGCGTTAGGCAGTACAAATATCTGAAGAGACTTGGAAAAAGGAAGCCACTGGCAGCAGTAAACACTACTGATTTCTGGATGCAGTAAATTCAGAACTGCAGAATAACAAGATTAACAAACCTACTAATAACTGACTGTGTCCAAACTACAGCACTGATAAAAAAAAATACAAGGGAAAACGGGGGTGAAAAAGACACTGAATAATAATATAGCATCAAGGAAAAGAGAAAGAACGAATGAGAGAGAGAGAGAGAGAGAGAGAGAGAGAGAGAGAGAGAGAGAGAGAGAGAGAGAGAGGTAAACCACGAGAGGCCGAGGCAATCCCACCTCGTCTATCTTCATTGTGTGCTCGGAAAGCACCCCTGCACACCGGAAAGCCACTATCAAAGCCACGGCTTTATTTGATATCCTATAGATCAGGAGGGAGACAAAGCTTTATTTTCGCCAGGAGAGTGATATTTTACTGTGACCTTACGGGTTTATGTTGGAGAGGTGTCAGGGAGCTGGGATAGATGGCTAATGCATAGGCAAGAGGCGGCTGTTTGGGGTTGCTGAGTGTCAGCAGGGTTTTACAGGGGGGCGCAGCGGGGATTTAGGACCGATGGGAGCCTCGCTGGGATTTGGGCGAGGGGATATAAATATATCTGCTTGTTCGAGCCGCTAGCTGGACCTGTGGATTAAATCGCTATGGGAATCTGCATAATAGCAATACAGGTTCCTGGGCGGGCGATGAATCAATGTGAAGGGAAAGGGCTCTGCTAAACATTGGGGGGGGGGGGGGGGGGGGGTTCTTTTCTGTTTGTCTTTTCTATAGCTGTGCTTGTTTGGGCGTTTGTTAGACCTGTTCGTAAATGAAACGTCATATTTCAGCATTGAAATGACATCATCATTCCAATCGTTTTCAAACAGCGTCACCGGTTACAGCAACCCGAGCAGCAGGAGCAGGTTAGGGACAGAACGCATAATTAACACGACGGACAGCCATGTAAGATGATGATTTAGAATGGGCACCTGTCCCTTCAGCAAGTCTGACTCGCACTAACCTGTAATCCGGGTCTGGTGCTGGTAGTGCATCCTCTATATATGCTATAGCTGCTGTCTTTAAACCGATGTGGACACTTGGAGCCCATTGCCACTGTGCTGAAATGACAAGGCATCTCATATTTACATTATCAAGGTAATACAATCATGGTGTAATCACATTTTCTGTAATTTCATATTCCATTTCGTATTTCCTTTGACTCTTGAATCACACTGATTTTCAAATGGCACGGAGTGTAAAACCCATGCAGACACTCAAATAAAATGCACTGAATGAATCACTGTGAATACCATTCAAACAATGCTCTTAGTGTTCAAAATGATGAACATACTGGCGTGTATTCAATAGAAACACGGAGAGCTATGGACTTGCTTCTTGTTTTCCGAGGATCTTGTCTTCTGGACGTGGCTCCTCGGTATAATCTCCTGCATTCTGCACCTGTGAGTCCTAACTGTGTTCCTGCAAGTCCTCGTCAAGCTGCTGCAGATCTGAGTTGCATTACCGCGTCCACTGGAGGCTTGGTGCATTGGCAAACACGGTGTGCTACTCGTTTTATGCATTCAGTTTAGTGTCCACAACAGCGTGTTTTACAGAAGAGGTTCTTTATTATATGTATAATTAAATAGAGCAGGTAGAACTCATCATCTCCGCTGATGTTTAGCACTTTACTGGTTAACAGGTTTACAAGGGGCTGTGAAAACACAGAGGCTCTGTCATATTTCCCCCATGTTAAATAGAACTCTAAAGAAGTAATTGGAATTTACTTCATACCTGAATAACTGCATATAAATAAGAACACATTTCACAGGGGGTTCGGCAGCGCTCTCTTTAGTCACATAAAATCAGCACATGCATTATATAATACAGAGCAAATCATCTTATTCTGCACCCGGCTATCGGTGCTCTGTCAGAGAATTCTTTCACATTTGACTTAAGATTCAAACAAGCAATTTCAATTTAGCACACACACATATGAGCACATTTTGTTTTTAATAAGACATTTATTTAGGTGAAGATGAGTACCGGTGGCAGTGAGACAGACCACAATGCTTTCGATTTAAGTTGCAATCCAAAAGCTCACCGATCAGTATGCACTGCATATACTATGCCACCACAGTACATGCAATACACCGTGCAAACATGCTGGCTTAATGCCTCTACAGTTGTGCATGTTAGTCACGCGAGATCTGCAGACTTTCATTGCGGTTCCACAGCTCTGATATACAGATACCTGTGTGAGTTGGTGTTGGACTGGCAGCACTGATTGAGAATGGACCTAACAGCTTCTCCACAGTGCAGGGATAGAGCAAGCCATGGCAATGGGAGCTTGCCCAGGACCAGATGAATCTCCATGCTCAAAATATCCCTCGTTTTGAGATTGCCTGCTAGATCAAGCTTGTGGCGTGGGCCACAGTTGAGATACTAAAGTTCCATGTATGTGCTCGAGACAGACAGCGATGCAGTAGCTGCTATCTTCGAAAATTAGGGTGCAATTAAAATGCATTCTAGCGTTCTCTCCCATTAGTAGGAGGGAGATGAATGTTCTACAAGGTGTCTGGATTGCAGCTCCATTTTCCAAGTCAGTAACAGCCAGCACTGTGAGCATTCTCAGGGCTGACACCTCTTTCAAATAAACCTCTCCGCATGGGTACTGTGTGTGACGTGTGAGCATTATCTCAGCCTTGACAGGCAAGAGCTCTGATCGCTTCGCGTTGGTGATCCTCAGATAGCAGATAGAAGGTACGTAGATATGAGGCTCATTCCGGTATATTCTTGCATTTAACGAGTTTAGAAGGTCAAAAGGCTGTGACCCCCTTTTCTGTTTTTAGTTTCTGGTCATATATTTCATTTGTTTGTCTTCACCACATTTGCCTGGTGTGAACCCCCTTGAACGGCTGGATGGAGCTGCAGGATTGAGAAGGCTGTAAATAAAAGTGTCCGACAGCGGGCAGGGTCGCTTCTCACCTTGACTCCTGATCCAGAGGTGTGAGGGGCAAGTGAAGGTCACAGAGGGGGAGGCCTGAGCCCCGGCCATCAAGAGGAGCTGCGGAGGTGTCAAAGGGGAACAATAACCCTGCCAGACCCTGCTCTAGCCTTTACAAGACCCCGGGACAGCTCCACTGCAATTGTGAGGACCCAGTCTTATCTTAATGATGTGCACTAATACACTAATGAAAGCTACAGTAAATGCATTAAAGATTTTATGCAGTATGTGTACATCTATACAGTATCTATCTATCTATCTATCTATCTATCTATATAATCTACTGATCTAGTAGAACATGTCATTGACGAGACATCAGCACTATAACAGTACATACAATTAGCCATTTATACAGTTGGGTTTTTACTGGAGCAATCTAGGTAAAGTACCTTGCTCAAGGGTACAGCAGCAGTGTCCCCCACCTGGGATTGAACCCACGACCCTCCGGTCAAGAGTCCAGAGCCCTAACCACTACTCCACACTGCTGCAAAACATTATTTTGAAGACCTCATTATATTTGTATAATGTGCAGAGATAACAGTATCCTATATCATCAAAGATCTGATATTATACAAGTACCGCAGACCAAACCATAAACCTTCATGACTATAGGCATACATGTTTATTATCATTAACTTGATCCAAGGCAAGCCAGCGGACGTTATTTTACACTGATCAAAACATTACTGGCTACAGAGTTTCCTCATGGTTTTTTCTGCATCTTCTTGTACTATCCTACATGCTATACATTGCACATTGTATCACATGCTGTTTAGCGAATAACATGAAAAAGAGAGCGAATATACACCATGCTGTAAAAAGTATAGGCTCCATAGAGCCGTGCAAACTGCTATTAGTCACAATGAATCGAACCAGCACGGCACACAGGGGTGTCGTTACTTCAAATATATGGCAGTGTCCACCATACTTTATATTGTAATACATGTATTTTGCTCACAAAGCACAGCCACGTGCCTCTCTGCAGAATGCATAGGAGGACAGTGATCAAATGGGCTTGGAAGAATTGTTTGAGCTAAAGAAACCGCCAATACAATACAACCTGAATTGGCACAGGTTTAGATGGGGAGTTTCATTTCTATATAATATAATTTAAATCCTGTTATATGGAAATCCCGTTTGAACTCGGATTATCTCAGTCATCTGAGTTTGTGAATACATTCCGATCTCAAGCGCCTGGACACATTGTTATCCAAAAACACAATCCAAGAATTTAGAAGGAGAATTATTTTAGGTGATGATAATATATATATATATATATATATATATATATATATATATATATATATATATATATATATAGCACCTTTCTAAAAGCTTTCCATTTGACTTTCCTGATCATCAAGGACTGCATTCACAGTTTGTATCAATTTTCTATGTTATTTTAATTGGCACATAAAATCAAACTGCTACCACTGGCAACATGGCAATTCATTTTAAGTACTGGCAGTAATTCAAATGCAATTACATCAAAGCTAACATCTATTTTTCCAATTATTGTAATTCTTGAATTCCCATTTAATTCACATGGAGTAAACAACATCCATTCATCATACACTCAACATGTATTCTAGATCTAATGATAAGGGAGTTTGAAATACAGTTAAAGCGTAGTACAGCATGGTAAACCACATCTAAGTATGATAAACATGTTAAAAACTATGGAGAAAAACAGAACGTGCATAGTACAAGCACTGATGAAAGCATGGTTAATTGCAAAATGATTGTGCAAATGCACCGATTAATCAGGTTCATGCACTTCTAAGCAACGCTGTGTCCATTTTCCTCTCTCTTCATTCCACAGATAGCATCAGCGTAACAAAATGTGTGCGTCGTCGCAATTCAAATGACTTCAACCTGCTCTTTATACGACCCGAAGGTGCTTTGAGAAGATGAATGCCTCCCACGTGGTCTAAACGAGCGGAGTCACTGAGCGGATCGGGAGGTGTGAATGTGGAACAGTGACCTTGCAGTGAGCCCCCAGTGTCACCCCTATCTGTCTGGCTCGGCACTTTTCATTTACTCCCCAACCCCAACCCCCCCCCCCCCCAATCATCTTCATCATCTTTACGATTCCGTTCCTATCATGAAGTGTTGCTTTAGTGCAGTGAACTCCTCAAGGCCATGGTCGCTGATCCAGCTGAGAGGCAGGGTGCAGGGTTCAGAATGCTGGGTGCAGGGTGCAGGGTGCGGGGTGCAGGGTGCAGGGTGCAGGGTGTAGGGTGTAGAGTTCAGGGTGCAGGGTTCCGAATGCTGGGTGCGGGGTGCGGGGTGCAGGGTGTAGGGTGTAGAGTTCAGGGTGCAGGGTTCAGAATGCTGGGTGCTGGGTGCGGGGTGCGGGGTGCGGGGTGCAGTGTGCAGGGTGCAGGGTGTAGGGTGCAGATTTCAGGGTGCGAGGAGCAGGGTTGTAGGGTGTAATGCAATGAAGGTACTCTTCTGCTGGCCCAAGATCAGGTATATCTGATAGTCACCTGATTACCATGCTGTCCTTAAACCTTATTCCACCGATGTACCCATTAATGTAAGAAATTGTGAAGTGCAGAGATACTGTACGTTTCAGCTCCACCTCATGGAGTCAAAGCAATCTACACAGAGTTTCCTGAGTGCAATCCTCCCTGTCAATCCTGATTGTACTCATATTATCAGCTCGTTTCACAGTGTAATTCACTGATACAGAACTTGTATCTATTGTAGGCAGTAATGAAAGTGAAGGTGAGAGTGCGCCTCCCTTAAGCCTGAAACAGTGGGAGCATTAGCATGAAAGCAGGTTTCAAGCTGTTACATTGCCCTTCCCAGACCTCAACCTTTCGAATCTTCTGCAGAAGAGAGGCTGGCATTCGAATTTGCAACACCACCTTTTGTAAGAATATCTTAAGTAGCTGTTGGAAGTTTTTCTTGTTTTTTTAATTCTACATCTCATTGGTGATTTTTTTTCCCCCGTGCTTTAACAATAAAAAAGGATGTTGAAAAACAAGCTGGTACGTAAAATGCATTGTGAGGAGCAAGCCTGCTGAATAAACTGCTTCAAATGGAATTGTTGACTGTGGCTCTTTTTATATGAACGCAGGCACACACTGCAGACAGGCAGGAAACGTCTTTCTAGTTGCTGGTTTGTTTAACGTCATGAGACTGAGAACACATTATACTTTATTATTATTATTATTATTATTATTATTATTATTATTATTATTATTATTATTATTATTATTAATAATAATAATAAATATCATTATATTATTAAATAAGCTCAGTTAAGAAACAGTGCAGAAGTTCCCATGAAGGAACCACAGGTTCTAGCATAAGGAGAAGATTGTGGGCGTAACAAGCTAACAGCTATGTGAGGGACAGGCAGCTTACACAAACACAAAGCACCTCGCAGGTAATGTGATTTCTAGCCCACGGTTTCTGTTGCTGACACGCTTTGGCAATGTATTTTGCTCCTCCCAGTTACAGCGCACTGTGAGCCGGCAGTGTGCAGAATCCACGCAGCATGGTTCAAGTAAAATAAGAAGCGTCTGTAACGCGTGGGGTTTGTTGTGGATTGAAGTGCTAATAAGAAATGTGTCTTGTGTACAATAGCAGCTTCCCCAGCTCTTAATCCCTGGCTCTTTGGCCTGTATAAAGCTTAGTAGAGCATCACCCAAGTTTCCCAGTGCTGCTGCAGCACACCAGACACAGGCATCGAGCTGAGACTTAATATAGAGCCCTTTGTGCGCATCTCAGAATACAGGACTTCCCAAAATAACAACCTTAAATCCCAGGCTGTGTTTACTAGCGTTTAATACTGCGCTGAGATCTGTTTACTATCGGTTAACACTGCGCTGGGATTTGTTGAGCTAAGGATTGCTTTTTCAATGCTGGTATTCTGCTTCTCTTATCACACCACGAAGCCGATTCTTTTTAGCTGCAAAGCTCAGTACTCTCCTATTGTTGCAACAGTAAGTATGCATGCATCCTGCATTTTCACTGTACAAACAGCAGGCTAATGCAGAACTCTGTGCTCGGGGAGATTTCTTTTAAAGAGCTTCTTGCTTGTTATTCAGCACATGATTGCAGGGGGCATTTCTGTGAAAAAAAACAGAAGAAATTAATCCTGTACTGAAAAAATATGTAGATTTCTCAGAACTACCAGTATGAAATTGGTTTTAAATTCTGCACATTCAGTTTTTATACTTAGCATTTACAGTACATTCATCTACAAAACTGAAAGCATAGGCTTTATGATTATTAAAGAGTAGCAATGGTTATTTGTATTATTTATATGTGATACTCTAATGGGTTTTTATACAGTACGATGGATACACAGCACAAAAGTTAGGGTTCACTTACTGAATGCCTCCACAATAAATGGGAAGCTCTGTTCAGTACAGATGGTACAAGGCACTTTTTTATGCACAGTAATACTTGCACAGAATACTTGACCAATCTGTGTCAATATACGAGGCAAACTGTGCCCTCCGTACGTTGCTTACTGTATCTCCACACAACCTATCAATCAATCAATCAATCAATCAATCAGTCAATCAATCCAAACCAGTCAAGCAGTCAATCCCTATTACTCTCCAGTTATTCTAACATTCTAAACTGAACAGTGTGACTCCTGTACATCTTTAACGCAGCAGTATAGGCAAGTCGCTTGACTGTCTTGAGAAACACAGACGTCTCCCTGCCTGCTGGAGGCAGATCCCCCTTTAAGGCCATTGCCACTCTCATTGACTTCACTGCACAAAGAGCACGGGGCTCCTAAGCTAGCTGGCGTTAATTAAAAGCCTCTTCCACTCCACTCTCAGTCAGCGACCAGCATACTGCACAGGTTAAATTGCATGTGAAAGTGGCAGGCTACACACAGTTTGTTTTGGATTCAATAGCATCTCATTTACACTTGTTAATTGCAGCTAATTGGTTCTAATTAGATGAACAGGAAACCCTCTGGGACCATTCATACCTTTAATTTGTAGTAAATATCATTAATTAACATATGCTAATTAAAGCCAATTAACATTGATTAAGAGATGCCAGCTACAGGGAAAAGTACAACTATCAAAATCCCATCAAGTCAGCAGAAAATGTGACACATGCTGCAAGTTTGAGAGGCGGAGAGCGGGCGGAATATTAAAGTAGCATCTGTTTGCGTAGCTGGCTTGCTGGCTTGTTTTCTCGTTGGATGTTGTTTTCACATCATTTCCCAGCTTTTAGCAGTGAAGGCTGCTTGTATACTGCCATGCCCACATTGGCGCCGGTAATCTGTGCACCTGTATAGGAAGTGCACCTGTGGCTTAAGGGCATCTGTGATCAGGCATTAGTGAAATCGGAATGGCTTCGATTCCGAGTTCCAAGTTCCGCAGGGGACAATAGCATGTGCTGCTGCTGAGAGGGGTCTGCCAGCTAACCTGTGAGCAAGAGAGGAGAATGCTTCAGCCCTTCTGCTCCGATCTGGAATGCCAAAATAAAAAACTTTGTCGGTCATTATTTCAAAGCGTTATTTTTGCTGTAAACCTGTGCGGTTGTTTTTTTTTTTTTTCAGATGGCAGCTCATTAACCAGTAAGAAAGCTGGGCTGAAGAAACAAACGGAGCCCTCGCCTCTCACACTGGCACTGTCAGGCGAGGCACGGGTTCTGACAGCTGCTGTAATAAATATGCTCATTATTCATAAACGTGAGGTGCTGAATATGTGCACTGTTATCTGGGCATATATTATCTCTCTTGCATCGGCCGCTGTGGCGTAAGGCAGGTCTCTGTGAATATCTCATCATTAAGACTCACAGAAAATGTGCTTCATGTTTTAATAGGATCTGTTGTCATCTTGTATTAGAAAGTGCATTGTGAGTTGGGATGATATTCTGCACTGCAGGAAACAGGGTGTCAGGTCACTCTGTGGCTGCACTTAGTGTTGACTGGCTGAAAAGTTCTGTAAAGCTTTTGAAATGGCTTTACAATTAATAATAATAATAATAATAATAATAATAATAATAATAATAATAATAATAATAATAATAATATCAAAATATTTTCTAAATAAAACTTTATGAAAGGGATACACAAGGTGTAGTTCTTTATATATGTATACACTGTATATGTACGTACATTTGAACTAACTACATAAATAAAGAAATGCCCTCTTATTTATAAATCTAGCTGCATTGATCTGGGTTGGAGCAGTGTTTGCACCCAGCCATCTGTCTAGCTGGAGGAACTTGAAGACAGAAACAATAAGAGACACGTACAAATGCCACGTGCCCTCTTCTCTTTTTCTTACAAACCACATTCAATAGCTTTTGATCTGTAAAAGCAGCTCCAGCTCTTGTCACACCTGCCATTCCAGCCAGTGTGCAGATGAGCATCATTAGACCATGTGCAACTTCTCACCCTCTGACTCTTATTCCATAGGATGCTGGCCATTCAACCTGAAATCATGGAAGATACACTCTGTACAAGGAGGCTGAGACACATCAAACAGTCCATATTCAAGAAGAACAAAGTGAAATAATAACTGAACAAAAGGGTGTCTAATTAAACAGCACAGAAGCTGCAAACACACACAGTTCACGTGGTCACTTTTTCTCAGCTGCAGTCTTCTGCAATCACTCACTGTTTTTTTTTTTTATGTATTTCACAAATCTAAATTTGCACCAAGCACTGAGATTTAGTAATAATCCCATGTAATTAACTGTATGCATTAAACATGATTAAAGAAACATGATTCTGGAAAAGCCTGGCATGGTAGCTGCAGAATGATTGTGTAAATGTACCATGGTAAGCTTTGATATGGTTACTGACAGGATACAGAGACTAATGCAATGTCAATTATTCATGACTGGAGCAGTATGTACAGTACATTGTATTGAAACATTTGAAATATATTCGAAAACTCTCCACACCTGTGCTCTAATCAATAAGAGAGCCCGGCAGCCTGGCGATATGAGACAACCAAACAAAAGCACATTCGAAGATTAACCATTCTCGTCTAATCACACCTGTGCAAAGTAAGGTCTTGAAAAGCTACCGTGTATCAAAGTGAGATTGGAGTTCTCAGTACACACTCACACACATACACACAGACAGACACAGTCAGACACAAGCACAGACACACATATATACACACACACACAGTTACACACAGACATACTCTCTCTCTCTCTCTCTCTCAGTCCCGGTTGTGAAGTGCAAATGCATGTCAGATGGTTGAGGATGCAGGATTACTCCAGGCCGTAGCGACACGACTGACTCAAGTCTCATCGAGTGCAAGGGAGCCCTTTCTGCTGGGCACAGCAGTGCAACCTGCCTCCTCTGAATGGGGTGAGCGATCACTCTCTGAACCTCAGCAGACGCTTTGCCAAAACTAGGACATGTTCTTAAAGAGACAGTTGAAACCCAGAAACAAACAGCAACGCCAAAACACAATGCACTCCAAAATATATCCGATTGTTAGTCTTTAACAGAGAGACATGCAGCAGACGCCTTGTTAAGCAGTAAATAATGAATTGATTATGCTCAACAGAAACCTTTTCTACAAATTAAACACAATACTCAGTTATACTCAGACATATCAGTGGGAGGTTCACTGTTTTTTTAGCCTTTCCTATTTAGAAAAAGGTTAATTTCTCAGCCACAGTTATTGAAAAACAGCATGATGTAGGAACAGGATGAGTCCCTCCCAAGTCCCCTCTCTCCAATCATGTGCAGTATTACTGGTGACTCCAATGCACATGTCTAGGGCAGGCACTCAAAAACGCTACATTTGGTTTCTGAACTAAAAGCAAAGCCCCTTGATCTTTTCCATTCTCTTTGAGATCTTGACGGGCTCTTCAGGACAGGCTGGGGTGATTATTGTAGCGTGCCCACCATCGCTGAGCAGTGCTGTTCTAGACTGAGATCACACCGTGGTCACGAGGGTCCTATCATTAACTGCAAACAAAGAGTGACAGCTCTGCTCTTAATTATACTGTCTTTAAAAGGAAACACGATGAGCTTAATGAGTTAATGAAGTGGCTGTCTGTCACCACAGCCGACCATTTGCATATGAGAAGATGGGATCCTGAAATGCCAAGAGCCACACACACACACACAGATACACACACACATAGACACGCACACAGACACACGCGCACACACACACACACACACACACACACAGACACACACAGACACACACAGACACACGCACACACACACAGATACACACTCACACAGATACATACACACATAGACACGCACACAGACACACGCACACACACACAGACACTCACACACGCACACAGACACTCACACAGACACACGCACACACAGATACTCAGACACATACACACACACAGAAGAAGCAGCCTGGGCAGTTTAGAACTGCATAGATAACAGTTCAGCTTATGAATATTCAGACTTGTTGGAGTTGGGGAGGGGCGGGGGGTGGGGTGGGGCGGGGGTGTGGGGTCTTGTTTTAAAAGTGTTAAGGGGAGGGGTTCCCATGGCAACCATTCTGCAGGTAGCGGTTGGGGTCCAGCTGCCCCCTAAAGTCCCCCGGAGACTTGTAAGAAGTGAGGACTTGTGAGCGGCAAGCATTTTGTCTCGGCACACTTGACAAA
The DNA here is from genome assembly GCF_902713425.1 of Acipenser ruthenus. Classification (NCBI taxonomy): domain Eukaryota; kingdom Metazoa; phylum Chordata; class Actinopteri; order Acipenseriformes; family Acipenseridae; genus Acipenser; species Acipenser ruthenus. Next base: position 569,308 of record NC_081214.1, read on the forward strand.
ACAAAGACAGCTCACTCCTCGGGTTTCATGCCACGTTTTGTATTCATAAACAAGCTGCTGGCTGTAGAGACTTGATAAAGCAGCGCAGGGCTCGGCAGAGACGGACACAGATTTGAATGCAAAGCTTCAGCTGCTGCCAATCCTTGCACTCCTATTATTCCACAGAATCTTTCTTTTTAGTTTTGTCTAGCGCTAAGCTGGCCAGGATCTAGACTAGAGATATGTTAAAAAAAAAGGAAGTCTGATTCAGACAGAAACAGCGATTAACATAAAAATTAAAGGAGAGAGAGAGCAAGAATGGAAAGCTGAATGCATGAAAAAGAATAAAATATCTTCACCCCCCTCCCCCTTCTCTCTGTCCCCTTTCCCTGTGGATTATTATTATCATCATCATTATTGTTATTTATATATACATCTATATATTAATAAAACATGCACTGGTCTGCATTGTGCTTGTGTTAGTATTTATAGATGTAAACAGATTTGGATTGGGGGATGTTGTTTGTAGCTGCCTGTATTACAAGTGATAAAGAAACATACCCCACAAACAATGCCTGCCTGTTACTGTGCTGTGTTACCATTGGGTTTAGCATCACTGAAGCCCCTGTTTAACAATCAATCAATCAATCTTTATTTTATAATGAATTCTAAACATTGTGGATGCGTGTGACATACAGAATCATACGAAAACGATGGAGTGAAAAACCTGAAATAGCAATTTAGACAACAGCTAATAACAGATATCAGGCTTAAAGAGCACTGAAAGCAAGAGAGAACACGCGGGTCTTGAGAGTTGATTTGAAGTGAGCGACTGTGGGAGATGCACGCACTAAAGCTGGGGGAGAGTTCCAGAGAGTCGGGGCCATGAAGCTAAAAGAGCGCTCTCCGAGTGTGGTGCGCTTTTGCTTGGGTATAACAAGCAGGCCTGAGTCAGAGGATCACACTGCCAGGGGGTCACACTGCCACAGTGCAGCCACTGCCCTGCCCTTTCACCTGGGATACCCAATGAGACGAAGTAACTCCTCTGCAGGGATGTCCTGACAGACTGCCTTTTCCATTTGAGATATGGGAAAGCTTTCTGTCTGCTTAACACATTTCATACAGTGTTAAAAACACGAAAGGAATGAGCCTGATGTGGCTTGAAAAAAAAACATTTTGTAAAACTTTAGCGGTAACTCCTTGCTTGGCTAAGATCACCGAGGGGACCCGAGGCTAATCAATGAACTGTTTATATACAGATATTTTTCAGGAAGGCTTCCAATACAGACCCTGTAATACACACACAACATCCTTGTCGCTTTGTGTTCTTTCTTGTCGGACGTACAGTGTTTTTGTGGATGAGCTGAAGGCTTGCCCAACTGGTTAAATCGAGCAGTGGGAGGGGGGGGGGGGGTTGCTGTCCCGGTGCCAGCGCAGTGATGGCGTGGCTCCCAGCGCCCCACGTCGCCTCCCATCCTCCCGCTGTCACTTTTGGCAAAGCCCCGGCTCCTAGCCTCCAAGATCCAATCAATGCGGGTCCAAATGCGGACAAGAGGAGAGGCTTAATTGTAATCTGTATTGACTGTTTGCTGCTTTGTCTGCCAATTTCTATCATGGATTGGTCGCACTCAATGATGTGCTTCTGTCAAGTTCTCTCACATTAATCCATATCATTATTACTTTTCACTATGGCCTTAATTTGGCTTCTGATGAAAAAAAAAACAGCAAACACAAAACAAAACAATACTGAGAAAAGTGTAACAAAGGGTGTGAAGTGCATAGGTTTAACTGAGCCCACTTACCATCAAACCATCATATCTGCTTTCTTTAAAGCCAGTGTGAAACTGCTTGAGCTTTATTCTGCAAACATACAAACCGAGTTGCAATTAGTTACACTCTGTGATCAATAAATGAGTGTCTCTTGGTGCTTGGTTAAACCTGCTGTCTACAGAAAAACAAACCTTTAATACCATAAAGACAATGCACACATTTCTATTAATTCAATCCCAATGCATATTGCTCATCTTTCATTGCAATAACTTAACATTGCGCTAGTTGCCAAAACTGCACGTTGGTTCTTTCATTTTCAATAGTACAATATTCTAAGTATTAATATTGGTAGTTGCACACATTAGTCTTGTCAAATAAGTATTAGCATTCTTTATTTGCTACCAGTTGTGTTTTTATTCAAGGCATTTTGTTGCTATGAACCTGTTATTACATTGGTAAAAATCCCTTTGAGGAGCTGGTTTGAATTTTCATTCATGTCAACGAGAAACAGAACGGCCTGATTAAAAGAAAACACACACACACAGAAACACAGGAACATCTGCCAGCACTGTACTGACTGCCTGTGTGTTATCGTGTAAATAGCAATGTAGTATGAAATATAAAACTACAAGACGACACAAAGGAAATGTCACTGGTGTGCCTGTCCTGCGCTGCTGTGGCAGAACTGCCAGCGTGACGGCTTGAACTGGGGGATCAGATAAGAAGAGAACCATAATGGAGGATGCTGAAGCACGGAATACTAAACACACTTTACATTGTCTTATCGGTCCCCACTCACAGCGCGAGCAGACTCTCACACACAGCTGTCCATCACTGAGACCCTGTCCACACCAAACAGTGTGAGCTGCTTTTAAACTGGCTTAAAACTCCACTGCAGAGCGGTTAATACCGGACTCGGGAGCTAGTCTCGAATCCGGTTCTAAATTAGATCGCATCAGGTAGTGCGGTTTGCCATGAGTGCGGACGAAGTAATGATACTGAACAACATTGTTTTTGTGTCCTCCAATATCCCAAAATGCTCTTTGATATGTCTGGTGCACGGACATTGCAAATTCTCAGAACAGGTGCCTGAAAGAGTTGAGAACGACTATCAATACAGCTTCACTGTGTACAGTTGTTGAGGCTTATGTTGTAAAATGGTGGATCGTGGAGCGACGTGCTCAGATGGCGAAAATCAAGGCCCTTCTTGATATCTGGAGCAGTGAAATCGTTCGAGGAGAACTTCACTGTTGTACAGTATTTTTAAGAAGTGACTTTGTTTTTACCCTATTTTAAGAAGTGACTTTGTTTTTACCCTATTTTAAGAAGTGACTTTGTTTTTACCCTATTTTAAGAAGTGACTTTGTTTTTACCCTATTTTAAGAAGTGACTTTGTTTTTACAGTATTTTAAAGAGTCTGTGTGTTCCTAATAAAGTGGCCCCAGTGAGTGCACACTGTTCTTGCAGGTAGATGTAACTGTGCCTGTGTATCTTGTCTGTACTTAGTGTTTGGGTTACCTAGTGCATTGCCGCTGGGATAGAGTTGCTCTGAATATTTGGGTACGGGCACCCGCTGTCAGGTCCTTAGGAAATTCATATAGACCTTCGGTTCAGCCCTAACTGCTAACTGCTCAAAGCCTTATATTTTACACAGCACTACGTAACCTATTGCTATAATACCAGCAAGTTCCACTTAAGACTTCAGAATCACTGCAGATAAGAACACAAGTGCAGCAGATAGAATATAACAAATTGAAATCTATATCAGTCTGCTATCTTAACAACCGGCTCACGATTAACCAATTCCAGCAGTGTTTAACTCTGTCAATATTAAAACCCAAATCAGATAAATAAATAAACAAACAAACAAATAAATAAATACAAAGAAATGGTAGCAATCTGAGGCAGTCTCCCAGCACTCCTCTCTCCCCCGCCTCCTGAGATGAAATCCTTGTCCTCTTATTCCTGCAATTTCTGCCTGATTGTTTTGTCTCTGGAGCTGATAAATGTGAGTCAAGGTGCAGCGGCACAGATAGCCCGACTCAATGCATAGTAAGAGGCTTGTGTAGGGGGAGGCAGTGCCCCAGGGCCAGGCCTTATCAGAGCATGCGGGCTCCATCTATCTGATTCCCAGCTCCAATAGCAAAGCGAGCCCCAATCCCTCTCTCCCATTCCAAGGGAGGAACAGAAAGATAAGTCCATGCTGGTGCAACACTGTAACCTTGTGCCAAAAACATTTTCTATTTCTTCTGTTTCCTTAATCTACTTTATTTATCTATCTGGTGGGCGCTATGGGGAAACTTCTTCACCTCTGGAAACTACTGAACTGGAAGGTAGGTCCGACTGAACTCGATCACTGCTCTGCAATGCTTTGTCTTCTCCATTGGTTTTGTTTTACCTCGCTCGAGAAGTGCAATGAGCAGAGCCAAACCCTGGCTGCTTGTTTTGCAGTATGTATCAGTGCATTGCACTTTACCAGAACCCAGAAACCAGGAATTCAGAAGGAAAGAGGTGTCCGGAGAGGTTAATGATCTGCTAGATGTGAAATGTAACCTGTATGGAGCTGTGGAGATGGAGTTCCATATTCTTCTGCTCTCCTCCCCCAGACACAGCAACTGACAGGGGGGGCATCAGAGCAGAACTAAACCCTGCATATCCCATACATTACTATGAGATTATTAGGAGACCTTTTGACCCTTCCCCAGGGTGGAGCATATTGGTTCTTTTTTTTAGATAAATATTACCATTATAAAATGGAACAGGTTGCCCACTAAACCCATCCGACTGCTCTGCATAGCGCCATAGCTTTGCATTCGCTGAGCTGTCAGCGTTTCGGATGTCCGCAATCTGCAAGTGCAAGAAAGTACAGCAGAACTTGTCTTAGAACTGAACATCACTGCTGTTGGGCTGTGCTGGGGATGACACCATTGCCCAATCTCTTGAAAAGCTCCACTGCATTTTCATTGCATTTAGGGATCAAAATGGTACAAAGGGTTTTTTGATCCAGCCCCGTTTAGTTCACTGGCTGTCTCATAAATCTCTTGTCCTGAACCTCAAGGTCAGTCCTCCACTCTTGCTCCAGATCCATCTGATCCATGCATCTCCAGCACAGCGTCTCCCTAGCCTTCCCCACTTCTGAAATACGAGCCCAATAACCTCACATTCATACACAGTAAGTAGGCTACAATAGTAATGCATGGAGGCCATTATGTCACTTTATGGATTTATTTGGGGGGGGGGGGCCTGACAGTAAATAGATTTCGGACTCTGCTTTCGTTAAATAGCCTGACCTTTCAGATGCCACTTTGCGGTGACCTGCGTTGGAGGGGCTTGTGTGGAAGAGTATTATCCTATCTGTTGCAGGACTCTAGTGTTCATAGCTGGAGCTGCTGCTGCTTCTAGGAGCAACACACAGCACACGTGCACATAGGAAACAAAGCAGCAGCAATGTGGCTGTAATGGTGCTGCACTTTGAGTGCAGTTAATTTTACAGGTAATTGGCTGTTGCAGTAGAACTTCTTCCTCTGTACATCAACAACTGCGCAGGTGACGGCGAGATTGCAATTGATTTTCATAACTAACTGTGTAGATGCAGGGGCTGCAGATTACTACAGAGGGATGAGGTATGCTGGCCCTTCATTATTATTCAGAACACTGTTGCATGTGGGGTGTAGTTCTTACGTGTGATTTAACAGTGATGTGTGTAGACCTGGGTTGGAATTAGAGCGCTGTACAAATCTCATTGAAAGGCACCATGGTGTTTGTTTGAAGAGTCTATAGCAGCGCTGTCATTTTAATTTCATTTGAGCAGTGTTTGTGCCACCATTCACGCTGAATCTTGCTTCAGAGTGGCTCAGTTGAATCCACATTATAGGATACTGTAAGGCTTCAATCACTTCCGACACAGACAGTGTGAACAGTTCTGCTGGTTTACAATTATTACTTGACAAGCACTGTATACAACACCCAAAGTGACATCCTCAACACAAGCCCCGTTGCCCTGTGTAATACCTCCAGGGGGGTATTCTTTTTAGAACAATGAATCGGTATTTGATTGCAGAGGATAGCTTTGCTTACACTGAAACCCCATTGCTGTGCACATATAGAGTGTTAACAGGCAGTTAAACACCTCCACTGTAACGATGAGGAGTACAAGCGCTCAAGTTACCGACCCATTTCATACTACATGAAATAACTGCTGTTTCACAATCATTATTTATTGCAATTAGTAATAGCTGTGCCATTACGTGCTATTTAAATGGTGTTTCGGACACTTGATTGGGATGGAGCTCCAATGTACAGACTTCTGCTGGGACAGACACAGGGGTGGACAGTGGGTTGGACAGTGGGGCTCTGAAATGGGACATTCTGTTTTATATTGCATTGCCCCCCATCTTGCATACATGTATATATAGATTGGCATTCTGGTTATGGTTAGTGACCTGTCCACCTTCTACCTCTAGTTTAAACTGCTGATAATCTCATTTTACAATAGTAAAGCCCATCAGACCACCTTTTCCTTGGGAAAGTCCTTTAAGAAGCGCTGTATTCCACAAGTCCGTCCGCAGGGGTTTGTTGAAAACAGTAAGGCTGATTCAAGGACCTGTTTCCATGAGAGAAACCTAAATGAACAAACAAACAAACAAACAAACACACTTTCTAATGAGAGGAAATAATGCGCTGTAATATGAAGTGGCTTCATTGTTACACAGACAGGCACATCTCATTTAAAATCCAATTTAAATAACTACCCAGTTACTAGGTATAAAAGTAGTCCAACCATACAGTCAGATGCATATTGGGTACTAAACAGGGAGCAGCACTTAAACTGGAAGGTTTTTTTTCCTCTTTGCCTGTAATCCCAGGGTGTTTGCGTACAGACGAAGAGGCTCGCCAGACAAGACTTTCAGGTTTTGATTTTTGCCCTGCAATCTCACTCCAGTTTGAGCTGGCCTCCGACGGTTCACTTTCCCAATACAGTATCTGGTATTGGCATGAGTTCCGAGCGCAGGCAGATTTTTATCCAGCTATGTAGGTTTGCAGTGACACAAGCTTTATCATCATAAAGAAGGCTGAATCAGCAATTAGTCTGTGTGTGGCACCACGGGGAGGAACGAGCGTCCCTCCGTCAGGAAGAAGAAAAGGGGTCCTTACAATGAAGGGCCCCTGGGAGAGTGGGCTGAAACCTCATGATGATGATTGATGCAGGCACGGCACAGACGCCCCAGCCTTGCAGGAAAATTAAAAGCCTATTTTGTGAAGTTGTAAAAAGAAGGAGAAACACATGAGGCTGATGGAGGACCCCCGATTGGATCCTGGATTCTATTTAGTAACATTCTCTCTTGGGGGGGGGGGGTCATTGTGGGGCTGACTGAAACGTTTACACACTGTCTGCCCTGAACTGAGCATATTTTTTAAACTCATTTTACTGTTTAAAATTGAAAATGTTCAGGATTTTTTATTTTTTTTAAGTTGTATAATAACGAAGGCGATGAGAGTTTTATAGCGACTCCTCAATAAAGATATTTTTCCGTGTGTGATTGTTTTATTTTTTTATTTTAGTCTCAAAAAAGCACTTGTTTCTCATCGCTGTTGATAAATATTGGTGTAAAATTAGACAAATGTTTGACCAATGTCTTCATCAGCCTATGTGCGTCTTACATTTTTTTTCTTTGTTTAATTGTTTTCTCAATAAAGAAATGTACCTATGATAAACACCCATTGTTATTACAACTGTAAATTAGTGTCCAATAACACATAACACAGCTAGAAGACAGCATTTAGTGCTGGGTATATTGTTTGTATATTATTTATCCAAAATCTGATTTTAATTGAGCGCCAGACCCCGCCAGCCTCCACCCATACAAGACAACCTCCTGGGGGGAGGGGTAAACAGAAACAAAACTCAACAACTAAAGAAAGAAGCCAGGCATTGAGGCTGGGCCGACCGTCTCTGTGTGATTCATCGGCTGCCATGTCAGTCTCTTTTCCTCTCTCCGAGTCCCCACAGAAGGGAGGTCACCCTCGTGTCAAGTGGGGTGTGCAGGCCAGCTGAGCTGCTCTCCATTTGCATTGTGCTAATTCATGCAGCAGCAGCAGTGACAAGAGCCAGAGAGGAGCAGTCTTGACAGGGGAGTGTGGGGAGGCATATGGGGTCTCACTGAAGAGGCTGCTGGGCAAAGGACCTGTAGTGCAGCGATGACTCTGGCATTTCCATTCCACCTCTCATTCACACATTCAAACAGACGTGGCCCCCTGCTTATGCCTGTCCACCCACTTCCATCTCAAGGGGTTGCCAAGAAACCCCCCCTCCTCAAAGAGTACCCTCTGCCCCTCCCTCCCTCTGCCCCTCCCTCCCTCCATACCTGCCAACCCCGCAACTAGAGGATCCAAAATCCCCAATCTCCTGAAGAGGTGCTCTCTATCGTGACCCCTTGAACAGAACCAGAGGATGCAAATCTGTCTTTCATTTTCTATTAGCGCTCGGATACAGCCATTCCAAAATAGACTGTCTTCCCCTTATTCAAAGATGAACGGCTTACAACTGTGCAGAGGCTTGAAGCTTTAACATAAGCTGGATGGATTTTCCTGCCAGAAAGGGCTGCGTCCCTGGAAAGCAGGTCCTGGTCAGTGACTGGAAGCCCAGTGACCCTGATGATGCAGACAGGGCTGGACACGAATAGGAAGCTGAACGTCTTTTAGAACTGTTCAGGGGCTCTGCAGCTCAAGCTTGGCTCTCCCTGCTGCCAGCTCGCTGGTTTGACAAGCAGCAGTAGAATGCATGGTGCCGTTTTCAATCTATTAGGCTTTATTGTGCACTAGGGAGCTATTGTGAGCTCTAGAGGGATTAACTAGGTAAGATCTGGGAAGCGCCCCCTGTGTGCTATTACCCCAGGCCTGATAACATCCCCAGTTTTTTTTTTTTGGAAAGTTCAATGCAAAGTTATGTGATAGACACGAACTTTCCTGTCATATGCGTTACATTGCATTTTTTCAATGCCGTTTAGTTTTAGTTGCAGTACATTCTGCATACACTGTATTCCGATTGAATATAAAGCAAGTTAACATGCTTCTGCACATTTAAATGCAATAGAAGAAGCATCAAAGCGGCTCGTCCTAAACGATTCTATGGACACGTGAACATGAAAATACTAAATGTTTAAAAAAAAAAAAAAAAAAGGCTTAAAAGAACAACCGCACACAGGTCTAGTTCTTTCTTGTACCAAAAAGACAAAAGGTGAAAGGAGAAGCAAGCTTTGTGCTGGGAGTCTGTGCTTGGGGAGAGTGCTCATTGTGTTACACTTGCCTGATCACTGGCAGTTGGACTCCTGTGCATCATCAGTGATGGGCTGGAATGACAGTGATGCCTCTTGGCAGGGCGCTGCCCTGGACAGAAGGGGAGAGGAGCAGATTCGGAATCAGCGGCTCTGTGTTGACCCTGACACCGAAGTGAAGGGAAGGTCAAGCCTTCTGTAAACGCAGTCTCAGCGGGGTGGGGCCCACAGCAGCGAGGGGGGACCAGTGGGGCTCCGAGGCTGCCCTCTCCCTCCCTCTCTCCGGTCTACTGCAATAACAGCTTAGCTAAGTACAGTATAGTGTTCAAGCAGTGATGGGCATGGTATGGAACTTGAGGAGTTTGGTAAAGGACAGTAATTACAAAGCAACACAATTCCAGTGCCAAACTATTAGAAGTCAATTTCACTTCTAGTGCAGGCTTATAAACTGCATGGGTTCAGTTTGCTGCCAGAATAGTCAGGGTGAGCTGGCCGCAGTCACAAATCCATGCACTCAAAGGTGAAGACTTGGGTCTAATCCTCTGTGTAGGGAGAGTGATTGCACCTTGTACCTTTGTGCACACAAAAGTGGATCTGTCTATCTGTGACAGAAACAAGCACAAAAAAGTGGTTCCATCACATACACTGTAGGCACATGAGTTCATTTTTGCAATAGCACGCCTGCTAGTGCACAGCACAGCGCATCTAGGCACTGTGGGTCAGGACCCTGAATGAATGCTATGAATGCTGGGCTCCGGCTTCACTGTTTTACAGCTGCCTCTTGTTGGTGGGTAGCTCTGTGGGTTTTACTGCCAGTAAGGGCTGGAGAAAAACAAAGTCTACTGGTGCAGCGTGCCGGCAATCCACAGTGAAGGCATGCAATCTGGATGCTGTACCTGTGAAATAACAGCATACTGTATGAGCTAACCATGCCCAGTCCATTCCTGAACAAGGATATACAGCACAGCCCAAAACCACATCTATTTTCCAGATTTGCACTAGTAAATAATATGCTACATGCTGCCTGTCTATCAACTGTGAATCTGCACATGAATACTTGTATCTGTATAATTGTGCACTACAAGATGCTATATTTTTTTCATATTCTGAAGTTATTACCTACTCAAAATAAAATATAACATTGTGGGCTCTGAAAATGTTTTGGTTTATGTCAGAATATATGAACATATTTCATATTTAGAAAAGCTTTCATTTAAAATGTTTTTACTACATACCTGGTCATGTTAATGCTTTAAATACAAAATATTCTCACACAACATACTCCAGGCCATTACCACAATATCCTAAGCCAGACAAAGGATACACAATCAAACCCTGATGATGCTGGCAATGGCTTTTGCTTGTTTTTATTTTTAGTTTGGCTCTTGACCACTAAAGCCCTCGTTTATCAGGGTCCAACTGGCCCCCTGATGTCAGAAGCAGATGGGCCCCTCACAAAGGACCCCGGCCTCACCTCACCAAGCTGGTCCTCTAACATGCCTGATTAAATCCTAATACCAAAGTTAGAATTGATCCAGTGACTCTATGGTGATTGAATTAGTGCAGTGGGCATGAAGGAAGCAGCACAAAGAGCTGGGTAGTTACAAAGTCATTTTCTTTTGATCATTATAGCATCTCACACGTGGAAGCAGAAAATGATAGGCTCATGCATCTTTGCTTAATATCCTCTGGGGCCTGATTTGGTGCAACATTCAACTTAGATGTCACAGTTGAAGAAATCATGTGCACTTGATGGATATGAACACTACCAGGCAGCAATAAAGAAAGCTAGCGAGGTAATCAGAGAAAGAGCAAAAACAAAACAGGTGCAAGACTCCAGATTTCTATTCTGCGTTGGCCAGAAATACATAAGTAACAAAATGAGGGCGTCTGGTAAGAAATAAATAATAATAATAATAATAATCTCGTCTCACCGACATGGGACAGAATCCGTAACGGCAGTGCGTATTACACTGAGCACAAGGGGGCTCGGTTCCAGGTCCTGGGTCTGGTTCTTCACCAGACACAGACACACACACACACACACACACACGCACGCACGCACGCACGTATGCACACATAACACACACGGACACACACGGACACACACGGACACACACACACACGCACACACACACACACGCACACACACGCACGCACGCACACACACATGGACACACACACACACACACAGAACACACACGGACACACACACACACACAGAACACACACGGACACACACACACACAAGCACACACACAAAGAGCTGGATCCGAGCTGTAACACATCTGCCTCCTGGTGTAATGTTGTACTTTATTTTCAGTAAAGTGTTGGGTATGCTTAGTGTTTTCCAGCCCTTGTCTTGTGTTGGTTTATCTCGTCTCATACATGGACCATGCCTGCTTGAACAAAGCCCGCCGCAGCCGGATTCACCCCGTTCATCTACATTAAAAAAACAGCTCTTATCTGCTCTCCTCTTTCATTTCTTCAGACAGTGCTTTTCTATCTCTGTCTGGTCTTCAAGATATGCTAATCGTTGTGTAAGTATTTCCTGTCAAATAATTACCATATATTAAACTGTACTCATCTTGGTATAATTTCCTCATATGCATAATCGTATTTGGCTTTCCTCAGAATGTAAAAAAAAAAAAACGGTCTTACCTTGGGCAAGTTAATCTTCATTGATTGAATATCAAACTCATTTGAATGTGTTAACAAAGTGTGCCTTAAGAAGACCGAAGAAAGGATCTGTTAAACTTGTATGGAGTTAAAGGAGCAAGGTCTCCGGTCTCTGGTCTCTGGTCCCTGGTCCCTGGTCCCTGGTCTCTGGTCTCTGGTCTCTGGTCCCTGGTCTCTGGTCTCTGGTCTCTGGTCCCTGGTCTCTGGTCTCTGTTCTCTGGTCCCTGGTCTCTGGTCTCTGGTCTCTGGTCCCTGGTCTCTGGTCCCTGGTCTCTGGTCTCTGGTCCCTGGTCCCTGGTCTCTGGTCTCTGGTCCCTGGTCTCTGGTCTCTGGTCCCTGGTCTCTGGTCTCTGGTCCCTGGTCCCTGGTCTCTGGTCTCTGGTCTCTGGTCTCTGGTCCCTGGTCCCTGGTCTCTGGTCTCTGGTCTCTGGTCTCTGGTCCCTGGTCTCTGGTCTCTGGTCTCTGGTTGTTCCCAATTGCACAACACTTTAATGGGACTTTATTTATTTCTTGATCCTTTGAAAAGGACCATGGCTAATGCTGGATTTGTAGATACTGTATGGTTTCTTAAACACATATCCACAAATAAACTGGATTACAAGGCTGAAAAAAAGAAGCAGTCCTTGGATTTCTTTCCAGCTGGCTTTTAGTTTTCTTTTCTTTTTTTTCTTCTTTTTTCTTATTTATTGCGCCAACGACTTGATATCAGCTGTTTTTGATTTTTGTTAAAATAGTCACAGAAGTCTAATGTTTGATAAATGCACACTTTAATAAATAACTTTGATTGACTTTACTCACTGTTGTCATGCATTATTAATACCATGGATTAATTTAAAGTAAAGTGAATATAATTGCTTCCACATCCTTACAGGCCCATAATTGGTTATTTTCTGGGGCCTGCTAGACATCCATTTACAGAACTGGAAGTCCTTTCATTATTAAAGGGTGTGCTCTAACTTTTCTCCAGCAGGATTCAGGATTCAGGATTCAATCTATAGGTGCCTCATTTCAGAAAGGAAGCAGAGACAGAGAGAGAGAGAGAGAGAGAGAGAGAGAGAGAGAGAGAGAGAGAGAGAGAGAGAGAGAGAGAGAGAGAGAGAAGCAGTCCTGTATAATAAAAGTCTTCTTCTTCTTCTTCTTCTTCTTCTTCTTCTTCTTCTTCTTCTTCTTCTTCTTCTTCTTCTTCTTCTTCACCTATTTTTTTCTATCTTCTCATGTGAATTTCAGTTCACTTGCCTGACAGTCTTTTTAACTTCATCCTTTCTGCGTTAGGGGGAAAGTTAGAGGAATGGACTGAACTGTACAGGACTGCATATAAAAGTGCGTATTGTTCACCAAAGAAGCATCCATCTTGGTAGCTTTTGCAGCTCTCCAGAGGGAAGGTCAGTTGCTCAATGCTCTGGCTCGTGCCAGTTGGGTGGGGAGGGAGGGTGGCTCACTGACCACAGACAGCAGGACACAATGAAGAGAGCCCCTTGGACACGTGTCATCTATCAGTGCCTCGACAGGGCTAACAATGGCCCTTTAACGATGAGCAGCAGCCGTTTACCCTCTCGCTGTTTTTAACGCAGCCCCTGGGAGCACACTGAGACGGAGGCTGTGCAAACTGCTCGCGTTCTCCGTCACCTTTTGAACCCAGGTGCTCCCAGGTGTTTCCACTTCCCTCTCTGGATGACATCATAATACCCCCCCCCATTCCTCCCCCCACCCCCCTCCCCCCCGCTCCAGCCACAAAAATATTACAGCAAATCAACGCACCGCACAGGACTTCAGGGTGATAGGCGAGGGGCTACATCAGAGACAAATAGCATCTCCCGCTGTTACCTTTATCACTGTCAATGCAATTAACAGGCCAGGGACCCTGATACTGGGCAAGTACAGGTTACGACACAGAGAATGACAGCAGATTGGGGTCCTTGGAAACGACACGCTAGAGCTAGGAAAGGGCTAGGACTGGACTGCTGAGTGAGTAGTTACACATTAGAACTGTGAATTCATCTGATACAGCATGGCTGTGCGTGTACCAACAGTGGTTCTGCCCAATGTCCCTCTAAGTTTTATTACACCTCGCTTGACGTTAGCACAGCTCCATCCATCTCTGACCGCCGCTCCAGGATTTCACGTGGCTCATTGGAATGTATTGATCAGACCATCTGCAAGTAACTTATCTCTTTCAAAAAGCTGTTTAAAAAAACATCTTCTTTTCTTGCAAAGGTCCACACAGTGTCACACTGTAGTCTGATTTGCATTTTATTTTATTTTATTTTATTGTCAAATTGAGATAAAGAATTTTAAAAAATGCAAATGCACTCTTACACATCAACCCTTGTTTTACACATTGATTTTATACTCCTACCACTATAATTGAAATGCAATAACAAGTGAACAAGCAGATTCCTTATTCAACAGAAGTGATCTTTAATTCCCAATCCGCTCCACACACACTGCATTCAAACTGAACTCTAACATGCATTCACCTTGTGCAGCCTCTCCCTTGCAGCGCACAGCCGATATTATTACTGTAAGAAAGGGAGAGGAGTGCTGTGTTTTAAAGGAACCCTTAACACAAAACACTTCAGCGTTAACTCAATTCAGTTCATTGTTAACAAGCACTGCCAGCTCTTCCTTCCACACACAGGGAACAGCGATAGGTCTGTTAAGGCTGACGGGTTCAGTAAATAGTTAAAAACATGCTCGGCACCTGATATTCTTCACTATTAATTAGCTTGTCTCCTCGCTGCTTTTTATTTATTTTAATTGATCTCCTCTTCGGAGACCACATTTTATTATTGACTAAATGCCATTTGAAAGCATACTTTTCTCATCATGCTACAAAACAAGGAAACGTGGCTTAAATACTTCTTTTATGGGCGGTAGTGGGTTTAATGCCAATATTTGAACTTTAATGGACCAGAAGCAGGAGATAAAGCAGTTTACACAATGACCTTTCTCTTGCATTTCAATGTGGACTCACCAGATGGTACTAAAGAGGATGTAATGGCTGGGCCATGCAGAGCATATGGAATGAGTTTGCATAGTCTCAGGGAGCTGGAGGCATGGCAGCGACACAGTGGAATAGAATGTGTGAGTGCACAGCAGTAACGGTGAAATTTGTCACTCTGTATACTGGAGCAGACAGTAGGACAAATGCAGTCTCTTTCAATGTGGTTTGCATTGCATTGGTACAGTAACTCAGATATGAACTACCCCTAGCTAGCAGCTCTCATAATGTTTCTGTTATGTGGGTGAGCGTGGCTGGTATTTACTGGTTTGCACACACATTGTCTTCCATTTCACTGTCGCATCCCTTAGTGCTGCGTTTCATGTTTTTGTTGGGTTTTTTTCCCCCTGTTTTCTCAGATCTCAGTGTCTGTGCACAATTCCTTGGCTGCAAACCCTTCAGCTGGATGGATGAAGGTCCGAAGCTCATTCATCATCGCTCTTATCCCCCGTCCTGGCTGTTGTTTTTATATCATCCCGCAGTCAAGTTGACAAGTGATGTCCCGATTTCTTCGCTTCTGGGACCCGCGCGTGTCACCTTTAGCGCTGGCAGTAAAAGGACTATAAAAAGACAACGTGGAAAAAAGGGTAATGATGAAATTTAACTGCTTGCCATCTCACACCTGGGGTCCAGGCTGCCAGACTGAGCCTCTCTAAGCACTGTGTCCTTTCCTGGTGGGGCGAGGGGGGGGGGGGTTCTGAGGGTTTGACCACTGAACTGGAACATAACTGCGGTCAATGTCACCAGAAGAGGGAGAGTTATTCCTTTTTGAAGAGGTGGTATGGATTTTTGTGCGATCCAATTTATTTCTGCATAAAAACAAATGGCCTAAAAAAGGCTTTAAATCCGTGTCCTTGGGTGGGCTACTTAACCCTTTAGTGTACCTGCCTGCTTCTGCCTCCCTGCTCTGGTTGATGGTTATGGAGGAAGCGATCCCAGTTGCTACAGAATTCTGTATCAAAAAAATCAAATAAAAAGTTTCAAAAACGTAGGTGGTTGCTCCATTTTATGAACACTAAAGACATTGGTTGTCCTACCAATATTACTAGGTTTATTTATTGTACTGCTGGTGTTCCTTGATACAGCAGAAAGACTTGATCAGTCTTAGGAGGAGCCTGCTAATGCACTGTCCCACCTCCAGGTCTGTGATAGGGACTTCTCTTATTTGCTTAATTTTTATTCCTGTTATTTAAAAACCTGCAAAGCAAAATACTGTTACCTCATACCTCCTCAGAGTGCACGGCTTTATTTGAATTGGCAGCATGGCAAATGGGCTTTTAATTAACTCCTAACGTGCGTCACAAGAGCGGACTAGGAGCGAATCTTTACTGCGCAGCACATTGTAAACAAGGGGTGTTATATCTGGTGGCCAAATTCCCTTTTCAGGAGGCCCTGCAAACGAGCCGAAATAGCCAGATACTGTACGTCTGGCCACACAATGTTTAAACGTAACTACCAGATCATCTCGATTTCTGTTATTGAAGTATTAAAGTATTAAAGTTCTACGCTGCGACTTAAACATCCATGTGAGAGCAAGACATGCTCGAGGCTCTCTCTCTCTCTCGCTCTCTCATTCTCTCTCTCTCTCTCGCTCTATCTCTCTCTCGCGCGCTCTCTCATTCTCTCTCTCTCTCTCGCTCTATCTCTCTCGCCCGCTCTCTCTCTCTCTTGCTCTCTCTCTCGCTCACTCATTCTCTCTCTCTCTCTCTCTCGCTCTCTCTCGCTCTCTCATTCTCTCTCTCTCTCTCTCATTCTCTCTCTCTCTCTCTCATTCTCTCGCTCTCTCATTCTCTCTCTCTCTCTCTCTTGCTCTATCTCTCTCTCTTGCTCTCTCTCTCTCGCTCACTCATTCTATCGCTCTCTCTCGCTCTCATTCTATCTCTCTCGCTCTCTCTCGCTCTCTCATTCTCTCTCGCTCTCTCTCTCTCTCTTGCTCTCTCTCTCTCTCTCGCTCTCTCGTTCTCGTGTGAAATAAGAAACAGATTTAAGAGATGGCGTTTATGCAAAGGGCTCCAGCTTCCCTCCTGCCGATTCCAAATCAAACAGCGCAGCAATGCTCAGGCCTGTCGTTTCACTGCTATTGCAAACACCGTGGTCTTGTCAAGGAGAAAGGGGGATGCTTTGCTAAATGTTCTTTGCGGCAGACCCTTTCCTAACCCAGCACGCACATGATAAAGCAGGCAGATTGCTCTGTGAACGGCAGACACTTTGATATGCAGGAACCCCCGAGGCCACGCCAGAGTGCCTCTTTAGCCATTCACAAGTTAATGTGCCAATTTGTTTTCCAGCATGCCTGAAGGAAATTCATTGCGCGGTGTGTGCCGCGGCTGTGGGGAAATACTAATAAAATGGTCTTTTGCTGCAATTTGTTTAATTGGCCGCAGTAGAAACGGCCGCGGCCCGCGTTTAAACTCCCAGCCTGCTCCCCTCCTGCCAGTGTGCAGATGCTCACAACATGAGGCTCTCCGAAGTCCTTGGTCCCGGGACAGGTGTGACCCGCTCGCTCGCAGCACCGTGGCTCTGATGACGGGTTCAAGAGGGTTGGGTTTGCAAACCGTCTGCACTGTTTCAAAGCAGATTTGAAATAAAAAAAACAAAAACAAAAGAGCTTGAATTTCATCAGGGCCAAACCTGTGCCAAAGGCTTTCCTTGGAAATAAGAAGTTTAGGTTGTTAAAATATGTTTGTTGTGGAAAATACAGAATACAGCAATATTAATTCCTTTTCTTTTCCTCCCTATAATAGCTTTTTCTCACAACGCAGCTTTACAAAGCAGGTGAATTACAGAACAACAGCAGAACTAAAAACACACTCAAGCAAACATTTGGCTACATTCATTGCTATGTTTCTTTTTAAGCTTTTCCCTGCATCTTTTCTGATAGTGTTTAATCCTAGGCATGAATTCCAGGACGAGGTGTAGTGACTGCAGTAGACCAATGCTAAGGGATGCACACTTCTCGCAGATTCTTTATTTTTGTTATTTTTAGTGCAGTTTTTTTAAACAGTGCTGTATTTTTTCCCATGTGGAGCAACGTTGGGAGCACCATTACTGGACTGTCCCCTGAACGGATTCCAGCCCAGGGGTTGCAGAGGGGAAGACCCCCGTTTCATTTCCCATTCAAACCTGCATGATGACCCCCCTCCCCGTCTCTTTACTGATACATCAGGTTCTTGTCTGGCCCAGAGCAGTCGCAACACTGCCTGAGGCTCTTGGCTCTTTGAGAGCACGGCCAATCGGAATGAGATAGATCTGTATTTCACACTGAAACGGGTTGTGAACAAGCCTTTACAACCAGCCCTGTGAAGGAAATGTACACAGAAAAGTAGAGCTTGCGATTCCTCAAGCTTAGAACAATGGTGCACCTGAGTCTGGATTGCTCCAGGCTTCACATGTTTCATCAAATAATGAACTGATTACGACCTGGAGGTAATTGGTCCAGTTCAGTAATTTTGGCTTCAGGAGGAACACAGACCAGGAGGACCTAGAGGAGTCCCGGCTCACACGATCATATTCCCTCAACATCTAAATATTTACTCAAAAACTAATCTCGTTTTATTTGCAGTGTTCCCAGCGCCTTTCATTTTAAGCTTAATACTGGCAAGAACATTTCCTATTAGGTAGCATTTACATACAAACAGCATTTCATATACCACTAAGAATCTTCTTAATTACAGAAAGGTCACCTGATATCTTTTTTTTTTTTTTTTGCCAACACCAATTAATTTAATTAGAGTGCAATAAGTAACGTTGATTCTGTGTAAACTTACTAGGAAAACGCTGGTGTAATGTTAATTGTCATTTATTCACTTAATAGATTTTTAATTAAGTGACCAATTATCTGATTAAATTAGAAATTAGTTACTTAAAGTATGATATTAATTGTTTAAAAATGAGGGGTAGTATCCCATATTAGGCAATGTAATAGAAAAGGATAATTACTTAATAGAGAATTTCTCTTTAAAGGACAGCACTTATTAAAAGTGAACTAGTGCTCATTGACAATTATTAAAACTGTAATTACACAAGGATGATTGTTTGCTAATTGAATCTATTTCAGATCTCTTAAATCCGAGTGTTCAAGTGGAATTCTGTGTAAATGACACTGCAGGTTCTTACTGCTGCGGACTGGACAAAATGTTTGCAACTGCATACAAATGAAAAACATGCTGCAGTATTCAACACTGCTGCCAAAATAAAGAGCGCCCCTAACAAACGTTGGAAAGTTTATATAAATGAAGATGGAAAGTAATTGATAAACTGAAAACTCCCTATAATAACGAGCTACAATATTTCAGCCTCTGTCTGAACCTGAAAGAAGCCTGGAAGACAATGCATGAGGATTGGAAGTCCACCTCAGAACTGTCTGTGTCTCAGTGTTCTCAGAACACTCACCTGCAGGTCACAGTGCAGCTTTCAAACTGAAACATCAGTCTACCCGGCGATTCCTAGCGTGCCATCTGAAGAAGGCCGATACCGAGACGTTATTCAAATTATTATTACAATAGTGAGTTTTCAGTTTATCAGTGATTTTTTGTCTTTATTAAGGATTTCTAGTGATTGATGAGTATCCAGCTTATACTGAGTTTTGAAATGTTATAACCTTTTACTGCAACGAGCAACCTACTTTAAATTAGTATTTATTTCATTTGAGCGGGATTGCTTGTTCACATATACATACTATTAAAAAAAAACAAAAAAAACATTCCAGCATACAGCATCCCTCCATAACGATCCACACGTAAAACATGCATTCTTAAAGTAACAAGCCTCTCCGCTTGCAGCATCCTGCAGTGCTGTGTTTGTACTCCAGCTCTGCTCTCTCAGTTCCTCTCCGGACAGCCCGGGTTGTATTTCAGGTGCCGGGCTGTGACTGCGTGAGAGGAGATGCCTCAGTGCCCTCCACCCCCACAGGCCCCCTGAGCGGGTCAGCGCCCAAGTCACCTCCCCACTCCGAGCCCGGGAGGGGGGGGGGGATTCCCAGGCTACCGGCCCTGAGATCTGCTGGGCTGGGGGAGGTGGGCTAAGCCAAGGGTTTCAGCCAAGAGAGGAGGCTGCCATTCCCTGGGCCTGAGCAGAGTTCACCTTTAAACTTCCCATGTTCCGTGAACGGAACTGCATTTTAGAACGCTCAGTTGGGAAAGCTCCATTCCTCTGTTCTACTGGCACCATCTCAGAGAACTCTCAGAGAATGGAATATCCCAATCGCCCGGGCAGAATGTTTCAATAAAGAAGCAGACAGGAACAAAGCCAAAGATAGAAATGCTTTCAAAAACACAGGCGGTGCAGGACTAAGGGGCTGGCTCGTGGGTTGGTCCATGTCTATCTGGTAATGGTACAGCAATGTACAACATTACCTCTACAGTAATATGGAGAGCTCGAACTCT
This sequence comes from Acipenser ruthenus, assembly GCF_902713425.1. Taxonomy (NCBI): domain Eukaryota; kingdom Metazoa; phylum Chordata; class Actinopteri; order Acipenseriformes; family Acipenseridae; genus Acipenser; species Acipenser ruthenus. The sequence continues at coordinate 589,395 of NC_081214.1, forward strand.
CACAGTAAAGAGAAATACGAGCCACCTAAGGAAAGAAGGGTCATATCTGTCAGGCAGTAAATCTGTGAGCAAACACAGTGTAGTACTTTCCTGTAGAACCCATTACAAGGGGGTAGATTTACTGGAAGCTGAATCCTATTGATGAGATGCTAAACCCAGGCCCGGTCTGCCTCGTGGACTTTTAAAGATCCTACAGTGCCATGCTGCAGACAAGGAGGGGTACTTACCCAATAACCCCAGCGCCTCGCTCAAACTGCAGCACAAACTGCAGCCTGGAAACGCGCAATTCAAACATTTATACAGTCCTCCACAACCTACTAATGCAAGCAGCTCACACCCGATAAAAAGCAATACTTTACACTTTAGTGCAGGGGTGGACAGTCCGGTCCTCGAGGTCCTACTGTTTTACAGACATCATTAAATAATGAACGGATCAGCATCTGAAAGGGTGTCCTCAGCAAAGAAGTAAAGCCAGCTCGGAAGAAACAGAATACTTTCACTTGGACCAGGAGGTGCTGGGTGTTTATATTATCATAAAATAACAAACCCATTAAGACCTGGTAAGAGGTTAATAAGTTAGGGTACTCTATCTATCTATCTATCTATCTATCTATCTATCTATCTATCTATCTATCTATCTATCTATCTATAAACACGTCTTCCTGTGTTCACTATGTGGGTAGTGTACACGATTATCACTTCCCAAGGAAACTGCTGAAATATGAAAGACTCCCCCGGGTGTAAATAGACACTCCCCCCCGTCCCAGTTGTTTAGCTAAAGACCCGTCTGCAGTGTCAGCAGTTCAGAAGGGTAAAGCTACAATGCAAGCCTGGGTTCACTTTATCCTGAGGGTCAAATAACAAACAGACTGGAAGCCGTCATCATGGCATCATAACGTTCCATGATTTATTAACCGAAGAGTCCAACAACACGATGCAATAAAGTGCGGCCCTGTTTATCAATGAACGGATACACAAAAGTGCTGAAAGTTGGATTCCACTTTATAAATTGCAGGGGGATCGATAGGGTGCTAGTCACAGTCATTTCGAACGCTGTCGGTGACACTGAATTGAAATGTGGTGCCAATCAATCTGCTGGACCTGAATCAAAGTAATCTCTCCCGTGGGGCGGATAGGGAAGGATAGGTGAGGATAGCGCCTGCAGGGGCTGTGGCATCCAGGTCCTGGGAAGTATTTAAGAGCTAATGAAAAGCCGGTTCAATAACCAGCACCTAAAAAAGAGTGAAAGAGCAATCCCATTCCCTGGCAATCACTGCTGTGCAGACCCTTCTCGTTACATCAGTGTCCTATTAGTCACTCAGATAGCCTTCAGTTACAGCTCCTCGATCACTAGCAGCATATTCAAGGATGCTAATGATCAAGTCCTCATGCATTCATCACTCAGCAGCTCAAGGATTATTTCCTGTGCAGTGCATGCAGCTGCAAGGAAAGGAGAAGTGCACAGAGAAAGGCTTCCCCTGATGATAGTGTTCAGTAGCAGGACCCTGATCACTATGAATTTCTGTCTGGTAGCAGAACCACAAGGCAGGCTGGGCTGGAGGGCAGTGTGGCTCCTTCATACTTGATTTGATTGCCTCCCTCACACCCACCCCCACCACACCCCCCATAGTTTTAGTAACCTGCTCACATAAATGTCCTTCTCTCCACTAACAGGCAAAAGGGAGTCGTAGTTTTCTAGAGCGAGAAAGGCCTAAGCCTCATATCCCATCATCTCTGTTTCAGCGCAGGCTTATCACACTGTTTGCTCTACTTCCCAGTGGGTAACCAAAGGCATTGCCATAGCGCAATACTAATCAGGGAACTGGAACAATCAATTCAGGATCAGCAAAGCCTGGCTGGACTCACCGCTTCTGGCCCCACTGAGTTCTAAGAGGCATGTTGTCTATGTTGAAGGAAAACATGAGGTTAGACTGCTTTTATTAGCACAGCTGCCTAATTGGAGCGGTAATCTAGTGTGCCACACTAAGCCAGCTATTACCAGCTCCTAAGCTCTCTGAAACTACCAGGTGAACATCAGCACAACTCTGCCAGCTCCGTCTAACCCTCTTACGACCAGCGCCGGCCCCTGCTGAGGGCTGCGGCAGGACCAGTCGAGGGGGAGGGGGTCTTATCCGGATCACAGGCCCCTTCTTCACCTCATCAGCACTGGGAAAGCGAGGAGAGGGTGCCGGGGCTGGATTAGAGTGATAGAGTACAAGAGCAGTGTCGAGGGGACTGGAAACAGAAAGGACACTAGCAGAGCCCTGTCAGTCCATTAAACAGGGTGCCTAACATCCCATTTCCTTTGCACTTCCTCTCCTCTTAATCCCTTTATGCGAAACTCACTCAAGAGTAAGCATGTGTGAAATTGAGGACTTTCTAATACATATCACACCGCACAGCATGGCTTCACCAGCACGGAGGGCATCTCAGGGTAGCTTTATAAAACTGTGGAAAGCAGAATTATATCATAATCAACAGTGACTTCTGCTCACCCACCCCTCTTAGCCAGTAAATGGCTTTCTGTGTCATTGCCATCCCTGCTTTGGTTCCTGGAGTTTTTCATTTAAAGAGGCAGGGGCTGTCTACCGGATGGAAAAGTTCCACCTGCTTTAGAGCACAGCGGCACTCCGGCTAGCAAACTCTTCAATGAAGGCTATGGTAACTGCAGTGATCCCCTGTGGTTAATTCTGAATTCCTCTGGCATAAACAGATCAGCACTTGCAGTGTGTTGGGTAACATGCTCACCTGGCAAACACAGGGTCACCCATCTGTATCACTAACCGACTTCCCTGATGTTTGAAGGACGGTACAGAACACCCCTTGAGTTTTGAACACATTCCCAGGGATGATGCCTTGTCACACAATTCTTCTGAAGGGCATTCATGACTGTTTTGAGAATGTTATGTCCTCGGGTCACTAATCAACCGGGGGATCGCTCCCGAAGCACTTCACAAAGCATCAGCATACCAACAGGTACACAGTTACCAGCACACTAATGCTTTATCAACACGGCCCAAACTCTTTGGAGAAAAAGGTATTGTTCCCTTCCTGATGTCACATTGAGCTGCTGCACTCCCTCTCAACTCTTGCGCTTTCAAACATTGACCCATCTTAACTTAGAAGCGCAGTACATGCAAAGCATATGGTTGACGATTCCCTGATTTAGCCTCCTGAAGACATTTATTTTATCTAATATGATCCCTTCTTATACAGTGTGAACCCCCACTAACCAATGCAGTTGTTCTACAATAGCCAATTTGCTCATCTCATTGATGGGTTTTGTTCCCGGTGTTTTGCAACATAAAAACCTCCCTCCCTCTCTATGTATATAATGTATATATCTGGTAATAACAGTTTGCTTTCAAACAGCTTGGAAACTGCATTTAGCCAATAGACAAACGCTGCCATATATCAGCGTGAAGCCCATAAAGAGAATCTCAAGGCCTTTCCACACCACCGACGCTTGTAAACAAATATTAAAATCAGCCCTGATATGATACACAGGGTGCTATATACTGCCAATAAAAATCCAAAATAAAAATACCCTCCTTCTGTTTGCCATTAAACCCCCCAGTCTGTGGCTTGTGACTGCAAGCTGAGTGAGAGACAGGATCAGGAATAATTTCACTGATCTCAACTGCAGGGCCAAAGAGAAGGCAGAGAAACAGCTTGTCATTTTCCATGTAACATCAAACCAGTGGCATGGAATTACAGCGGGAATGTCATCACTTAGAGAGCGTGGGCTCAAAGCCATTGGTTAGGGATCAAGGTGCTGACAGTGCTGGTAGTAGGGAGGTGGAACGAGAGCACCTTTTCTCTGCAGCGTCTGCAGTGCAGTTTATAAGCTACATACTCACTCCCCTGGGGCTTAGAGACGCTGAGCGACCCCTCTGCTCATTCCCTGCATTGCTTATCTCCTCCTGTTCTCATGGTTAGGAGCTTGAGGTATTAGTACATTTGCTCGTGTTTTTATTCATGCGTTAGAGGTGCTTTGAATCACTGCTCTTGGTTGTTGTTTATCTGAATATTAGGTTTTGTTTTTTGTGTCATTCTTTATTATTGCTTGTTAAGAACCCCCCTCCCTTTAAACACCTTACGGCACAAAGGCTCTTTGTAAACAAGCATGCATGAAGACCTAACCTGTGTAAACATTAATCAATTAATGAACCAGCACAGTGACACATAGTGGGACAGGGCAAGTCACTGCAGCTGGGCACATTCACACAGCAACCCACAGTCACGGGCATCGCACAGGTATGTTGCCGTAAACTCCCACAGGATCTAGTGTATCATTTATCACACAAGCAACGCTATTAACAAATCTGATCCTCCAATAGCAAAATAAAAATGCCCATATTAGATATGCCACAATTGTATTTTTTTTATGAGATTTCTGATATAAAATGTTTTTTTTTTGTACTGCTTTTTAATGAAATACACATAAGCTTCATATAAGGATGAAAATAGGCAGTTTCACCCATTCAAGCTTGATTAGCCAACATGCAAAAGTAACAAGTTTAGCTGTGTCTTATTAAACTTGATCAAACTGCTATGCAATGGGGGTCTTATTACCATCCCTGAGGTTCTGTCTTTAGAACCATGTCCTCTTGCCTCGAAGTCATTGTTTTCTCTCATGGAGGTGGAATGTTCGTTATGACATCACAATGGCATCAGGTTCTGGAATGCGGTTCTTGTATTACAGCTCTGTATTAGTACCAATGGGAAAGAACAAGAGTGGGCGGGCGGGGGAGGATGATCTGACGAGGAAACGGATGAGGAGAAGTATTCATTAACTATCCTCTTGCAGTGAACCCAGACCAGAGGCAAGATGTTTGGTGAGGTCAGCTATCAGCCTTCCCTGTTTGTGTGTTCATGCCATGTACCAGCCCTCTGGCATTGCAGTCTGATCCCTCTTAATGGTTATTGCTAAGCTAACTGCAGCACAGGTCAGCAGATACATGCATTTCTAAACAGGAGATGTTTGCTTCTGTTTCGGTAGCGTTGCATTTGGTCTCGTCTTAACAGTGTCGCCTTTTGCTAATTCTAGTTATACTGCAGACAATGCATCCTTCATTCATTGCTAGCGTGGGGTTGTGGGATGACTTCAACCCCAAAGCATTCTCCAAAGACCCCACTGAAAAAAGGAAACAATCACATACATGTACATTTCCATGGCCAAGCTGCTACTTACAGTTGTTGACAGTGTAAAAACAGCATTGACAGTTATGTGTAAGCAAAGCATGTTGTTATAATTCTGCATGTGGAAGACTAATAAGTGGCTAATATGTTAGGAAGTAAAGGCACAGTCTTTACAGGAGGAAGCACTGACCCTCTTGGCTGGACTTCCATTCATTATCACTCATCTAGGCTTATCTAAACAAGCGTGGTGTCACTTTCTCATGTCAAGGCTGTTTGTGCTCTCAGAACTGAGGAAGATTGAGGAAGGAGATCCTCCCCTCATTTCTCTTCCTCCACTTGCTCACTCGCTCGCTGGCTCGTTTGCTCGTTTGGGGGGGTCATCAGTCCCCCCCCCCCCCCCTCCTCTGCTGCTCACTGCTGACTCATTTTGATGGGACACCCCTCACCCCTCCATTCTAAAAGGGAATTAGTAAAGATTATTTGACAAACGTTTCAACTAACCAGCATTGAGAAAGTCTTCCATTAGAAAAGGTTGTGATTGAATCTTTCCTCAATTCCTTTTGGAAGAACTACATGTTTAACACAAAACAATATAATCAGAACAGAACTTCATTCTGTAATTTGAAAACTAAAACAGGTTCCCCTTGCATTTCCATGTTAGCACTTTTAAACTCACTTCAGTAATAGCATATACAGCAACATCCTCTGCAGGGTTTCAGTCAAGTATTACGGTTCATTTCAGAAAGGTAATTACACTGAAGGAAGTATCTCAGTGGTGGGTTTTAAGGGGACCCTCTGTTTTAATCAGGAGAGTCGCTCAGGTTCCCATGATGTTGCGACTCCTCACAGGAAATGAGAGCAGCTACTGTAACCGAACTGGAGGGCTGGAGGGGAAATGAGGGAAGTAACCTGCAGCTAACCTTCCTCACAGATCAGCTGGGTGATAAAAACGGGGCTTGTTTCTGAGAGGTACAGTAGAGTCTCCTACTGTATACCAGTCTACTAGAAATAAGAGGCAACACCTTTAAATCATGCATTTCTTGTTTTACTTAATGTAATAATAGTGGGGGTCAGACGCTTTACAGAAAGTGTTGGTTATACAAAAAAACGCACGTGCTGAAATACACACATGGTTTGCACAAACAGGCACTGCGTTTATTTTACAGTGTTTTATTTTGTATCACTCTGCTTTGAAAGTAGAATGTGTTCTACACAGGTAGCGTTCTATCCACCTGTACTACAATCTTTATTTTTTATTTTTCACCCACTTATAAAGCAGATTGTTTTTGGGCTTTAATAATAAGATTTGACTAATTTAAAAGGAATAGATCATCTCAAAGTGGATTTTATTTTTTGGTGCTATTTTGCATAGAATCCAAGATGCAGTCTAATCCATTCTATTATTGACAGTGGTATTAAGCAAATCTTTGCATGATGTCAGAGTCCTCCACCTCCCCCCACCCTCCTCCTCCTCCTCGCTCGTTCAGGCTCACTGCTTGTGACAATGCATTAGCCCCCCCCCCTCTGATGCCCTGCACACAGCCCTCGTCCCAGCCTGTCCCAGTGGGCTAGCCTATGAATTGAGAATGTCGGAGTGGTGAATCACTAAACGCAGATGATATCTGTGCCCCCTGTGCCCTGTTCAGAGAGCGCAGACAGCCTCGGCTCTGTGATCCCCTGTCATGCACTGATACCATTTCCCCTGGAGATAGACTGAGATAAGAACTCCACCGCCACAGACCTTTAACCGCTGCACAAAGGCTAACCGAGAGGCATCAGTTAGAGTGCAGCGCTGAGCGGCTTCTCCAGGACGCGGGGCTGGCCAGGAGCTGATTGCATTGAGGGGCCGGGTGAGACCCCCCGGAGATGGCCTAACCTAACCTGAGCAGCGAGGCACTGATCCCCTATTGTTGTGCATCAATTGCCTACACAGGAGTCAAGGACGCCTTAGATACAATTCAGAACCATAACCGCACTGACGTTATGACAGCCGTTGCTGATGCGATGCGACCCAAGCGCTGTACCGTTGATCACTGGCTGGTTAAATAAACCCTGTGTGAATTAACATTACAGGAATCGTTAATAATGGAAATTAGAATATTGAGCTGAACTTTCCCTGATTATAAAGATCTTTCCCTGATTATAAAAGATCTTTCCCTGATTATAAAGATCTTTCCTGGATTATAAAGATCTTTCCCTGATTATAAAGCTATGCTGCTGTGTCTGAAGTATGCAGTTGAATACTTGCCTGTTCTGTACTTTGTTATACAAATGTATTTTAATCACAGCAGTGAACTGAACACAAATATAAGATGCTATGGTATTGCAAAAAAGGATTGGGGTAAGTTAATTTGCGCTAGTCTGGGACATCATTTACACTCGGTGACACTCCTGTGAAAATGAATCCTTCCGCAGATTGAAAGGCTTATATTTCAAACAATTTTCATGTGCTCATGCTGTGCTGTACTATATGATAAAACTACGAAGCAAACGATATCTCTGCCTGTGCACCTCCTCCACGACAATAAAAAACAGGATGTTGTTTTCTAAGATAAAATAAAAACACATGCAGGACAGAATGCGCAAACTGAACGACTGATCAGAAGACCTTCGTAATCTTGCAGCACATTTGCTATGCATCACAACGCCTAACCCCTATAGTATATGCTTTAAAAACCGCAGCCTTTGAAAACACCGAAGCTGTCAGTCCATCTGACACTTTTCCACTACTTGAATGTCACACGCATAAAAACCGCGCCTACTTTTTAAAAAAAAATTCAATCAGACATGGAGAGATGCTCATTTCAGGTTTCTCTTGTGAAATCCCAAAAGAAATCTCTCTTTTTTTTCTCACTAGACATTCAGGAACAATACCATTTTTCTTTTCTTTCTTTCTTTTTTTTTTAAAGAAAGGAAATCAATACCTGGTTTCAATATGTGGGGTGCAAATCAATATTTTTGTGGAGGGGTAGCACTCTCGTAAACAGAAACAATGGAATGTTGTTAATAGGGGTCAGGAAGTGAGTGAATGGGGTTCACAGTGGAGCGCAACCTGCCAGAGCTGCTTCGCTTTTATTTAACCTTTTTACTGGTGCCAATAAGACTGCGAAACCTCACCTACCGTCTCCCTAGCGGAAGACATTCAAACTATCTCACGACAGGCTTCCCAGAAATATTCAAACAGTCTGCAGCAACAGTCTGATAATTACAGGCTTCACACAAGTGACGGTTGATCTTCTCGCAGCCTCCAAAATGCAGGGGCTTCTGTTAATCAGGACATGGAAGCCTGCCAGCCCTCCAATCAATGACATTCAAAGAAGAAGCTGAAAACGAAACTGAAGACATGGTGTGCAGCGTCTTGAAAGACACCGGCTTTACGACAGTTTCAGATCTCGTCTCTGACGGCACTGTCCTAATTTCAAAAAACGTTTTCCTTTTCACACTTCACTGCTGCTTTCTTAATACATTCCCAAATGGCTCAAGAGATTTTTTTTTATGTCATCCAGTTTTGGCTTAAACCTGATTAAACACGGGGTTGTGCAGAGAAACACAATTCCAGCAATAAGCAGGCTGTTTGTTTCACTGACCTTCATTAATACAGATCCCACTAAAGCCCTGTTGATATTTCCATAATCACAGTCACGCAACGCAAATAATACAGTCTGCTGTGTTTAACCCTGTAAACAGGGAGAAAACAGTTACATGCTGGATACATGTCAAATGTTCTGTATGAATGCAAGCATTTGCATGCAGTATTTATTGCATTGATTGTACACATGATGGGCAGTTTAATACCACATACAGTTTATGTCATACAGTGGTAGCTCTATAAATCAGAAAGATACACATTTTCGGTAGCACTTTCAGTGTCTCTAATTACTGTGTATTTACATGGTAGTTACTTAGTTAATACACGTGTACTTACACATCATTACAATGTTATTACGCACATATTACCATGAAGGACTCCTAACAGACCACGTCCTGCACACATGATCCTTCAGTACAGGGATATTGCCTTGCCATTGTAGATCATTCTGTAGGGCTGGGCATTCAAACTGGATTTTGCAAATGTATTTTTTATATGTTCTTTTTTCTTTTTTCAGACATCATTCCCAGACAAAGCCTTTCCTCCGTAGCTCGAGCCAGCACGAGTGTTTGGCAGAAGGCGCTGCAAACGGCTCTTCACAGAGCCATAAAGAGGTAAACAGTAGGCTGTGCAATGAAGATGTATGGGACCCCACAGTGTCATTGTCTTCAAGAAGGAATTAAAAACAAATTGCTGAAGGCCTGCACATAATTTAGAGACTTGCTGCAATTTTATGACTTGCTAATGTACCTAATTACATGCCCGTGAAAGACTTAATTAATTGGGGTATGTAGCACCGAAAAAAAAATGCAAAAAGAAAAAAAAAGAAAAAGAAAGAAAGAAAGAGTCCTGCCTGTGTTGTTATCGTGGTTCCACTCCAGTGGTTTTTAGCGCCTAAGGAGAATTTAGTAGCTCTTTTATTTGCTCAAAGAAAATGCAAGTCTCTTAAAAAAAACGACCATTACGATCAACCCCACGCTGATACCTAATACACTTCTTTTTTCCACTTAGCCAAAGTGGCTGTAATCATATTTTTGTAAATGTTGGTGCAGTAAATTGCTTTGAGAGGAAAATAGGTTCCGCTCGGCTGCTTATGGAGAATTGTATAAAGTTTGTTTCCCCAGCTCCTGATCGGAGGACTCTGGGAACTAATCAAGGCTTTGATAGGTAGAGCTGTCTAACTGCGCCATGGCAGAGCAGACTACAAGCAGAGCTCCCGACTCTTATTGTATTACTTGTATTGTAACACTTGAAATGTATTTGCTTACGATTGTAAGTCGCCCTGGATAAGGGCGTCTGCTAAGAAATAAATAATAATAATAATAATAAAGAAAAAAAAATCTGTGAAGCTTTCAAAACCTTGATCGAGGCAAAAAAAATATATCTGCCGGTCGTAGTTATCTTGAGATAATATACTGTCTGCCTTTTCTGCAAATTCAACACATGTTCCACATATTTCATGCTAACTGTGTGCAAATCAGTGAAGGAGACTCAGCCGACTCCTCGCGAGCCTACTGAAAGATTAACAGCCCTAACGCTGCGTGTTATTCGGTTTTTATTCATTTGCATTTATTGCAGGGGGAAAAAAGACTTGCAGGATCTCGCCCACAGGGGCAGGAAGCACTTGGGAGAAAGACTACACCTTGAAATCAATCACTGCACAAATGACCTAATGCAAGAGCAAATAAATACTGCACGGCTACAGAAAACAAAATGAAAAAAACATATACGTATTCCACGACGGCCAGCTTTAACATAGAGTCCTAGACTTTCAATAATTACATATTCCACAACGACCAGCTTTAACGTAGAGTCCTAGACTTTCAATAATTACATATTCCACGACAGCCAGCTTTAACATACAGTCCTAGACTTTCAATAATTACAGCAATATCATTCAGCAAGGGATGTTTTATTTCACAATAATAACAGCAAACACTGTGACTCAGACTTGGCTTGCTTATTCAGTTTACCCTTTACTTTGTATTTTCCTTCTACACACACAGATGCACAGATGTAAACTCGGCTTGTATCTTTGTGGAAATGAAAAGTCCAGTAATCTGGCACTGCCTCCAGTGTGTAGCCCCTGTGTTCTCCAACGCCTTTGGTCTGGCCTTTCCTTCTCCTGACTGAGCTCCCGACGGCTGGCTCTTTGGAAATGTGCTGACGGCAGGAGTGTGGATGTCAAGAGCCCCACGGAGGGAGCCGGCTCTCCCTCTCGCTCTGATCCGCGGACACTGAGCCGGGGCCAGATTTCCATGGGTGGCCCCACCGCGTTTCACCTTCCTCCGTCTCCTCTCTGACCTACCCACCCCCCACCCCCCGCCCCCTCTGTTACGGGTGACCGAGCATGACTTTGAGAACAGCCAAGCGCGCAGCACGAAATGAAATGAACAAGCCCATTCTGATTCTCATAATGCTGTGTAGCAGAGGATGCTGTATGCTTCACAACATAGCTTCTCTTCCCCGGTCTGTGTAAGGGGTCAGCTACTGCAACCTGGCACATCGGAACTAAGAATTGGAATTTGGAACTCAGGATTGGAATTTGGTACTCAGGACTGGAATTCAGACTCTAAAAGGCAGGTGAGATAAAGGAGCAGCTCCCACACCAAAGCTGGTAGGAGATCCTTCAATCAGCCTGTTCATTACATCGCCCCGCTGTCCCTAATCAGACCTCCCCATGACATAGTCCCATGCCCATTCATTCAGCTAGCTCCCTGTATACAGGGTTAAGTTAGGGATCCCACTGCTATCACCAAATGCACAGTTATTATCTCCAACAGTGCAGGTTTCCCTTTCAATCAGCTCCCCCTTTTTGTGTTTCTATTCATTGCAATGCAGTCTCATGTACATAAAGCAATCTCTGCAGCTATGTTTCTGACCCCTTTCGTGCGAAACCGTTCTGCAAATGCACCAGACGTATGCATCAACATATCTGAGTAGCAGCAAGCCCTGCATTATCACACTAATGTGCTCAGTTATTCATGCAAAGCCCTTGTTGACCCCGGTTTATTGTAGCTCCTTGTTATCTGTGGATGTGTTTGTTTTCTAGGGCTCTGCGCCTGGCGGCTGGTAACTTGAACTCCAGGCAGCAGCCCACAGACAACGACCGGCTGTAATTGTCTCTGTTTCTATTTGGTGACCACTTGACCGTTTGCTCCCACAACAGCAGAGGAGTAATTTTCCTGTGATGGGAAATGTCTCTGCAGAGCCGTACCCATTAGAAAACAGCACAATGACGAGCGAGTGTGGGGGATTAGCCAACTCACAATTTATGAACAATCATTTCAGAATCGGCACTGCCTTTACCTTCAACGCAGTGGCGTTGAGAATGGCAATACCAGGACCACTGTGAAATCTCCCCAGGCCATCGTGCTGTCATTGCTGCTGATGCTGTGGTCTGCTGGGGGTTCTTCAGGGTGAAACGCCGATATTCTCTCAGTGTTATTGTTCAGTCTTTTTTGTAATGAATGGCAGATTAGCACTGTTTATGTTCACTTGTTGCTTGTTTGCTTGAGTTCACCCAGCTGTGTAACTGGCTACAAGGTGTGCCTCTATGCAAACGGGAACATTCTCACTGTGCTTGTCATGCTAGGTTGTCTTAGCATTTTTAAAACCAGCACTGACGCACACACACACACACACAAATAATGAGGTTCATAACAGCTATAATACACTTTGCAGGGCACAAAACTGCAGAGGGGGCTAGTGCTTGAGTACAAACTTTCTTTATCAGGGATTTGTTCTGAAAATGCTTTCCCTCTGAAGGCAGTGCAGGGTGCACCCTTCTCATTGCCCCATGCACACAGAGTCTTTGTATTTTTAAGCCCTCATTCGTGTTCCTATCCCCAGGCAGTCTCTGCTGGAACTCAAGCTCATTTCGGCTCTAATTGCGTGTTCTCCAATTAAGAATTTATATTCATTAACCCACAGCCGACAAATGCCCAGGCATAACTTTCTTGCCAGAACAGACTGATCGACAGGTGAACTGCATTTCGGCTCATTAAAGTGATGTAATAGCTGTGCAGTACAAGTGGCCCAAGGCTGTTGGTCTTGTAAATAACTTTCACCTCCACCTCCCAGTCCCCTCTTCTTTACTTTGGTCAACAGGAGTTCTGGGTAACTGCGCTGTGCTGGTGCTGTTGCTGGATCCTGTTCAAGGCCATGACGACCTCTCCAGGCACTAAACAACAGTAAAGTCATGCACAGAGAACACTGCAAAGTGCAGAACGTGTTTCAATGAGGGGTGCTGTATGAACACAATCAGTGCAGCTCAGCCTCATTATAGGCTTAGGATGCTGTGGACCGATTACTTGAGCAAGTGCACAAGACATAGTTTCAGACTTGAATATTCAACTGGAATGCTTTACTGGAGATTATGAATCACCAGAACACCTGTTACCAAGGTATCAATATCAATATTGATATTGTGTGTATTTGTTTAAATACAAACTCATTGTTAGATTGCATTGGCTTGAGAATGTAACAAATCCCATTAACCCCTTAATCGCCAGTCCTTTTAACATCATTGTCCATCCTCCTAACCAAGCTAAAACATTTTTAATCAACCTGCAAACTGTCATCCACCGCTCCTGCCTTCTGCACCAGTGTCTGAACAGAATACAAAGGGATTGCATTCATTCAGTTTTAGGATAGCAGGAAGAGATGGGGTCTGGATCATGGGAAGGTATCAGAGCTATACCAGATAAAGGAGTTTAAGAACATTGTGGAGTGTTAATCAGGACGGGCATGACTAGCTCCTACACTACATGTGCAAAGCCCCCAAGGTTTTATATTCTAATTGGGGCTCCATTCTTTTCTTTAATTGATTTTTATTTCCCAGCATTGTTGTTGATGTTTTTGTTTCTCTCCTTTATCTTCCCTTTCATTCAGGGTGTATTTTCCCTTCTGTTGGCATTCTTGAACAAAACCCTGCTTTGACATTCCAGCGGTTTCTTCTGCCGGTAAAGCCTTTTTAATGTCTAAACCCTGAGGCCCGGGGGGGGGGGGGGGTGTGGAATCCAACAACTTGGCAAATCTGGATGCCAAGCTCCGCAGCCTGAGCCAGCGCACATTCCTCCGCTCTGCCCTCGTCGCTCCGCCACCCTGATGAAACTCTGATGTAAGAGTTACAGGTTTCTATTGGCAAAGTCACTATGGAATGGGTCATTCATTAATGTTTACTCGTGAATTCACCAGAGAGCAGAGCTTCTAGTGCCTCACATGGAAAGAAATAAAGACCCCCATTGCCACGCCACGTTGACCCATTCCAGGTTTTACCATGATCTTGATTAGCAACAGTGTACAGGTAACAATAATGTCTAACAGTGTATAGGTAACAATAATATTAATCGCCGCGTTTGAAGCCCTTGGCTCTTTCTCAACACTGCAGACTGCTCTAGTACTACAGGAAAGATAACTAACTATTCAAACTATGGGACAATCACTCAATTTAATTAGTGACCCATGGCAGTCCTTCTGTCTTACCTGCTGATAGAGTTAATAATGTCATAATGGGAATCTGAAGTTGTCGTAGAGTGAATACACTTTTAGCAAGCATGCACACTTAGATATACAGAAATGTTTTACACAAAAAAAGGAGCTGATTTATGAAGTTTCTATTCTCGTGCACAGTTTCGCATGACTTTGGAAAAACCCAATCGATGCCCAAAAGTTCAAAGTAATGGAAGCTCCTAATACACATGGCTGCATGTCTCTGTTTGTTTTGTGCTCTAACTAATCACTTATTATTGAATGCTTATTCTACGAAACATTATTATTGAATACGTGTTTAACAAAACATCATTTACTACCTATTAAATTCTATTACTGATAATTCAAAAGTTAATCACTCCTGTTTCTTTTTCTTTAAATAATTACTGTATTTTATACCAGAGATTTTCTTAGCTTTCATTCAAGACATGAAAGGGCTTATTTTGTAAAGAAAATTAATATTGACTTTTTTTTTTTTTTTCAAAATCTAAAAAAAACAACACTGAGATTTTACACATTAGCCTGAACTACAGTGTGCTGCTTGTTAATGTTTTTCAAGTTCGGTGCAGAAATGAAGCGGTGTCTTGTCTCCGTGTACGAGGGGTTTGAGAGGTCCAGTTTAAACCTTTCATTGGAGCTCTTTTCACTGTTTAATTCCAGCTGACTGGTGCAGATTGCTGTATTGACAGCTGCGTTTCTGGGTTTATTTTCCACACTGACACCCTGACACTGGACACTCTTGTAAGCAGAGTGAGCCCTGCTCTAACTGCTATTGGACAGGATACCCTAATACTGTGCAGCTTTATGACTGGAGTTACTCCTCTGTTCTGGGCTTTATTCACTCAAATTGACCCCCGTAGTCACTGAGAGTTTTGTGCCCTAACAAGGGGTTCTCTTTCTCGGGTTAAAGCTCGATTTCTACACCCCTGAAAGGGATTTTTAAATTAAACGCATAATATAACCACGAGAAAACTGCAAAGTGACTGTGCAAAATGAACATGGTAAACTTTTATAAAGGCACAACTGCCCCAGAACCTGTAAACCTGCTCTTTCACAAAACTCTCCAAACCACATTCCTTCTATAGTCAGCAAAGCTTTGTACACCCCGTTCCCAAAACATTAATTCCCAGACCCAGACAAGAACAGGTTAATGAAGAGCGTCCTGCCGGCGCTATGAAGATCCACCGTCACTTAGAACTTAAACAGAATAAATCTAAAGTAAGGTGCTGCTCGTAACCATTCTGAAGTATAGCATTCATTCAACTCAGGTCCCAGTGTGCATTAGGACTGTCTCTCCTTGCTAATGCTTTAGCGTTTATAAAGGACAGTAATAATGTGTCTGTGCGATGTGCACCTTAAGCAGCACAGAGCTTTTTCCATTGTGCGGTCGCGATTTAGATGCAATGGGCTCAAATGCCTTAAGTGGCGCTAATTGATATACAGCCCCAAATGAGGCTAAGTGAGGTGGCGTTGTACACTGACAGCGTCCTCAATTTAAACAACAGCTATTAAAAACACATTTCTGGCCAATAATACGTGTGGACTGGCTTGTCAATTTTGCCATTAAGCTTGAATCTTCTACTGCAACCCAAAATGTAAACAAAAAATACCAACTGAAATAAATAGTTTCTATACCTAATTAGTATGTTTTCCTGTACTGTCTAACCCAGCCCAGATCAAGTCTAAAGCAAGGATCATTCACGTTAAATCAGAGGGTCTTCCCAGCTCTCTGCCCCCATTAAATACAACAGGCTCAATTCAATAATAAATACAAGAAAGTGCAAGTCTAACATTCTTATCTCGAGAGATTTTGCTTTAACGTAACAATTATTTATTCTTCATTTAAAGGACGTGAGAGAAGAAAAATTAAAGGTGACCATTTATAGAATGAAATCCAGGGTGAGGACGATGGCACCCAGCCTCTGTATACAGCAGGTTCTCGAGACTCCTCCCTTCCTTCCCTCTCTGCGTTTCAATCAACAAACGCCCAACTCTACTGTCTTTACAACCGCAATTACTGGAGGGGGCACCTCTAGACGACCCCCCCTAAGGGACGAGAGCTGAGCCCTGGGTCAAACTCAAGCCAAGCGTTCCCCATTGTTCTCTCTCTCGATTCGCACCATTCTGGTCTCACATTGCTCCAGTTTATAATTGGATCCGATCTCTCTTTCAAAGCGTCTCAGTCCTCATTTTATAGGGCTGAGATCTTATCAGGAACCTTCTCCAGCAGTTCAGGTGAATACAAACTCAAAGCAAACAACAGCACTTTCTGGAGAACAAACAACCACAAGTTGATAGGAAAACATCGGTTTAACAGCAGCTTTATAATCCCTCAAGAAACCAGCATGGCCATTCTCTGACACCCAATTCTGAGAACAATGTTTGTCTGAAGAACAAGAGCTTTTTAGCAAAGTATTATAAGATCATTTCATAGTAACGTCACAGTCTAAGTACATTACAGGTACTCTGCAGTACAACTGCATCCAAAACTGTGCAAGCCGTGCAGTGGAGAGGAATGTCACCAGTATACCTGGCTGCAAATCACTGACTTCCCTCTCAAGCAGAACCTTTGATTTGGCTAAAGGTTGGGGATTTGGTCTACAATAACATCTACTCTAGATATGCATAATTGCTTGTTTAGTTCAGACCATTAAGTGTCGACCTGAAGCAGCCTGGCTGCTGAGAAGCCAAAGCAAGCCCCCTGCTGGCCTCCTGCTTTGAAATTGTTATGACACAGACAGGACTGCACTGCAAGTGCCATCACACACCAGGGCAGTGCTGTGCTGCACGGCAAAGAAACTCCACCGCAATACAGGCTGCCAGCAGCACAGAGGAGAGGAAAGGGGGAGAGCAAACCTGGAAAGCAAGTTCAGCAATGCTTGCTTTCATACATAGCGATACTGAGATTAATCAAAGTGTGTAGCCTCTGCTTTGTGGGATATCTCTGAACTAGAAGACCCTTGCTTAATGCTTGCATTATATTTTACATTTCAGTCCAGTTCAGTTCTGCACAGTTAAGGTAATGGATGTATAATCTTACTTGGGTAAGGTGCATACCCATGTATAGTGTTAGCCATGTATAGTGTTAGCAAACACACCTCTTTGTATCAGTGTAGCACATCAGGGAATTGTCTTTGAATGATCAATGCGTCTTTGAAACTGCATGCTAATCTCTGCCTGACAGCTGCCAAGAACTGAAATTAAGAAAAAAAAGAAAAGGATTTTCCAAAATGAGTTCAAACTAAGATAAACAAACCAGTATTCAGTGTTTTACCTTAAAATGAATCCATTCTAGGTTTGCACCCTGGATCCATGAGTCCAGAGCCACTTACACTGTGCAAACCAGCCATGCAATCACCTTGAGAAGCCCTGGCACGCCGTCCAGACCTTCATACAGGAGGTGGAATTCCACTCCCCTTATCAAGAGGACATCCTCTACTTAGGCAGTTTTATACACTGATATGGCATGAAGACTGATGGGTCCAGGGATCTGCTCACAATATGGTCATCAGAAAAAAAAAAAAAAACACAGAGCACATCCCGCCGTTTATAGAAGAATTTGCATATTGCACGGGCTCTGCTGTTTTTTTTTATTAAGGTCATCTTTATCAGTACTACATGGCTGCACTTCACTATAAATTCAGCTTACTTCAGGACAAGTTTGACCTTTTTTAATCAAGCTGTTTCATAGTTGAAACCACTCATTCACTGACTCTCTCTCTCTCTCTCTCTCTCTCTCTCTCTCTCTCTCTCTCTCTCTCTCTCTCTCTCTCTCTCTCTCTCTCTCGCTCACGCTCACACTTCTCCCTGTAGAGAATATCATATCTTTTGTTTGTTTTAGTTTCGTATAAACTGTAACACTTTTTTTAGAAGCATGTTGACATAAGAACCTCCTATGAGCTCAGATTCTGTATTTGCCCATCGTATTCATTAGGGTTGATTCTGCTTGGGTTTGTTTAATAATCCCTGAACCAGAGCTGTCTGTTTCTTACACTACTCCTGACCGTCTCCTTTAAAAACACTGGAACTGAAGCATATTGTCACTAATCTGTATGCAGCTGGATGCATACAGAGCCTGTTCTGTACCTGAAACCTGGGTGTTCTGACAATGCAAATGAAAGAAAGCTCTAAAGCTAATCAAGCTTGAGCACATCTCTGGTCTCAGGGAGCATGCACAGTGAACTGCACTGCACGGTGCGTCTGCAGAACATCTGCATGGCGCTGGCTTTGTGGTGCCTGCACCTGCCCACTTCATATTTGGTGGTTGAGATTGTCACCGCTTGATCTGATTTGAACCCTAATCTAAACCAGCTGCTAAAGAGGATTATCCACTTTAAAAAAAGCAAATAAACAAAAAAGCTTGTCTGCTTATGTTACACGATTATCCATCCGCTGTTGCCGTGCCCAGATGGCAAAAAAATAAAAAATAAAAAATAAAAAAAAATAAAACTTGATTCATTTAAGCATCGATCCCAAAAGTGCTTTTACTGACAGCAAAGCCATCGGAGCTACGGCTGGGAATGAGGTCTGGAGAGTCCACATTGCTTTCTCTCCCAACACTGACACAAGTCTATTAACCACAGTATTTAAAAACTATACTGTTCATGTCATTCCTGTGTACATTTGTGATTCAATTAACACATCACAGGCCCAGAGCGAGACTGACGCTTCATTCAGCATGATCTGAGACCTGAATAAAAGCTGATCCGTATCCAACCCTATCAATTGCATTGATTTGAACATTAACCATGAATGCTTCTGTCCAGCTAAAAAGGGAATTGCGTATAGCTTGTGTGACCTTCCTCCTTTGCAAGCATGAGCTCCAGCATCAATCACTGGAACTATCTGCTTGCAATGTGCATCTTTGTGTATAACACACATGTGTTGTATTTCTGCCATGTATGGCTTGTGTATTCCATACCTGAGGGGAACCCACACTAATGTAATTCTTGGGATACCTTTGCTTTTCTGAGATGCACTCAGTCAATCCTATTTAAAGTCTATCACTCTGTGGTGGTTCGCAGTCCACTTGTCCACCTGAAGTTGCGCCCATGAGAAGACACATGGTGAACCGCGCTGGTGAACTTTATAAAGAAGCCTTGAGGAAGCAGCGCATGTGGTGACCCCCACAGCAGTCACAGATAAGCGTGCCTAATGCTAAATCATGCATGATTTGCATCCCTGTTTAAAAAACAAAAAAACAAAAGCAAATCGTTTTGCTGTGGTTTGACATTCGACATTGAGATGCTTCAGACGAAGGGGAGACAGAGATCATTTCAACTTGTTTTTCATATTGTGACAGCGAATTCAAATAGGCTGGGGATCCCCAGGGACAGAGAGAGAGACAGGGAGAGGGGGGGGGTCTCCTGTCTAATCAGAGAAATTATCAGGAGGAATCTTAACATTTGCACCTTTAAAAAAAAAATCTCCCTGCACCGTCACAATATTATATCAATAATTGCTGTAAAAATTAAACAAGTAAAACAATGAGTTTGCCCAGGGCTTCGTTCCCTGTAAATCAGTCTGTGCATTTTAAAAGAAGGTCACTTCTTTTCTCTCTCCCTTTGCTTCTGTGACACGGGCAAAGAAACGAGCAGCTGACCTGAGTTTGAATTTAGAGTGTTCATTAATAGGATATTATGCCATATGCTCAGTGCACTGTCTTTTTATAATGTCTGGCACTGGCTTGAGAATTTGTAATTAGTGATGGTATAATGAGAGTATTGAAGGAGCTAATACCGGGGGTGTGGAGGAGGAATAGATTGCTCCCTGCTCTGTACTGTACGCTGGCTCTGGATCCACTGAGCTAATGACCACGCATACTGGAGATTGACACCGCAAAACAGAAACTCCTACAACAAGAGATCTTCCCTTCCAAAATCCAGAAACCTTTTTTTATTTTTTTGCACCCCCAAAGTAAGTCCCCTAAACTGTAAAATGCTGCTATGGCTGCTAATTTTACTGCTACTAATAAATGCATTATGAAAAGCAAGTTTGAAACCGTTTATAGCAATTCCTACTGTACATGTAATCAATTCAAGTGATTTTTAAACTCTATCTGGAATACCTAAAACATGCAATCTCATCTCATCTCAGACTGTGCGATCAGACATATTTCACACAGTTCATTAAACAACGTCTTTTAATATGATTTTAACATTATTTTACATCTCCAATTGTGAATTAAGGGTTGATTGAAAGAGTGAGAGACAGCACCTCAGTCCAGATCTGAACACTCTCTGTCATTCAGTGCTGCAGCTCCCACAAGCAGAGGCTGCCAACTGAGCCAAACTGTGCATTGATTCTGCAATGTGTCCAAGAGGAACTAGGCTGAGACACACAAACTCACTGCACTTGTGACCTGAGCCAGATTAAAGAGGCTAGTGGATTAATAACCACCGTTTTAAATTATTATTATTATTATTATTATTATTATTATTATTTATTATTATTATTATTATTATTATTATTATTATTATTATTATTATTATATTCGTTGTTAATATCACTAATACTATTCTTCTTCTTCTTTTTCTCATCATCATTATTGTCATTGCAATTTAGTTTTCTTTCTTGAAATGAGTTAGCAGTGCCCTCGACCAGAGCTCAGAGTGATTGAAATGAATTCACGCTGCACCCAGTAGATGACATTGCACATAAATATTCAATAAATTAGCAGCGGCCCTCTTTATAGATTGATCAGTCATCTCTGGCACTCAATGACAGGCAATGCTAGGGCTGAAATATTAATGCTGACAAATTAAGGATTTCTGAGTAAATGATGTCACATCGCACGGTTTCTCTCAGATTTACACCCTCGCTCAGCCTGCTCTGGCTCACCAGCTAATGCACCACTTTTTCTTTTTTTTTTCTTCTCCTCTCTGTAAATGACATTCATTATTTTATTGTTAAGTACGAGCAATTTTTTCATTTTTTTTTTTTTGTAGCACCGGTTTATAATCTTAAAAAAATAGAAAATAAGCTAACGTTTAAAAAAAAAAAAAAAAAGAATGGCAATCGAAAAATTGACTTTATAATATATGTTTTTTTTTTTTTAAATAAGCTTTTTAGTGTTTAATTTGAAAAAAAAAATCCTGGTTTCTACTCTACTCGTATTTTTAGCAATCCTTGTGTAGAGTTGTGTAGCTATTATAAACCACAGACTTTCGATAATACTTCACATGAAGTGTCTCTAGTTACTGTATATTTACATAGTAGTTACTTTGTCAATACATGTGTACTTACACGTAATTACAATGGTGTTATGCATAGTTACATGTAAATCTTTTTGCATAATATATGTAAGTATACAATTGTATCAGAAAAGGTTTAGAGTTAGGGATAGGGTTAGGGTTATGTCTTGCAAAAAGACTTACTCATTAAGTACAAGGTAACTATGCATAACAGCATTGTAATTACGTGTAAGTACACCTGTATTTACTAAATAACTACCATGTAAAGGCACAGTAATTAGAGACTCTTCACGTAAAGTGCTCCCAGATTTGATTCAACATTTGTTTTACTTTTCTACTGCAGTAGTATTTGTCTTGCCTCAATTAAATCCAGTCTCACAGCAGTCAGTCGCTTAAACCCAATCTTTAGCCCTTGTTATGCATTACTGCTGACTAAGATTGAGCTTTTCTTTGACGATCTCCACGCACGCTGTTGCACGCAGAGCAATAAACACAAAGCGCGTCTGCTTTTAGCTGGTTAGTGATAGATTGCCCTTCGTTCGCAGTTCAATATTGTTGGTGAGAAATTAGTCAAATAGAAGAGAAGGGGCTTAAAAACAAGAGTGTGCAGATAATTCCCTCTCTCTACAGCCTGAACCAATCCCATCTGCTGAACGGTCAGATAATTCCATTCCCATCTCCTGAACGGTCAGATAATTCCATTCCCATCTCCTGAATGGCCAGATAATTCCCTCTCTCTACAGTCTGAACCATTCCCATCTCCTGAACAGCCTCCACTGCTCTCTACAAGTGTCAGTCTGGGTGTTTTATTTTTTTTTTGTCAATTCCTGATTCTTTTAGAATCGCCAAAGCGCATAAGAGGACGTTCTTTGAATCCACTAGCGTTCTGGCAGCTGATTTAATCCGCTGTGTGCCGTGTGGATGTGCCCAGCCCCCTGGGCCCTGGCCTGTTCCTCAGCCTGCAGTCTATCGAGTGCTCTCTGGGACTGAGGCTTCACTTCACACGTCCTGAAAGCCTCATGGACACTGACAAGGTAGGCAGCTCTGCACAGGGCTTAGCACCGGCAGACCTGTAGTGTGTTATTGGGCTGTCTCTCCCAACACCTGCATCAGATCTCCTGGTACGATCTCAGCGCCAGGGGTAAAGCTATTTCCTCTGGATTGCTGAAGCCTGGTACTGTTTTTTTTATATCTTTTCGGTGGGCATGTGTAAGAATGCACAATGGCTACAGAATGATCAGGGTCGTGGCACATGTGATCTTAATGTAAATGAGTTTGGTTTGTAAAAACAGTCACAGTTGTGATAGTTATAATTAAGAGATGAAAATACCATGGAAGGAGCGACTCTGTTCATCTCACATATACTTTATACATATCTAAACCCTTTTAATCTTCCAATCATTTACTTTGTCCACTATGCACTATGTAGACTATTTAAATACCCTGGTAGTTCCCCTGTTTTCTTAAATCTATTGTTCTTGGGTATGCACAGGAACATGAAGAGGTTTAAAAAAAAAAAAACATTTAGGATTTTAACATTTGCAAATTATTGGTTCTTGACTACTGTGAGTCCCAAAGGACTCCTGCATCAGAATGGTATACAGTCGGTTTATGAATCTCTTCTCATAAAAGGAGATGCTCTCGCTGGAGAAATGACTTGCAGTGATTCAGAAGATGCAACTTAAAAAATGAGCGAGCCTTGACAGTCCGAGTGATGAATGGAAATAGACCTCTCAACACTCTCCTTAGTGCAATCACTTCCAGCCTGACCCAGCTGCCATCTTTGATGCTCTGCGTTTCGCAAATTTGGAGCAAATTACTCCATCAAAAGCCATCCGTGCCTGTCCGTCAAGCTGAAGGGGAGGGTGATGTCGCCCCGACAGGTGACTGACAGGACGGCATCTGGGGAGAAAAGGAAGGGAGGAAAAGAAATGCAGGAGCATTTACCCAGCATTCCCCGGGCGCAAAGGTATCAGTCAATCTCGGGGCTAATTCGTGTCAGTGCTTGTATCCTATCTCCTTGAGAGTCGAGCAGAAGGTTGATAAAAAATTGAAGTGGAAATGAAGTTGGATGCACAAGAGGATTCGCACAACAATAGTGTAGAGAAATAGGTTTGCATCCCTGATGCACTCTCCCCCTAGCGCTCCAGATCCTGCTGACCTTGCCTCTGTCCTTGGGAGGGTTTCTTGCTTCCATTCTTTTCAATCTCTTTTGTTTCTCTCTCTTTGAAAGAATGTTGCATTCCCCTCTTTTTTCCCCTCGTTTAAGAAGAGCCATGGTTACCTCTTTCTTTTTCTTCCTTTAACTTTTGCAAAAAAATGGTAGCTAAAACCCACCGCTATTCCATCTGTTTAAAGGATGTTGGATCACACATTTTTTGTGGGGGACGTCTTTAGAGACAGCAAAACAAACTGCTAAGCGTGTTAAGAAAGTGATGCTTATTGGGTACTGGTACATGCAGTGATGGCTTCAATGGGCAATGAGCCACTTTTGACTGAGCCATCACAGTACTGCATTGTATAGTACCTTCTAAAACTGAACACAGAAGGTGTCAACAATACCCTTTCCAGCTTCCACAGATGTACCAAGTTTCCCAGGATCCTGGTTCTCTGTAGGAGGTTGGAGGCTGCAGGCTGGGGGCTGGGGGCTGCCTCTGTCTGGCAGTCTTTCTCCACTGACCCCTGGGCTAGCTCTGGCTGGGAGGATGCCTGCAGCTAAATCACTCCCAGGCCCTCGGAACAACACAAGAACTGCCACTGGCGATCATACCAGCGGCTGCTATTTTTACTATGTGGGGAACTCAAGGAACCCGAACAAGAGGCAGATTATGAAGAAGCAGAAAGAGTAAAGGTGGAGTGTATCGAGTGTATGCACTTTCTATATCACCAGATTCAATTTCTACAACTGAGTATCATGTACCGTATTATAAAAAAGAAATGACAAACCAGACAAAGCCATTTGCATGAGATTCCCAATGTTTGCTCTGCCACTTGCAGTTTGGACTGGCTTTGGACCTGTTTGTATAATATCAGGATCAAGTGTCGTACCCGTCTCTTCATTTCTTGGCTCACCTCAATTCAGTATGTGTACGCCAATGGGCAGTGGTTTAAACTCCTTCAACAGAGCTTCTCCACTTGACCTTCCATTTGTCACAGCCACTGGTAAACTTGATTAATCCAGCTACAGCAGAGTCTCTCTCTCACCAAAATAGATTTCTAAAATAAACCAGCTCAGTCATACTCTATAATTGTACTGTCTCATTGAACCTGGTCCAGCACAGAATGAACTGCAATTATGAAAACACGCAGTGCGGTCTCTACTTTTCGAATGAAGGACATATTTTAATAGAAGGGCCAGCTCTCTCTGTTATTGTGTGCAGTGCAGGAGATACATAACCATGCGTGCTGCCAGGCCCCATACCCCTGGAGTTTCATCATGGGATTTGATGAGACAATGCCAAATAACGAAGGCGGTTATCATTAGTTACTGAGAAACAGTATTATTACCAACATTTCCTACCATCTGCATAGTCCTTGAGACTGTCATCAAGAGACAGTGTATCTGATAGACTAACACGGGCTGCAAACAGCTTAGGTTAACTGCAGTGTCAGAATTCTGGAAATATTAAAATGAATCCCAATGCTAAATCAAGGATACTAACATTAAAATAATTCCATGCATTCTCACCATTTCAGCTGCATTGCATAATTAGTCAATTAAAAGCTCAAAGGTTGATGTAGAAATGTTTTAATTAAAGACAAGTGAAACGGGATTGATCTCCCCCGGTCCCCTCAAACACATGCAAGATGGGTCTTTATGGTCCGAGTAAATCCATCCATCACGGAGGACCTTCCTTTCACAAACAAAGAACGACTCATTGACACAAGCCCTTAAAGGGTGACTGATCAGTCCAAATGAAAAGTATGCAGGTGATGATCATGCTTTTAAATGCAACGAGTCTTCTTTCTCAATCCCCCGGCGAACCCACGCTGGGCAGGGCTGGTCTGATCTCAACGCACATGAAAACCATACAGCTGTCGGATCAGCATGGCTTTCAGTCACCTTGGAGTGAGCTGCAGAGAGCCGGACACAGCTGACTTTGTTGCAGACAAGACCAGCCATGGAGTCTGCGTTGCATTGTGCTTCAGTCAGCCCATTCTTTTATTTTTTGCTTTTTTATTACCACTTGAAATGTACCCAGTAGGGAAATTTACCTCACAACAAGCAGCTTGCCCATTTGCTTACATATCACACATTTAGTTCTCTGTGTTTAATCAACAGAGAGGGCTGTGAGATGCGTTATTAGTTTGCTTGAGCACAGAACAGTAAGTAAATAAATATTCAGTGTAACGTGCCTCATTAGAGGCACATTCCGTTTCCTCAGTTCCCGAGAACTGAGCTAATAAGAGGCAGCTGTTTTTTTTTTATTTTTCCACTCCAATAGCTGTGAGAAACTGATGACAACCTGCTTGACCCCGCAACCTTTGAACTTGACCCCCTCCGCTAATACCTTCAGCTGCCAATGTCATGGCCGAATGGAAGATCCCTTTGTCTTTCCCCCCCAGTTCAGACAGATAAACGATTTCTATTTGTCCTCCGGTACAACAGCAGAAGTTATCAATACAATCCACAAATGATGTCAAGGATTTGTCAAGCAAAGCTTATGAATGACAAAAAACATCCCACCAAAAACACCTTTTCTCCAGGCGAAAAAGATTGAGAGCCAGAAGAGTTTATTGATTTTTTACTTTCTTAAATAGAAGCTCAGTCTACAAAAGGAAAAAAAAAAAAGGAGATGCTTTTGTGTGCTAAAATGTGCCTAAAAGCTTTCTGGGGGAAACCTGATTGAATTAGATATTACATTTAACAGCAGTCAAAGCACCAGAGCTTTGTATGGAAGAAGCTCAGTTGTATCTGAGATCCACATTCATTTTCTAGTTATTTGCTAAAGCTATCAGCTTACCATTTAAGAAAAAAAATAAAATAAAATAAATCAACCTTCAAAAGTTTATACAAAAAAAAAAAAAAGCCAGCAAGCTACTTAGCTATACATTGTGAAACCCTTTCAGGACGTGGCTTTGGTGTTAAAGGACAAAGTGTGTACTAGATCATGATGACAGCCACCCCCATTAAATGCTGCAGTGCTTTTCCAAGCACCCACACAGCTCTTTGGGTCATCACCTTCAAGAAGCTCTTGTGAAACCACAGAGAAGAACCACACTGTGCATCGCACTCCGAGTTTCATTGCCAAGGTCTTTCTCTCGTGGTGATTTGTGCCGTCAGCTGTGCCTGGAGCACACACGAAGATTTACATCTCCTGCAAAGCTCTTAATATCTCCAGCAAACACGCCGCGGAAATTAAAACAAACACTGATGCAATCCCCAAAGGAAAAAAAAAAAGTGCCGTCCCTTTAAGACTTTGTGTTTCTTTGAGATCTGTGCACGCAGTTCCTTTATACCCTCGAGGGCGGGCATGACTGCGTCACAGGCTCGGCGGAGCAGCTTTGGTGTATTATATTCATGTTTCAGGGTCTCTAGGAGGTAAACACCCATGCGGTAATGGTTAAATTTCGTACTTGAAAGGGAAGTGGCGTGTTTCTTCATGAAAAAAAGAATATGTGACAACTTTTGAAAGCTGCCAAGATTCAGCAGATTCATATCCGATCTCAAGACGTTTGCAGAGCATGTGAAATTTCACTCACTCGACGTTCTCGTATACTTTTAATTGAATGAACTTTTCCAGCTCGAGAGTCAGAGTTTTAATCTAGCCAGGATCTGTAGCAGTGCCTCGGAATAAAAGCCCCTCACTGTTTCCCTCTGCACGTTAAGAACCGATAAAAATCTGATGCTAAAGGGTCAGCCAGTATCTCATGACATCATCCTGCAGAATAACAAAGGCATTTCAGCCAATCCCAGCCACCTGTCCGGGCGCCGCTGTGACTTTCTGTGTTGTAATGGGGTTGGCTTCTGGTGTGGACAGCTAGGGACCAGGGTGTGGGGAACAGACTGTATTAGTGAGGTTATGCAAAAGCACCCAGATGCTATGGACCCAATGCATCTAGACTCCTACCAAGGCATCTCACTGCTGGAATACCCTGACACCCGTTCTGAGATACTGGGGCTGGTCACGCAGGTTATTGACCTTTGTGCATTGGCGGTCTGCACCTCTTATTACTATGCGGCATGGACAGCAGCTGTAGAAGGCTTCCCAATGTCCCTCTCCACTGTGGGGCTGAGATGGTCATCCATTCACCACGGCCATCCAATGTCAGGTTCTCATAAACGCCCGGGCAGACTGTGATGGTGCACTGGAGAGCCAGAGATGGATTGAAAACACCCAGAACATGGTGCCCTGTGGTGAAGCTCCAGATCTGAGGCACATCAACCAGGGAGGAGAGATAGGAAAGGGAGAAGGAATGTTGAGAAGCACACCCCTGCCAGATCACGCACTGGCTGGGAAGCTGACACCAATGAAAGACATTGTATATCCTGGATCCAAAACCTTGGCCAGGATGTAAAGAGTTTAATAGAATTATTTCAGAGTTCTTTTTGTGTGTCTGTTTGTTTTCTCAGCCTGGAAGATGTCTAAAATGTCCACAGAAGAGCCCAGTTTATGAAACCTGTTCGTATTATATTTTCGCTGGCATTTTCCAAGTGTTACACAAGGTCAGTGGCGCATTACAGCACTTCTCCGTACCACCTGTTGTGGCTTTCCAGTCTGTGGGAAGAGGCTGGGATTAAAATTTACGATGACCTCATCACGCTTCACATCTGACAAAACAGGACCCCCTCACCCCGCCCGCCCCAAAAGGAGATAAATCCTTTTAGTAACACACACCCCCGGTACTGACACAGACCTCTCCGAAGGACACCACATCAAAGCTCTGCATTAAAACAAAAGAAAGAAAATGAGGCGCGTTTTATTTTTATTTTGTCTCTGAGCCCCTTCAGATCCAAAAGATGTACTTTGACCACAGAAAGCCCCTGTATCTTCATCACAGCAGGTATTTAGATAGAACTCCCCCAGGATCCAACCCTCTTGCTTAGCAACTCCGCAAGGAATCCACGCCATGGGCCAGGGCCAGGGACCTACGCTGACCTCCTCTTAACCTCGGAGGAAACTTACACAAACTTGTTCACACTCCGTGTAGAAGTAGGTCAAAACAATACCCAGCTCTCTGTTTGCCTTCCCTATTAAATATCGATTCATATTTACAGGAGTTTATAAATAAGGCAAGTCGGTTCACTGTTCCTTTCTCAGTAATCCAATCCTGCTCCCAATTATCCAAAGGATTACTGCAAGGGATGCAGCTAGTGCAAGTAAAAAATAATATTGATAATAATAATGATAATAATATATAATAATAATAATAATAATAATAATAATAATAATAATAATAATAATAATACAGTAAGCCAACAGAACGTATACACAGATGACATCACATACTGGTAATGAAGTGGAATAAAGCACAGTGAAAGCAAGGTAAAGCAGCCCAGAGCAGTAAGCTAAAGCATATTAAAAACATGGTGAACCATGGTAAGCTATGGGATAAGCATGGGAAAACTGCAAAATTACTGTGCAAATTTACTTTTATAAAGGAGAACAAAAAGATTTTCCCAAGGTAAGAACACAGGATCCAAGGGAAAACAATGACATTTTTTTTTCTAGTAAATTCAGATTTACTTCTCTTGATATGATGTTTCTGAATCCCTGTCATGACTATCTTTGAATTCTTAATTTTGTTATGAAGAAATTGCAATCATTTTTCTACCGCTAACTGACTGCATACACATGCCTCTTCAGGTTATTAAAATGCTAATTGGCTTCTGCCACGATCAAATCAAACACTCCTGAACAGGTCTCGTGTGTGTGTGTGTGTGTGTGTGTGTGTTTTGACACATCAGTCCGTCGCTGTGGTGTGCTGTGTAGTACAGATAGCTGATGCTTGTAGCCTTTCTTATGTCGCCGTGTTATCAGAGAGGCCATCTGCAGCTGATTATATCAAAGCATATCAGAGAGCCGGCTTTGCAACCTGAGAGGTAAAGAAAGCTTTCAACTTAGATCGGACTCCTGGCTTGAAAAATAAACAGCCAGGGGAAGAATTTAAAAGGGACAAGCAAGACGCTACAGGAGGATCATATACACAACAGAAAGAAAAAAAAAACAGACCACTTAGCCGTTTTCTAACCGGCTCATTATCGATACTTCTTCTACATCACAGCCCCCTGCCTGCCCCACCTGCACCCACCCCCCACCCCCCAAATCCTAGCCACCACATTCTGACCATGTTCCCTCACAAATAGGATCAGGTTCATTCCACACAGGACTCAGGAATCAGTGGTTTATACCAGAGTCCGTACTACAGAAATACCACACTACATAGCATTGCAGAAGCACACTGAAGGAATCCTGAAAGGTGTATTCCTATCACAGTGACCACATCTATCCTGTAGATACTGATGCATGTTTGCTTGCCAGAGAGACATGAGAATCCAGGAACAGCCAGTGAGACAGGGATCAGTGATTCATTCCAGGGCTTGACAACGGTGCCGTGTAGATGCTTATACTGTGCATGCGAGGAGCATGCTTTGTGACAGAGCGATGCTATTTGCATAATATTGTCAATGGAGGCTAGCAGCCTGGCAGGTACTTATCTTGCCTGTGTGCGTTTCTGGTTTTTTTTTACTACTTTGACTGAATTTTTATCGCACTGGTTGACAAGTGCAATCTTTTAACTTCCAAAAAAAGAAAAATAAATGGCAGGTTTTACACCAATGTAGAAATATAGTATTATTATTATTATTATTATTATTATTATTATTATTATTATTAAAAAAACAAAAAAACATAAAGAAATAATGTACCAATGTGCAAAATACCATTCCATAATTTCGTTTTATATATATGAAATTTATAATTAAAGTTCGGGAGGAGGGTCAGACACCAATCTCCGCGTCACCAAATGGAATCATTCAATTTACACATTAGCTAATTTAAATTGTTAGCACTATAAATACCCGCTTCACTTATCTCTCAGTTGTGTTTTGATTTCATCGTAACCCACCACCTCCCCATCTCCTCCTTTCTTAACAGTTTTTATGTTTTATCAAATGGGGGTCTCAGCCTCGTCCAGTTGGCCAGGCAGCGAACCCTCAAACCAAGTTAGGTTTGATGCCAAATGAATGTGTATATACAGCATACTTTTCTGTTAAATCGCATACTCCGCATTCTCTACAATAAATATTTGTACTAAAACATTTTGTGATTGGTGTTTGTCCCGAACTACTGAACATGTCCTTATTAGATTATTTTGTTAAGCTATGTATCCCTTCTTTAAAAGTGAGTTCAGGCTAGTGGCTTACAATAGAGTAGTTCCCCATACTAAATAATGTAGGAGTACTAGAGGTTTTTGTGCATGAACGAACCCACAGTTAAGCATTCACGTGATATACCCTTCTATAGGATGGATGTGAGATAGTCTGATGTATGTCTCCTATAGAAAAACTATGGATCCCGTTCATAATTGCAATAGGAAACTATATTGGAAAAGTCTGTGCAAAATAATGTGTAACTTCCTATTGCAATAAATACAAGATACATCCTACAATATGAGTCATGCACCAAAATACTATGCAAATCTTACTTTACATAGGTCAACGCATTATATAATAATAATAATAATAATAATAATAATAATAATAATAATAATAATAATAATATGTAAAAGATCAGAAGATCCTTTGGGTAGATGAGCTGTATCTACACCCCGGTGCTCGTATCATTTGTAATTGTGTCGTGTAAGCAGCCCCCTCAGTGACCTCCTCACATGGCTTTGCATCGTGTGTGACACAGTAAGAGCGAGGGTGGCAGGATCCCCAGATTAGTTTTCTGACTAATGAATGAAAACATCTTCTAAAGAGGCTCTGATAGCATCTCCTCTCCCAGCAATTACTGCATCTCGACCCTCGAGTCAAGAGAGCCCACGCTGGAGCCCTGGGGTAAGAAAACAGCCAGTCAATGAAGAACAATACAGCCCGGTGATTTATAGCACGGCAAGGCTGCGTTCTGCTGAGACAAACACCTTGCCAAGCCTGTCTGGGGCTCCACACAGCCTCTTTACAGGAGGCATGCTGCAGCTCTGTGCAATCACTCGACTATCTACTCTCCTCCCTCCCCTCCCTGTCTACCCCGACTGTCCTGTTGGGTGACTTCAACATCCATCTCTCCAACCCCAGCCACTCTGCTGGATTCCTCCCTCTCCTGCACTCCTTCGACTTCTGTCTCTCTCCGTCCCCTCCTACCCACAAAGCTGGCCGTCAACTGGACCTCACCTTCTCCAGGGCCTGCTGCCCCTCCACCCTCTCTGTCACCCCCCTGGACCTCTCTGATCACTATTTCATCTCTTTTTTTCTGTCTCTCCCCCCTCTCCCTGCTCCTCCCACCCCCACTGTCACCTCTCGCCGTAACCTCCGCTCTCTCTCCCCCTCTGTCCTTGCCTCCACTGCTCTCTCTCACCTCCCTCCTATCGACTCCTTTTCACAACTCTCCGTAGACTCTGCTACCTCCACCCTCTTCTCCTCACTCACCTCCTCCCTCGACTCCCTCTGTCCCCTCACCTCCCGTCCTGCTCGCCCCTCCCCTCCCCATCCCTGGCTCTCCTCTGCGCTCCGCTCGGCAAGAATCGCACTGCGATCTGCTGAAAAGAAATGGAAGAGAACCAAACTCCCTGCTGCCCTAGACCTTTACCGCACTCTCCTCTCCTCCTTCTCCTCTACTCTCTCCTCTGCTAAATGTGCTTATTTCCAATCTGTAATCCAAGCCTCCACTAACAACCCACGTAAACTATTCTCTACCTTCTCCTCCCTCCTTAACCCTCCCCCCCCTCCTCCTCCCTCCTCTATCTCCCCTGATGACTTTGCCTCCTTCTTCTCTTCTAAAATTTCAGATATCCGCAAACTCTTTAACACCTCTCCCTCCCCCGCACCCCCTCCCGCTCCAACTCCTACACCCACTGCAACCCCTACTAACTCACCCTCCTTCTCCACCTTCTTGCCCCTCTCAGACTCTGACC
The DNA here is from genome assembly GCF_902713425.1 of Acipenser ruthenus. NCBI lineage: Eukaryota > Metazoa > Chordata > Actinopteri > Acipenseriformes > Acipenseridae > Acipenser > Acipenser ruthenus. The sequence continues at coordinate 621,888 of NC_081214.1, forward strand.
TCTCCTCCCTGCTCCAGGGTCACAAACCCACCACGTGTGCCTTGGACCCCCTACCCACTCACCTCTTTCAAGCTGCTGCTCCTGCTCTACTCCCCTTCATCTCCTCCCTCCTCAACACCTCTCTACTTTCTGGTATCTTCCCCTCTGCCTTCAAAAAAGCCTCGATCACTCCCCTCCTCAAAAAACCTACCCTCGACCCCACCTCCCTCCAGAGCTACCGTCCTGTCTCCCTCCTACCCTTCCTCTCCAAAACCCTCGAGCGGACTGTACACCGCCAGCTCTCTGCTTTCCTGTCCAACCACTCTCTGCTTGACCCTCTCCAATCTGGCTTCCGCTCTGCTCACTCTACTGAAACCGCCCTCCTGTCTGTCACCAACTCACTTAAATGTGCCCGAGCTGCCTCTCTCTCCTCTGTCCTAATTCTCCTCGACCTCTCTGCTGCCTTTGACACTGTTGATCACTCTATTCTACTATCATCTCTTGCTGACCTGGGGATCTCTGGCACTGCTCTGGCCTGGTTCTCCTCCTACCTCTCCAACCGCACTTACCAGGTAACCTGGCGTGGAGCAACCTCCACACCTCACCCTCTCTTAACTGGAGTCCCCCAAGGGTCAGTCTTGGGTCCTCTCCTGTTCTCTCTCTACACCCGCTCCCTGGGCCCCCTCATCGCATCCTATGGTTTCTCATACCATTTCTATGCTGATGATGCTCAGATTTTCCTCTCCTTCCCCACCTCTGACTCCACCATCTCCTCCCGTATCTCTACCTGTCTGTCTGCTATTTCCTCCTGGATGCACTCGCATCACCTCAAACTCAACCTCTCTAAATCTGACCTCCTTTTCTTTCCCTCCTCCTCCCCCTCCTCTGATCTCTCCATCTCTGTTCCTCTGGAATCTACCACACTCTCTCCCTCTTCCTCAGCTAAGAACCTTGGAGTCACCCTGGACCCCTGCCTCTCTTATTCCCAGCACATCTCCACTCTGGCACGCACTTGCCGATTCTTCCTGAGCAACATCCGAAGAATCCGACCCTTCCTCACCAACTATGCTACCCAGCTCCTGGTCCAGGCCCTGGTACTCTCCCGCCTAGACTACTGCAACTCCCTCTTGGCTGGCCTCCCTGCGTCCGCCACCCGTCCGCTCCAGCTCATCCAGAACTCTGCTGCCCGCCTAGTGTTCTCTCGGCCTCGCTTCGCCCACGCTACTCCACTACTCCGCTCGCTCCACTGGCTCCCGATCACCGCTCGCATCCAGTTCAAGACTCTTGTACTAGCCTACAGATGCCTTGACCAGTCTGCACCCAGCTACCTCCAGACCCTCATCTCTCCCTACACCCCCACTCGACCTCTCCGCTCCGCCTGCACTAGAAGACTAGCTCTACCACCGCTACGCTCCCCTGCCTCCAAAGCCCGCTCCTTCTCCACCCTTGCTCCGCAGTGGTGGAATGACCTTCCTACAGATGTCAGGACTGCCCAGTCCCTGACCACATTCCGGCGCCTCCTTAAGACTCACCTCTTCAAAGAGCACCTGTAGAACTCCTCTGTTTGTATCCTGGGACACTATCACCCTTCATGTAAATGTGCTTTATTTTGCTCTTATCAGCCCCTATTTTACTGCATTTAATCCTGTACTTCAGAATACTGTAATCTGCCAAGTTTTTAACCTGTAGTACTTTGTATTTAATCACATCCTGATGTAACTATCACTATTTAATCATATCCTGATGTAACTATCACTATTACCTGCTGTATTATTGAATTGTGGTTTGTCAAACTTGTACTTTACTTGTTTTATTGTATTTCTTGCTCTTATTGTATTACTTGTATTGTAACGCTTGAAATGTTTTTGCTTACGATTGTAAGTCGCCCTGGATAAGGGCGTCTGCTAAGAAATAAATAATAATAATAATAATAATCAGAGCAGGGGGTCTCTTACTGCATCACAAACAAGCAACATGCTTCAGAAACAATAAACGAAACTCATAGATACTAGTCAGGACTAGCCATGACGCAGGTCATTGAATCTTACTGGTTTCTTGTTTGTATTTGTACTTAATAATAAAATGCAAAACCTCAGTGAGTGAGTGAGTGAGTGAGTGACACAGCAGCTCAGCAGTGGTAATGTGTTCTTTGTGAGGCCTCAGTGTGTGCGTCAATCACTGCGGTGTGAGTGGAGGGTGAGGGCAGTGACCTGCACACTCTTCATCACAGGGGATCCATAGTGTTCACAATCCAGACCACAGAGCCACAGCAGAGTCAAAGCAGAGCCCCGGATTCATCTTCCCAGACGACACCTCCCGTAATTAATGACTGGAAAAAAATCAATGACATCAGGGGACAGGCAGCGAGTGACACCTCCGTTCTGAGCCCGAGATCGCGGAAGCTGTTGTGACATGTAGCAGAGGGCTATGAAGAAGAATGGAGAAAACATCCGCCGGTCTGTCAATGTCAGGGGAAAAAAAAAACACGAGGTGACAGGCACCAGCCTCCTGTCTCCCAGACACCCACCGAGCCAGCCCTTTTATTGAGCTAATCTGGACTCATGCTTGAAAAGCAAGGCGCTGGGCCCAGGGGATGGGGTGGCACAGTGGAAACGTCCTTCCCGAGGACACTGGCTGGCCCCCCTGAATCCGGGTTCGAATTAAGCACAGTCTAGCGCAGAGTGAACACTGGTCCACATCACACAAAACAACCAAACAAACACATTACAAAAAGCAGTGAAACACTAAGTAGCACGGGAATCTCTGGTGACAAGTGACAAGGAGGGGGGTAATGGGTCCATCCATTGGAAAGTTATCAAAAAGCATCCAATAAGGTTTATTCAAGTGCAGGTGGTTTCGGGGTCCGTTTCATGAGCTCCACTTTCTTAAAGAGGTCAAAATCCTTTAAAAAGATGGAATAGGAATGGAAATGTAATAAAAGAAAGAGAGAGAGAGAGAGAGAGAGAGAGAGAGAGAGAGAGAGAGAGAGAGAGAGAGAGAGGCTGGAGCAGCAGCAGATGTCTGGGCCCTGGTCCTCTCTCTCATCTCCAGAAACCTTCGGGAAGAGTTAATCTTACACAGGCTGGAAATGCAAAATCTAAATTCATGCTCTCAACTGCCTTTGATATCTAAGAGGATTACACCTTGTGTTCAAATATAAAAAAGAAAAGAAAAGAGAAAAAAGAGAAAAGAAAAAAAAGAAGCGACACAAAATGGAATTAAGGCCTGCTTAAGGAGTCTTTTATTCTTGTTAACTCCTTCTAGTTCATTAAGCTTAATCCTTATTAGGGTGTAAGTAACGTACGTCTGAATAGCCTGGCTCTGGATGCAGCAGCATATGCCTCTATTGTATCAGTGCAGGTCTAATCCGCAGCCCGGGGAGGGACGGATGCAAGGGGAAGGTGGCAGGATCCAGCCCTCTCACAAGCCCAAATGGCCTGCCTCCCAGTGGGGCAGCAGCCAAGGGGTTCTGTGATCAGCCTGCCTCAATGCATTAGGGGCTGCAGCGCACGTCTCTTTGTTAATCCCTGTTAATCAATCTGGCATTCCCCCTTTATTGTGGAAAAAAGGGTGTCATGTTGTGAGGTTAATGCAGATGTAAATGCCAATAATACCTCTTAACAAGGGCACAGGAGAAGGAGGAGAAGAAGAAGAAGAAGAAGAAGAAGAAGAAGAAGAAGAAGAAGAAGAAGAATGGAATTCATTGACGGGGCAGCCTATAGAAGCATGATAATCAAACATTGCTGTGAATCCTACATCGGCACAAAATCAGATCAGAGCTGTATCAGAAGAGCTCGCTGCAGTGACTCTGCTACCCCTGTACACTGTGCAAGTCCTAACCCTAACCCTACCCCCCCCCTTCCCCTCCAGCAGCATTTCAGGGGTCAGATTCTTTCTCTAATTCAGCAGGTCAGCGTCCAGACTTTCACTGGCTTCTCCCTTGCTTGTCAGATCATTTATTTAACCCGTGGGTCATTCTAACCCTAAAGGCCCTGAGGCAAAAACAACAGCAGGTAAAGAGCAGTGAAAGTCCAAACAATCTGGCTGGAATGAAAAGCAAACTGATAGCCATACATGAACAAATGCTTTTATAATTAAAAGACTTTCCACTTGGGCAGCTCAGTTTATCTCTTGAGCTGAAGGAAGCTCTAACTGGAGCTGAAGGAAGCTCTAAATGTAACAAAGCTGATAGGGAGTAATGTTGATCGAGATTCAATTCATGAATTTCCCGCTAGTGCATTATAACCATATACAGGCTACGTACAGTACATGCACAGTTCTAAACGTACTGCTGTGCAACAAGTCTGTTTCACTTTCTTATCACTGTCGGGTATTATGAAGGGATGGACATGTCAGTGTTTTCTACACACCTTTCATCGTCATGATAACAGGAAAGCTCTAAACAATGTGCTTGAACAGAGGCACCGTACCTGTCTCTGCACAGAACTATAACTGCTCCAGAACTACGAGTCTGGATGTGTTGCAGAGGTGAGGCTTCCTCCATAACAGAATAAACCCATGCGTGTTATCAAGCCCCCCTGACAGGTCATAACAACTGTTTTATCACTTTAGTCTGGGGACAGATAGAAACGCTGGCCTGAGACATTGTTTCTAGACAGCCTTTTAATGCATTATGCAATAACCTGCACCCCCCACCCCCACCCCCTGCAATTACTCACATCCACGCTGCATGGTTAGCACCCGACATATATTAAAAAGCAACTAGCCATAAACGGTAAGAGGCAGCCTGGTGACACTAAAAAAAATCATTACAAAGTTGAGAAACAATAAATAATCAAGGAAAAACATGAACACGCATCCCACAAGTTAGCATAATGAGAGACGGATTCATGATTCATTCTGATCCAGTCACAGGGGACAGCATCCGCGTATTGTAACTGTCTGTTTACACTGCGAAGTTTAAAATCATTGCAACAATTCCTAATGAATTCCAAAGGAACACCATAGGAGTATGATTGATTCCGTTGGAACTGCGCTGCACACAACATTCTAAATGTTACTAACATGCGCATTCTGAATGAGCAGCGCCCTGTAAAGAAGGGAGATAGATTTCACAAGTTCTAAATTGGAAAACAGGTCCCCCCCCAGGTATTTTTAATATGAGGATCCGGAAATGCATTTCATCTGCCCTCATTTCAATGAATGAGATGGTTTGACTGTTAGTTTAGCACCCAGAGGGTTCATACAGGGGGTGGGTGAACCCATTATAAGGTATAAAAGTGCCATCAATAAGCAGCTGCAGGCTCATTATTTCACAGTTCTCTTTCCCAAAGTCTTGACATTTTAACAGAGGATTTTATTCTAATTACTGCCCACATCATTTGTTACAAACACCGTGACTCGGAATGTGACGTTCTAAACTGTACTTTTAATAACACTGATGATCTCGAACGTTTAAAAAAAAAAAAATTAAATTTAAATTTAATTTATTTATTGCCAATCTCATTACCAGCTGCATATTTAAGCAGTTGGACAAAAGAGACATTAAGCAAAGGTGAAGATGCACCATCATAATCGTGTGCTTGATAAAACCCAGGCTGTACTTATGATGCAAACCCAGAGTCTCAGCTAATCAGCCGTAAGCACAAAACTTCAGAAGAAGAATACAGATCTAAACTCCAGTCTGATTTTTTCTGAATCTCCAAAAGCCCTATCCACCCACCCCGCCCCCTCCTGTACAGAGTAAAGGGTTTGCAATCAGTGCAGTGTTTTAAAGTGACCCGTGCAGTGCAGTACTGGGTCTTGAAGAGGCAGAGACAGACGATTCCACAGTCAAACGGGTTCAGTACTCCCTTTGCCTTCCACTCTCCTGCAGCACAGATCCAAACAGGCTGCTCTCCCCTTGCAAGCACGCCCAGTGACTCTCCCATTCATCTTCAACACGACTGTGTTAACCTCTTAGAGGAAGCAGCTCTTAATTAATTGGGCTAATTGGCAGCTGGCTCCCGTCCTTACTTTGTGTTCCTACTAGGGGGATAAGCAACAGAGAGAGTTTGCATTTGCTGTTTTGCACTGAGCCGTGGCACAGGGTCTATTCACCAAACCCTGAAAGGCACTTAGACGCCATTGAGAGAAAGAAGTTGAAAATAAAGTGGACTCTCAATCGCTGCGGAATATCCCTGCCTAATAGCTTGTTCTGTATCCTTTGTGTTCCTCTATTCAGTGGCATGGTCCTGTAACATTGGGAATAACTATACAAACTGTATGCAGGCTAAAAAGAATAGATAGGATTTCTCAGGTGGTCGAATACTGTATTGTGAGACAAACTGTCTATTGCCTTTTCCTATCGGTATGAGAGCCTTCAGCTCTCAATCATGCATCGTTCCTTCATCGGGCACAGTTGTAAAAAGCGGACACGTGATGCCAGGAACCAGGCATCCATAGCATTATACAAAGGGAGCATTGAATCCTCGACTCCAGATTCAGAGAGCAAACTGCTGTCCACTGGGCCGAAAGAAAGCCGGGCTTCGCTTGCAGACTTTATATCGCTCCACTCAGACAGCTGCTGCAGAGATTTCACAATCCATTACATAATAAAATGTCATTTTCATTACAAAATAACTGCGTTGAAATGATCAAAAAAATGAAGCTTAACAAATATAGGCCTCCCGAAGCAAACAAATGTGCATAAAAAAGATGTACTACCTGGATTAAACTGTGAAGCTCTACCGCAGGCTCTCTCATCATGTTGCACACCCCTGCCCCCCGGCACACACGCACAGAAATATCATGACTACAAACAGTGAGGATCGGAGATGTGATTTCATTCTTCCACAATAATGCCTGACCCTCAAACTTCGAACAGGGCAATGAAAACATCACAAACAAACATCACAGACCTGCCCAGAACACTTACCTCCTGGGGATGTCATTATCATTCTACCATTTCCTAAAGTGGAGCTCATAACAGGTTGTGCCATTTTCCACCATTTTTTTTTTTTTTTTTTTTTTTAAATGTCCCATTTTCAAAGAAATGACACAGACATTATACTGAAATGGTGAGGCTATCTGCATAATGTTGCATCTCCATTCAGGTGAGAAAACAAAGAAAGAGAAACACTTTTATTATTATTATTATTATTATTATTATTATTATTATTATTATTATTATATGTGCGAATAGCCTTTTTATTTTTGGATATATATATATATATATATATATATATATATATATATATATATATATATATATATATATATATATAATTTTTTATTTATGTACAGTATTTCCCAGTCTAGACACATCAGGACTGTGCTTCTATAAATGATCATTTGATAAAAAACCCTTTTGGTCAGTATTCCCTCCACTCCGTTCCCCGGTGGCTTTCAAATGAGCAAGAGGGAACTGCTGTGTGAAACCAAGCTTTCTCCTTCATTGCTCCTCATTAGCACGTTTAATAATACTGCAATAGATTAGTCTGTGTAAAACTATTCAAACTGTTAATACTGTTGATAAAATCAGCTCCCACTTAAGGAAAATACTAACTAAAAATACATCTTTACTGTCTATTACGGAAACACTTCACAGTACTCTGCAAAGCCAGTGTGTGACAAAACAAGGTGCAGTCAGGGCAGGAGGCACACACAGCGATGGTCATACAAACAGATGCTCAAGCAGTATATTAACTATGATCTTGGTTACCTTTAATTCTCAGAGAATTGTTTCCTCAGCGCAGTGACACAGCTGCTAAGTTATGGTTTTGCCTGGGGAACATGTGTCTATTTCTCATAAGGATTTTACTACTTATTGCAAAATGCAGATTTATCAGAAAGCGCAACCCTTTTGAAAGTTTACCACAGCATTTTTGCAGTTTCGCCATGCCTTTCCCATGTATTTACCAAAGTTTACCATGTATTTTAATATGCTTTACCGCACCTCTCTGGTCTTCACAATGCTTACCCATGATTTCCCATGCCTGCTCTATGCTTTATTTCATTTTGCTGTGCTTTTACTAAGAGGAACTTTAGGGAATATCAGAGATTGGAAGCAAATGGAAGTCGATTGTAATGGCTTCAGCTCCTCCATAACGACATCAGAAATCTAGAGAATGTCAAACAGCCGTCATGGGCAGAGCTTCGAGGATCACCGTCTTAGCACACATGACCTCAATGATTACAATTGCACTCTACTCAATATAGAATCAGAATATTATAAACATCCAAAACTCATAAAGAATGCATTCATGTAAAACAAAACATTGCATTGACTCACGCACACCCTAGTTTGAAACCGGTAGAAAGTGTAAACCAGACTCGGAATTTAAAAGGATTAGCAAGCCCTACAGCCTTCGGTTCACTATCACATTGAGTTAGGGAAAACTAACAAACCAAAAGAAAGAGAACAAACGTACACAGAAAAGCAACTGTGTTTGAAAGCGTTTGCTGAGCAAGCCTTACTGTACAATAACACTATCTAATAAAAGAGTCTGAACTCAGTGAAATGTGTCGTCAAGCATATGGAAACTGCAAACACATTACCATTAGCGCACAGGGTTACCATTTAAAAAAACATATTTTTAATGCTAATTACAGCTTACAGTACTTCTTATTTTTTTGGTATTTATTTTTTACTCTTAATGAGCTGTTTAGTGTTAGTCGTCTATGCAAACAAGGGTCAATGGATCTGTGTGTGTGTTCCTGTTACACCAGAACGCATAATCTACAGCCCTGTTGAAATCATTTCCAACACAATGAAGAATAAATAAGATCTGCTGGCACGGTGTTTTCACTGCACCTACAGTAAGGGCAGCGGTGATTGAGTTAGATACACTACATAATAGCATTGCACAGAAGGTAATTACAAAGAACAGCATTGCACTGTGTTCGAGAAACAACATTTGTTACACTGGGGAGCGAGGGGAGACCTTCACCGGGTTCTATTGCTGCACAAAGTGTGTATAATCTCTCCTCTCCGGATCTTGCTAATGTTATTACCAGACCAAACACGACCTGCCCTCCTGATATAACAGTTTAATAATGCTGCGTATTATCAGCCTGCCCAACTCCTGATTAGATTCAGCAGGAATTATTTTCCATGCAAAAGCCCCTTTCGCCGTTCCTGGTTAGGAAGACTGCTAAAGTTCCAAAGTAATGCTTACAGAACGATCCAGGCCTCGGGTGTGCCTGCCTCCCTCTGTCTGTCAGCCGGTCAGCCTGTCTGTACAGGAGGTGTGTATGTGTGACGGCATGCTTGCTTGTGTAACCCTCAAGACCATTTCTGACATCATTATCTGCACAGGATCCCATGTCATCGATCTGCAAAGCATGCACCACCCATACAGAGAAACCACAAAAAGCGTTCATTAGAAGAGTCAGACACCTCACCAATGAGGTGCAGTGGAAATCCATGCAGTGTATTACCTGTAACAGTATTGGAATTGCAAGTCACAGACTGAACCCATTCCTCCTGATTTGCCCTATCTAGATCAACAACACAGCTCCTGGTCTAATTCACTGGACTCTGGACCCCTGCTCTGCATTGAAATGCATCACAGGGGATGTTTCTCCAGGACAGGGAGTGATCAGCAGCTGAGGAATTCAGCGCAATGAGGAGATGTTTCCTGATTGGAATTGAGGCAGGATGGCTGTATAGTGAGGAACGTAGAGCACAGTTGCACATTACAGACACCAGCACATTGATCAATGGCTCTATCTAGTCCTCAGAAACAAGCTTGTTTCAAATCATTTAACAAGCGTTTTCTGTCTATTTAAAACAACTAACTCTGCCTGCTTGGTCTAATAGCTTCCTCAACCTTTTGCTGTGCATTATGTAGATAACCTGGGCCAATATATCCCACGCGGGTCACAAGCAGGTCACAATCACACACTGTGACAGCGGTAGCCAATCACAGTAAATCACTGCTGACGGTGATGAAGCCCCCGTCGGGTCGGCTGAGGTGTGCCTGTAAAACACTCACGCTGTCCGGAGGCTGGTAATAGCCTTGGGATGGAGATTAGAATAGAGATTGGTGTGCCTCCTTTGATCATTTGGGAGAGAAATTGGAAGGAAGGACAGAAAGAAACTGAAAGTGTAGTATTGTATGGGGGCTTGCTTTAAAGAAAGAAAGAAAGAAAGTCAGGTTTTGTGTGTGCATTCCATTGTTCTTTTTTTATAATAACTTAAATAGACAATGAAGAGGTAATATCTCCCCTTTGCGATGAAATTGTCTATTTACTGCACTAAACTTCCTTCTATACCACGGCCAGTGGTGCACATCCCTGTTAATGTGCACAAGACTTGGTGGGTAAAGTATTTATGCAATTGTATAGTTGTTGCTGGGTTCAGAATTGCTTTGGAGGTTAAGGGGTTAATAACCCTCTTTTTGTGACAGTAAATATGAAACAACAAGGTTGCACAGAAACCTCGGGACTATTTCCATTGCAGCTCTGGTGCAATGGAAATTAAACAAAAGAAAACTAATCATGTTCCCTGCAGACTATTAATCAGAACTACAGAAATAATAAGAATTATTATTATAATTGAATGCATTTATAAGACAGCGTAGTATGACAGGCGCTCATATCAAACTGTGAATGTATTGAATTCACTGAAACGGACCTGTCAGAGCTGAATACACTCTGTTTACACTCTCGGGACCTTTTTAAATGTAATTGCAATTAAATCACGCTGATCCAGTCCAAGGCCAGGTAGACAGCCTTGGTTCTTGGGTTGACACACTGGAATAGACTTGTATTGTCTAACACTGTATGAGCAAGCAGCGGTGGCTGATTACAAGGGGTTATGAGAGATTCTAGAACTACCATGCCTCCCTGTGCTTTACCACACTCCCCTGTGCTGTACCACACTCCCCTGTGCTTTACCACACTCCCCTGTGCTGTACCACACTCCCCTGTGCTGTACCACACTCCCCTGTGCTGTACCACACTCCCCTGTGCTTTACCACACTCCCCTGTGCTGTACCACACTCCCCTGTGCTGTACCATGCTGTATCATGCTAGCCAATGCTACACTGTGCTATCTGTACCCCTCTCCCCCTGTGCTGTACCATGCTAATCTATGCTACGTTGTCTATCATCTGCTTTACTGTTCCTTAAAAAGAACATTAAGGAAAGTGTCCCTTTCTATTGTTGGCAAGTGCAGCAGAGTCAGTAAACATAGATGTTAGGAAGCAATGATCCAGTCGTGCTGTGTGCTCTGCTGCCCCCAGTGGCCTTGAGACCTTAAGTCACTTCTATTTACAGGACTACAACAAATCTGACAATAAAAACAAAGGGGTACATCTCCCAGCATGTTTACGTTCAATATGCTCCACAGCTCTCATTTATTTAACTGACAATGAGGTTCATTTTAATATCAGCCAGGAAAGTTATATTACCTTTTTCATGTTTTCATTTGTTTTCAGCTAAGGTGAGAATTGAATGTTGACAAAAGTGGAGGGTGCTACTTGATTCCTGTCCTATTGAGTACATACAGTAATTGTATAACTCTCCATTGTTGTTTCTGATCAGATCAATATTTGCTTACTAACCAGCACAGTTCTGAAAAGACTCTCTAAGGCTGACTGTGGGGAAATGGGGAAGCATATTAACGTTGCGCTGTGCACTGAAGCCTGTGCGACACTGATGTGCTTCCCCACCTCACTTCCCCTCAAGCAAGGTTCCAGTCTCTTCGGTTCCAGAAGTTCATTTTTAGGAAAAGCCCCCTGCCTTTCAGCTGCCCTCTGCACCCACTCAGTCCCGGTTATCAGCCTTGACTGTCCCGTTTGCATCCCCTTTATCCCCGAAGAACAAACCAAACTCTGCATATTTCCTAATCAGCTGCAGAAGAGCACAAAGCCTAATCCTGAATTCTAGAGAAATCAGTGCGGGGGGATTTACAGTACTGGAGAGCAAACAGTGAAGGGTGTAATTAGGAGGCGAATTTGTCATGCTCTCGAGTCTGTCTGCGAATGAGAGGTCCTGAATAGCAATCTCCCAGCTGTTTACCCAGGGAGCGCGTGCACCGCGGTAGCCACGTTTCCAGCCACGCACAGATTAATATTTGATGCCAGTAGAGAAATGTGTGCTCTGCTCCTGTTTATTTAGGATATTGTGAAATACTCAGAAATTTGCAATTTTATTGGTTTCTGCCAGCCTTCCTGCAGCTCTCCGGCTGTATGAGGAGAAGCGATCATCACGCTCTGTGTTACAGAAATGTCACTCACTAATATTCAGCTTTATTTTCATTTAATTTAATAGTTTTATCAGGACCCAGACATCTTGTTTTTTTAACCCAGACGGGCTCCGCTTAAATTAACTAAATGAGAATTTTTTTTTTTGTTGAGAAATTTCATTTACTCTCCTCGCGGAATTTAAATGGACATTTTCTGCATACATACTAGATATTGCTTTTTTAATCTATCCAGTAAATATAAACACACACAGGTTCTAGGCAGGGTGATGCTAGCAGTTCACATGGAGTATCTTTGGTGTTTCAATGACCTGCTCATCCAAGGTTAGGCACAGCAGCCACAGCATGACCAGTGCTGCTTGGGCAGAGTCATTGAAAAGCAGCGCCATTCATTTCACTGAGAGCTGAATGAAATCAAACAAGCAGAAACCGTTCTCAAATAAAGAAAGCTACTTAATGAGAGTCCGGTGGCAGGCAGCCGCAGCTTGGTATTGGAATGACTGGTTTAATGGGACACAAATCAAAAAGTACTTTGCCATCTTAAAAAACTACTGGTGCAGGTACTTGTCACACTATTTTGAAGGGTTTGAGATCCGCTTGCAAGACTGAGAACTCACAACAAAATTACCATAGCCTGATGCACAGAAGAAGTTCAACATTATAAAAGCTTTTTTTTTTTTTTTTTTTTAATATATAACATCACAAGGGCATATCTTCCATTTAACAGGAGCATATGCATGCATGCCCATTGTGAGATTGCTAATGATGTATTACATGCATTCCATGTTGCACAAACCACATGACGCAGAAGCAAACCCAAGCGCTGCCTTGCTCTGCTTTAGCACGTGCTTGAATGCATGTGTGACCTGCAATCGCCAGGTTCCTTGATGTGTGGCTCACCAGAGGATTAAACAGGACTGGGGTCTTGACCTGGGGATGCAGGGAGGGCACTACAGTACACTGCTGTCATTACGATTAAAAAAATGAGCACTGCTTCTTTAAAGCAAAAAAAAACAAACACAAAAAATAATACTACAAGACATATAAAAGGGATCCAACCCCCAGCCTGTTCGTTATTAGCATTCAGAATACATGAAACGACCAACAGCAGTTATGTATTTTTGCAAGTATGCATATAATTTATTGTGGGGAACACAATTTACATGGGTAGTCAATGCCTGTTTTATAGCCTCACAAATAGATGTATGAACTGAAGCATATAATGGCTGAAAGCAGCAGGCGCAAATACGTTCTAAATCTTCCAAATGTGTTCCACAAAAAATGTAACCAAGGAATATATAACAGATTAATCCTTGCATGCTATATATTGGTTTTTGATTTACAAATCTAATCTGGGAAATTTACTAAGGAACGTGGATGGTTTCTCTGAGGTGAGTAGTTACTGGTGCACTGAACAGGCTTGTGTGTGGAGGTTTATTCTGCAGCCATGCTGCTCCACGTTTCACGTGCAGTTTTGTTTAGCTCTGGAATGATCATTTACACGCGATATGAAGGGAACTGCACAGGACGGTACAATTGGCAATGATAGCCTGAGAAATGATGTTTTCTCATCCCGGGGTGCGATGATGGAAAGTGTCTTTCTTAGAATGTTTTTTCAAATGGTTTTCCTGTACTGTGCATTCTCAAATGGCAGTCTGTGAGCAGGTCACCGCCACAATGACACTTATTCTGATGATCAGCTTCAATGAACAGAACTATTCGAATCTCACAAACGTCTCAATTCACATTCAAATCCAACACAACTTGTGTGAAGGGTTAGGGTTGTGTAACGATAACCTGTGACAGATTCCCATTGTATGAAAAAAAAGGGCTCTGAAACAGCCTGTACCGCTGTAACTATCATTAGAGGTGGTGAAAATAAGGTTACAGTACTGTGCTATCTACCAACTTCGGCATTGCTTTTTCATATATAAATACACAAATAGATGAGGTTACTAAATAAAGTACCCCAGGGATCAGAATTCTGGATCCAAACACAGCCCTGGACTTTCCCCTGGATGAAAGAGGAGGCCGTGCAGAGTTTGGTTGCACTGGCTCCTGCGGGGTCCTAATGCATAAAGGAACAGACAAACTTTCGTCTTTATATATATACAGTATATTGTGTGTCTAATATATATACACACACACACACACACACACATATATATATATACACACACACACACACATATATATATACACACACACACACACACACACACATATATATATATATATATATATATATATATATATATATACACACACACATATATATATATATATACACACACACACACACATATATATATATATACACACACACACACATATATATATATACACACACACACACACACACACATATATATATATATATATATATATATTAGACACACAATTCAGAATTGATTTTGATATTAATAAAGAGAAATGGGGAAAAAAACCTCTTTCTCTATTCCCATAAAATGCAAAGTAGACATGTCATTTGAATGAAAGTGAATGTGTTAATTGACAGTTTGATGATCAATAATTGGTTTAGAGGACAGTCCCTGGAGAATATATGCAAAATGCACGATTGGGACGGGCTACAAAATTAATCATGACTGACAATAAAAGCAGCACCCGGTTTTCAAAGCAGACAAGTCAATCCAGCACATTGCAGATCACACAGTCCACTCAGCAGTCATAAGGGTGTCAATATTAGTCAGGATCATGACGCACAATCTAAGAGGCTGAAACATCCATAGATGAGAAGACAAAAGAGGGCCATGCAGAACCACCTTGCTGAGAAGAGAGCACAAAGACACGGAGACAAGCAGACAGCACAGCACTTCCTAGGGAAAACACTGTCCCAGCGACAGAACCAAATGTGACACGTCAGCTCCGAACAGAATGAACACGTGTCCATGCAGGATGGGACAGCTGATAAGCAAACAGATCCAGTGCCATTCCCAATAAACTCTAATTCTGCAATGTTTCAGCCTCTGATTTCATGGGCTGATAAAAGACTACGCTCTGGGCATGAGTGGCACTATGTTTCTGCTGCTACTGATTCATTGTTAGTTTGGTTTGGTTAGAAATGGCTTGTGAAGGCTGCCCTCTCTACACTGATGGGTACTGCATTTACTACTACTACTGCTACTAATAATAATAATAATAATGAAACTCCCTTCAACACAGGTGCAGTCCGCAGTAATTGTACTTTCAGGCCTCCAGTGAAGAAGCAGATTTGTTTTACAAACACTGGAGCTGTAGGTGCCTCTCAGTAGGAATCAGGTTCATTAATGGCAGCTCCAAAGGCAAATGTTATTTTCCTCCCCATGTTGGACTTAACAGGCCGTTACATTACAGTTTTGCAAAAGTTTGAATAAAATCCTTGCCTCCTACTTTATTTTTTGAGGTAGCATGCTATAAAATTAAAAAAAACACCTTCCTGTGCAGAAAATTACCATAACGAGATTGTTTCAACAAAGTAATTATCAAACTAGCAGAGGGGAGGGAGGTGGTTAAAAATCTCCTCCTCACACCATGTCCTAATTAATTAATGGTTTAAATGTCATGATGGGAAGCACTTGACAAGGAACTAAAGCCCAGCACCGGTGATTTACAGCTCTCGCCTCCCAGCACTCTCTCTGGAGCCGAGACACCCCAGCGTTCAGAGCTAATTCAAAACGCAAGGTACTCAATCGTGCCTCTTTGAACAGTCCTCACTGCACAGCCCCATCGGGGGAGGCGGCGGGGAGCTCCTCTTCTCCTTCCCATTGTCGCTCGCCAGCACACGCAGCATCACATTAAGAAACGAGTGGGATCTCGTCGTCTTGTTCTCGGTTTTGCTGCGGATGGTAATTGAGGGTTTACCTGCTGGGTTGCTCACAGGGTTCTGCTCTGAAAGAAATGCGAAAGAACCAGAACTTTTAAATACCAAGCGCCCTTGGTATCACTCTAATCTGGTCAATAAGCAGCGGAGGAGTGCAGGGGACTAGCCTAATTCAATTTTCTTAGGTGTTAATGGAAAAACTATATATATATATATATATATATAAAAACATTTTTAAATGATCAGAGGTACACTGTCAGTAGCTGGAAAGGATGAAAGAAAACAGTTTTACTCTTTTTACTCATTCATATTAAAAAATAAATAAATAAAAAATGTTCTTGTTAAAAAACATATTTTTCCAAACACGAACCCAGCAAACACAGAGGGAACATCTAGATTTCAACGGCCAGCAAAGGGCTTACATCACACCTACAGAGCAGCTCCAAATTCAATTGTGTAAAGAAGTGACCTGGCTCTATTACATACAGCAGGTACAGCTTCTGGACAGATGTTTCAGTGAGTGCTTTGACTTTCCCACTGAAGAGATTCTTCTTGCATGTAACGTACAGAGCGTAGGACTGCGTGTCTGACCTCCATGCAAATTGCACATTGTGATAGGGACCAGCATTGCAAAACCAGACCACAAAACACACCTCGCTGCCCCTTTAAACAGTTTGATTTTTATTCAAAGCAGGCTTGATTTCTCTGCTTTCAGATAAGAGGTTTGAAAAGCAGGGACCCAATTCACATTATCTGCTTTCCTTATTGTCTGTATTAACCTTCCCCATGGTTACTTGTTCCCTGTAATGTTACACTTGTCTAGCTGCAACACATCAACACGAAGAGGCAATTTTGTCATGCAAATGAATTCCGTGCCATTGTAAACGGTGAGATGGAGCATTAGTTTATCAGGAACATGCCTATGTGTGCCCATCGGATTGCTCATTCACACTGATGCGGGAGCAAAACGGGTTTTGTTATTTTCCAGCTGAATATTCGTCTACTATTTGTCCGGCACATTGCAGGACAGGTTCATTTAAAAAGAGAGCCGGAACACATACAATGTATCCAAACTCATGTGTAAGTGACTGTGTGATGCTGTTCAGGTGTCTGTAACACTGGAATGGAGTATTTAATACAAACAATGGATTTGTTGAATAAGCTCACATTTGAACTCTTACGACAGGGGGCACTCTTTCTCTTAGGACGTGGGAGAGGGAGCAGTTCTGTGGGACCCCTAAACTCATTTCACTTGTGACCCAAGAACCTGGATTTGAACCCAGGTGAACAGAGTGGTCTGCGAGAGTGAGTTAATGCACGACACCCTCCATCCTCCCTTTCCTTCTTTTTGTCTGCTTTTAATTTATGCTAGGCGTTCTAACCACTCAATACTGGCAGCGTCTGCAGAGCTGGAGATAGCTGTTAATGAGTAGAGGTCCCCTCTTTATCTCTTTTATGCTTGTACTATTATCTGCGTGCAGTCTATAAGCGCCGTTACCTACCGACCGATAACGCCCAAAAGGCAACAAACCCTGATGAGCTTTATATATAGTCCCGTCCGCACAATAACCGTATCAGCCAAGCAGGCCTGGAAAAATATGAACCCCTGGTGACAGACCAACAGGGCAGCTTTGGTGTGAATTTACAACGGCCCCCTCCGCTCGGGACTCCTAGCAGAACTGCCTGATTCTTCTCCGCCTGTCGCGCTTTCTTATCTCAGCTGTTCCTCTTCTGCAGGAGAGATAACACTAATTCTTCTGTATGCTGTTTTTTTCTTTTGTTGGTTTTTTTCACCCCAGTAAGAAGACGCTGTGAACATCTTTCTGCTGGTGCAAGATAAAGGGTTAAAGACCCAAGTTGTTTGGCTGCTTTGTGAGATGGGAGGAAGGGAAGGAGGGAGGGAGAGAGGGAGGGATGGAGGAAAGAAAAAAAATCAAATATTCAAGTAGAGATTTTTTTTTTTTATCAGTTGTACAGCGTATAAAACAGTAATTTTTGTCTCTCTCTTTTTTTTATTATTATGAATGTGCCGGGTGCCTGGAGTGTTCAAGCCAGATAAAAGAATTAGTGGCTGCACAGAGGGACCGAGGCGCTAAGTACAGCGGCGAATTAGAATGTCTATCTCTGTCGCTCTCGGCTCATCCGCTACAGCCAGCCAGGCTGGGAGCTCGTAAACAATTTAATCTTTTCACTACAGTTTAAAAAGAAGAAGAAGAAGAAGCCGAGCCGCGCTGTGGACATTACTTCTCCTCTCTTCTCTTTTTAACAGCTCTTCTCTTAAACAAGAAAGCTGACGTAAACTTTTGGAAGACACTTCCAGATGGAATCAGCTGCTTTTCTTTCTTCTTTTTTAAGACTTCCAGCTAAAGATGTGCTGCTGTTGTTGTTGCTACTCACTGCTGTGACTTGTATTGAGAACACAATGTAGTCTATTAAAGCACAGGTTCAGAAATTATAACACTGGCTCCGCTGCTGCAGAAACAGAAACGACATGCATGCAAGCGGGCGCTTTGCGCGCTGTGCTTTACGTTAACGGATGAACAACATAACTGTTGTAAAATAAAACAGAATGTTTAAAGGATGTTCACATTCATCTTCCATTTCGAATCATCTTCTAGGCGCATACATGGCATCATATTAAATACATTTTGAATACATAGCGTTTTTGATCACCATCCTTGAGATTAAAAAGATTATCGTACAATAGACACTACAGACGAAATAAAACCAGAAGCTGTGCATTGGTCACGCACGTCACACCAGCACTCTGTCCTTCCTGAAGGAAGGAAGCGGTTAGTTGTGTTATCAGGGCTGGCCTCGCCAGGTTTAATCCTCTGAGAATACACAATGAGATTACAATCAGAGGCTATGCAAAGAGGCCCCCGTACTAATCCTGAGCCCCTGGATAACAATGACCAGCAGGTCCCTGGAGACTGACTCCCTCGACACTCAGCCAGCCTCATCTCATTCGGACCAGACCCCCTTCTCAGCAGGTTCCTGGAGACTGACTCCCTCGACACTCTCAGCCAGCCTCATCTCATTCGGACCAGGCCCCCTTCTCAGCAGGTTCCTGGAGACTGACTCCCTCGACACTCTCAGCCAGCCTCATCTCATTCGGACCAGGCCCCCTTCTCAGCAGGTCCCTGGAGACTGACTCCCTCGACACTCTCAGCCAGCCTCATCTCATTCGGACCAGACCCCCTTCTCAGCAGGTCCCTGGAGACTGACTCCCTCGACACTCTCAGCCAGTCGCATCTCATTCGGACCAGGCCCCCTTCTCAGCAGGTCCCTGGAGACTGACTCCCTCGACACTCTCAGCCAGCCTCATCTCATTCGGACCAGGCCCCCTTCTCAGCAGGTCCCTGGAGACTGACTTCCTCGACACTCTCAGCCAGCCTCATCTCATTTGGACCAGTCCCCCTTCTCAGCAGGTCCCTGGAGACTGACTCCCTCAACACTCTCAGCCAGCCTCATCTCATTTGGAGCAGTCCCCCTTCTCAGCAGGTTCCTGGAGACTGACTCCCTCGACACTCTCAGCCAGCCGCATCTCATTCGGACCAGGCCCCCTTCTCAGCAGGTCCCTGGAGACTGACTCCCTCGACACTCTCAGCCAGCCTCATCTCATTCGCACCAGGCCCCCTTCTCAGCAGGTCCCTGGAGACTGACTCCCTCGACACTCTCAGCCAGCTTCATCTCATTCGGACCAGGCCCCCTTCTCAGCAGGTCCCTGGAGACTGACTCCCTTGACACTCTCAGCCAGCCTCATCTCATTCGGACCAGGCCCCCTTCTCAGCAGGTTCCTGGAGACTGACTCCCTCGACACTCTCAGCCAGCCTCATCTCATTCGGACCAGACCCCCTTCTCAGCAGGTCCCTGGAGACTGACTCCCTCGACACTCTCAGCCAGCCTCATCTCATTCGGACCAGGCCCCCTTCTCAGCAGGTCCCTGGAGACTAACTCCCTCGACACTCTCAGCCAGCCTCATCTCATTCGGACCAGGCCCCCTTCTCAGCAGGTCCCTGGAGACTAACTCCCTCGACACTCTCAGCCAGCCTCATCTCATTCGGACCAGACCCCCTTCTCAGCAGGTCCCTGGAGACTGACTCCCTCGACACTCTCAGCCAGCCGCATCTCATTCGGACCAGACCCCCTTCTCAGCAGGTCCCTGGAGACTGACTCACTCGACACTCTCAGCCAGCCTCATCTCATTCGGACCAGTCCCCCTTCTCAGCAGGTTCCTGGAGACTGACTCCCTCGACACTCTCAGCCAGCCTCATCTCATTTGGACCAGTCCCCCTTCTCAGCAAGTCCCGCGCTGCTTATCACCTCTGCCCCATCTGGCCTTTGTGATCAACCCCCCAGTCTGCAGATGGACTCGAATCTAGTGGTACTCGCCTGTGGTTCATGCAGTCTATTCCAGTCTGGGAAGCAGGCTTGCGTAAGTGAACTCAGTGAAGGGTCTGATGGGAATGGACTGAATGGGACCATTGAAGACCACTGCTGCAATTTAATGCATGATAGTTCTCAAGCAAGCCAGAAGCAAACCACCAGAATCAGTAGCTCGGTACATACAGTACAGTGGGAAACAGTACTATGGGAAAGAGGTATCTCTGCACAGACAATGCACAAGTTTTTAGAAGGAGTGACTAACTGTACAACCACTTTTGACTCAGAGAGTCCTGCAGGAGTTAAATGGTTAAGCTCTAATATCCTGGGTCTTCATTACCCCCCAAAAAGCAATGGTGCTGCTAACACTAAACCCCATCAGGCACAGAATCTCCCGGGGTCAGCTGTTCTCATCTAATCCCAGGTGCAGATAAAGGCCAGATTTGAAAAACTCATTGCACGAGTGGGGAACCCAATTCCACAAACTTGTTATAGGAAATAACTATTTTGGCCACATCATATGAAGACACTAACCCCGACTTGCTGGGAGGATTTGATTTGTATTTTTTTTTTTTGTAGTACTGGATGTGCAGTCACCGGTAATGTACAGATCATACAGGACCAACGAGGAAAAATAAGATACACAAGGCAAGATCGGCACATTACACTGTAGAAAAAATGAACCCCTTAGGCAGAACCAAATCATTACGATTCCCCTTATTAATAAAAGCAATTGCCCAGATTAATGAGATTAATGATGGCATGCATTAGTTTCCACGAGTTTAACGAGTGCAATGAAATTTAGGACAGGTCTTCCTGATAAAGGCAGCTGGAGGGGAGGGTTGCGGGGGGGGGGGGGGGGTAAGTGATCCAGTCGTGTGTCTCAACATCCGATTTGAATTCCCTTGAAATGCATGCATTATTGACATGTTTTTTTTATGGCGAAAGCATCTGTGAACCCTGGAAGCGAGCGTATGCAGCGGGTGTGTTGGCGGAGCAGTGCCGGGCAGTGCCGCGGGAGGTGCCACGTTGAGATGTTTACCCAAGCTGCAGTCAGGAGAGCTCACGTCTGGCTCTGTTTGGTTACAGCAAACAGCCTCATTAACAGCTGTGTGAAAACCAACAAAGGTGGCGCTTTTCACACTACAGATCACTGAGCCGGAGGCAACACTGAGGCGAATTCCATCTGCGGCTCTGCACGCCACAATGCATTCCCAATTATTCCAACCAAACCACCTTCCCAAATTCCAAACACAAGCTGTCCTGGATGATTTTTTGTTTGTTTGTTTTTTATAAAGGCTTTCCCAAGGCTGAGGTTTGAGGGTTAGGGTTAAGTTTAAAAAATCCTGTTAAACTCTCTCCATTATATATATATATATATAGATGTGCAAAACACCAAAACAGCGAGGGAGTGCTGTATTTTCTTTGTGTGACCGCTAAGGTGTCTGTATTGAGTTGAAACACCCAGGAAAAGTTCATTTGATCAGGATAGTTTGTAATCACTGCTGAGGTGTGTCTGCAGAGGCAGGAGAGGGAATTTCCACAGAACCAGGGAGAGAGAACATTGGACTGTATTATTCTTTTTAAAAGAATTTCTACAGAGATGTTCCTGAGAACACAATGGAGAGGCTTGGGGTCCTATAAGAGAGGCACAAGCCCAGTGGCATATTTCTACTGCTGTTCTCCGAGGGTTAATGTAGGGCTCGAGTCTCCAGTCCAGCGCCTTTCATTAGCACACTAAAATTCAGAACTTTTTTTTTATTACTATTAGCGGTGAAAGCGATAAGGGATTTGATTAATGCAGCTTTATTGAACTTCATTATTCCAACTGGTTTATTGGTACCAGCAGAGTATTGATGGGGACTTGATGTTCCTCACACACTTCAATTTTTGGAACTGCTTTAATTTAATCAATTTTTTTCCCTCTATTTTTACATCTGTCTCCAATAAAGACGATTGTGAGCGGCATTAAAGTTTTATTCATACATTTAGACCCCAGTTCAGAAGTGGTCAGAAAACGTCCTGGAACAGTTCTTCAGTGCAGAATTAAAATATAACGGAGGTGTGCTTTGAAGGTGACCCTTATTTTATCTTTCTTTCATTTTGTATTGCTTGCGTATTCAGAAATGAAATCCAGCCTCAACTGTGCACAAGGTAACTGAAGGGCACAGGCCTCACAAGTAAACTTTGTCCCAAATGAAAAGGCTGTTCAGTGCAGATCTACTAAACGATGACCCCACTTACAGGAACAAAGATGGCTTTGTTGCACATGGGGGCTCTTCAAGCACTCCCACTGTAGAGGTCATTATTACCTGACTTTGATTCTATCCTGCATGGATATCCAAAATATTCATGGTTGTTTCGTGCACAGGTATTTAAAGCGTTCTTTTTCATTTAATTAGCTACTAGTCAATTAAACGGTGCAGCAGTCACTTCCTGTCCCCTCTGGCAAGAGGTTACTAGTGAAAGGAAAGGGACCATTTTGAGTGGTGCACCCTGACACATGCTGGCGAGCTCTCGGGTACACTGTGAAATTCATTGCTTTTACTTAGAAAATGCTGTGCACTGAAATTAGTTGCAGGTTATTGTTTCTTTATTTCCTTCAAGCTCACATTTTAACAATGGTCTCGGTGAGGATCGAAACAATTTCAGCGTTTAAAACTAGCAAGAAACAATGCGAAACAATTTAAATGGTCCTAACGGGAATGGCAAACAAGCTGGGCCACTATTTCTGAAAGAGATGAAACATCAGTTAGAAAGGACTAAGGCTTTGGATTGAGGAAAATAACATCTGTGAAACTGACCCGTCTGAATTCTGCCAACAAACACTTTTGTGGCTTTTGTGAAAAAATAAAAGGAGGGGGTTGGAGGGGGGGTAACTGTTGTGTTGTGAAAAAACCCAGGAACAATGATGCTGCCACAGAGACGTCTGCGATTTCGAAATCTCACTGTTCAACACCTTTAATGACTTGTAATGCAAGAGGTGTGGCTCCCCTTATTAAATGTGAGGCTGAATCAATACGAGGGATAATTGAAGTTGTTAGAGCAAATTATAAGCGCGCCGTTATGTTGTAGTACAATGTTGCTCTGCAAACTGTTATTACAAGAGAAGAGGCGTTCTGTTGTGTGTGCTTTGGGTTTTGTCTGATAATAACCCCTCTCTTTATTGACGGAGACCTCGCTTCTCCCTCAGCCTTTTGTGTGGACAGCAATTTCCTCCACTTCTTGCTTTTTACAGCCTGGAATGCTTGTTAGCCTAACCCGTTTGTCAGGCTGAAGTTTTTTTTTTTTTAAGAGCTATTATGTATTATTTGTGTTTACTCCTATTGCATGAGCGGTGCATTGCTTCTCCAATGAATGATAAAGCTGTTCCTTGATTTAGGGGGGCACCAGGCAGGAGGCTCATCTCTAGTTAGTTGGTGGGGTTGTGGGCAAACAGCTCTTTTGAGCATTAGTGAACACAACACTATTTTGAATGATCTTAACATTGGCAGATCTAAATACTACGACCATCAACTCTCTCGGGCACCGTTTTTTTCCAGTCCCAAGTGATGCCGGATTGTACAGGTTTCACTGTATCTACAACACTACGTCCTATTTTATAATAAAGTCACAATTCACATACTACTACTACTACTACTACTACTACTACTACTACTACTAATAATAATAATAATAATAATAATAATAATAATAATAATAATAATAATAATAATAATAATAATTTAAAACGTTACGCTGAAATGCAAACATTGTGGAGTACGGTAGTCAATGTTTGCAGGCTGAAAGCTGGGTGTTAAGTCTGCTAACTTGCACAGTATCACAGCAGTTGGGTCTCTTCAACTCAATTCCATTTCATTTAATGAACGTATTTAACCAGGCTTAGAACCATCGAGTAACGAACATCTCACTTACAAGGGGGTCCTGTCAAGATGACAGAAAGTTAAAACAATTACAGGCAATTACTACAGCCGTACATGTAGAGCACTTGTAATTAAGTAGCTTTTAAAAATACATAGAGAGCACAGTTAATGAAAGGCACTTGCTGTGTACGCGAGGTATTAACTCGGCAGTGTTTATATAGATCGCTGGGTCAGGAACCTTCCTGGGGAAATTAATAGAGACACTTGCTTCCCTGACTCGCACAGAATCGCCCCGATTGTTTGGTATATGAAGCCGCTCGGATGTCAGCTCTGATTAACAGATAAAAGATCTAATTACACTTTCCCCATGGAGGGGAATTTTCTGAAAGATGCAGGTGCCACATGAAGCAACCGTGAATGCAGCTATTTTACCATTCATTTTAAAACAAGCGCACTGCCTCAAAGGGTCTGAATGAAGAATGTGGAAATCATTGCTGCATCACACTAATGGATAGAGGCAACCCCTCGATTGACTGAATAAGGAAATCGGGAGTAAATAGGCACTCTACAATGACAACAAGGACTGAGAGCATGTTTTAAATCACAGTACGGACACTGGAGCAGAAACTGACCTCTTGAAAAGCATAGGCTTTTATTGATGGTATGCGTGGTGTGCCACCCAACCCAACCCAACCCAACCCAACCTAGATTTGGTAAGGTTGTAATTGGGGGTTTAGGGTTTAACATCATGCGAATTTGACAGATTTCCTTCAAAGATAAAAGGTAGCCTCCTCCTGTGTCCAAGGATTAACGAAGACCCAAAATTACAGCAAGGAAACGGCAGGGAGGAATTGCGTCTCCGTCTCTTTGGGTAATTAATGTTTCAGCATTCAACCGCAATTAGTCCTCGCAGTAATTAATACGTTCTTTTGGGAGAGAAAAAAGTTTCTGCACTAGATTTGCATTCATGATCTGCCCTTCTTTGGTGTTGGTGCTAATTGTGTACAAAGTATAAAGGACTAACCCTCATTCACAGTCACTCATTGCCGTCCCTTTAAAAGATGTTGCAATTCTAAGGGGCCCAACATGCTCCAGAGTGCTGGGTGGGATCAATCTGTGTGTTATCCTGAAAGAACAAACATTAATACCACGACTAATCCAATTCACATCAGGGCACCTTTCAGCCTGACATGATTTCCTGCCAGTATATCTGGCGTCTTGACTGTTGCGTGCGGGTTTTGTTCCACGTAGGTTCTCGAGTGTGGCGGTAGCACCTGTGAAACTAAGAAGCCGCTCACATTACCACACCCTCGCACATTGCCACTTCCATGTGTCCTGTTAGATTTATTTGCACAGTCTGGTTTTCAGCGAGAGGAAAGCTGCAAAGTATTTGCTTTCAGTTTTTTCAGGGTTAGGTCCAGTTTTCAGTGAGGTGAG
The DNA here is from genome assembly GCF_902713425.1 of Acipenser ruthenus. Lineage (NCBI taxonomy): Eukaryota > Metazoa > Chordata > Actinopteri > Acipenseriformes > Acipenseridae > Acipenser > Acipenser ruthenus. The sequence goes on from NC_081214.1 coordinate 647,524, forward strand.
TTTTATTAAGGTATAAATTACACAGCTTTCTGTTGCGGCTGTAAGTAATGTCCCACTCATACACACATGCAGTTCACTGCAGAAACGAAATCCTCTTCCAGTAAGTGATGTCAAAGCAAACAAGCTACGGACTCCAGGAAAATGAGTTACTAGAGGCGGACAAAATTAGGCAGCTTCAGTTTCAGGGTAATATGGCTTTTTTCATGGATAAACCATGGACTCATTACATGGTCAACCTTGATATACCATGGCTAACCATTGCCAGTGGGTGGTTGGTATGTGGCACCACAAACAGACCATGTTCAACTCTGACACATTTTTATGGTCAGCAATGGTACCATGGTTTATGGAATATCCTTGCTGTAGAGAGCAGGTGGAACCTTTTGAATTGAAAAGTCACAGTCTGAAAATGATTTTGCCTTAAATAAATGATATCTATGTTTTTCTTGCTATTTCTCGCAATCCTGGGAACATGTTTTTAATAATATCTGTTTCTATAGGTTGCTCACAGAACCCCTCAATTCACTCACTGCTTGTATATTGGCATTTTAATTCATATATTCCCCCCCCCCTCCCCCCCCCATATGGAGCTATTCGAGTAAACCAAAAAATAATAATTGTTACCACTAGCTAAACATTATCTGTCTGCACTAGAAAGACAATGTCATTTTTTTTTGGTTGTAATTATTCATTCAGCGATGTGTAAAACTGTAACGGCAGGCTTGTTCCTGTTTATTGAGGCAGCTGTCTCCTGTGAGTGAGAGAGAGAGAGAAAGAGAGAGCAAAAGAGCAGGAGAGAGAGAGAGAGAGAGAGAGAGAGAGAGAGGGAGAGAGGGAGAGAGACAGCAGTGGCAGGACAGCAAGGCACTCCACAAAAGGGAAGGTTAATAGCTTAGCGAGAGTGCAGGGCTCATAGGCATGCAAAGCGCATCCTTACCTCGCCGCTCGGTGACGGGTTCGAGCTGAGATCTGGCGTGAGATATAGAAGAGCTCATTGAAAATAATTCAGAGTGACAGCTCAGTGAGCTGGGAACATAGAGAGCAGGAGAGAGAGAGGGGGAGAGGGGGAGGGATGTTGAGAGGGAGCAAAAGAGGTGCAGAGAAAAAGAGAGAGATGGAGAGGGAGAGGGAGCGAGGAAAAGGGTTACAGAGAAAAAGAGAGAGAGAGATGGAGAGGGAGAGAGAGGGAGAGAGGAAAAGGGGTACAGAGAAAAAAGAGAGAGATGGAGAGAGAAGAAGAGGGGTACAGAGAAAAAAGAGAGAGATGGAGAGGGAGAGAGAGGGAGAAAGGAAAAGGGGTACAGAGAAAAAAGAGAGAGAGATGGAGAGGGAGAGGGAGAGAGGAAGAGGGGTACAGAAAAAAGAGAGGAAGAGGGGTACAGATCCCAGCTCAGACACCCCAGCAGATCAGAAATGTAAAACACAGGGAGATTCTAACCAAATACTGCAGCAACAAAGATAAAACCGGAGGTAAACCTGCAGACTCACTCCGCAGAGCAAAGTGAAGAGAAATCCAAAAGGAATATTCTCTCACACAGAAGGGTCCCTGCCCCCTGATTCGGAAAGCAGAGTACATGCACTGACACATTTCGTATCATATTTTTTTTTTGCTTTTGACTTTGAAATAACTTATCAGAAGGGTCGGATGAAACACTCAACATTGTTGTAGCTGAATATGCAACTCGTCTGAAAAGAGACTGACATATTCCTTTTACCCCATCATTACAGCTGCTGTACTGCCCCCTATTCACCAAAGCCTTTACTTAAAGCAGCAATACAACATCACATAATGTTGCACAACCAGGAAGAAACAACTTCAGAGTTTTATATCAAACTGAGTGGTTTGTCGCAAGTTCTTAGGTAGAGTGAAGCCATTGTGTTACAAGGGAATGTTTCATTTTAAATATTTTTGAAAGCTCCCCTTGCCGTGCTATCCCTGCTGTGTCTACAAACAGAGACTACTATTCACAGTCTCCATTAAAAGCTAAATGAATAAGGACAGCCCTGGTTAATATGCGTAACAGTTTAATTACCATGCTGCATATGAACCCTGAGTGACGGTTTGAGCAGTAATAATCTGCCGCTGCAGCCCAGGTGTCTCTCTCGCTCTCGTACTGTATTAACGCAGACCTGCAGACCTCTATTAAACTGTGCAAAGCTCACTGTACACGCAGGGGCCTCTCTGATGCCAGCGCCAGTGTTTAAACACACAGCCACCCTGTCCAAAGCCAGCCTGGGCATGCAGGTCAGAGTCACGGAGGCAGCAGAGCCCACGCCAGCCCCGTCCTGCTGTGTACAGAGAGGGTGGGGATCTCATCTCCAGCGCTGTCCCTTCCTATCTGAGGGCTGGCACTGAGGGATAATGCTGTCTGTTTCCCTTCCTGCACCCCAAAGGATCTCAAAATCCAAAGCAGCAACGAGAACCAGCACTGGACACTGGCACTGTAATAGAATGCACTCTCTTAATATACTACAGATGGTGGTTAAGACTGACTACCTTACTTAACTGGCTGTATTGTTATTTATTTATATTTATTTTTTTAAGAAAATGATACTTCAGTATTCTAGTTCCAAACACATGCTCATTCAGTATCTCAATACATTGGGGGTTAATAGGGGTGTAATGGTGTACTAATCTCACGATACGATACGTATAGCAATATGCAGGTTGCATGTACTGCATCATTAAATCAATTAGAAATGTGTTCTGTTTTTTTCCTCCATAGATGATCAACGTAGCTTCTCTTTTTGTTACACGACAGTAAGCATCTATTGACAAAGTGATTTTTTTTTTTTTTTCAGGCTTATTAATGTTTACAACCAATTACCATATCTGAGAATAACATATCTCACCTGGTCACCAGGATCACAAGGTTAATGCTACTTATGGTAAAAATGAGAGAGTGAGGAAATGAATGTGTAAGCAGCATTCATTAAAGCAAACACAGTCCTCTAAACGATCAGCTCAGTAACCCTTTCATCCCCAGATAAAATACCTGAACAAGAAGAATCATTGCACAGATAATGGCTTGTGTACCGGGGCTACCAGTGAAAATAAAATAACATGTGGATACTGACAACCGATAAATGAAGAGTGTGCCCCTCTGACAACAGCATGCAGAGAGCTGCAGAGCTCCAGCAGCTTTCTGAGAGAGTGACGATCACCTGGAACAGAATGCACTGCCGCTACAGAAGCAGCCTTCTCTGCGCCTCCCTGACGCTCTAAAAAACACAACGGGGTGGAGGCGCAGGGATATCGGATACCTCGATGTCCCTCTTTCCTTCTTCCCCTCTGTCCCTCTTTCAGTCTGTCCCTCTTTCCTTCTCCTGCTTTTCTTTTTAAAGCTAACCCTCGCCGCCTGTGAGAAATCAGCAAATAAAAAGTTACATTAACCCCAGCCTGACCTTTCCGACATAATACACTGCAGGCTGATGGGCTGGCATAGGAGCTTCATCGAAAAGCTGTCACTCTCCAGCATCCCAAGCACTGCCTGGGGAACATTTACCGGATAATTAATATATTAAATGCATGAAAAATAGTTACACAGGGGCCCCCTCGTCAGCTCTTCCCAGGATACAGGCTGTGACCCATCAATATACAAGCACCCCCCTTTCAATGGACCATCATAAAAACCTGCTCATAATTTTATGGCTTCATTCACGGCCGGTGCTGTAAAGGCAGGCCATGTTTCCTCGTAATTCACTGGATCGCTCCACTCTTTTTGAAGCCGCCACCATGCACATTTATAAGGTGCTCCTTTGTCATGTGAAGGATGAATAGGGGTCAACGCTTTGTGCTTCGGAGATACAAGAGATTTAGGAGATTCTAAAGGTTTTAAAAACAGGGACAAATAGGGTTTTCAAATTGTAGTTATTATAATTGTAATAAATAATAATAATAAAAAAAACCTTTCGGTTCTGTTTAAAAAAAACAGAAATATCACAATTTATAAATACATAAAATAGTAAATCAACCTTCTACGACAAGCTTATTATTAGGATTACTCAATCGACTTCAAACCTTTCTATTATTATTATTATTATTATTATTATTATTATTATTATTATTATTATTATTATTATTATTAATAATAATAATAATAATAATAATAACCATATGTATATACATCAATGCCACCTGCTGGATGAATAATAAATAGCAACTCACAAATAACATTACAAAAAAATAAAATAAATACAAAATTCTAGTGTTTTTGTTCCTTCTCAATAAAACTAAAAAGCTTTTACTATAATAAAGGGAAATGAAAAGGCTTTAGTTCAGATACTTAGAGAGCGGAGCCAATCACCTAGAGCCCACTAGTGCTCATTCATTTCGGTGTTATAAAGTCAGAGCTGTGAGTGCACTACACAAAAGAGCAGTGTTAATAAATAGCTGATGCTTTGTCAAAGCTCAGGTTGTTATGGAAAAATAATGAAATAAAAAAAGAAATCAATTAAAACCATTTCGGACTGATAATCTGATAGGGAGCAGCAGATTTATTTCTTTTTTTATCCAACCAAGAACAACAATGTATAAGATATGTAAAGTGTGTACACACAAGGGTCCGCTCAGTCGTGATGTTCAAGGTGTGAACTTTTTACTGCGTTCAACCTTCACGTCACGCACGACCTTGGAAGAGGCAAAGTAACCAGACGTTCTGTGTGGCAATACAAGCTCATTAAAACAAGAATGAAATGAATCAATAAATTATGAAACTTTATTCTATACACTGACTGAAAGGAATCTTCAACTTAATATACCATTTGATTATTAGTATTTTTTTTTTATTTTTTTTTTTTACAAATGAAAAATTCCTTTATTAGGAATATTTAAATAACTTCCAAGTTCATCACCTTGCTTCTCCCTGTGGTCTATAATTACACTGGGATGCATGCGATTTTCATGGAACATTAACTAAAACCATGTGACTGCTGTCACACGCACGCACACACACACACACACACACACACACACACACACACACACGCAGGCTACAAACATTGTCCATGCAACCTCTCAATAAAAAAAAGTATCTTCACAGACAGAAACGGTGCAGATTTCCCTTGAAAGATTTAAGACGACGGGTTTGTTTGACATGCAGGTGAGGAACTACGTACTCTGGGCTAGATTTTCAAAGCTCTTTACTCCATTGATAAGGAAAAAAAAACATCTAATAAAGTTAGAGTAATAGAGTAACATTATATATCTGAAATACTACATATCAAGAAATAATAATAATAATAATAATAATAATAATAATAATAATAATAATAATAATAATAATAATAATAATAAGGTAAAAAGAGCAACATCTAAGTGAAGACCCTCATTTTGGCCCTCACTGTCTTACAGTATATACAGAACATGGCGTCACTCAGAGCGAGGTCCTGCCGCACACACACACACGCACACGCACACACACACACACACACACGCCGCTCTGTTACTCACAAAGACCCCTACAGACCTTGACATTATTAATAGTCCTATTCATTAAATATTACTCTTGTAGAATGAGTAGCATAATACAGGCCCGGAGACAGGAGCAAGGCGAAAGGAATAAGCCAAATTAATTTTCAGGAGCAATCGCCCCAATTCCGTAAATTATATTCTATACCGTTAGCATTTTAAATGTGACATGAATGGCACGAGATACAATTTGAAACCAAAACAGTGCAGCGGATAGTGGCGAGACATTGCTCTGGGTGTAAATGTGCTGCATGAAAATCCAATCATGCCAGGCATCTGTAATGTAGTGTAATGTCATGCAAATGAATGGAGAGTTAAGTTAAGTTTGACTCGTGCAGGAAGAATAAAAATATAAAACAGGAGCACGTGTAAGCTTAAAGTCTTATGCAATTCACATATAGGATAAGAAGGAATTCTCCTCGGCTATCTAAGCTCTCTCTCCCTCTCAGCTCTGCAGGGAATCGCTTTCTTTGATGCAAAATGTCTACGGCTGGTTTTAAAAGGGGGAAAAAAAAAAAATCAACGTTTAGAAACAATAAAACAAGTAATATTCCTTAGAACTCAAACTCACACTTAAAAATAAATAACAAAAATAAAAAGCAAGTCCGGTCAAGCAGAAAGACAAAAGAAAAGGGGGCTCACAGTTACTGGACAGGGCTACTCTGAAACAGCAGACTACAGAGCAAATGCAATTCTTGTTTCTAAAGCTGCTGAGCAAGAAGACCATTCCTGTTGAACCGTTGTGTTACTGATGGACGGAGGGAGGTCTGTTCTGCTTAAAGATCCGGTGGAACTTCCACAAAGAGCTAAGCAGGCACAGGGCTACTGTTCACATTGAGGGACCCAGCTATAGTCAGAGCAGGCTGGCACACAATGTGGATATGTACAGTATCTATTCATGACAGCTTCAACACCGACATGCTGAAGGGAAGGGTGTGCATGAGGACTGAATACCAATATCCTCCTATCTGTATTAACGGCAATTCCCAGACATCTTCACAACCAGATGTGACCAGATCTCAAAAGAAAGAAAGAAAGACTAAAATGCCATCTGTCTTTGTTAATCCTGCTAAAACATTCCAACATCTGTTGGGTTTCTTGATGTTTTTTAACTCAACTGGTTTATAAAACGTAGAGCAAGAAGGTTCATTTTTTTTATTGTATAAACTGTTGTTTATTTCGGGACTCAATCTAACCAACATCACCATCATGTGGACCATTGTGACCCAACTACAGAAATGAATACATTTCAGACCGGAATGGCTTGCCTGTCAGTGGTGTGTTTTTTTTTTTTTTTTTAAAGTGCTTCGAGGCATCGCTGATCTGAAAGGTGCTATAAACATATTATTTCCAGCTCTGGTGACTCTGGCAGGCGCTTGGGAAGAAGCACTGCGGAGATGTCAGCTCAGAGGGTCCCCTCGGGGAGGAGTCCCGGACCCCTGGACACTCAAGGGGGGGCGGGGTCACAGGGTCGTCTTCTTCTTCTTCTTCTTCTTCTTCTTCTTCTTCTTCTTCTTCTTCTGATCACGCTTGGAGATTTCATACAGCACTGCAGGATGTGCAGAGGCATGATCAGAGAGCACTGGGGCTTTCGGTGCAGCCCATGCTATATAAAACACTAGCACTGCTTTACAGGCACTTCTGTGCAGCAGATTCATTGAGCATTGCATTTCACCACCTGAATGGCATTCTACCAAGGTTTTCATAGTGCAATATGATAATGTCACAATTTAATATGCCGATCTAGATTAAAACTACCAAGAAAGGGAAAATAAATGAAATGATTATTAGAATGTCTTGTTCCCTTCAGTGGCTGAGTTTTTTTTTGTTAAATTATTGAATATTATCCATTTAAATCAGCCCTGCTCTGTGTTATAGACTCTATGTAGCGGAACACCCTCCTAAGTCAGGGTGATGGCAGTCATAGGCTATTAGGCTAAAGTAATATGTATGAGGGGCCGTGATTCCTCCGGGTGCAGTAACCAGGCTCTGCTCCCTAGTCGTCCCCATTAAATCATTAGATCTCACATCTCTCCTTTATGAACTGTGTCCCGGTCTTTAAGAGGTGAGTGGTAAAAGGGCACTGGTCACACTCCGGCACACAGGCTTTGCATGTGCACAACATCTGGAGTGATCAAAGGTGAAAGAAAGAAAGAACGCAATCTTTTATTACATCAGCCTTCTAAGATCTTACATTTGAATAAGACCTCGTAGCGCTGGCCGGCTCCAGGGTTTAAAAGATAACTCTGGGAGGAGAGCCCCTGAAGAGGCAGTGATGAGAGGAATGCCTAAGTGAGGATGAGAGGGTGCTGTGAGGGTGCTGTGATCCCCAGGTGTGTGCCGGGCTAGCGGGGGCCCCCTGTCCACAATCAGATGCACAGTCATGCTCCCCGCCAGGCTCGTGGTGTGAAAATCAGCTCTGCATGCACAGGAGCAAAGAGGATTAACCTCAGCCCTTTCTCCAGCTCATTAGAGACGAGAGGCTTGCGTGGCATTGTTCCTGTGATTTCAGCCGTCATCGTTGAGCAGGTGTCTCCTCGTTGCCTCTTTTGAGTACAGCAGTGGGTGTTTAAATTGTAATGGTGGGTGTACAACATCATATCCAGAGCATGCCTCATCATGAGGACTAAAGCAGTAGAGACTGGACTAAAGCAGGGTTTCTGCAAGCGGCAAGCTTGCATACAGAATGGAATTATGATAGCTTAGCTGAACCTCATTGCTAATGGATAAGGGTGTTGGTAATTAAAGCCACAGACCACCGATCTGCTCTTCTTACAAATCTTGAAAGATCAGTATCGAGCAAGCTTTTTCAGAGGGCAACTGCTTAGGGACTTAAAAGCATTACAGTGTGGGACTGACCTTACCAGATAAGATGCTGAATTTAAGAATTTCTACACACACACACACACACACAATGGTACAGGCAGTCTGCGGGGACAGTGTCTACTGTACATACGCTCTGCAGTTTAAAGAGCTCTAATCATCCAGCCTGGTGTGACTCCCCTGCAGGCTCTCAGCACCACCTCGCATGTCAGACTGTACTCCCTTATTCCCAGGCAATGCCTCAAGCAGCCAGGAGAGATTCTTCGAGCCCAGCTTAAACAATACAGCTATCAGCCTCGATTTGACCCCCGACCCCTGGTTATTTATGACTCGCCCCGCAATCTGATCCCCCTACCTGGCTGTCATAGCCTCGAGCACACAGACACCCTTTCGTCGAGAGAGAGGTGGGGTGAATTAGCAATTATAATCGGCTGCCAGCAAAGTGACTTTGAGCCTGGCTTTCAATCCCTTTTGCCCAGTCTAATGCTTTAAAATACACTGACTTTGGCTTGCTGGGATTAGGTGTGTTTATAAAGCACTGGCAAGTGCAGAATTTCAAATGCAAGGTTGGAACTCGGAAATGAAATGCCTTTAGTGCCGCTAGAGAATCCCTCTAGCACTGGTTTTATTTGTGTGTGTGTGTTTCCTTTTTATTTAGCAGCATTACCATATGGTATGCAGAAGTCTTCCTCAAGTTCATTCAGCTCACATCATTCCGGCAACCCCACAAACCAAACACACAGATCACGGATCCACCTGCTCATTGCAATAAATTAGAATCTAAAAATGGCATTTTCATCAGGCAGCAGCAACAACAACAACAACACCTTATCAGTCTGCGCTGTGGTTAAACCATTCCCTATGTGGGCTGTCCTCACAGTACAGTATGCATGTACGTGAGTATGTATGTGTGTATGCATACTCGTACGCATGCATGTATGTCAATGTGCATGTGTGTACGTGTGTATGCATGTGTGTACGTATGCATGTATACATACCTGTCTGTCTGTATGTATGTATTTATGTGCACAGCACTCCTGAAGGAGGGAACACAATGGCTGCAGAGCTCAATAGTGTGAAGCTGCCTGGCAGTAGTGAACAGATGTCAGTCTAAACTATGAGGGGGGCCCAGGAGTCAAGGACACAGATTGGCCCAGCAGGCCAGGCCAGCGCTTCACTTTACGCTTCACTGGAGCCGAAGCTGTGTCTCTGATATTTACATTTAAATTGATGTTTCCGATGCTTAATTAAAGGCGGGGACTGGACTGCTCTCTGCTTCCTTCTTTATTCTGCGTGTCTTTAAGAGCATGCTAAGCAGAATTGAAGTTATAAAACAAGAAATCAAACCTAAAAAGGTCCTTTTTTTAACAGTACTGTACGGTTGCAAGGCTCTCCTAGCGCTGCTGACTGTGAGAGCGGGCTGCGGTTTGGAGCTGCGAGACGCCAGAGGACGGACGAGCAGCAGGGAAACACACCCGGTGTGACGGGGTGAAGAGGCAGCGAATGGGCAATGCTGCCCAGGCCCGTCCGAGGGAGCCACGCTGTCCCATCATTTAACTGTACACTCAATGAACTGACTGTACAGAGGTGCAGCATTTACCAGCTTTAAAAAAAGAGATTGTAGCTACTGCTGAATGCATTGCTGCCTCTCTCTCTCTCTCTCTCTCTCTCTCTCTCTCTCTCTCTCTCTCTCTCTCTCTCTCTCTCTCTCTCTCTGTGTACTATAATTAAGGCAGAGATTAGATGTAGAAAATAGTTTGACATTCTAGAACAATAGAATCTGTTACATCACATCTGTTATTAAAATAATGCATTTTCTTACAAAGACGTTGTGCAGAGATACAGTGTACAGTTATGGCCAAAAGTTTTGCATCACCCTACAGAATTAACTAATTTTGCTTCATAAAAAGTCGAATGAAACCTGCTGAATAATGCTACATTAACATATTGAATTGCATACTGCTTTGCAGTTTTCTATATACAGTACTAAATGAAAAACTGACAAAAATGTGGCATTTTGAAATCTAACATGAAATACTGTACTACTATTATGGCTTCCAGTAGACTTTTGCAATATCATTTTGTAGTTTCACTGTAGTTTATTTAACATGATGTTAAATAAAAGATTGAAATTATGTTCATATATACATATTTTTTAAATTAATGTCTCAATCCTAAAATTCTAGGTGATGCTAAACTTTTGGTCACAGCTGCAGAGTGATACACACTCCCAGGACAGGGACAGGATGGGTTCAGGCTTTCAGGGGTACAGCCCATCTCACAAGACTCCTTTTTTGCATCAGTTATTTTCAGAAAGCTTGAATAGATTTTAAAAGAGGGTTATTAACACTACCTGCTAATTATACCAAGGACCTAATTAGAAATGAAAAGTCTTTGACTAATTAGATTTTCTTATTAAGTGCACAGATAACCAGGGGAAGGAGAGATCTCCGAGGAAAAGAAAAGGGAAAGTGCTTCCTTCAGGAAAAGTTAACCCTTTCATGAACGGAATTGATGAAAGCAATCGAAGCGAACTGAACGCAATCACTGCAGAAATCGATTCTTGAAATTGTGTTGATATCAAGTGGGCTGCTTCATTCAGCTCTCCCATAACCCTAAATCCAGACTCAATAATGATTACAGGCATTGGGCTGTAATACCTGCTCATTATCTCTCACAGTCTCATGGTATCTGTCTGCACCTGAATTAAATGTGGAAAGTCATTTCTCCGCTTGTGGGACTTTTTCCAAATGCTCCAGTTCTTGCCAGTTAAAGTTGTTGCACTTTTTCAAACCCTAATGCTTGGAGTTGGGGTGGTGTACAGAAATACTTTTGGAGTACCTTTCCTGATTCGCGGGGATGCATATTCCCAGCCATGGAGACGCAGCACAGTGTTAATGCAGTGGATTTGTCTTGTGATATTACAGCCTGCCTAGTTATCACCTAACCATTCATGATTATGAAATGTCAGAAAGGGCAGTGAAAATTACTCTTCATTCACCCCCTCATTAAAATGATATTTTGCAAACAGCAGGGTATTGGGTCTAATTATGAAACCCCTCTAACTCCTTTGACACTTATTCAAGTTTTGCCATGCAGCTGCTAACGAGGGATATTTAAAATAATAAACACTTAGGTTTTATTAGGGCATGTGAGAAAATAATGATACTTTAAAAGCAATGGCTGAACGTTGATTTAACTTTATATGAAACGAACAACGTTAAAAGAGCAGAGGAAAAAAAGACAGATTGCAAAGGACTCTGACAAAGACTTCTCGTGGAAATGTTTGTCGTGAGTTCTGCTTTACTGCTAGATAATACACGCATTAAAAAGGAAGAAAAGAGAGAACAATTGGAGCAGCAGCATGCCAGGGAGTTGTTATCTTGTGCATCGTGTGTATTTGCACTGCAGTGTGTGGATATCTCTGAATGTGCTTGATCTGCAGCAGCATGCCAGGAAGTTGTTATCTTGTGCATCGTGTGTATTTGCACTGCAGTGTGTGGCTATCTCTGAATGTGCTTGATCTGCAGCAGCATGCCAGGAAGTTGTTATCTTGTGCATCGTGTGTATTTGCACTGCAGTGTGTGGCTATCTCTGAATGTGCTTGATCTGCAGCAGCATGCCAGGAAGTTGTTATCTTGTGCATCGTGTGTATTTGCACTGCAGTGTGTGGCTATCTCTGAATGTGCTTGATCTGCAGCAGCATGCCAGGAAGTTGTTATCTTGTGCATCGTGTGTATTTGCACTGCAGTGTGTGGATATCTCTGAATGTGCTTGATCTGCAGCAGCATGCCAGGAAGTTGTTATCTTGTGCATCGTGTGTATTTGCACTGCAGTATGTGTCTATCTCTGAATGTGCTTGATCTGTGCCGATACAACAGTAAAGAAGGGGTGGTTCTGAACCCAGTGCTTAGCTCTGAGGGCTGGAGTGACGTGGGGCAGGGGGATGCTCCTACATGATTACATGTTTAATTTCCTTCTCATCTCTAAATTGTTTGGTATGACAGAGCCAATTTGTCATGAACCCGCACAAGTGTCACTAAAACTTGGGGCTGCCATTGAGTCTCGCAGCCTAATGGAACCTCAGTGTACTGGGAAGCTCAAGGCTTGATGGTGCACACGCCAGATCCATTATAGACAAGGGCCAGCGTTCACCTGGACACCTCTCACACACGCCTGTTATTATCACTTCAACCTTGGAGGAAAAGCAATCCGGAGAGAGAGAAAGAAGCGAGGTTACTATTATTCATCCTCCATGTACCTTGACATTTTCTAGATTTGGTTTGTGAAAATAGCAGTGTTTTAAATTGATGGAACCGGAAACTGTGTTTAAAATGATAGCTGATATTACAGTACTGTTAATGTCCAATTTTATTTTGAAACTCTAGATGCATAAATTGGGAGAAATATATCCGCGTCTATCCCTCTCCTGTCTCCTCTGTCAGTCTCCGCGTTTCCTTCTGTAAAGGAGCTCTGCTCTTCCGTTTCTTTTATTCATGGATTCCATTTCTGCAGAATCTCGGAAAATGATGGTGATTATACTGATGTGACAAATTTCTTATAATGTTAGAGTATCACATATTTTTCTTTTCATCCAGTTTCATTAAAAAAAATATCTATCTCGCCTTGCTACAAATGCAAAAGAGCCATCATTTTGTTTTCTTCAAGAGCCATTAAAACTGTATTCATACCTGTGCAGCGAAGTCTTGATTTTGTATTTGCTTGGGGGTCACACTTAAAATAGGCTCAAAGTTTGACAAGTCTCCTGTTAAATAAAGCTAAGAAAGAAAATATTTCCTGCCTGTTCATTAGAACGGTCTCATTCACTGAGTGGGAAGCTACCTCTTTTCATGCAAAATACTGAACTATTGCGGTATGTAATTCACAGCTCTATGTCTCCTTGAGTCTCAGGATGCTCTTCTGTTCTGCACAGGAAAGTCTTATGATGGCCGATTAAAAGCAACAACACAATGTGGTTAAAATATAATAAAACAGGCCTGTGGGTCCTTAAATTAGCAGCTGTTTATTTAAGGTGTCTTGCCTTTTCCTTGTATTGGAATCACAATACCACGACTGAGATTCACTGGGCGGCAGGAGCAGGCATCTTCTTGGTTAAAGTGAGTGGTAATATAGTTGTGTGGTTGGTTTCACACAACCAGATTAGCAGTAATCTGGGATTACCTTTTCCAAGATTAGTGCTAATCATGACCTGTGAAACCAACCGTTGTCATCATTTTGGCCCTTAGTTTAAAATGTCAATTTCCAATGCAGTGGCAGCGCTCCCACCACACGTTTTCATATCCGAAAGAAAACGGAATCTGTCTGCCATGCCTGCTTCACGAACCCGGATCTCCAGACATACCGAATGCGGTTCGGATTCAGCCCAGCACCCCTGGAACCTTTGGGAGAATCCATGATGTGAGGTGATGACTTTCAGGGTTATTCTGTTAGTTAAATAGATCCATTTGCTGGGTAAAGGGAATGATCTTCCACATTCAGTGAAAACGGTGTGTCGATTTGAGTAGCGCTTCCCTTCTTAACTGAGATGCGGTTCTGCAGCGATGAAGGCAGCTATCAGATCTGCATCTGCACACCGCATATTACAGTATAACCCTGTTATTTCTTACATGGATCGTCTCTTATTTGCAGCACTTCATAAGAGGTAAAGGAAACCGTTTTCCACCGAAACGCAGCCCCAGTAATCTGTACCCTCATTAAATCTATAATCCTCATATAATATAGAATATATTTCATTATATATTTCAGTACAGTAAGCACTTTCTCCACTCTACTGTACCACAAGTCAGAACGGTTACTGTCTGCTCAGCTCAAGACCTGATGAATTTGACAGTTAATGTAAAAATAACAGACAGTCGTAAATCTCAGAAATGGGAGCAAGTCGATGACGAGAGTTAATCAATACAGGCCTGACTTTGCCATTGTGTGAAATGGCAGTCCATTTATTACTGAGGACTTTCAGAAGAAAACATTATTCACATTAGGATATGCAATGGCAGAGGTGGACAACGACAGTGATACTGTGTTTAGTAAGATCACCTACTTTATATTCTTCAAATCCTGGGCTGCTGCTCCACTGCATGTGTTCCCTGTATTCCTTTCACCTTAAAAAAAAAAAAAAAAGAAAAAGTGTTGTTTTTTTTTCCTGGAAATATATTTCATTTGAACCCTCTCTTTTTGTTTAGGCATGAATCGATTGTTCGGATTGAGCTCTCCAAAGAGATCCAGTGGTCACCATCTGCTGAGGCTCATTGGTGTTGATTAAGCTTTACCATTTACCACTGAAAGTGAAACAAGTAAAGAACAGCTGCTGGGGTTTGTGTGGATCGCTGCTCTCCGCAGAGTCTAAGAAAAGCAGCGATCCTCTCAAACCCAAGCAGCTGTTTCTTCACTGGTTTCACTGGGAATGGTAAATTAGCCCAGTCCACACCAACGACCCTCACAAAGAGGTTCATGCAGCTCTGTCCATGAGTATTGTTCATTTCTATATTTATCTTATCGCCTTTTTTCAATGTTTAAAACATCGAATGAATTCAAATCGATTCCAAAAACAGGGCTGCTTTCCAAAAAAAAGAGGCTACTGATTCCAAAAACGGGGCGAATTTCCAAAAAAGGGGATATCGATTCCAAAAAAAGAAATCCGTTCATTTTATTTAAAACAAAGTTATTTTACTTATTAAGACAGACACCAAAAAAACACACAAAATGTGAAAACACAGCAGCCTGGCAGGTTATAATAAGCTGAATGATGTGGCAGAAAGGTGAAGTTTGGTTCATCTCAGTAAAGTTTTTGTTTTCTGGTGCAGTTTTGACAGGTGAGAAACGCTACATTAAGCTAGCTGGGGCTGGCGCAGAGAGGCTGAATGGTCTGTTTCATTTGAAGAGCTCAAAGTGCGAATGTAGCGATCAGTCCTCAATGTCTGTAAGACAGGGGGAATGTGAAATGCATTGCCTGCAGCGTCACTCTGCGTTTTTACTTTCTGTACTGGCACACTCATTTTTTCTCACCTGAGATCAGAAATATTCCAGCGTGGATGAATGGTTTTAGTGCAGTAGCAGTACTGAGTTGCCACACAAGGCTACCTTTGAAATCTGTCTTGTGCCAGCTGAAATCTAAAGTCGTGACGCTTGCGTTTGTCAAGTGCATGTATGCAGTGTCCTAGTGAGTTTACTGTATACAACATGCAGTGTTCTGTGGTCCAGAGCTTTGTACATAAGACCGCACATAGTATACCATATATACATAACTGGTATGGTCTTTGTTTTACTTGTGCAACATTTTGCATTTAATGTTACAGAAAGCAAAATCTTAAAGCTAGAGAAACAATATGAATCAAGATTATTTTGAGCACAAGGTACGCCTGTTCTAATGTTGCTGGTTTTACTTTGTATTGTTATTATTGAGCTGGTCAATATAAGAAGGGGAAGCAGTAAGGAAATAAGATACTTCACCTCAGTAAGATTTTTGGTTTCCTTTGCATTGCATGTACCGTATAAGGGATTCTGTATTAGAGGCTCACTGGTCTAACGGTACTTAAAAAATCCATGGCTGCATATTGAACAGGGCTCTAGACACTGAACCCATTTATCTATCTACCAATCTATTCTGCAAAATCTATCCCCAAAAAAAAAAAAAAAATCAATTTACAAAAAAACAATTGGCAGACAGAAAGTGGCAAGAGCAAGTGGTGGATTCAACGAGAATGTTTTTATCAGGCCGTGTGGGGGTGGCCTTCATCTATTTAAAATATACAGGAATGCAAAAAGTGTATGAAATACATCTACTGTAGACGTATATCCTGTGACACGCTGAGATATATATATATATATATATATGAATATGAATATATTTGAAGTCCAGTTTACCTACTCCTCTGAAAATCCCTTTGTTTGCTGCTATCATGCCTTTACTCCACTTTGCTGTGCTTTTACCATGGTATACTATTCCACAGTATAATGGGGTTTCTGCAGTCACTTACAGTATAATATTTCACAAGCAAAATAAATAATAATATGATGTGAAAAAGGTTAGAGTCAGCCATTGCCCATGCAAAATGAGCATTGCTGTTCCTCCCCACATGTATGTGAGTGTGCGTGTGCACTCTCCACTCTGAACAGCGTGTTTGTTTGCATGTCAGAGCGTGCACAGGGAAGGTGCTCATCCCAAGGTGAGAAAGCTCATTTAATGGATTGATCGCGTTTGTAATGGCTTTTTGGGTCAGATTTATCTTGCTAATATTTTGACTTAATGTGCATTACAATAGTTTGTGCAGCCATTGACTTGTCTTGAGAAGGGAGCGCTGAGTTATGATATTCATTTAGCTTTCTCTGCCTTCAGCCTAGAATAACAATTAAAAACATTTCGGAACAAAGAGCTCCTGTAGCAACTGGACCTCGTTAACACACTGCTGTCTTTGTGTCATTAAATACAAAATAAACCTGGAAGAATGCATTGGTTGCAGGACAGCAGACAGAAAGAGATAAGAGCTGTGGCTGATGATTATGAAACATTGCCTAGAAAGATACATTTAGAATAAAGCCAGGAAATGTCCTTTGATCTACAGGTACTGCCTTAGTAGTGAGCTCTCAATCTTAAATGAATGGCAGCCAGTTACCCAGCAGTGCTGATGAAGGCACTTACCAAGCTGCTTGTCTGCTGGACTTATGGCTGGTTTCACAGACCCTGATAAGCACTAATCTTGGACAATCGAATGTTACCTTAGGTGGTCCCAAAGATTTTGCAGTTACTAATGCGATCCTCCACAAATTCTTAGTGTGGGCCACTGATAAAAATAACAAGGTTAGAACCCACAGTGACAAAGCAAAATTGTTCAGTTTTGTAACACAAGCCCTCTGCTGTGATGTGACTGATGCACTGAAATTCTAGAGGACTCATATATACAGCATACAGAATATACCCTCAACAGGACAGTAAAAACCGCAAAGTGTAAACAAAAAACAAAGAAAATCCTTTCTTTCGTTCTTTCACTCTTTTTATGTAAAGATCTAATCAGATTCCCTGTTGCACGTATGCACGCACTCACACAACACAACATCAGAGTTGTTCACAGTATCTGCCTGGTGGCTGAAACACTGCTTTTATTCCAGCCTTTCGATGCAGTTCTGATGCCCCACTATCTCTACTGCACTGTGCTGTGCTGGAGGAAGCTGGGTAGGTTACCACAGTGATCCCCTGATCCACAGAACATTCTCATTGAGCCAAACCTCCTCCCGTGCTTTCAAACCCCCCTCTTTAACACACCGGCCTGGAGTCCAGCCTTCTCCATCCTGACCTCTGAAACCCGTTCAAAATTTCACACAATTTCCCTGCACAGCAGTGGCTGTGACAACGCTGGGAGCCAATATGTTTCCATAATTGGGCCTGTAGCGGGGGCAGAGTCCAAGGCAATTAATCCTTTCCTCCTCTCTTGTTTGCGCCCGGATAGCGCTGACAGGGTGGAGAGTAATTGGAAACAAGCGACCCTCTTCCCCCCCTGCTCAAAATTCAGATTTTCCTGCTCCGATTTAATTCCGCCCGGTAACGACGACACACACACACACATCTACACACACATGCACGCACACACATCCCCACACACATGCACGCACACACATCCCCACACACATGCACGCACGCATGCAGACACAGACACCTACACACACATCTGCTCTCAAGTGCCTAAGTAATCGACAGCAGTAGCTTTGAGAAAGGAAACACTTTTCTCCAATGAATATATAAGGGTTTATCTTTTTTTTATTCCTAAATTTGAAACGTTCCAATTTATTTAATTTCGTTAAAGGAAAAAAAAAACAAAAAAAAAACATCGAACCAAAACATAAAATCACTTCCGCCTGCTATAACCATGCTCCTCCCGACAGACCCCGCAGGTTTGTAAAAAAAGAAGAAGAATTAATACCCTCTTAATCCTATTAGCGCCTGTCCCTGTGTGGTTTGCAGTGACACCTGACAATTACTGGGTTAACTTCGCTCTCTGGAACAATCTGCTTGCAAATAATCTGATCCCTAATTCTGACTGCAGCATCAGTCCGTACATGGCAAGAACGACTAAACAATGTCCCTCATCAGACAATCCCCAAAGGAGACCAGCGGCACTGCAACGGTCATGCAAGGGTCCTGCACTGAGGAGCAATGGCAGCACAGGGGCAGCCCCAGTGAGATGCACAGCAATGGCTCTGTGTTGTGGCAGTGACCACTGAGGAGCACAATAATTATTGTGCAGCTTCCTGAAGGAGTTTGTGTGTGTGTTTGTGTAGCTTCCTGAAGGAGTTGTGGTGTGTGTGTGTGTGTGTGTGTGTGTGTGTGTGTGTGTGTGTGTGTGCGTGCGTGCGTGCGTGCGTGCGTGCGTGCGTGTCAGCTGCATGTCAGCTCCATTCTGCTGAAAGGCCGGGTTGCTTTAATGACACACGGTATCAACAGGAATTATACTTGCAGAGTTTCTTCCCCATTGATGGAATATCGGCGTTTCAAAACATCATTTGTTATAGTTGATTGGTAATGGTACTGATATTTTCGAAAACGCTCATTTACTTTTCAAGGCTAACTTTGCTTACAACGCAGTCACCCTCGGGCGAAATCCTATACTCCCTTCTTGAAAAAGGCCAGGCAGGAAGTGGCTGCAGTTCAGAGGTCAATCCAAAATGCAGATGGAAAAACTGAGCAGTGTGCAAAATGTGCTTGTGTGGTTATAACTGATGAGCTATTTAAAGTCAAAATAACAAAATACACAGCGTAATACCTCACCCCTCTCCCTCTCCCTCTCGCCAGGCCATTAATAATGCACACCTCCTCCAATTATTCCAAGGTACAGTTCAAAAACAAATCAATACAAGTATAATAATACCCGGCATGCTTTGTAATTTTTATATCATTACTTCTCATTTGTTCCCTTCTCCTCGTGCATCCCAAAAAACGTAAAGTTTATTTAGTATTCTATGAATTCCAAATCACTTTCATTTCATAATGATTCAGGGGGCAGGCAGGTGAAAGGGAAAGAAAAAAAAAGAAGAAAATCCATAAAAGCCGCACAGTTTTCCCGACGCTGGCGGAGAGGGGATCTATTGTATGGGAATTATGATTTATGTCTGGGCTGGATGAGCCGTCAGCCTAAGTAAGGGGCTGAGGTGTTCGCCAATAATGATTTATGCCTCCTCTCCCCTGTCGTAGCGAGCAGCGCTACGTGGCACATGCTCAGCTCCCAGCTCCCAGCTCCGAGCACCACGCGAACGAGCCACTGCTCCCCGTGATGGATTCGGAGCTCAGTTGCTCCGCAGACAGGAGGAGAGGATGGTTCAATTTTCAGCTGTGTGTTTGCCATTTGTCTCTGCCTGTGCTGTCAGCCATCAGAGGGAGTGAAGGGTGGGAGAGAGAGAGAGAGAAAGGGGGAGACAAGAGGGGGGAGAGAGAAAGGGGGAGACAAGAGGGGAGAGGGAGAGGGGGAGAGAGAGAGAGAGAAGGAGAGGAAATAAAAACAGAAGAGTGTAGCAGTAAAGTACAATCACTGGTGAGATTTTTTGTTAAAGTTTGGAAACACAAAGCAGCTCTGGATACAGGGCCAGCTCAGCACTGCAACGTCTTCAAACCCTTTACCCTTGAACTGTAGAGACTGCAATCTGCAGGAATCGTCTTGTTTCTGTATTATATTACATTACATACATACTGTGGTTTATTGAAGCATAACACTGCCTCTGTCACAATTTCTATTACAATTAAATACACTCTATGCATATAAAGGATCTGTTAGTGCGGTTTCGCTCAGGTAAATGCAATGCAGTTTTAACAGGAGTTACAATGAAATTCATACCTGCTTTTCTGCAAAGTAAACTGCGATGCAAGATGCATTCCACAGGCAGTCAGAAAGGGCCATGTCTTGTATTTGACTTGGTAACCAGCACTGAACACATATTGTATTAGGTCTAATGGAGGAGGTTTAATGTTGTTAAGTTCCTATAGCTTCTGTAAGACCATACCTAACTAATGCACTGTAAATGGAAGTATGCTGCAGTAATTGTTCTTTGCCCCTAGAGGGCACGCATAGGTCACCTGACAACAAAGCAAACAAACTCAAAGTAATATTATCATCAGTGTGCCTCTGCTGGTACAGGCATGCATACACATTGAAGGAGTGCTGAACATAATTACAGGTCCCTGTTACATTGTGCTGCAGATAATCTGGTTCTTCACTCGCATTGCAGGTTAATTAGAAACATGCAAATATTCTTGAAATCCCTGCACTTGCAAACTGAAGTGTGAAATACAAGCATAGAACCGAAACATGTTCAAGTTCAATGGAAGGAAATGAGGATCAGTGGTGATATTGCACATGCTACTAAATATTAGATTTTAAAACCTTTGTCATGCACTTTTAACACTTAAACACGTGGTCTGATTATATATATATATATATATATATATATATATATATATATATATATATATATAGATATATATATATATATTATATATGCAAAACATATTTCCTAATGCCCTAAAAGGATGCATTTGTTCGTATTATTTATTAGAAGTATACAGTATGTACATATGACAAAGAAGAAGACATTATTAGTATTATTGTTACTCCCACCCTGTCTCAGTTGCACAGTGATTTTGTCAGCAGAGTGGAACATGACTCACTACAGTACCATCATGGTAGAAATGAATAAATCAAATCAAATCAACACTGTGTGAAAAGAAGCCACAGCTCAGTGCTATAAAGGTGCCCTGCAGTGCTATCTCTACAACCCCTCACCGCCCCTGGGATTAAAGCTCACCAGTATGGATCTGCATGCTTTCTATAGTGACCACATCCCTGCACAGCACATGCATATACAGTTCTCCTGGAACACCGCTAGTACGTAAGGAGCCTCGAGCGGTCGTTACGAGCAGGCTATGGCCCGCCGCTGTTTCCCCAGGGTGCAGACTCAGAGCCCTTTCACAGCTCCTGCAGTCTGGCTGGACTTGGCGAGACTGCATGAGAGCCTGCCAGCGAGCGGGGCTGGCACTGACTCTGTGTGCCTGTGTGAGGGGGGGGCTGGCACTGGTGCTGTTAGCACTGGCACGGTGACAAAGCTGCATCACAAACCTGGGCTCTTTCACTGGCGATGCTGTGCAGTGTGGTGATGTCTTTGAGATATTATTGTAAACTGCCCTCCAGTAAGTATTGAGACAAGTGTTAACTTTAAATGAACTCCTGCAGCTCGGGCCAAAAGTGTTGCATCACCCGACAGAATTAGTGAATTTTGCTTCATAAAGTTGAATGAAACCTGCTGAATAATGTTATGTTAATTATATAGTGAATTATATACCGCTTAGTAGTTTTCCACATAACAAAGAACTGACAAAAATGGAAAAATACTGTACTACTATTATAGCTTCTGGTAGACTTTTGCAATATACTTTTAGAGTTTCTTTGATAACATTATGTTAAATAAAAGATCTAAATTAAGTTCATATAGGGTTTTTTTATTATTATGATGTCTCAATCCTAAAATTCTAAGTGATGCAAAACTTAGCTGTACAAGATTGTCTTTAAAAAATACAAAACAGGAAAATAATAATCTGCAGATAACAGAGTGACTGACATGGGAAGATGATGGTTGCAGAGGCG
Source organism: Acipenser ruthenus (assembly GCF_902713425.1). NCBI lineage: Eukaryota > Metazoa > Chordata > Actinopteri > Acipenseriformes > Acipenseridae > Acipenser > Acipenser ruthenus. The sequence goes on from NC_081214.1 coordinate 669,460, forward strand.
TGGGCGTCAGTCAATCCGCACCTGGTTCCTGTTTCGCTAAACAAAATGAAACGAAACACTGGGCAACCCGAACGAGGAGAGGCAGCAAGACAGGCAGACAGCCAGACAGGCAGGACACCTAATTCCCACCTTCTCGATTCACTCCATCTGGTGAAAAAGAGCTCCCAGCAGTCAAAAATGAAAGTGGCGCAGTCCCGTTGGGCGCGCAAAGGCCCAGTGGTGAGAGTGGCAGGTCCCAGCATGCTGGGGGGAGCAGATGCTCAGAGAAGTGTAAATTTGGTCTTGGTGGAGAGGTGGCAAGGTTTTAAAAAAAAAAAAGAATACAAAAATACAAAAATCCCCAGCAGCAGAATCTTTTGTCGTGTTTCTTTTTATTGCAATATCTGGGAATTGTTTTGTTTCCAAGGCTCTCTCCTCCTTCTTCTATTCAGTTTCTTTTTTCTCTGTTTTTAATACTGTAAGCAGTCAGGGTTTCAAAAGCAGGCTACACTTCTCAGAAATCAATAGCTAAGATAAAAGAGGATCCAATTATTGTGTGTGTCTGCGGCTGTTTTCTAAGTCGTAAGACAGCTTTAAAGGGGGCTGTTAAAATGTTTTGTGACACAATAGCATCTCAAAAATACACTCCCTGCTAATTATTAGACTGTTTTTTTTTTCTGTAAAGGGATGAAAATTGCATTTTTTATAGTCATGGTTGTAAGTTTTTGGATGAATATTTCACTATACACAACATGAATGGCTGATTTTTCTGCACTGCTGATTCATTTGAGTTCAGTACAACACAAACCTCCCTCTGTTCTCTCTGTTTAGGTACCTTTTCTATTCTTCAAGAGCAGCACTGCAACACTGGAATTGTAAACACACATTACGCATGCTTGAGTGCGGTGTGAGGCACGACTCATACAGGTGCACAAGGCTGACCGCTGCTGCAGATATGTAAGCCGGTTAGTAAGGCTGTTGGATAAATGCATACCAGTGTGTGCGAGTGGCTGTGCAGTTTTCACATCAGCTCATTCCACAGCTAAGTAGATTTTTTTTTCTCACCTTGAATTTCCCATTTAGTTAGCACTCACGGTAATATTGCAAAGCGAAAAACATTAAAACCGGCAAAACTGCAAAGCGCAGAGAGGACTTTTCAAGAACATGTTTTCACCTTCGTAACGGGTGTTTTAACTACAGATCGGGGGGGGGGGGGGGGGAGAGACTCAAAAGTAGTTACCTGCTCAAGCAGATTTTTTTTTTTTTGCTGCTTTTTTATTTAAATAATAGTCTGTGCAGGATATTATGTCTTGCATTAAAATAAGAAGGGGTTTTGCTAGGAAGAGTAGGGACCCATAGAGACTGTGAATGGAGAAAGTGACAGCAACACTGGTGACAACGAATACCCTGCAAGTTTAAAATGGCTTTTGGAGCGTGACTGTACTGTACATGCCGGCAGGATGCTATCCACAGAAATTAAGAATCGTTTTAAAGCAATTCCAACCCCCCTATGGCATTGCTCTGTATGCAATGCAATACACATTTAAGGATTGCTCTCCAGTAGACATATTTAAATCTAAACTGTATGCCATGCTGACAGCTGCTTAATGTCTTTCACTGCACAAAGCATCCGCACTGCAAATGAAAAAGTACCTTGCACTCATGACTCTCTGAACGGTAGAAAATAAAAGCATGCATTCATAGCATCTTCACCTCCAGCAATTAGGAAATCACTATTCAAATAAGACGTGTGTATGAGAACACTGCAGCCTTGAAACTCCGACATGCAGAAAGCTGTATTGTGGACAAGTAGACCCCACAGATTGATGGTAAATCAAAGTGCAAAGACATATATATATATATATATATATATATATATATATATATATATATATATAAATATATATATATATATTTTTTTTTTAAAGGCAAAGAAGCAAAGAGCACAAATCTTCCAGTCTGTGTAAAGCGCTCTATTTCCTAAAGATAGTCTAACCCTTTCTGAGTTCACAGGTCAAGGATCTGTGCTCCTACACAATGCAGCGCACCATGCTGCTGACTGCGTGTGCAAACACTAATGGCACTCCCATTGTTTTGTCCACATACCTCAACCCCAATGATTCCCTCAATGCTGAAGCAGGCATTAGCAATCCTTTATCATCATAACTTGCAAATTGCATGCACAATGTGTTCTTCAGTTTCTCCGGTATAATTGCTGCATTGTTCATCTGTTTTAAGCAGGTTACTCTATTTAGCAGTGTGGCTTTCCTGATGGCATGTTACAGTACAATTACCCAGGCAGGAGCTCAGTCTACACTTTTGTTTGCTTTTCTTTTAGCTTGTTTTGTTTAGTTTTATAAATACTTGATGGCGGAGTGTTTTAAAAATGAATTTCTTCTGACATGACCCTTATACAAGTTTACCATAGCAAAGTGTGATAAAGCACAGTGAAAGCACAGTGAAAGCACGGTGAAGCACAGGCAAGCATTGTGAAAAAATAGTGAGGAATGGTAAAGCATTATAATAGACCAGGGTAAACTATAGTAAATGCATAGCACAACCATGGGAAAAGCATGGGGAAGCTGCAGAAATACTGTGCTAAACCATTATAGCGGTAACACTATCCTATCCTATACAGGCAGCCACGCCAAACACACCTGTAAGTCGCCTTGGATAAAGGCATCTGCCAAATAAATAAATACTAATAAATACCTTTTAGAAGCCAAAGCTGTGCTAACAGAAATGCCTTTGGGTCTGCTCTAAAGCACAGCAGATCCACATCCATGCACTGTACTGCTGTCCTTCACCTCTTAACCCTGCCCTATTGTGGAGCTCTTTCCACTGTGTTTGGGTTGTATCTACCCATGCAGCAAAGTGCAAGCACCAGCCAGTATTAAAGGGTGGCAGTACTTAGATATTTAGCAGCACTTGATCAGTAATACAGACCCCCTCATTTTGCAGGCCATTGTTCCTCCCACCTGTGACTGTGGGCCATGCCGACATAATACTGGACAGTGCAATACTGATGTAGTAGAAGAGGAAATAACTCTGTGCAACCTCCTGCCCTGGGCTCCCAGTATCTGCTGCTGTGCCACTTGATAAATCTTCACTGTAATGTCACTTTATTTTATATTTTGGAATCCGCAGTGAAAAGTCAAGAGTGAAACCGCCGTAATTGCGAGATTACAGCATGGGATTTTGACCTTTCTAAATGAAATAAGTCATGCCTTCTCATTAGGGCACAGTGGGGAATACAGACCCCATTATTCCTGAAGAAGGACGATGAATTGCAGATTGCTGTTGTTTTAAAAGAAAACGTTGCCGGCTCATTACGAGTGTGACCCGATTTATTTTAAAGTCATCAATTGGCCGTCCTGAAAGTGCTGTCAGGCACAGGAGAGATGGGAAGATGAGTGGAGAGGAGATGCCAGCTCCCTTCTCTTCTCCCTGCGTCCCCACAGAACAAAAAATGGAGCAGATCCCAGCGGAAAAACTATTAGAGCCTGCGAATTAGAAAACTATTAACCAGAATGTAACTCCCAATTAAAGGATGATTTAACATTGAAATCTGATGGATGAATTTTGATTAAATGGAGACCCCATTAGGAGCTGGGGGGGGGGGGGGGGCTAGGACTTCAACTGTCTGGCGCTGAAGTGAAAAGGCTGTAGTCTAATAAAGATTTTTTTTTTTTTTTGGTAAATTAAGGTTAATTACTTTAAATCACATAGCTGGCAGCGCTAAAACAGAAATGTGTTCTATTCTCACAAGTTTTTAAGTGAATGAGAGAGGTGTTTCTCTTGTTTTAATGGAAAGTCACATACTGTACAGAGCAGGCTTGGGAATCAAGCCATTAAGAGTCACGCTTCTCTTGTTTGACTGGACTGTATATGAACTGGGACCAGTCTAATCAGTTAACAGAGCATCTGTATGAACAGTATATCTATATTGAAATTCACTGCCACCCTCTGCAGTCTCAGCCTCAGAGACAGACCTCCGTCTGTGCTGGTTCACTGCCACTGTACTGTCATATTGATGATACACTGAGTAACAGTACGTCCCCAATCTGACCTTCCCCCAAAATCCACAGGGGTCTCGAGCACCAAACCCTCTACATACATGCAAGGGGCTTTTGCATGACATCACAGCTATTACGTGACAGCACGCGTTAGACGGTAGAGAATTCCTGTGCACCTTATATAGACTGTTCATTTGGTTCAGATCCTGTATTTTTAATGAGCTGCAATCTGCTACATGTCCAGCAGGTGGCCCTGATGTACTGTGATGCACAGTACAGGTGAGCACAGGTGCTCCTGGAAGGTCATAGGGATTTGTCTTTCTAACGGGGGTCTGGTCCGTTCCGTGAACAGGCTGGCATGGGTAGATCGGTGAGACAGCTTGAGAAGTGGCCAGCCCGCTGGTGAGAGAATGGACATGCCAGGAAGTGCCTGTCTGGCTGCTTCTTGCACTCAAGCTTGACCATTTAGTGCCACGGCAATGTTTTTAAGAGGCTGTCATTTCACAAACCCTCTGTCTCTTGTCTGGTACTGGGATGCAGTTCAGACGCTCCAGACAGCTGCTGGTTGTTTGTTTCTGCAGTGCCACTGCCACTGGGGGGAGCCCTAGTTAGAAATGTATTCAACAGACTCTCCCATTTAACCTACAGTAAGGGGGGCACTTCTCAGACTGGTCTGAAATGGACATGCCCCAAGCCTGTCAAGTGAAGCCGCCTATAACCTTGAACCCGTTGCCAGCTGGCTCACAGGTCTGTGTGCTGCGTCTCGCTGATCTGCAGGCTGAGCCCGTCTCTCCTGACAGAGCGTCTTTAACGAGGTGGACTCTCTCACACTCACAGTGTACGGTACAATTAGACCTGCAACCTGACACCACCAGCAGCCAGTTGGTTCGGTAGTTAGTCTGATAGATCAGACAGGTGTGTGTTCGTTAGTAAAGGTTTGACTGCAGATAGTCAGAGATTTATATATATAGATATACCTCTTTTTACTTATTTTTACAGATTTACATCAGTTTCGTTTTTTTCTAAAACACACTGATAAAGTCTCAGGAAAGTGTATCTACAGTATTATTGTTATGTAAATCAATGTGCCTGAAGATATTGTAGGACCTCTGAGAAACTGATAAGCAATGCAGCTGCTGCAGACACACCGGGCAGCTGCACCCAGCTGTCTCTTTAGAGGAAGACACAGCAAAGTTATCTTTGCTGATGATGTTCGCCATTGATTGGTCAAACACCAGGGAGACAGAGGTACTGCGGTGCAAGGTTTAACCTTTAGCGTCCGGGTCTGACGGCCATTCCTGCTGGATAAACTCTACAGTACTGTACCGTGAACTGCTATGTACTGTATGAGCTTCCTATTGTCCAGTTATCAGAGCCTGTGCTGGCACTGCATAGCCAACAATTTGTCATGCCCACAGACTGGTGCTTCACAATGAAGTCTCGGCTGCACGCACACAGAAACCCCGACATCCTGTGTTTGGGATGCTGCTGCTGCTGCTGCTGCTGCTTACTGCAGGTGTGCACATGCAAAGCCACCTGTTTGCTCTCCCCGCTTGTGTAAACCCGGTGCAAGGCTCTGTTTCTTTGCTGACTTTGTAATGGAATATTCCTGGACAGGAACGGAGGAGGGGAAGAGGTGGCGGTCACGCTGGCAGCTCAGCAAATCACTTGTGGAAGTTTTAAATTAAAAATGTGTGAAAGAAACGCCTGAGTAAATACTAGCACAGGCAGTAAATCAGCCCCTAAACACACTGCTTATAATACGGCATGGAGGATAAGGCAGGTGTGAACACTAAGCTAGTACAGCACATGAGCTTTGTATCCATGTGTGCTATACTGTACAATACAATACAACACAACACAATGCAACACACTACTATACAAGGAATTATAGTACAACAGGTCTGGCTAGCATACGGCGATTTCTTGTAGAAGTTCACCTTTGTCAGTAAACTGCAATGCAATTGGTATCTGAACACTTCTCAATGTGGTCATGCCACACACAATAAGCTATTTGTGTCAAACCGTGTCGGCCTGTACTGAGGGGCAATGGCAGCACAAGAGATTGTACAAATCCTACTGGGATCCCATTATAATCCCATCTTAACCATTAGCAGAGCACAGCATTACCAGCAAAAGCATCACAATGGACACAAGTACAGTATTGCACATTAGCATTTACACAGCAGCACACCGATGCTATATATATATATATATATCTATGGTAATGCAATGGGTTACCGAAGTGGTGGTTCATACCACAATACATTCACACTTCATTAACAAACAGTGGTCTCGCCAAGCTTCAAAACTTTGGAGAAGTTGGAATATTAAAAGCACATCCATACTAGCATGATAAACGCACCGCGGTCGCGTTTCAGTTTTTTTCCATTACTGTTCTGTTCTAGATAAGCAGGGTTAGTCACAAAATAAATAATAAGAAAAAAATGAAAGAGAAAACAAAAGTGAAGCCGCAGCCTGCAAAGAAAAAGCAACCTGTGCTTTTCTGCAGCTGACAAAAGGCCTGTCCTGCACGGTTACATGATCTAAATCCTAATCAAACATCATTTACAGCTTGTTTTATTTGGGCCTCTTGAGAGGCAGTCCCTCCTGACTCTTCACCATGGCAACCAGTGTCTCATTTCAGAAGTGTCATGCCACATTATCATCTCTCCGGCTCACACACTCCGCCTGACAACTTCTCCCTGCCCCTTGCGAGAAAGAACAAAAAATACAAAACACAGAGCGGGGGCTGCCTCATTCACTGCACTTGATTTGTATTTATTTATTTAGCGATTTATTTACTTGCTTGCTTACTTATTTAATTTGCTCATTCATCATTTATCTTATTGTTTTATGTCTCTCTTCTTTGGTTACTGGGCCTTGCACGACATATACAGTCTAAAACACTACACATGGTCAGATACACTATATATCTATAGCTATATCTATCTATACATATCTATATCTATATCTATATCTATATCTATCTATCTATCTATCTATATCTATATCTATATCTATATAGAGATCAGTATGTATAATCCAACCCTTTGAGGAAACTAGAGTAGAAATAGGCAAAAACAATACATACAGGCTTAAATGAAGGAATATTATTCTCTGGCACTGGGGCATGTTTTCCAGTTGATATTGTGCAGCAGCTTTCCGCAGATTGCAGATCGGAGAGGCAAGGATCAAGCTGCGGATTCTCTCCTCTGCAATAACAAGCCTCGTCTCGGCACCCCGTTTGGACAGGGGAGATAATTTGAGAAGATATTTGCTTACATGTGTATAAGCAATTTACTGTATTAGCCCCCCCACCTCCCCTCTCCCCCCCTCACCCCCGGAAGGCAGGCATTTCATTTGCAATCTGTGTGAATTAGATTTTCATCATCACAAGCTGTAATTTTCACAAAACAATGTGAAATCGCACTTGGCGGCGTGTCTTAACAGTCCCCGTCTCCAGGGGCATGCGGCGCGTATGCAGATTCACGCTTTAATGTCCCCGGCGTGTGAAATCAAGGGCAAGCTTGATATAAGAGGGGCCGGGGCGACCTGATGAGGGGGGCGGCTGTGGGCAGTGGTACGGCTCTATTGTTCTAGCAGAACTGAAAGGAAAGGTGCAGCAATGGGGGCGTGCGCTGCTTCAGGAACCACATCATCGATTCATTCGTTTCAATCGTATACAGCATGAAGTCAAGCAGCCTCATTGAAACGAAGCGGTCTGTATAGACAGGGGCAGGTCCTCTCCATGCAGGTGATTTGAAGCGGTCTGTACAGACAGGGGCAGGTCTTCTCCATGCAGGTGATTTGAAGCGGTCTGTACAGACAGGGGCAGGTCCTCTCCATGCAGGTGATTTGAAGCGGTCTGTACAGACAGGGGCATGTCCTCTCCATGCAGGTGATTTGAAGCGGTCTGTACAGACAGGGGTAGGTCCTCTCCATGCAGGTGATTTGAAGCGGTCTGTACAGACAGGGGCAGGTCCTCTCCATGCAGGTGATTTGAAGTAGTCTGTACAGACAGGGGCAGGTCCTCTCCATGCAGCTGTCTTCAATACAGGGCTTGACACAGGCTGGTATTACATGCTAGTGTTTTATATAAACAATACATAAACAAGATCCAGTATGTTCGTCCTGTTCCCATACACCAAATGGAAGGATTATAGTATAGTGAAAAAAAAATCATAGTAAAAAGCAGGGCTGTGCTGTTACCCATTACTCCAACTTGAAATTGCTTTTAAGAAGTATTTTAAAGAAATCGGGAGGTATCCACTAAATCCATTTATAACGTGTTTATTTCAAAATAAAGAAAATCGGTCCTTCCTTCAGTTTACAATTGAGTACCAGTCAATAGCAATTAATGAGTCGTGGTAAAAAGCATAGCAAGGCAAAGATAAAGCATTAGTTCATTGCTTCCTTCTACAGTATAGCAGAATTTTTAGTTTGGTCTTTGGAAATGCTGCAGGGGCACTATGGTATGTTTGGCAGAAAGAATGGGAATTCGGGTTAATGGTGAAAAAAAAGCATGTTAAAAACACAGTAGATGTTTCTTGCACACAAACACCACAGCTTTAACTAATAATAAATACCATCTTGCACTAAAAGCCTGTGAATGGGGCGCAGTAATTTTTCCTGTTTTTTCAGCAGGCGTCAGAAAAGTGGGGATTAATGAGAATGTTTTAATTATCATTTAAATATTTTATATACTGATACACAATGCTGGAGCATGAAAGATGTTTCCATTTCTCTAAATGATGGTCTTGAAGATCGCTGAATTAACACTTTTTAGCAATTTTTTCGAGGGATCGGAGATATGACGCTTTTTTTATTCCTTTGTGTTTAAATTGAAGGCAAGGCGAGTGATTTTGATATTTTAAAAAACTGTGAAACCGACGACAGAATATAAAAAATAAATAACGATAAATTAAAAAAAGCCCAAACCATGGTCCTGTTTGGGCTCTTTCTTGCATTACTACAGTGTTCTCAAGACAATACTGGGGGTGGTAGATGGGTGCAGGAAAGCAACATGCTGTGTAAAAGGCATGTGAAGAATGACACATTCATTAAAATGAACGTGGCCTCTTATGGTGCTTCTTTTACAAGTGTTTCTTTTTTTGTTTTTTTTCGCATCTCCATGTTTGTTGCCGTCTGTGCTGTCATGCTTTGTAAATGCTCTGATGTTAAATGCTTAAGCTCTCCTGCTCAAACACAATAAAAATAAAGCACAGCGCTGCATGCTAAGTTTGCACGGCCGTTGTGCAATTGCTTTTCTTACTGCTGGTTGCAGCCTGGTCCCCAGAAGGAGCTATGGGCTAGTCCTGCTCCCAGTGCCCCACTGTCATTTTCTTACAGCCCCGGGTGGAGGCAGCTCAATTGAGAATTAGCCCCCAGACTGGGACTGAACCCGTCACCTTCTCAAACTTGATGCCCCCACTGCTAATCCCTTTCGTTTTGGGGGAAGGGGGTACCACAGATTCTATCAGAGTGCTTAAGGGGAATGGGTTTTATACAGAGCAGATGAATGCTTCTTATTTCATCCCAGCCCTGCCATATATCTTCGTATAGAGTTTATCTTGTATTGCATTCGGCTGATGCTGATGCACTAATAATAATGAACCGCAAACTGTGAGTGTCGGGTGCAGCAGGTATTGAAGGAGTTTAAAAACAACGATCTTTTAGTAAATACGAGGTACTGTACAAGACTTGGGAGCCATCGGAACAAAAAAAAAAAAAAGCAAGCTAAATAAATAAATAAATAAATAAATAAATAGGTTAGAAAAAGCAAACTGGAAGTATCCCGTCCGCTGCCTCCTGCCTCCTGCCTCGAGCGCACCTGCTCTGGGACACGAAAGGTTAATTAAGCAGGAGCTGGTCTCGGTCGCTTTGCTGGATTGCCGGGCTGGCGAGGCTGGGAGGTTAAACTGCTCGGCCTGGCGCGGGCCGCTTTGGGGAGCGCCGGGGACAATTTCCAGCTGGCTCCCCGCGGAAGTCACAGTTCAGCAGTTCCGAGGGAGCGCAGGTGCTCACGGGAACGTGCTGTCCCTTCTCAAAGCCCAAAGATTGATGAAGCCTTCGCTCTCGCCAACTGTAAATATACAAGCAGCCTTGTCAGAACAGGTTTGCAACATCATTGCCTGACAGCTTGGATTTCTTTACCCCCTCAAACTCAAACACACAACACACTAGCTAAGCTTTCCTGGGTTTTCTTTTTTGTTTTGTCTTTTTGTGTGTGTGTGTGTGTGTGTGTTTGGACCTTGTCAGAGGTATGCACGATGAAACACTGCTGCATTAGAAACTCTCTCAAGAATGCTCTTTGTTAAATCTGTAATTTACTATCATTTTATTTTACGTTTTGGAATAGGAATTTATTTAAATGATCACACTCCCTGAGAAATATCCAAACAGACCTGTGACCACAGTCAATTTGCAGGGTATCTGTGGCATGCACTTGCTTCTTTGAAACAGGACTCACTGCATGCATCACACATTTAAAAAGTCTCTGTTTTGGGGATGCAGGAGCCCCCCCCTTCCCTAACCCAAATCCAGCAACACCCCCCTAACTCTTCTTTACCAGCACAGCATTTAACTAATTCCTGACACACCAGTTCATTCAAACTGACTGCAAATTCCATGTAGCAAATTAGCTAATAACTCATGATCCGTAATGAACTAAAACACTGTCATGTAAAATGTATGCAGCATTTCCAATTGTGTGTGAAGAAACCATTTAGCACTCATAGCAGGGAGAGGAGAAGAAAGAACTGAACTTAGAGCAGGGTTCTACCCTCCCGATGTGGGCCGCACATTGCACAGAACCATTCTCCATTCCAAAAAGAACTGAACCTAGAGCAGGGTTCTACCCTCCCGATGTGGGCCGCACATTGCACAGAACCATTCTCCATTCCAAAAAGAACTGAACCTAGAGCAGGGTTCTACCCTCCCGATGTGGGCCGCACATTGCACAGAACCATTCTCCATTCCAAAAAGAACTGAACCTAGAGCAGGGTTCTACCCTCCCGATGTGGGCCGCACATTGCACAGAACCATTCTCCATTCCAAAAAGAACTGAACCTAGAGCAGGGTTCTACCCTCCCGATGAGGGCCGCACATTGCACAGAACCATTCTCCATTCCTGGACATGCAGCTGCGTGCATTTCCACAGCCCAGTGTAAAAAAAAGACAAGCACATCCTCTCTGAGGTATCAGTTAGAGGTGACAGTGGTAGTCATAGCGGTAGAACAGAGCTGGGGCTTCCCACAATAGCAGTGATTGCAAACCGCAAAGGGAAGGCGTGTGTTTTAGCAGCCATTATGAGAAAGCTGTTTCAGACTTCAGGAAATGAAAATAATCAATATCCATTGATTCCATAGGACACAGAAAGGGCATTCGACAGGACAGGCTGTCATTATTTATACAAAGCACCAGAAGTAGTATTTTAAATGGCTCTTATTCTTGCATGTGTTGATGGCATTTTGGTTCACGTTGCCGATCCCGCCGCTTTCACGGTAAGCATGTTTGAACATGCTACTTGCTGCAGTTAACATGCAGTGTTAGTGACTACAGCAAAAGCAAAGCCCCCTGCTGTGCAAGCTCTGTGTTCTGCTCCGTGCTTTCAATACCTTCACGTTGTGAATTTAGCCAGCAGTATGTGAAGCAGTGCAGGGCCTCGGAGATTTACTGTATATCTGATCTGCTGGAAAAATACAAATATCAGTTTCAAAAGGAAAAGCTCAGGACACACAAAGACAGCTAGACTTATTTCAATCAGGTGGCATTTGTTAGTAACTAACACTGGAGAAGTGGCAGCCAGCAGCTAACCTTTCAGCGGTGAATTATGAGAATTTACCTTCATGCCTCACTGCTTTAGCTATTCAGCTGCCTTTAGTGTCTAAATCAAACGCTGGATCTGCTACATCTGCAGTTTCTCCAGCAAGGGCAGCCATGGCACAGCTGACCGGAGAGACGTTAGGTGACATTTATCTCTTTTCTACCGGCAGCCGCTGCCACTGCTCAGACGCACAAACAAATCCCGATTTTGGAGTTCTGTTCTGTGTTTTAAAATGAAACACAGCGTCCAGTCCCACCAGTATCCCAACAAGCATTAAAATGACAGCTGATGCAAAGGAGCTCTTGGTGCTTGATGGCAGTCGATGCATTCTGTCTGAAAGTTAAGAGGTGGGGCTCGCCAGTGCTCAACAATATAATGCTTTGGGCTTCGGGTTCACTGCTTTAGCGCGGACGTCTTTTCTATGCCATGTGTTGTACGAATCAGATCTGTAAAGAGTGTTCATTTTATTAAGTGTGCATGGTGATGGTGCTTAAATTACCCTTTGAAAATGGTGCACTTGCATGACTGGCAATCAGTGACTGTTTACTGTCCCTTCTTCCAAGATTGGTAATAAATATGCAACAATAGCTACAGTACAGGAGAGGATTGCTCAATAGAAACTAGTCCGAGGGTCAGGTTATAAGTTAACAAGTGAATCTACTCCCTAGGTTCCTTTTTAATGTTGCACACAATACATATGCTGGATCAACCTCCAGTTCACATTTGCTGGTCAGCTCAACAGCTCACTTTGTGAAAATGCTGATTTTCGATCTCTCGCCTCTCCAACACGTATTTGAGTCACTGCTGCCACACTGCAATCTCTCTGCTCACTCGAAGCTTCCCCGGGATTTGAGTTAATTATCCCATTCCTTCTTAGCATTCAGCTTGCTTACTGACAGTTACGCATTCAGATACAAGTGAATAAAGGTAGCTATGCTTTCTGTCTACACAACACTGAAAATAAGTTTTCTCCTGGTACCAAGTGACATACATACATGCATACACACACACACACACATATATACATGCATGCATACATACATACATACTGTACATACATGCTGCTTATCCTTATGTAAAGATTCTCCATTCCATAGAACATGGGTTAAACATTATAATAAATGAGTATAAAGCTATGAACCTACATGTACTGGAGCAGCAACAAGCTACTGAAGCAAAGCCAGTAACGAGAAATCTCTTAAAGAAAAGTTTCACAAATCTAACAGGGATTGTTGGCAGTCCAATGCACTAAGCAATGGAAACACAATAGATTTAGGATGGATACTGCACAGTGGTCCTGATACGGGAGCTCACTGTTTGTCTCATACTGATCTAGTAGATTGGAACTGCAAAGGATTGCCAGCAGTGTGTTTCAGTGCATGCCACTGCAATGCCACACACAGGAACACGTTTGGCACTGTACTACGGTAATGGTGGCAGTGCTTCCTCTTGCTTGCGTTCTCTGTTTGGTTCACTGATGTGTGCCTATTTGTGCAAGAGGGCAGGGATAGGACAAAGAAAGGAAAGAGAACTAAAGAGAAATGCAATACAAGCAAGACAGGCATGATTAGAGACACGTGACCCGAATGAAGAGGGGGGGGGGGGTAATAAAAGAAAAAGGAAAGAAAAGAAACTACTACGGCAGGGGGAAAAAAAAAAAAAAAACAGAAAACGTCTTCATCACTTTTTCAGGCTCAAATTGGAAAAAGCCGGATCAATAAAGCAGAACTTCATTTAATGGTGTGAAAAACAATCTGACTTGAGACAGGGCACAAATCACTTACAACAAAACAAGCAACCCAATTACAGTGCAGATGAAAATTCACAGGATGGAAATATACATCCTGCCTCAAAGACAGCTTGCCTTCCCTGAACTTCTCCCTCCGAGTCTGGGCTGGTAATGGGGCAGTGCAGTGCTCTGCGCACCTGCTAGCTTATCCCCACCCCCGGAACTATGGGAGAGATCATTAACGGGGTGAAGCCAAGTCTCCTCAATAGGTCTGTCATTTCCTGATTAATCTCAAGTGTTTCAAAGGGTAAGAGTTCCAGCTCGCTTGCCCTGTCTGAATGCAGAGCATGGGTGGAACAATACATTCAAGTCACAGCACATGTTGTAATATGTGCCGTGATGCATGCACATGGGTCGTTTGTATGCAGTTTCTATGATAGATGGCTTGTTGATAGTAATGCCGTTAACAACCTACTGCAGAGGTACTCATGCTCATGGAAGAAAGGAAATCATTTTTATGCCATTATTGAAAAAGGTTATACAGCTTGCCAGCTACCTACTCTTGCTGCTAGGATTATCAGCTAACCCTGTTCACTGTGACTGCTGGACTATACAGCTAACCCTGCTCACTGTGACTGCTGGACTATACAGCTACATTTTATATATATATATATATATATATATATATATATATATATATATATATATATATATATATATATATATATTGCACACACGATGGGGTAGCACTGAAGTTCCAGCATGTTGTTTTGTAACATGGCTGGTGATCAGTAACACTGGCAGTGTCCTGCATGCTGCAGTCAGATATGCCAGCCTGCCCTACCCGCTGCGATCCCATTACCAGGCTGCCTGCTTTAACACTCAAGTGTTTCTGTAGCACATTAAACAGATTAATAGAACAATGCTCCGGGGACAACGTGGCCTGTCAATCTGCGCTAAAAACACAAAACCAGCAAATTAAAAAAGCCCGTGGCTCAACTTCACAGCTGATTAAAACACATTGGAATTTCGCTTGAAAAAAACACAAAACACAGATGCGAAATACTTATTCTATCTTTCACTTGTCAATAAAAACACACACACACGCACGCACACGCACGCGCACACACACGCACTTCTTTGTGCCTGGGTTAGGTAACACACCGTCATCCTAAAGGAAGACTAGCCTGCTGAAGATAGGTGGTGCATCTACAGTAAATACTGCCACCAGCACTGCTTGTATATTTAGCAGTGGGCCCTTTTGTTCTTGATTCAGCTAATTCCTATATTGTCCAAGGTTTTTTTTTTAACTATAAGAAATTTTAAAAAAGACAGACAGCACTATTGTGAAGTGAGGTAACGTTTCCAAATTTTGCTTGCGGAATAAAACAATTGTCCTATTTTACATGTGATTGTTATCACTGAAGGAAGCTCCAGACTGCTTCACAAGCTTCTGCGAGTGCTTTCGCATGCACTGGGAAAAGAGTACAGTACTCGTTGTACACAGATCCACCCAAGACAACGTCAGGGCACTGAAGTCACTAATACACAGAGCTATTAGATCTGTGCGTCTCTTCTGCTAGCCCGAGGTGACTGGAAACTCAGTGGATTAAAGGATATTAGAAAAGATAGCATGAAAAACAGCTTGATGTAATGAGCCGTCCCATGACTTTCACTATTAATGATGATTTGTGGTCGAAAACTACAACATGATTTAGGCTTTTTTATTATTATTTGCTATATGATTTGCTATAATTGCTTAACCCTCCCCTCTCACCCAACTTTAAATCTATTACAAAAAATATTCCTGCTACACTGACTTTGCACTGTTTGTTTGTGAGCTCTTTATCATGGCTTGATTCAATTTGAAATTCAAATGGATTGTTTTGCAAGAAGCATTCATCTAGTATCAAATAAAAAAATGTAAAAAAAAAAAAAAAAAACGTTTGCATATTTGGATGCCGTGGCATGCATTTTCAATGTCAAAAGAATAATTTTCGATTCCATTTTGAATCCACTTTGAATAGGAGGAGGAAAGCAATCTTGAAATGAATGCTTTTACTTTTGACTTGGAACCCCCACCTCATTAAAATTCAGCTCTGCATGCCGGACACTAGCAAGCCAATTCATGACACACTTTCCCATGCTTTCAAGAAGCAGTGATAATAGTCTGTGGATGATAATTGACAAACGATGAAACTGTCCAATGCTGGAATCATACAATCTCACAAGGTATTTCTCTTGTGTTTGTACGAGTTCTGTGACCAATCAATACATCAACAGTTCAATCAATCAATAATACAAAGACACCAAACCACCTTGTGTCACAACTTCATATCTACATTGCATTGCATTTGACTGACACACAAACTAGACTAGGAAAGGTAGTCAGCAAGAGACTTTGCATCAGCCCACATGGGTCACATGGTGCAGAGGAGCCTTTTGAAACAGAACCGGAAATAAGTCATGATTATATGTCATGGACTGGTCTGGCTTTGTGCATTCCTGTAGCCTTGACACGGGTTGTAATGCATATAAATATCTGCAAACAGGATAGGATGCAGTTTTTTATTTTCTCCCTCTCCGTCTCCTCTCTCCCTATCTTCTCTCATTTCCTCGTTTGCATTCCGCACCTCCTCTCCTCCCCTCTCCAGGGGCGGGTGAACCAGTCGGTTCTCATTCACCTCGAAGGGGATGAGTAATTTTGGAGAAGGGAGAGTGGAAGACTAGTGGCTTCTGACCTTTTCTCCCTCAATTTAACTCCTCCGAGCTGCACAGAGAAAGTGGCAATCTGGCTAGACAGAACTGACACCCTCCTCTCTGCATGGCGGTGCGACACACACAATCGCCATGTCAGATTCTATCAATACACTGACCCGGGGACAGAGTGACGAAGGGCCAGCCTTTCAAGAGCTGCAGTCAGTCAAGCCCTGACACCGGGTCCATACGACTGATCTATAAACCGTCACTATCTCAATCACAACAGCATGCCCTCTCCAGAATCTGCGCATGTACACTGCCGTGCACTGTTATATATTTATTAAAAAATAAAATAAAAGAAGAAAAATAAATGCTGCTCTGTCTGAAAGGAGGTATTATCACTTGAAAAGATCCAGGCATTGTGTCGTGCGCGTCCCCTGTGCAGAAAATGAAATTGTCTGATGTGCTAGATCTGCCTGAGCTGGGTTCAGCCCACACTCAGGGGAGAGGGTCACGGCACCCCGTGTCTGCTCTCGGCTCCGGCACTCTGGCTCCAATTTACACGGGGAGGCATTCTGCATTTCAAAGGAGCCCGGCGCGAGCCTCCTGTCAGCGATCTCAATCTCAGCCCCGCAGAGGGGAGATTAAGACAGCTGCAAAAGCAATGCTTTTACACATTTACATTTTCAGATTAGATATTGCTTTATGTTTACACTGATTAGATTCCGCTTGGCTGCAGCTTCTCGTTTGCATGGACAGGTCTGCGGCCCCCGGAACTCAGCAGACAGGTTTCTCGTTTACGGAACTCACTCACAGTCGCGCGGGGGGGGAGGGGGGGGGGGGGGGGTGGGGCAGGAATTACAGCTGCACAAACCCTAGTGGTCATTATCTGAAACAAACTAGTTTTTGCAGAAACAGTCAGTAAGCCTGGTTAATAATGATCTAAGCACAAACAACAATACAGACTCATACAGAACACATACACAGTAACAGCGTATTAAACAGGTAAGAAATCCTGTCATGTTTTTGCTACCAGGCTGCTTTTAAGAACAGCTATGCCCCTATAGTTCATTTGCATACTGCAGCTCTAATTTAGCTGGCCAAATGACCTCGATGCGACATGACCGCTCAGTTCCGGTGTCTGGTAATACAGGTTCTACCGCAGGGAAGGGTTCAATTGGAGCATCCAGTCGATTTCTCGCCTCTCGACAGTGCTTTCCTCACTCAATCGGCAGCCTTACTCAAAGCAACGTTCATTGCACAGTGATGCATTGCGCACGTAAGGTCCTCTGACTTAGCCTGCATATTAAGGCCAGGAAACAGCACAGCCATGTGCATAACATGATCAAACCTGACGGCAGGGAGAATGGGACAGCACAGCAGTGCTACGAAACAGTGTGCGGCTCCTTAATCCCCGACCATGTGTACAGAACCAAGCTGCAACGCTGTCATATAGTCCAGCATGTGAAGCCCGCAGCACCAGAGCTCGGTGTGTCAGGGAAATGGGACATGGGGAAGAAGGCTTGGATTCGAATTGTGTAACACTGAAGGAAACTCAAATTCAACGGCAAACCTTTAGACTGGGAGTCTTTTTTCATTCAAGACGTTGAAAAAGACTTCTAGTGGAAAATTACAATTATATATATATAATTTAAATTTTTACAATATAAAAACTGAATTTACGTATTTAAATTCGAAACGACAAAGGTTAACAGATATGCTTTAAGAAAACGTATTATTTTAAGCTATTGAATCTCGGGTTGCTGCTGTTGTTTTTTGTACAGTATGTTCTGATATTATTCCTTTGCATGCTCAGGTACAGATAAGTGACTCACCAACATGTTTCAAGGTGTTTAGCATTGGATGTGCTTTCAACCATACAGTGACACCCAGTAACTCATGAACAGTGACACCTCGTTTCCAACGCTCCAGACAGGGGTCAGAAATCAGCGGATGGTACCCGATTACCAGACAAGCCTTTAATGTCCCTGTGCTGGAAACCAGTGCTGAACAGCAGATTAACCTACTTGAGAATTTCACTGAGGGCCACCAAGAACGTGCGACTGTATGAACCCAGTCCACAGGCTTCCGACAGCACAAGCTTTGCATTCGTGACTGAATCATGAATCTATTGATTTCAAACCGAGCAGATTCACAAAGAGGTTTATTTAATTGCCCTTGAGGTCTGATAAACTGTACATTGCTGATACCTCGCTGTGAAGCAAGGTAAAGAAACAGTGCATTTAAAATCAGCATCAATCGCATGTTTTATGTGTATTTTTCCCTGCTTTGTCAAGAATATCTACCGTTTTCCCCACATGCCACAGTGGTAATATACTAGCTGGCTGCACCACAAGATTTGCAGCTGCAGACACCTTGTATTTTGTGCTGCTGGCTCATCTCCTCCCATAGCTCTCAGACCCAAGGCATGGCAAATATTTTAAGGGTTTCTCTGTGGCTGTAAAACTGAATTACTGAGCCTTACAAGATAGAAAGAAACACAACGTACAGGTCCAAACAAATAAAATACAGGGGCTTGAAAAGACTTTAGATTCAGCTATGCAGTTACACAAAAGAAAGCAGACATTTCAAGTTAGCGATTTTACAACCAAATCTCCTCTCTCCCTCTCCTGCAGCCATTAACACACACTTGTGTTCGGTTCCAATGACGATGATTCGATGTGTCAGTTAACTGGGACGCCTTACTCCTGTGAGCTCAGCCAGACTCGAACCCAGGTCTTCAGGACCTCAAGCCTGGTCTGCTGCTGGCTGACAGGATAGCGTAACCTAGGGTAGTCTTTCCTGAAAGTCTTTCACTCAGTGATTTGTAGCAAGAGGAAGCATATTTGAACCCTTATAAAAAAAGAAGTTTACCATAGTAAAAGTATAGCAAAGTGTATTGAAGCACAGTGAACATGTGGTAAAGCATAGGCAAGCATTGTAACGACTAGCCAGGTATGGTACTGCATATTAATAAACATTTCAAACCAGGGTAAAAGCATACTGTGCCATGGTAAAACTGCCAACATGCCGTGCACAAATACCATGTTAAACTCTTGACAGAATCGTAGCATTGTGGAATATAAATAAAGACCATCACAAAGCACCTGAATTACTGTAATAAATAAATACATCAATCAATAAATCAAAATTAAGGAAGAAAGGAAGGGGGGGAGCCAGCCAAACCAAAATCAAAATCAGTACAAAATATTTAGCATGTAAAGCAAATTCAAATAAAAATCCACAAAGTCCCAGAAGAACTGTCAAACACGCTACAGTAACATGTGCGTGTCGGGTCTTTTTCTGTCGTTGCTCACGTTGTTCAGCTTGTATTTTTTTTAATAGGTATTCTTCTTTTTGCAATGATGCTGTTTTGCATCCTCTTTCATTGTGAAAGCGATGGCTTCAGCAGCCGCCCTCGTCACACATTACCATTCAGCACGGCGTTGCTGGGGGGAATTTTCAAGGGATTTGCAGTAATTATATGACAAAACGCTTGCAAATCTCACTTGCTGCTGAATAGAAACACACGGGTCAGAAGACTGAACACTTTCGGCTGGGTAATTTGTAAATGTCAATCAGGTGGGGGCCACTGGAGGAGTCTGCAGTGCTGCAAGTGAAGGCAGAGGAACACAGTGCAAACCAGACGCAACCTCCCGCATGCACATTGCCTTCTTCTTCTTCAAGACATGCCGGACCCTTTTGTTTTTTATTTATTTATTTTAAAGCAAAGACACACGTGTGCATTCAGGGACGTCTGTATCATATTAACATGCACAAGATTATACACTGCATCCGATATGTAAACTTCCAACTGCCTCTCAGAATCATGGCCTGGGTGTATAGCTGGGACAGCACTGCATTATAATTTAAAGGGGGTTCTTTTTTTAATCCTTGTCTGGACTGGTTTAAGCATGCTGCTTTCATTGCAATCATTGCAACACAGATCAATGAGCTGTTATCGTTATCTTTTAAGTGACCGATCATTGCTTTCTCTAACCTCTCTATTAGGACGCCCGGGATAAAAAGTGTAATCTCAAGTCAACAGCTCCTAACAAGGGATGGCTTGCAAGGTTGAGTCTCTACAATTGCAAGAAGAGGGGAAAAGAACTACAAAACGCATGAAAAATATAGGAGGAAAATCATTGCTAGGGTTTGAATGAATCATGATCAATCCCTCTTCCTTCCATGACACTGATCCCAATACTGAGATGATATATATACAGTATATTGGGTATATATATATATATTGGGTAACTTCTTCACTGTTGTTAATAAGACGGATACATTTCAAACCAGCTGTTTCAAAGTGTTCCTGAGTGATAAGCACATCTGACTTCGTGTGAGTGTGAATACATGCGCCACATGTCTCGTTTAAGGTTTGTGTATCTCCTGTATAAGCATTGTATCTGATCATACACCTGACTACAGCTGCCATCAGGACCACTACATACACCAGTGTGATTCTATCTGGAGAGAAATCTTAAACAAACCAAGGCAGCGCCCCACTGACACACTGCAACTTAAAATCACCTTTCGCACAATTCAAATCCTTCTCTTTTATTTTCAGTTCAGTTCTGTGGTATACTTTTATCAGGGTGATTGTATTAATGCACAATCCTTTTGTTTGGAGCTGCACTTTCTATGTCCTTAATCACCACGGAATGGAAACACAAAGATAAAGCCGCTGTATGTCCTTACAGTAAACTTTGAGCAGTGGGATTGCAGTGAGTTTTCATTCCTGCTCTTGTCATACAGCATGCGTGTAGAGGCTCACTGGCCCTTGGTAATGATTGCATTGCCATTGCAGTGTCACCATCTGCATTGCCACTGAAGATCCTTTGGTATTTCAGTAGATCCCCAGGAACACAGAATGACGAAGGCTCTGCACGCCATCTCTTACACTTTTTATAGTCCTCTCAAAACCAGAGTAAATGGAAAGTGTTTATATGTGTCAGTGCCAGTAATACACATTTCAACTGCAGCATTATTCAGTGATGAGGAAGTCTGACTTTTACTCATGCATGGTACCCTCCTGGCAATACCAGAGTAGAAATATATTATTAATAATAATAATAATAATAATAATAATTATATATATATATATATATATATATATATATATATATATATTTCCAAATGGAAAGAACATCAAGCTGTATGCATTCCTATTTTCTAGCTACTTCACTAAATCTTTTTGACTCTCTTAATAACCCAAACTCTTATTCTATCATGTAATAATACACTTAGATAAAAACTGAAAGACCCTATTGTACTGTGCCGGTCCCCTGAGGCAAGTCAGTTATGTGGTCAGAAGAAAACGTAGTCATTTTTACATGCAGCTTCTGAATAAAATGATTATTTTTTATAGGGTTGTCTCTTGCGATCAAAGGCGGCATGCTTTATAATAAACTTTGCATTGCAATTTAATGGTACTATAATAATAATAATAATAATAATAATAATAATAATAATAATAATAATAATAATAATAATAATACAGCTTTACAAATACTAAAATAGAAAAATTAAATTAAAATTGAAATCAAATTTTAATCAAGTTGACTATTAACTTAAATATGTAGCCTAAAATACAAAAATAAATTATTGTAATCACCAAACTGGGACAGCTGACAGTCCTTTCTGCTTAGCAATGCCATATGAAATTACAATTATTAAAAAGGTAATAATATGCAAAATAAAAAAATAAAAAAAAACTTCATATTTATCAAACTTAAGAATATTTCAAAGCCCACAGTTTGTAAGCAGCACAGTGATCCAGCTTGAATCTCAATTCACTCATCACCCCCCGATATACAATATATTATTATTATTATTATTTATTTCTTAGCAGACGCCCTTATCCAGGGCGACTTACAATTGTTACAACATATCACATTATACATTATTTTTACATACAATTACCCATTTATACAGTTGGGTTATTACTGGAGCAATCTAGGTAAAGTACCTTGCTCAAGGGTACAACAGCAGTGTCCCCCACTGGGGATTGAACCCACAACCCTCCGGTCAAGAGTCCAAAGCCCTAACCACTACTCCACACTGCTGCCCAGTATAATAAGAAACACACACCCATCCAAATCGGGGAAAAAAGACCTCCTTGTTTTGAAGCCCTTGCATGTCTGCAAGGTTGAATTGAGTACATTTAGTAAATATGCCTGACCGCAGTCAAACAATGTCAAGCCCAATGTGAAATTCATCAAGGTAAGCAGCGCTGGTTGATGAGTGGGCAGTAGCCTAATCAGAGGCTGGGCTGCAGTGATTGCCTGCTACAATCTATCTCCTCTCCTGCCTGCCGGGGCTTGCTGCAGTATTAGACAAGGACTGAGTTCATTTCAATACCTGAAATTGGCCGGGTAAACAGGAGCGGCTGTTTATTTCCTACTTCCCCCTGTCGCATTCAGGCTGAACAAGCAGCAAAATAAGTGCTATTAGCTCCGACAGAACCACAGAAATTACCAGCGGCACAGCACCGCGCATAGCGACTGGCCCCCGAACAAAACCTCCAGAAATCACAAGATTTGTAACCTTGCAGCAAGCCGCACCATCACGCACCCCAGCAAGGATACAACAAGTAATACGTTACAGCTGTCTGTGCCATAAAAACAAGCAGGTCACCATAACCTACAGCCCCAGCAGGTAAACTAGCAAAACACAATCGGGGTGCTCAAACCTGGTGCTCCAGGTTTTAAGAATGGCCTGATCAGGACTTTGTCTGTGCGCCCTGGCTGTAAATGGTTACAAAGGTTCTTCAAATGTTTTGGACGATCAGTTCTCAAGATAAAGCCTCTGCTGTATATTTCTCCCCATCCTGGCGGTTTGAATCCCAAATTTTAGAACAGTCAACCTCCCAGTCCAACTGCCACGCTCCAACAGGAGGGATTCCAGCGTCCAGTAATGAAAGGTGTTGGATCACTGAAGAGGTTGTGTACCAGGTGATGGAAAAGAGATCTAAGCATGTTTACTGAAGACTTGTACAAGTTACAGCACCCCCCCCCCCCCCCCCAAGCCTGGACCTGACCTTCCAGAGACTCTGGACAGCAGTACTGATACAATGAGGCAGCCTGCGTCTGAAGAGAAAGAATTCACCGATTTCTAAACTTCAGACGCACGTCACAACTGGAAATGCCTCCAACCCAATCGCTGCTTTCCTAAAGTTCTGCACGCAAACTAACATTGGTGTTTATATATTTCATTTCAACCCAGTTGTAGCGATTCTCTGCAACAATGGCGGCACAAAATGCAGAAAACGCCATTACAGGCGTTCCCCTGGGTTGAATCCGTTCACCTCTTTATATTACTTTCCCCGGTTCACTTGACCTTACCTTTCACACAGGAAACATGATACTCATAGGGCTTTCTGCGGTGAAATGGGAAGTATCTCTTCGTCCGTTCTGGTGGTCCTGCCAGGAGTGTAAAATATATGAATTTGCTACAATCAATACGGAGTTATACAGCAGCATCTCGTTTACAACGACATCCTGGATTGTAAAGCGTTACCAAGGTAAGAACAGTGTTGAAACAGACATAAGAATGCTCTTTAGGAAACGTCTGACATGGGCACAAGTCTGTGGCTTTGCCCCGGACAGTACCAATGCAGCTGGCTGGAAGGGGATGTGACCAGCAGTCAAGGCTGAGGTCTGCAGATGTATGGATAAGGTGACTTTATTGGCAGAAGCATTAGCAGAGGGCTCAGTCATTAACCCAGAAGCAGCTCATCAGTGTCTGCACAGGTACCATCTGAAGAGCTGGATCCCACACACACAATAGAAGAGACTTTGGTTTTAAACAGGTCCAGTGAAACCCACCTGGTTATCTTTCACTGATTGTATTTTACTCAGATTTACTGCATGTAATAAACCAAACTTCTTTCTTTCCTGGGGCTCGCACACTGAGGCAGCTCCCGCTTGTCCTGGATTTTTTTATTCCAGCTCCCAACCTCTTCCTTGGGAGTCGAGGGATTTTTCCCACGGGTTTCCTGCCTTAAAAATTGCAACAGGCTGCTCTTTTTTTTTTTTTTGCATTGTTATTGCTACTGGTAGCATGCGGTTGCATTTTTGCAGTGAATGATTACATCTCGGGTCGGAATAATCCGAGTAAGTGTCTAGAGGCAGTTAGGAAATACAGAGCATGTTTGTTAGCTGTGGACCGGTGTGTGGGAATGAGGGGATCCTTGGATCCCCAGGGGATTCATCCCTGAACCACATGGTGAGATTCTCTGGATTGAAGGCCAGAAGACAAGCAG
Source organism: Acipenser ruthenus (assembly GCF_902713425.1). Taxonomy (NCBI): domain Eukaryota; kingdom Metazoa; phylum Chordata; class Actinopteri; order Acipenseriformes; family Acipenseridae; genus Acipenser; species Acipenser ruthenus. The sequence continues at coordinate 693,978 of NC_081214.1, forward strand.
ACACCGAACCGCCCTCCTATTGGATCAGTACTTGAAGGGCTGCGTAAGGCACAGCACTCCCATGTCTAATAACACTAATTAAGAATGCTTTACATCGTAAGAGAGACGCCGGCTCTCCTGCGAGGGCGTTTAAGCTTAATGTGGTGCTAGTGGAACGGAGAGACCCTATGGTGACATGTCTGCGGCACAAATCAGCTTTCTTTTTTAACTGCTAAATCGATGGCTCTTATTGTAAAACAATGGGCAGCGTTGCAATGAAAGTGGTTCCTCGGATTAGACCCGGCTCTTCTTTAAGCAGGAGGCTCACCAGAGAATGAAAAGCAGGCCATTGTTAAACCTGCTTTGAAAAAAAGATTTGCACGAGATCGCTGTGGGGAGAACAGTACCCCAGCGAAGGCGTTTTCACATTGCATCACAAACCAGGAAAAACAAACAGGGCACCCGGCCCGGTGTGCATACTGTTCAATATCTGACTTTTATTCAACAGGCTTTCCACACAAGGAATCACTTTCACAGAGTAAGTTGGGTTGCAGTGCTCCCCAAACGCTGGCATCTGGAGTTATTTAAAAAGTGAATTTGCAGCTGCTTTACGACGTATGTCCTGTTGATGTAAACAGGCACTGGCTTGGCTTTCACTGTGAAAGGCACGATATAAATCCAAGTTTATTCTTGTTATTGACCAACAGGACGTGCAGCACTGGTGTCTCTTTCCACATTGAAATCCATCTGAATCACTCCTGAGAAAATACATTTCACAGCTCACAGATTACATTCGCACGAGTTAGGGGTCTTTCTCATTCCAACGATAATAAGGCTTCCCCTGGTAACCATTAGATATAGAACACGTCTTCCATTCCTCTCTCCTGACTCTCAGTTAAAAAATATGATTGAGTTTTGGCTAAATTCATCTAAGATAATGGGTAGTGAAACTGCGAGGAATGAATGTTAAAATAATCTGACGTCTAAATAAATTTAAAAAAAAGACAGACTTGAGAACAAACTTTATTCTGAGCAAACATCTATCTTATGTTGAAATACTTTGAATCCACCAAGAAATGAAAAAAATAATATAGTTTTGAAAAACTAGGCAGCTAGATTTAGTTCACAGCCCCATCTAGTGGATCTGTGCCACATCCCGCAGCAGGTGCTATACTGCCATGCAAAGCTTCCACATCTACTGCAAAACAAAAACAACAGCATTCTTAGAAATACATACATAAATCAATCCAAAAGTTTCAATTCTCAAAGCTGTTTACTTAAAAAAAAAAAAAAAAAAAATCTTCACCAGCGTTACTTTTGTCTGAATTGTGAAATCCTATATTAAATGTCAGATCCGGTCATTTCTGGTTTGTTCATTTTACTGGGTGTGTTTTTACTCTCTGAAAATGTCTTCGGGAATCCAGCACAACACGCTCAAATAAGAGCTCCTCGTGCACATTAGCACTTACTCAGGGAATCTCATGCAGTCCACCGTCTGCACATTAGAGCTTGCTCAGGGAATCTCATGCAGTCCACCGTCTGCACATTAGAGCTTGCTCAGGGAATCTCATGCAGTCCACCGTCTGCACATTAGAGCTTGCTCAGGGAATCTCATGCAGTCCACTGTATGCACATTAGCGCTTGCTCAGGGAATCTCATGCAGTCCACTGTCTGCACATTAGAGCTTACTCAGGGAATCTCATGCAGTCCACTGTCTGCACATTAGCGCTTGCTCAGAGAATCTCATGCAGTCCACTGTCTGCACATTAGAGCTTGCTCAGAGAATCTCATGCAGTCCACTGTCTGCACATTAGAGCTTGCTCAGGGAATCTCATGCAGTCCACTGTCTGCACATTAGAGCTTGCTCAGAGAATCTCATGCAGTCCACTGTCCGCACATTAGAGCTTGCTCAGGGAATCTCATGCAGTCCACTGTCTGCACATTAGAGCTTGCTCAGGGAATCTCATGCAGTCCACTGTCTGCACATTAGAGCTTGCTCAGGGAATCTCATGCAGTCCACTGTCTGCACATTAGAGCTTGCTCAGGAAATCTCATGCAGTCCACTGTCTGCACATTAGCGCTTGCTCAGGGAATATCATACAGTCCACTGTCTTCACATTAGCACTTGCTCAGGGAATATCATGCAGTCCACTGTCTTCAGGCTGTCAGGCAAAACTAAAGAACCTGTATTAGCGTACTTGACCAATATACCAAAGTATGCTTGGAAAACTTCATGTTGCTGATAAACAAAATGCATGTGCTCCATGACAGCACAGTGTTTCCACACACATGGTTTATTGATGATCATCCACATATTTTGTTCTTCATTTTTAAGCTGCAGTTTTACACAAAAATATAATTATAATTGTCTGTTTACTATATTTGGCAACTGTTAACCACACTGTCTGAGAACGCTGGTCTAGCTAGCTGCAGTATGTATAAAATACTGTCAAGCTGTTATAACTCTGTTATGTGTGCAAGTTCAATACTAAAGGCTTAAATATTGTTTAACTGTGACACTGAAAAAACTTATCTAAAATCATTACGGCTCGATTAATATTCATAACTTTAAACAGGGATTGCTTCTGTGCTTTAGAAAAAGCCTTCTAAAAATATAAATCATTTTTTACGAAAGAAAAAGCTTAGTTTTTCTTTTTAAATCTAATAAAATAAATGTGTTCTAACAGGAAACCGTTTAAAACGTTCTATTAATTTGTGCGAAAGCTGCAATGAAACAGCAGCCTGTCTATAATATTACAGACAGGAAGCAGGAGCAGGCCTGTCCTCTCCACACCAACACAAATCATTGTATTTGGCTAAAGGAAATGGTTGTAACGCGTGAGGTCGGTGCGAGAGATGCACACAGAAGTGGAATGTGGCCCCGGCTGAGGTTGCCATGGCGACGCGAGCTAGGTTCATTCTCCACTCAGTAAGGTGAGGTAATGGAGTGGTGGCTCAGACTGCTGCAGACCTTACTAAACAGGGTCAAACTTTAAAAGGCAAAATAAGGGGATCAGGCCTTTTCTGACTGAGGCTGTGTGCAGAAATCTGAAAATATGTTTAAATAAACTTAGGGCGTTTTGATCATTTTAATAGCAAGGAAATTCCACTTCCATACAAACAAAAATAAATAAATGTTCTGCATTTTGCTAAAAAAAAAAAAGATTATTTTTTTTCAAAAGAATTAGACACAGTATAGTTTGTCAATGTATATGTTGAATAATCTGGGATTCCTGAAACAAACAAACAAAAAAACATGATTATTAATTTCATATTGAAAGGGAAAACGAGTCTAGTCAAGCAGACAAAGGGTTCTGCAAAGCCCTTAATCTAGTATTTGAAATTGAAAAGCAAAGGAGATTTCTACTTCTATATAATGAAAAACATGTTCTCCAGATCCACTTTGCAGATGTGGGTTTGGGGGTTTCAATGCAGCCCGGAGGCCTGTTTGTATGATTATATAAATGCCACAACAAGCAACCTGAACTGTGCACATAAGCCGATGACCTTTGAAGCAGGACAAGTATTTATTAGCCGAAAAACAACCAGACATACACAAATAAATAATCTGTAGGGGAACAAAAAAAAAACATTGTAGAACATTAGAAAAAAATAAATTGCAGGTAAAATGATCATTATTTGTATTTAATCATTTCTTTTGATAGGCTATTTTGACTAGTCAGGCTTGTCTTATGAGGCGCAGTCCATTTAAAATGCACTTAATAACCCTGTGTCTTACACTGTACAGCCTGCACTCAGTCCTTGGTGGAGATGCAGAACAGTAATTGGAGGCTCTTCACAGGAGAAAGATCCATCTGTTTTAATGCATACAAGTTATTTCATTTCTATATCAGTGAGCAGAACCCGACGAGCTTCCTCTCCCACTAACAATGCAGCCCTATAAAAATAAAACAATGCGCTGGTCCTAGAAGAGAATGCAAGGGGGAGGGATGCATGACCACGTTCAGGCATACAATCCAATGAAATCCAATTCAATGAAATGGGAACACACTGCGCAAACCAGAAAACATCAAATAAAAAAAAAAATTAAACGTCGCAGGAGGAGCAGTTGCCAACAAACCAGTTTCTTAAAGAGTTCAAAGTCTTTGCTTTAAACAGAGCTCTCCGGGAGTCCTGGTTTCATATCTGCGGAATATTCCACTGTAACTTGAGGATTGTGGATTTAGAGTCTAGGACGGCACACGCATCATTACTGAATCCAGTTAACACAGACAGGATGGCCTGGTGGGTTTCTTTAGTTGTAGGGATCCTATTAAACAAGTGATAGTGCTGGCTACAAATGTGTGGATGCAGAACCCCTAAGTATGTGGTCAAGTACTACACACGTAACATGCATAATATTAATATACATGCAATATATACACGTGCCTAGGGGGTCTCATTAAATTATTATTTTATTTTTTAAGTGTGTAAATTGAAACTGTCTTAGGCTACACAATAGGAGCAAGGAAGAGCTTTTATTAATATTTAAAAAGCATTAGCAAAAATAGATTTGTATAAATATGCAATACCAACAGCTTGGAAAAAATAAATAAATAAATAAATACATAATTACACAGTGGAAAATATGAAACAACATTTGAAGGGTTTATTCTGTACAGCGGCTTGGATAGACAGAGCGCAGGGATTGGCTGCTGAAGAGTCACATGGGTATGATGTAATCAGCCTCATCTCACCTTGAGCTTTTTCATAGTTCATTATTCATATCTTTACAATTGAAAACACCGATAGGAAAGCCACATTGCAGCTGAGGCGGTTGATTGCTCCACACCCTGTGTGTGTTACTGCCTGCATGCACCACGATGAGGGAGACAGCTGACTTGTACCAAGGCTGTGCAGCTCCGGGGATACACAATGCAGAGTGCCAAAGAAACACCACAAGGCATTTCCCAGGGCTGAATTCATTCCCATCCAACGTCACAATCATCACCCGAGACGTGCAGAAAACAGCGCAGGGGCTTTTACATTGTTATTCATTTATTTATTTGAAATAGCAGAGCAATTGCAGTACAGTCCTCACGACACCGCAGCTAACCCTGTAACTCTCGTCATTCAGCTGGCCTTTAACCTTGAAGATGACCTTCCCTCTGACCACGTCTGTGCAGAAGCCTGAAAGACGGCACAGCTGCGGGCACGGCAATCAAGCCGCGGGTCCCTCCCCGTTCTAATTAATAATTATTGAACATGCTAACAACAATCAACACTAATTAAATACGCGCTTGTTGACAAGTGTGCAGCCTTATCAGAATCATAAGGCAGAGGGAGTCTGAGGCTTCTGCTTTGTGTAATTAGTTAACAAAGTGCCCCAGGCAACAATTTCAAATCAAACTCAACGCTATGGCTGCTGTCTGCCATGCGAAGCTGTCACTTATTGTACACCGGGCCCTTCCAGCTGGAAAGTGCTGCGACCGCATATTTATTTGGATTGAAATGAATGAATGTATTTATTTATTTATCTTGGAGAGATCCACTTAGACTGATGTCCAGGGGAGTCAGTTCTTGCTTGCTGACCAAATCCTGTTTCTCCGACTAGCTTTCACTCTCGCTGCAATGGAAATGTCTATCATGGCAGCTGCTCAAAAAACAAGTCACCTTTTCTATCAAAGTTTTTGACAAATACAAATCACAAAAGTAAAAATAAAAAAAAGAAACGTTACCAAAGGGATACAGCTGCTCGGATTGCTACACAAACAAGAACAAAAAAAATAAATTCAGGATGACGCTCATTTCTCTTACTACTGTGAAACGCAGCTCAGTAAAGACACTGTCCCTAAACTGTTTTCCGGTCCACATTTCCAGTCGTGTTCCTGACCTGGGCATCAGGAACCAAGCATAAACCTGGACCGCTTTCTCCAGCTCAGCAACCTGCACTAGCCAGTGTTTTGTAATGGAGCCAACTCAGAATGACTTCCTCTGCGTTATTTAATTGAATTGCAGAAGCAGCTCTATACTTTGCTGCTGCTGAGAATCGACTTATCTGGTGTAAACTCTCCCAGGTATTGTGTCTGAATGGGTACAATGCTGCCCTGTTTCTTCTGCATATCGATTTCTGCGCATTGTTAAAAGGATGTGTCTTGTTATTTTTCAGTGCATTTAAAGCTGAATGACAGGCTTTGACCCCAATCACATTAAGTGTTAATTAATACAAAGCTGGGTCTGAACTCCTTATTTCCTACAACATTACATTTAACACCGCGCCCTGGTTACATCTTGGTAATCTTTCATATCAGTGTAATGAACACAATAATCACCGGCTGTAACCCCTGACCTTGGCAGGGTGGCTGCTGGATTTGCAGAGGAGCTGCTGGGTACAAAGGGGTTTATATAAAAGTGTTAATCAACTCCAATTTGGGGCAAAACCATGCAAAAAAAAAAAAAAAAATCTAATCAAATGAATGCTCCTGGCAACATAATCCATTTTGGTTCTAAAATGAATTCAGAAACGACAGAGAACTCCCAAAGACTGGCAAACAGAACGCATTACGAATGCAAGAATGGTAGCGGTAATTATTATAAACGGAGCAGAGGGGGTGAGGGTAACTTCCCAATGTCAGATTAGCACATGCATCCCATGCTGTGGTCTGCAGTGCATGCAATCGGTGTAGCTGATCGGCTGACACCGCCAGCGAAGCCTAATGGATTGGAAAGCCTGCTGGAAGATAATATCACTAACATCATCTCATCTTCAGATACTCAGAATGAAGCCAGCAGCTTCCCAATGATTGCAGCAGAGCTAGACTAGTCCTGGCTGATCCACTCGCGTCTCGAACAGAGTTCTTCATTTCTGGTTATTGCAATACAACACGGACCCCATATGGTGCGATAGCTTTCTATTGTTTTTCTTATTTATCTGGACAAAGCGTTTCTCTCAAAGGCTCGAACAAAGGATATGCACTGCAGCGTTACTGTGGCTGAATATATTCTATATGACACACATTTACAAGTAAAACAGAATACCATGCTTGATCATTTATAGCAGCAGTCTGCCCAGATGAACCTAACAATCTGCAAAAGCCTCCTGTGCCCACCTGTGCAGATCAGCAAAGCTTTGCATTGGTCACAGAGCCTTTAAAAGCAACAGTGCAGTGTTGTTTAAGGATTTGAATCTTATAAGTTTAAAAAAATAAAATGCAATCGATTAATTGATTATTCAGATATCCTCCAAATCCCGTATGATACCGTCCAATAAAAAGGATCACCTCTCCTCTTTGTCTATCATCTCTGGACTGATACGGCTACCATCCCACCTATCAACGACAATGGATTAATATTAAAAATTCCCCAATCTTTAGGAGGGAACCCCTGCTAGCGCTGCCCCAGAAAACATTCCCAAACGAAGCACTGTTCTGAGAGACAGTTAACACAGGCTGAGCCCGGCTTATCAGCAGCAGCCGTTTGTTCTCATGATCGCTCCCCGATAGGCAATTAAATCTGTCAATGACTCTAAACAATGGCTGTGATGGGAGTCAGCGGGCCCCTCAGCTCCCATCCCAATCAATACACCCGATCAATAGCCAGCGACCAATATTGATGACCGTGTCGGCTGCCTGTTTTCCAAGAGCTCCGAGCCCGGGTGACATGTGCTGTTTTTCACTTGTTGATTTACTGTGTGCTAAACTCAGGCACGCATCCTCTCCAGCAGCTCTCAACAGCACAAGCAAAACAAGCAGGAGCCCCATTCCTTCTGGACTGTGTGTTTCCAGTGTCTCTCTGTAAGGGGGTACAGGAGGGGTAGGGGAAAGCACTCCTGTTACAACTCCTGCAATGAGACAAGTCTGGTACTGAGAGCAAAACTGCATCTTCAATACCGCAGTGCAATGAGACTAATCTGGTACTGAGAGCAAAACTGCATCTTCAATACCGCAGTGCAATGAGACTAATCTGGTAGTGAGAGCAAAACTACATCCTATTGACTGCCGAATGACTTAGCAACAGAAACATGATCAGTTGTCTCTTCTGGGGCGAGATTGTGTCCTGTAAGACACGTTTTAGCAATATTCGAAATGCCTTTTGCTGCCACCTTGAGAGTTAAGAAGTTCCTCGGAGTGAAACCCCTTGCCCCCAGGAGGAATGAGTTTAATTTACTCATGCGATTGTTTTAATGGCTCTCCTCATAGTTGTTTGCTCTACACAGTATGGAAGTTCATATCTGCAACTTCAATTAATCGCAAACTATAAAACAGCTGCTAGTGTACATAGGCAATTCTGAAACTGCAGAGCCGAGTTTCAATTGAGCGGAGGACGGTACTTCAGACCAGAGTTTCCGTGTCACATATGGTTGAGGACATTCTCCTAAATTGCTAGCAAGAAAACATTCTGGATTAGCAAGTACTGCATTAATGCACTCCTAACATCCAAAACAAGATACGCACAGCGAGATTGCAACTCAAGTGCCCAATTTAGAGAAAACCTACATCCGACTGACCCCAATACTAATAGAACTGCCTTGTGCATCTTCTATCCTACATTCAGAAACCAGAAGGAAAAAAAAAAACTTAATTAACCAACATGTTGCAGTTCCCCCAGAGATAATTGTGCTGTAACTGCAAACTCCTTAACCCAAGTAACCTGAATGGTTTCTGCAGTTCTTTTTCCACCCCCCGCCCCCCCTGAGTTTCTTTTGTATGTAAACGGGGGTCTTTTGTGAGGGCCATTCGAAAATGAATTTTGGAAAATGGGACTCTATTTTTAGTGTAATTGTTGTAATCACGTAGTAGAAACACCTGTGACCTTCAATAAAATAAACACGCTTTTACCAGGAGCCGTCGCTCAAGGACATAACAAATGGCTAAAATTAAACGTAAAGACTTTCCAATCCTATTCAGATGGCTCTGAATGCAGTGAAACACTTATCGTGCAGATAATGAAGGTCTTGGAGCCAGTCCGTGCTGAAAGCTGCACAGACGCTTCACACGCTGCTCAGTGAACGTAGACACTCTTTTGTTTTGTCTACTCAGAGCTGGGCTGACACCGCACGGTTTAAAAGGAGTGTTTAACCAAGTTTTTTAAAAACATCTGTTTTGCAGAAGTTACACGCTCATTGGACTGGGCCCGTTTCTTTCTGTTGAAGACACGATATGTTAAGTGTTACTGTCATGGCATTTCTTCCCGTGCTGTAGGTCACATTTACTCCAGCAGTCTAACTGCAATCCGTTCTGGTAACCTAGAGCACAGGAAGGGAATCTACGCTCGTTCTTTTGTTTTTCATGTACTCATGCAAGGCGTGTGGTCTGGCGTGTGTTTTGCCATTGCTGGTAATGCTGTGGTCTTGGCCGTGCCACTGCTGGTAATGCTGTGGTCTGGGTTGTGTTTTGCCATTGCTGATAATGCTGTGGTCTGGCTCGTGCCATTGCTGGTAATGCTGTGGTCTGGGGTGTGTTTTGCCCTTGCTGGTAATGCTGTGGTCTGGGGTGTGTTTTGCCATTGCTGGTCATTTGTTTGTGTTTCATGCAAAGTGGATTCAGGTTTGAGTACTTTGTGACAATATCGTACACCTAGAACAAGGTGATCTGCGCACAACATGCAAACAGTAAAAAAACTAAATAAATTTGAGCAAGGAAGCGCTGGCAGAACCAAACTTCAGCAACATCCAATCCTGAATGCACCTTTCTGAAGCCTACATTGCTGGCATGCAAGGAAAAGGTTCAGTGGCGAGGAAAGTGTATTTTTAAGACGCTGGTCTGTCTGATACTAGGGTTTAAACTCACCGTTTCTTTTAGCTGCCAGAGTTACTACCCGTCAATTCCTCAGAACAGGTTTCCGGTCTCCGACACACGGCACATTAAATGTGTGAACCTAACAGGCTCAGCTCCCGCATGCGGCAGCGGCTGCTAATTCCATACGCTGCTGGTAAAATTAGTGACAGAGACTGATTGTACAACACTCCGTGTCATATTTAACTAACAGCAGTTACCCATACGTTTACCCAACGCTTCCTCCTCGCACCCAAGTTCAGCGCAAACCTGACCAGAAGGAGAGGCCCTTCGCACTGACCCTGCCAGCGCTGCAGCTGGTCCACAGCTTAAATCAATTTGCAGGCTTTTTTTTTATTCCATCCCTCCTGTTTGTAATTAAAACAAAAACATTGCTAATTAACGTCAGGACAACAGCGAACCCTCAACAGAAGAAAAAAATCAACTGTGCTGCAACCTCTCTCCGGCAGGAACGAAGGTGAGAAAAGTGATCTGAGCGGATTTCAGCGTGCTGTAGCGTGTTTGTAAACATCGTTAATCACGGATTAGCAGACCGGGATATTAATTGCACCTGTGGAAGCAACGAGACCCCAAGGTTGATTCTATTTACTAGATGTTATTATCGCTGTGGAGCAACTGGGGGATAGCTTGCTCCTGCCTGGAGGGGGGTTTACTTCGGAAAAACAGGCTGCGCTCAGACGCCAAGAAGCTGGGTCTTTTTTTTTTTTTTTTTTAACACCTTCTGTGTTGTTTCAATCCACTGACTGCATTTAAATAGCTGCATCCCACTCTTTCCTAAGCCAACGACTTCCCGGGAATACTGTTTAATCTACAGAAGAAAAAAAAAGAGCAGAAAAAACAGAGGAGTTTTACATCGTGTGCACAGCGTCACAGCTTGGTGCTGCATTTATTCCAACGCCTTAACCTGCCAATCATACAACAGAACTAAACGGCAACCGTACATGCAATGGGATCAGTCATACACTGAAGAGAGTGACGGTACTGTATATTCAGAGTGACTGAAGTGAGTGACGGTACCGTATGCATCTATATTCAGAGTGACTGAAGCGAGTGACGGTACCGTATGCATCTATATTCAGAGTGACTGAAGTGAGTGACGGTACCGTATGCATCTATATTCAGAGTGGCTGAAAAGCTTCCAGATGAAAAGGGGTTGCTTTCTTTATGTTTCAACTTGGTGTTTTGTTGCTCATTAGGGTGGATTACCTGAACACTGCAGATCGGAGGCCCTGAGCAGCACAACGTGAGGGATATTCTTTACAACAGCGACCCTAATGTGACTCAGCTCCCCTCTCTACAGAGCAGCCACATTTCAAACAGGAAGGCCACTGGCCTTTAAAAAATTACCAGTGCAGGAATATGAAAGCTGTTTAGATGTTACCCTTCTGGTATTTGAAGTGATTTGAACAAGCAGAACTTTTTTTTATATATATAAGTTTTTATTTCACATTAGGCTAAATGATTACTCATACGCATGGCTGATTAAAGCAATTCTATTAAAGGATATTATAAATGCAGTTTGAGTTGAGGGCCCATCCCCTGCCAGGGCAATGCTGTGGTTTCCCTGGAAACCGGTTTGCTCTTGTATCGCTGGCGAAGGCACGCCACGCTTCAGCGCCGTCTGAACAGTCTTCACATGCTGCAGGAAAGGGAGCCTGCTCCCCACAGCGCCCACAACACAGGGCCGTGCGAATTAGCATAGTCAATCAATGCAGGTTTTCAACGGGCCGGCTGCTAATTGATGGAGTAATCCAGTGCTTAAGTACTGTACGCAGGGATCAGGTCCAAAGCAAACACAAAACCGGGAAGGCATCAGAGTTTCATTCTCTTACAGGACACAAGAGAGTGCAACAGAATACCTACAAGAGAAAGAGATGAAGAAGAGGAAAAATCAATAAGCAATGTGAAGGCTAACCAGCATGCACTGCAGTGACTAGTGGTGGGAGAACAGCCCTATTATCTGAGCACCTCAGTACAAGCCAGACCCTTCAGACACTGAGTTCTGTAGTGTGAGGGACTGCTGTGCAAACAGAACACGCACTGGGAGAGATCAGAAAAGGTATTTGCACTCAAAACCAATTTGCACTTTTATTTTCTCTTCCTAAAAAAAAAAAAAAAAAAAACAACCAACAATTCAGGCACACGGTACATGCAAGTCCAGGTTTCACCTGCCCCAGTTTTATACTTTTCTAGGATTACCCTCACTAAAATAATATTAGGTACAGACGAGTGCTAGTCTGGGTCTGTGAAACCAGCCTTTTGAGTTTTATTTTACTTTCACAAAAAAAAGGTCAGATTTACCCTTTTCTGTATTGCCAGTGCGAAACCTCTTTAAAAACTGTAAATTAAAACAAGGCAACTCACAAATGTTTTTCCTATAAATGTCTTTATTGCATGGGATCCAGCACCGTCGATGACTCCTCATCTAGAAAGGACAGAAGACCTGAAGCCCAGTGTTTCAGCTTTACTTTACGTTTGCAATTGCGGTCGGAGTGTTTTTCTGTTAGCATTAGGGTTCTGTGTCGAGTGCACAATTTAATGAGGAATTATTCAGGTTGCTAAAAGGGTGTCAGGAACCTTCCAAATATAATCACGTCACTGCAACAGAACAGCTGCACATCAATATCCACCCAATGAGCTTTTACCTTAAAATAAACAATCACAGGGGTTAAAGAGAACCTCACGACTAAAGCAATAGAAAGTTTATTACGTTATTAAAAAAAACAAAACAAACACACCTTGGTGCAGCAAGAACTGTACACTGACTGGCGGCCCTGCAGTTTGCATTCACAAGCCACGATTCCCTGCTTGATCTGCAGGCTGCCAAACGTCATTATTATAAGCCGCTACCTGCTTATGAAGTGTGGGATGAGGACCAGGGAAAGGTTGAAGGCGCGGAGCAGAGCAACATGGCACAAGAATCGCTAAGTGTGTAGGGGATCAGTGATGAGCCAATATAAATGCACGGTCTCTATTAAAAGGGCTGGGTGGTGGCTTGTCATTTGCATTGAAAACAGGACTCTCTGCTATAGTCAGGGGACTCTCCTGCTGTCTGGGGCTCACTGCAATCAGCGAACCCATGCATTTGTTCCAGCTCTGTTATGTTGAGCGAGATTACTGGCCTCAGCCTGCTGCAGATTGACAGGGGATAGTCCCAGCGTTTCTCACATGTGTTATACAGCACGGTTTTTCTGCTTCTCCAGCCTCGCTCAGTAGTTTCTATTTGTATGCAGTTCACGCCACGGGTATTAAAGTTCCCCCAGTCACTGTTCCATTCAGTGTATTGGATTGCAATCAATATTGAGGAATGCAGTGCCGCTGCTGTGTCTCTGTGTGAGATACACACTTCCAGTCTCAGGGCCAGTGGAAATAGGTCATCTTATAAGCAGAGATACAAGAATGTATTTTCCTTTGCACTGAACCAAACTGATCACATTAATCACTCATTGTGAAATATATTATATTGTTTTATCAGATATCCCCCAAAGCCTTTTAACCCGTTGACGGGGGGGGAGCATTATTCTGGATATGTAAATTCATGCATTAAAACAAGAATGAGGAAATGTATTTTATTTGAGTTGATTAAGATATCATCAAATCAATGAATAAAAAAAAAAAATTGTCCACATCTGCTTTGTTTATCGCATTCATTTATATTTTAGTGAAACACTCTTTCCCCAGCTATGACAGTGAATTGAAATGGTCTAACAGTATCTCTGGCTTTCATGAAGCACCAGCACAACTACGCCTGAAAGCAGAAGGAATCTGTTTGGATCACTGCATGTGGTTGGTTTCACAGACCCCGATTAGCTCTATTCTTGGGTTTCCTCACCTGAAATAGAACGAGGCGGTCCGGGATTAGTGCTGGAATCGGTATCTGTGAAACAGTCATAACTGCACATGTGTGAGAATGAAAACGCTGAAGACAAACCTGCAGCCACAGACACGTTCAAGGAGTCCATCCCCAGAGTGGGCTCTCCCCCGGGAGGAATGGTCAGCAGACAGCCACACAGAGCAAGCACCTCCGCAGACAGGCCAGACCCCTCGCTTCCTGAGCAGACAAAAATGAAAACGCTTTCGCTCAGAACCCTGCGCATGAGACTTCGGGCAGGGCCCAATTCACAGAACTTTCAACTCAAACTCTGTTTAAAGGCTCTGGAAGGTTTTGGAATTGGTGTTAAGTTGTAGGACTGTTTGTTTGAACACACACACACACACACACACAGACACAGACTTCACAAAACTAGGACTAGCAGAAGAAAGTCTTCTTCCTGTTCCTCTCAACCCGCTGTACATTAGCCAGGTTATCGGACGATCACAGCAAACTTCAAATCACCCGGGTAAAGTAACCACGCAGAACACATCAAAGCAAAGCAAAGCAAGGGGCCTTCACCTGTTTAAGCAGATTGCAGACATTTCTCTCCACAAATACTTCACACAAAAATAAAAACCAGTGGCCTCTTGTGCATCTCTGTTTTGAACCGTACCGAGAGCGAGGATGGTGGGCTGGCTCCAGTGAAACTCAGAGCATGGGAGGACCGGAACGTGGACGGCTTTCGTGGCTGAGCCCACCGTTCCAATCACCTGCCAGCCACCGGCAATCTGGGTCTAACACAGAAAAAAAAAGTAACAATGTTACACACTGCAATAGCATTTACCATGTGCAGAAAAAACATTGCTAACCTGTTTCCATATGCATTGTGTTAATTATCATTATGCATTACCACACTGCTACTGCTCAGTCTAGAAAACGAACGTGAAGCTTTACATGTAATTCTTTATTACACAGAATAAATAGGGCATCCAGAACAGATCCACTGCTGTCATCTACACTGCAGAGAAATAAAAAGAGGAAAAATACTGGACCGCAATGATGGTGCAACACTGCCCCCTGCTGTACACACAACACATGACGGCTTTCTGAAAGCTACCCCAGCAGAACCAGAGTTGCAAACGGTAGACGCTCTGCTGTGTATTGAAATAGCAAGGTCCTGCTTGATGTAACAGGATGTATATTATTGCATGTTAAAATCGAGGGTGGTGATACCTTAAGCAAATCTGGAAGGTCATCAGAGCCATAAACTGGCAGGGCCTCCATTGCTCCAGCACTGGCTTTGCTTACCACAGGAGACAAGGGACAGCTGAGAAAAAACGAGGATCAAATAAAAATCATACTTTTACACTCGCGGAGATATCTATAGATCCACTGTAGATGCTGTGGTCTTTGAAATATTACAATAGGATCAAACCTGCATTCTGATTAACTGTTAAATATTAAAACACACTGAACAGACGCACACACACACTGTTTGAGACACTCTTGTTCAAACCCCCCTCCCCTTATTTCAGGGCTGGTTTCACAGACTGCGAGTAGCACTAACCTTGTTATTTCCAGGATTAGTGCTGTTCGCTGTATTCACGCCTCCAACATTTAGATCAAGTGATCACACCCAGTGTATTGCTTTTGAATCCCATTCCACTCCTGACCCTCCAGTGACCCCTGCTGGATGACTCGCCACAGTGCAGTAGAACACCTCAATGTGTTTGACTAACTCAGGGATGGAAAATAAGAATCCTGTTGCACAGCGGCTTCACCCATTGCACGTTTTACTACAAGCTTGATTAGACACAGTGCATAGGCAACAAGCTCAGAGGAGTCTTATTAAACTTGAAGTAAAACCAGGAATGGATCAAAGTGCCACGCAATGGGAGTCTTACATTTCCATCCCTGCTAACAACTCCTTTCACGAATGCACTGTACTCACCTGTTGTGAAGACTGGCCACAACTCTGTCCACCCCCAAAAAATAAGCAGTGCGCAGAAGCGCACCCATGTTCATGGGATCCTGGATGCCTTCCAGAACCAGCCACAGCGACTGTCCCGGGGTGCACTGAGCAATGCGCTCATTATCGGCCACGTATCCGAGAGGGCTCGCTTCCAAACACATTCCCTGATGAACTCGACCCCCGCACAGCCCGTCCAGTGCCCGTCTGCTCGCCTGCTGCACGGTCACGCCCAGGCTCTCAGCGAGCCGATAGATCTCTCGCACCTCCGGCCGCTGCTGGACCCGGCTTTCTTTCACGTACAGCCCGTGGAGTGCTCTCCGGCCGTGGGCCAGTGCGAGGTAACAAGGGGAGACGCCAAATACAATTTCGGAGTCCTTGTTTTTCATATTACTGTAAGCTATGCCGCTAGGCGAGCCCGTCCGCTTGGGGCTTGGCGTGTCCTCGTCTCTCAGTCGTTGCAGCTCATTGGCGACAGTGGCCCTGTTCCGTAGTTCAGGTTTTGGGATTTTCGTTGACCACTTTTTGTTCTTTACGAAAGTCTGTTGTTTTTGCACGCTGTAGCTCTTGGCGAGCACAGAGGGGTGTCTGATAGCCTTGGCAGTATAGCTGAAGAAGTCCCTCGTGTTCGTTTTGAGGTCGTCTTCATCACTGGCAGGACCTAACCTGTTTTTAGCAGCCGTGTCTGCCCCTCTCATTCCAGCCGTCCTGGGTTTAGAATCGTCATTTTCATGGGTGCAAAAGCTCTTCCTGGAATGTGTATATGAAATGCAATTATCTAAACTGGTACCCCCGGCACGCGTGAAACCAGAGGGCTTCCTCCAAAACCATCTACTGAAACCAAACGCACTCTGCAGCCGCCGTAGACTCGTCATCTTGGAGTATCTTCTGCTGATCCACTTAGTTAAAAACTAAGAACATGTATTGCGCGTTAAACTGTGTGACTCTGCAGAGTCGCAGCACGCAAGAAAGACTGGGGTGTTTAAATCGTCTTTTGAAGAACAAATATTGATGCGCCTGTCAAATACAACGGAAAGCAGTTATCCATAAAGTCATGTCCTGTCCGCATAGAGTGGAAACTACCAACTGCAGTCAATTCGATTATTTTTGCTCAACATACTCTGCAGGAAACATACCGCGCTTACAAACGTGTTTGTGTGTTTGTTTTGAAAATAAAACACCGAATACAAAACGTTTAAATTATGTCGTTTTATTTAATAATTATGACAGCGTTATTTCGCTATATTATTATTAACAAAGTAGTCTTCCTATCGCTATTGGACCTCATAGGGTCCTCATTATATTGCCCAAACAGTTTAAATGAGGGATGGAGATATATATATAATTAAAGTACGCACTGAAATTCTAAAGATAGCTGAACCAACCTCCTGCCTTTATAACCACGTCCCTTTCCTGCAACAGACCCACGTGTAGGAAATGAAGTCTCTGCTTCTTTTCTTTTTAAGGTGAAAACAAAAGGAAACAGCGCCCTCTGCTGTTCCTTCCATGGAACTACACCGCTCTCCACCCACTAGTCTGTATACCTGTGTGTTGGAATTCCTAAGCGTGTATGGAATGTGCATTTCAGTGTTTGGTACACACCTGTATTTTAACTGTCTTTACTGAATTCCGTAATATACAACACCAGTTAGCTCTCTAAAACCATACACAGTATGTTATCCTATACCATTTAAAACCACAACCATGTTAAATGTTTCTAGTAGCTTGGGTATATTTAGCTTCAGGTCCCACACAGTGATGGTTCACAGCAAGCTTCGATGTGGTGCCAGTCGCTAATCCCAGATCAGCCGGCTCAGGCGAGTCCCGCCAGCCTCTCGCTGACCTCCCACAGCTTCCTGGCGACCCCGTCGTCCCGGGCATGGGTGCCCACCTCCTGCACGCTGCAGTCTGCAAAGTAACGGCCGCTGAGCACCTCGATGCCCTCCTGAACCGCGCAGTGGATGGAGGTCTGAGCGCCCCCCTCTGGACCCTGGAAGAACAGCCTCGCGAAGGGGATGAAGAACAGCTTCTGCCAGGTCTTCATGTCTCTGAAGACCTCGGTGTAGACAAACCCTGCAGGACGGGGACAGAAAGACAGGGTTAGCTTACAGGCACGGCTGTCGCTCAGTGACTGGGGTTTGACTGTCACACATTAGACAATGCAGGGGTGGAAATAAGACTCCTACTGCAGAAGTGGCCTGTCGTTCCACTCCCGGTTTAGCTGGTACAATTATATAATGAACTACTTCAGGGTCTGCATGTTGGTTTTCAGTTAAACAATTTAGAACAGGGTTGGAACAAGACCAGGTGTGGATGGGCAAACGTTGGCCACCCCTTGTCCTATTGCCTAGCAGTTTCAGCCATTCCAGGTTTTACTGTGACAAGCTTGATTAGCCACAGCATATAGGCAATGGATCAAACTGCTATGAAATGGGAGTCTTGTTACAATGTAATGTAATATTAGTTATATGACAAAAAAAAATGTTTTGTCCTATTGTAACAAAAACTTGGCTGTAATGAAAACCCTTGTAGATCTGGCTGCAGATCCCCCTCACCTGGGTGCACAGAGTAGCAGGTGACTGTGCTCCCTTCCAGCTTGTTAGCCAGCTCGCGGGTGAACAGGATGTTGCACAGCTTGCTGTGGCAGTACCCCTGCGTCTTCACCCAGGACGAGGAGTCGTGGGATACAGGGGTGCCCAGGGTGCTGAAATCCACTCTCCCGTAGCGATAAGCCATCGAGGACACGGTGACCACGCGGCCAGCCTCTGCCTGCTTCAGACGCTCCAGCAGCAGAGCGGTCAGCAGGAAGTGACCCAGGTGATTGACTCCGAAGTGCAGCTCGAAGCCGTCAGCGGTCTGGCCATGCCCTCCGACCCCTGCAGGAGAAGAGCGAGAGCAGAGAGCAGAGGTCAGGGCAGTAGTGCCCTGGCACTATCTCACTCTCTTCTACAGCATCACTGCAGACATGAAGGTTTAGCGCTGCTGCTTCTGAGGTAAGGAAGGTGGATATATGAAAAGGGACGCAGCTCTTCTCGAACCTCACCTGCGTTATTGATGAGAATGTCCAGCCGAGGCTCCGTTTGAAGGAATGTTTCAGCGAAGGATCTGACAGACTGCAGGCTCGCCAGGTCCAGCTGCATGAACAGCACCTGGTGATTGCTGCTCTCCTGTCAAACGAATTTGTTGCAGATATTTAGGGGCAGGTAAAATAACAGAGAGAGGAGGAGACTGTAGTTCTGCTTGAAAATCTGGTTATGCAGATTCAAGTCAAATTCGAGTGTATATTTCTAAACCAGTGTTTTGGTTATAATAATACATCAAGATGCATGGGCCAATTTTGCAGGATAAAAAAAAAAATGTTCATTTTTATTTTAATTTGAAAGTGCATTGAGTTTGAAGAACACCGAGGCCGTTAAGGGTAAGCTGCATTACAGTAACAGCAATGCGGTCGCAGTAAGGGGGCTGTCCCACTGTGCGGCCCGGTTATTCTATCACGTTCTGTTCGATTACCTTTCTGATGTCAAACACGGCCGCTTCCGCTCGCTGTTTACTGCGGCACGCCAGTATGACTCTGGCGCCTCGCTTTGCAAGATCCAGAGCGGTCGCCTTCCCAATGCCAGTGTTGCCACCTTGAAAAGCAACAAACAGAAATTCAGGAATAAAAAAGAAAGAATTGTGAGTCGCACCTGACAAAAGAAAACTGTAGCGCATCACGATTTGCAGCGAATCCATTCCGAACCATTTCAAGTTGATAATAGTAATGCAAACGCATCAGTCTGTCCCTCTCTCTCTCTCTCTCACCTGTGATCACTGCTGTTTTCCCCACCAGCGTTGCAAAACTTTTGCATTTTGGACCTTTGAAAATATTGTAATAAATCAAAATATAAACTGCAATTCCAATCCCTACGACTATGGGACCTGGCATGACTAGTCTTATATAGATATGAGAGAGAGAGTGTCAAATAAATAACTATATGGCGTCACTTTCTCTGAGGACTGTGCTAAACACTAGCATGTACAATTACAAGGTGCGTTGATATTTCCTATGTCGGCTATGCGCTCTCGATGTTACTTCCTGGTTTACTTTCTATTGGCAGTAGTTCTGATTTCTTCCGCTAGAGGTCCTCAGTTGACATTATTGTGTATGGTAGCCCTCAAGCGACAGAATACATTCCAGGCATCACGAATGTTTGTTTTGTTTTTTTTTTTTTTTTTTTTTTTTTAATAGTTTTATTATTTGTAAAAACACAAAAGCGTTTTTTAAAATATTACACAGGGATTATAACCCATCCGAAAATAAAAAAAGTGTATTTGTGTTGAATGCCTCGAGTCTTAATTGGTCTGTTGCAACTTTAAAGAATAGAGAAAGTTAATGTACAATTACTACACCGTTAACAGAAAAATAATCTTTCACATTCTTAATCTAAATCTTCACAAGACTGTTTTAAAATCTCTTGTATGACGCACAGTAATTCTTAAGGGAACTACACCATACTGTCAATGACTGACAGAGAGACCACACACTTCCATACACACAGCTGCATTGTGTGATTTTTGTTGGTCAAGTTTGATTTATATCTTGCACACCTTTTGAGATACAGACTTCACATTTCCGATGCTATAAATATCACATACTGTGAGTCTGCTCTGCATAATCCCATTGGTGCCGCAGTCATGCATTAGGGCAAGTATCACTCTAACACAGCAGCTGAGGCAACAGCAGAATAACCTTACGCAGAACATTGAAGATAGAATCAGGGATATAAAGACATGTAGTGAGCAACGGTTCAGTTAGGGCTACCACAGGACACCATGTTCACTGGAACAGTGGAGGCTTTTTAACTCATAGTCCTGCTTCTTAAAGAAAAAAAAAAAAACAGGAAAAAACCTACCAGAATGCATTGCAATTTGAATTGAAAAGCCTGAACTGTCACAAAACTGTCCTAGTGAAGTCACATGGTAACCCTGTTCAAAGTGAGCTAAAATGGGTAACAACCCCCCCCCCCCCGCCATTATGCATGCCTAGACGATTCCTGAAAGTGGCCCATTGAGAAGCTGAATTGAGTAATGCTGCATTGAGATGCAGGTGCAGCCAACCTCTACCGGAAAGTAAGGTGCTGTTACAGGTGCGAGGAAGCAGGTGGTTTCTCTTGGATAGGCACAGGAAGTGAAGTCTCAGTGTGTGCAAGGGAGTGCGCTGAAAAACTATCCCTGTTTAACCCTGTGCAGAGTGCGCTCTGGGTAAGCCCTGACCCCTTGCTGGTGCTGTCCCTGTTTAACCCTGTGCAGAGTAAGCCCTGACCCCTTGCTGATGTTCTTTGCACACGCGTCTGGGTTGCATGTGTTTTCTACACACACAAGACAGATAGATGCATTTCCGTATTTAGTACGTTGTCGGCTGTTTAGCTGCCAAAAAAAATAAAAAGAAAATACAGACCTACATTTTTTTAATCTTGTTCTTAAAAAAATCTTTATGTATTTACAATGTTATAACAGACAGGCAACAAGAGAAGTCAAAAGTAAGTTATTTTTATATATATATATATATACACAGAATACATAAAAAGTGTCCATCTGTAAAATCTAAAACAATGCAGTCCATATTTACATGTGAACTACTGTATTGAAAAGAACCAGGGCTCTGAACAGGGTTACGACAAAGTCAGGGCTTTTTACACTACAATACAACACAACAGGAGCCCGTGGCAAAGTACATGTAGCACTGACTGTACACAGTTAAAAACAACTGAACGCAATGCATGGTGCATGTACGTGGAATCCAATGCTAGCTGTCCTTGTAGAAAGTGAACATAGAAATCAGATAAAAACTGATTCACACACACATACATTTTATATATATATATATATATATATATATATATATATAATGACAATACATGGTAAGCTACCTGTAGTGCAAAAGTAGCAAAGAAGAAGTCTGGATAGTATAACTGTGTATCCATTAAATGAAAGAGTGATACGTTTCTGCTTATGAAAAAACAAAACAAAAAACCTTGAGCATGTTTATATAAAAACGATCCTTACTGGCACAAAATAGAACAAGTCTTCTAATAACTTTACAAGTACATGGAAACCTGTCTTTCTTTTTTCGTTTCTCAACTTCAGTTCATGTAGAACGCGGAGGACGATCAAAGTATCCCTTCTTGGTTTAAATGTTTTTTTTTTTATGCAAATCTGTAACGTTTGTATTTAAAAAAAAAAAAAAAATTATAAAAAAGTATATTCGTATAAATTCTATATGTGCAACTTGCTCATAAAATCAGTAAAAAAAAAAAAAAAAAGAGTTGTACTTCACTTCCATGCAAACGTTTTAAAAACAGGTCTTGACAGTCCTTTTCCTCTCCAATTTGGATTGGATGTTTTTGTGTTTTTTTTTTAGTTAAGGTACAGAGTTGGACCTCAACACTGGCGCTTGATGTAGTTTTTGCGAATGCTTTTCGTCCCAGTCCGCTGCTGCTGCTGCTGCTGCCTCCTCCTCCTGCACCGACTGCTTGCCAGCAAACTCCGTGATGCTGAAGACGAACTGCAGGCAGCCCAGTTTGATGTAGCTGCCGTGGTGCAGCAGCGCGGTCCCCTCCCAGCCGGCCCCACTGCCCCCGATCAGACTGGAGCTGCTGGCTTTGCAGTTACAGGGTGTCCTGTGAGGGCCCTGGGCCTGGCAGCTCATCACCCCCATGCCCACGACCTCGCCCTCCCCGTCTCCAGCCCCGAGCCCCGCTCCTGCCACCTCCCTCTGCTGCTGCAATTCCTCCTCCTGTTTCCTCTTCTTGCACCGCCCTGTGGGGAACAAACCAGGGGTTAAACACTGAGCATACAAAGTGTGATCCCTCCGCTCTATCTGGAACGGGCAGTGTTGTGTGACACTGTTACGGATTCTGTCCCGTCAGGTAGATGAGATTAAAAGCTCTTCTGCATTGTGGCTAAGGCGCTCGCTTGCAGAGTGCGGGGTCGCCTGTTCACGCCCAGCCTCTGCCCTGTTGCACAGGACTACCAAAGGGACGGAGTAAAAAGGTCTTAAAAAAGAACAGCTAGTCACAATAGAAGGAGATCTTCAAAAAAAATAAACTTCTAAAACTGTTTTTCGGACAAGCACATCCGAGTACATCTGCCCTGTGTTTAGTCTCAACGCAAGACGTTTGATCATTGAAGAACGGGTCATGTTAAACGCAGATGGCACCACACCGTACTTACGTATGACATTCTGCACTTTGAAAACAACGCTACTGGAAGGGGCGGGCAAGCTCTTCTCTGAGAAGTCACAGGAGTACAAGACATTGTCCACCGTTGTTCCGTGCTCACTGTAGTTGAGAAGCTCGTAATGCTTTGTGTTCTTAAAATGAAAGAAAGAAAGAAATGTAGGAGCATCATTCTTTTATTTAAAAGAGAAAGGAAAGCGTAACACCTGTCTGTAGACTGGTCCTACTTTCTCAATAATCTAAATGAGTTTCTTTTTAAAATGAATAAAGAAATAATCCATTGACCGAGTTACCCTTTTATATTAGGAGACCCTCATATAATACATTTTGCAATGATTAAATCCTGAATGTGCCTGTGTGTTATCAAATAAATATGTTCATCTGTCGTCCCGCCCCCCCCAAAGTG
Organism: Acipenser ruthenus; assembly: GCF_902713425.1. Taxonomy (NCBI): domain Eukaryota; kingdom Metazoa; phylum Chordata; class Actinopteri; order Acipenseriformes; family Acipenseridae; genus Acipenser; species Acipenser ruthenus. Next base: position 717,097 of record NC_081214.1, read on the forward strand.
GTTTGAACATTACAAACAGGAGTTGGGTGAATGCCTCCAGTTTTATTGCAGATTTTTCTTGAGCACATGCCGTTTCTCTTACTTGCGGCTGCCTTGGCAAGTTATTCACAGTTAACCAGTAAGCAGGTACATGTGCAGCACATAAGCTGTGCACAAGGTCCCGACAGCCTAGGAGGTTTTCATTCATCCCAAAGAGAACCTACCTCATCATAAAATATACAGGCGTGTTTGCCTGACACATAGTTACAGTGACCATAATCTGCAAGGCACACGTCCATGTCAGTACCTGCAAAGAGAATGCAAAGATGGAACAATGCTGTTAAAGCAGAGGAAAGAAAAGCTTTGTTTTATACCAGTCTCTGGAGATTTGCAGCTCCACAAAGTCTGTACTGCCAGCTGAGCTTCAAACATAAAAAAAGCGTGCAGTATCATTTAATAGATGCTTACCGGTTCCTATGTACAGCGTCCTATAGCACATATTTACTGCTCCTCCTTTGCCCATGAGTGGATAAAATACTGCCCGAGCTTGAACCTCCTTTTTTTGTGCTAAAAAAAAAACAAAAAAAAACAAACAAAAAAAAAAAAAAAACACACATTACATTTATTACCAGTGTTTAAATGAAGGAGTTGCCAATACAAATCTACTTGACTTGCTCCACAGAGAGAGAGAGCAGTGTGCGGGGGACCCCTACCTTCAGTGTGCGGGGGACCCCTACCTTCAGTGTGCGGTGCTGGGGAGGGAGAGGGAGAGGGTGAGGGAGCCCTCTGCGGGGGGCTGACACGGCTCTGCTGCTGGGGAAGAGCTTTGGGAGGAAACAGCTGCTGGATCCGCTGCCAGGCCAGGAGCTTGATAAACTTCTCATCCAGCTTACTCAACTCGATCTCTGGAACACAACAAGCACGGACTTTAACACAGCAGCCGCGTTCAACACCACGCATCATCCAGCTCATCCTTCCACTGGCATCACTGGAGTCATCTGACTTGCACAGGCTTCTGGAAATCACATCTGATCAAATGTGCAGGCAGCTAAAACTCACCCCCGTTTCCCTCTATTAGAGCTTTCATTGAGCTGGCAAGGTCAGCCATGGCAGAGGAACTGGAGCTGAAAAACGCTGAGAATGATGAACTGCTCCCCGTCGACAGCGTGCTTGCACTTACTTTACCGTCTGGGGAAAAAACAAAGAAACAAAATGTTAGACAGCCTGCAAAAGGGTTAGCACAGCATCTACCCGGGCCTCTACAGAACCCAGCTGGGTACTACATCAGAACCTAGAACCGGACACCAGGACCCAGCAATGAAAGACAGTGACAGAGGGCACGTATGCACTGGCTACAGCAGCCACGATAGGAGTCTACCGTCTTCAACTGTACCTTATATAATAAAACAGGGTCATCACATCTGCACGATAAGCAAGATTCTTTAAAACTTCCCTTACAAGCATTTTACACAGCTCTGCTGAACTTCCACACGAAACAAGACACAAATCACCGGGCTTGCATTCACACCCATTTATTTATTTTTGTCATTATGGCCTGTGCTGGCTGCATACCTGTAGGTGGCGCTGGTGAGCCCAGTCTCTTTGCCAGGGCGCTGTCCGGAGGTGCTGCTGTCGCTCTGGGCGGAGTGACTGCTCTGGTACCTGCCGCAGGTGATGTCATACTCCTGCTCGTTAGCGCTGTAGACTGCCCCCCGGTGGAGAGTGGAGTCACGGATCTCAGCTGCAGATTAACGCCACTGCTGGAAGAGGAGATGGTTTCCATGTTGGCACAGGAGTTGGAAGGAGAGGCAGGCACGCTTATGGCAGCGACGGGCCCCCTCTGTGCACAAGCGCTGGGCCCAGTCGCATTCTCAGTCTTTATAACCGGCCCGGCCACGTGGTTCTGAAGGGAAGGGGGGGTCTGCGGCCTGAGCCACGTGGGGCTGGGCGTGGCCGGGAGTCTCTGATGAGCATCAGTCTGTCTGCAACCCTCCGCCACAGCGCTGCACGAATGAGGCCCGTTCACTTTCGACTGTGGTTCCAAAGGTCCGTTCGACGTCCCGCAAGCGTTGGACCTGCAGGACTTCTCGGGACAGGAGCTGCACCCGCGATCCTCTGCGGAGTCCGAGGAGCTGAGAACCGTCGGCGTCCCGGAGGTGCTTATTGGTGTGCTACAAGGCTGCGGGCAGGGCGGGGCTGTCCTGTCGGCTGCATGGAAAGAGCTGCCTATTGATTTGTCTCCTGAAATGCAAGGCTTAATGTCAGCCTTTTCAGAGTCCCAATACGACGATGACAACGGCATCTGCCTAGCAGATAAATGTCTGAAAATGCTGCACTGAAGTGCAACGACACAACGAAGCCACTGCAAAAAAAAAAAAAAAAAAAAAGAAAACTGTTAGTTAGGAACTGCAACTAAACAGTGAGTACACCCTGAACACAAAGCACGAAACAAAAAGCACACTAGATGTGTTTGCCTTTCGGGCCCTGCTTCCACAAATGCAGATGCAAATTCTGGCTTTATATATATATCTATATATATATATAAGGAGTTCATCTAGCCTATATATAAAATTATTATTTTATTATCACTTTTTTGTTTTTAATATTGGGACTGTATTACGTTTATTTAATAATACAAGCTTTCCATATACCTTAGTATCAGTGAAATGCTTGAGTTTTTAGCTTGACCATCACAAATCCCCCCTCTTACCTCCTGCTGCTCTGCCTCGCTGGCTAAGTGCTGGGAAGTGGGAAGGTGCTTCTGTGGCGGCTCGGGGATCCCATTACAGACCAGCTCTCCATTGCGAATCCCCGCTGGGGCCAGCAGTGGAGGTGGATACTGGTACTGAGACTTTATTGCATCAGGAACCTGTAGCAAAATAAAGGAGGCTTATTCAGCGTACCCTGATCTAAAGAAACCGAGGCTCAGGAAATGCACGGGACTGTACACAATCAACAATGAGCAGTTTCTCCAGTCAACATGGGCAAGCCTTGAAACCAGAGTCTGTCAACACGAGGGAAAGTGGCACAAGCAGAGAAACTGCGTCACTACCTTGAGCGTTCTCTTCTTCAGAGGGCGGGCTGTTCTCCGGTTGGGCGGGTGCTTCCTATGCACTTTGTGTAAGAAGTCCACCTTGACAGCGTGCTGAGATATCCGGTCCTGGAATTGGTCAAAGATCTGACACCTCTTACTGAGCGTCATGCTCTTTCGATTCAGCTGGAACGACAGGAAGAGAGGAACCGGGTTCAATCAAGAGAAATGACCAGCACTCCACAGAGTGCCCTTAAGATATGTCCGTGTACGGCTTTGAGCAAGTAAGACTTTGAAACAGTTTGAGGTACGTGCGCGTTTGCAACACACAACCAGACTTTCAATCTAGGGGCAGCAGCAGCAGCAGTAGGTACTCGGATGCTGTTCACTGGCTTGCTACAGGAACTCACCACGATGTGCTCGATGTGATTGGGGCACATCCACTTGCCCGTTGGCATGGCAGTGAGGGGTGGATCGAGGCAGTCCATGTGGAACAGGAGAGGGCAGTAATCACACTGAATCAGAGGGGCCACCCTGCAGCTCCTGAGGGAAGGTAAGCACGGTAATCAGGTAAAGGAATAAAAAGCAACTACAATGTAACAGTCTATTAAATCAACATGTCACCTATAAAAAGGGCCTGTCATTGCTGTCTGACTATGAAGCTTGAAGCAGCCTTTTGACTGACTTCATTTTTATTTTTTTGTGTTCCTTGCCAGTCTTTAGCCCTCTAATCATGCTGAAATCAAAGACGTCAAGCATTCTCTTTCTGCTTTTTTTTAATCTAGCCCTTATTTAGTTTGCTATACTGAACGCATTGAAGACAACCACAAAGAATCCAAGACACACCCACAGGAACCACAAACCCAGCCATTCCTTCTGGAACAGGACAGTGCCAACAATGTTGCAATTTGTGTCTAACTGAAGGGGAATTTAGAGTGTATTCAATACAGTACACAGATAAAGATGAGTTCTGACTAATAATAATAATAATAATAATAATAATAATAATAATAATAATAATAATAATAATAATAATAATAGCAGCGCAAGTTAGTGAACCAACATTATAATATCCCTGGTATACGATTACTTGTGGTTTAAACTGGACCCTTATTTTAACCTTCAGTAACGTGAAGAGGTTAAAACAGTCACAGAAAAACAGCTGAAAAACAGAAAAATCTCTCAGAACTAAAGGCTGGCAAACAGCTGGTTTTAATGACAAGCAAATTACCAGCGGACAGACACGTTTTATTCTGCGTCGCCAGATGATTTCCTGCGAATGATTTACAGTCACTTTTCCTTTTAAGGATTTGCCATTTTCACAGTAATGACAGCTCTCTTTTCAAAGAGCAATTCTGCTCTAATCACCGCTTTTCTGATTGCACTTGTAAATGCTTAGCTTAACAGGCAGCAAAAACATCATCCTCGCAGCAACAAAAAAAAAAAAACACAAAAAATGAAACCCATTGAATGATTTGAATGCGCTTTTTCCAACAGCTGCAGCACTTGTGAATTCCATGTTTGAGTGCTGGCCTGGTCTGCCAGATGACTGCACTGTCCTTTCACACGTGTTCCACGTGTAACAGTGCAATGAAAGCAGACTCCTACCTGTTGCATGTGAAGCACACTTTAACAGGCAGTGGCACGAGTCCGTGGTGGTCGAGCTCGTGCTGTGCTTTCTTCACGTTCTTCCCCGTCATCTCCTCTTTCCTTCTCCTTTTACTGGTTCCTGAAGAAATAGCATGCAGACAAAACACAGGTCTCACACAGCAGGAAGTGTACAGTGCAATCCAATTTATTTCACATTCAACATTTCTTCTCAGTCTCAGTTCCAGGGATGGAAATAAGACTCCTATTGCATAGCAGTTTCCCCCGTTCCAGGTTTTACTACGAGCTTGATTAGCCAGTGTCTAGGTAACAAGCTCAGGTGTGTTAACTCACAGTAAAACCAGGAACTGCTATGCAATGGGAATTCCCATCTCTGCTTTTTTCATACCTACAATACATTCTGTACACATACAGTCTTATACACAAAATCAAGCAATTTATAAAAAGTGATGCGTTTTTTTTTTTTTCTTTAAACATTTCCAAAGCTCTTTCTGCCTACGCCCCCCCCCACCCCACCCCACCCCACCTAGCCTGAACGAGCCCCCTTCCTGCCCGGCCCGTCTCACCTGGAAGTGCTGTGGTGCAGGTGAGGTCGTTGGGTAGCTGGAACTGAGTGGGGTTGCGCTCCAGGGCGGCGGCGATGAGCAGCTCGAAGGGGCGCTTGAGGTGTGGGGTGGAGGAGACGGGGGCGGCACAGTCAGGCTCCGAGCCAGGCGCCTCATCCTCCACGTCCAGCAGGTCCTCGTCCACATCGTTCTGCTCCGAGGGGGTGGGCGTGTCCGTGCTGCTGGCGATGGAGGTGGGCGTGCCGGGGCGGCTGCTGGCCCTGCGCTCCAGGATCTTCACCTGCGTCACCGCGGCCTTGAGCCCCGCGCCTCCCCCGCTGCCGTCCAGCCGCAGGCCCCCCAGCTCCAGCTCCGAGGTGGGGGACGCTGTGCTCTTCGCCAGCTGCCTGTCCACCAGCCCGTTCACCTGTCCCAGCTTCTTCTGCTCACGCTTCTATTCCAATGGGAATTCGGTCAAGAGGTTAGGGGATTAAACGCACAGACGCAGTCTTTCAAAGCCAAGTACCACGCAGTGTGTCCCGATTTTATTTGTTTTAAACTGTGGCGGTTATCTAGATCTGCCACAGTTTAGATAAGCTGAATAGACCCCACATTCAGACACACTCAGGACTTAACCAATCTATGCTCACAGGCAAACCTTTTGAACAATGCAGTCCTAAAGCCCTAGCTTTGTTTTATTTATCATTTTATAAAATACATAAATAAAAAAAAAAAAAGTCATGCATGCGTTTAATAAATAAAAAAAAAATACTGTAACTGTAAATGCATCTGCAGAGATGGAGAAGAAATGAACCCTGCCCCTGTGCGTGCGTGTGTGTGTGTGTGCGTGCATGCGTGCGTGCGTGTGTGTGTGTGTGTGTGTTTGTGTGTAAAATGCACCAACACCAGATGCTGGGGGTTTGATCTTTCCCTAGCCCAGGGTTCCAGCAATGAGCCTGTGTGCTGCTGGTGGATCCTGCTTGTTTTTCATCCTCAAAGATGCTGGAGGCTGAAGCCTTTTAAGCTTATCTTCACAAATACTGGTGCACAGAACATGGCGTCGAAGAAGCAGTTTTTATCTCTGTCCGACACTTTCGACCTTTTTTTTCTTAAAATGCTGCTTTTAAAATTAAACACTTATTGAATGAAAAAATAAACGAAACAAAGAAGAGTCTGCGATAAGAACCGCCCGTTCTGTTATCAGGATCGAGAAGCCATACAGGAATGCAGCTTTGCTGTTCAAACAGGTTATATCTCAGGATCTCTGGAGCTCACTGCTTTGTACTGATCATTGGTGCTTTTGATTGTTTTTAAAAATTACCAAAATTTCCTATTTTTATTCTTCTGAGTAATGTAGCTGCAAATCTGTTCAGTGCTGTGCCTGTCCAATTCATTACTGAAAGTATTGCACATCTAATAGAAGATGTCAGGCAGACGCAAGCCTCCATATCACACAACACACATCCTGCCTTCTGAAGTGTCAACAGCAGAAGCAGAGGAAACGCTTCTTTGCATTGCAGCTGCACAGAGACCAGCTCTGACCCCATTCACAGCAACAGTCATTTTAAACAAGTCATAAACATAGAAAACAAATAAAAAAACACACGCTTATTCACCTTCCTCTGGACCATGCAGCGATGACACATCCAGTCTCCCGGGGGCAGCATCTCCTCACTCAGGGGTGGGTTACTAGGAGTTCGGGAGAGGAGACAGTCATGTATTTGAGTGAGGCAATTCACGTTACAATACAAAGGGCTTCTGAGAGCTGTTTGAGTTAGCTTAACGACAACTCTGATTCAACACCGATTGCATTGTGTCAAACTGAAACAGCAAGAGACTAGCAGAATTCATTGTCTTGTATTTCTATTGCAATGTAAACCTACTGGAGAAAATTGAGATTTGAGAAAAAATAAAAAATAAAGCACTGTTCCTAAAGCACTTCATGTATAAAAGTTTTTCCACCTACAACTGTTATAGGAGGTGAGAATTTATGTGATGCAATCGCAAAATGGCATTTATGTGCAATGTGATAAGATTTGGTAAAATGAAATGATCTCGATGAGCCTGCAAAATGCAAACCCTATTTTAAACACACGCACGCACGCACGCACACACACACGCACGCACACACACACACTGTGCCAGCTCTGTGTGGAAGGGCTTCATGCCACACAGGCGTGCCACTACACATTATTTACTTTTCCCTTTTATAAAGCCACATTCTTGTCTACAGACCTGCTGTGACTCCAGGGGCTGGTTTTTCAAACCTTGTAAAATCTGGAGAACAGTGTCTGGATTTTGTAATCTATATTTTGTGATCGGGGAAAAATAAATAAATAAACACAACACCACGGATTTCGTAATTGTAATTCTTTGTAATCTGAATAAATACAATCCAGCAGTGATAAAACGATCCACAGAAAAGTAATCGATCGCAAAATACAGGACTACAAAATCCAGATCACGGTTATGTAGATTAGAAGTTTTAAGAAAAGCGGCCCTTGAAGATTTCTTTCAGCCATGGAAACAGAAACCTGCTCTCGGGTGAAGGCGTCCCATGCTGGTGGTTTTGACTCGGTACAGTAAACAGACTGCTTAGTCCGAACACACCCATATCGGATTGTGCTGGAGCTTGGCAAGGCAATCTGAACGTGATCGTTCTGGAGCTCTGCTAATCTTCAACGCCAGCACATTCTGACGGGGGGGGGGGGGGGGGGTCTCTGACAAATATTCCAATAAACTACTACTTCATATACAAAAACTGTCCCTTGATGCAGCAGTACACAACGAACAGATTAAAAACATCAGAGAAGAATAACAAAAACTGAAGAAAGCAGTTTAGAAAATGCATGGAAGTTCTGTGGTTAAGAGACTGGAATAGAAAAAACTTAGCAGCAGTCTTGTATCCTAGCCACAGTCCCAGCACACAACTGCAGCCGGGAGAATATACTCCAGGGATGAAAATGAGACTCCTATTGCACAGCAGTTTCATCCATTCCAGGATTTACTACAAGCTTGAATAACTACAGTGCGTAGGTAACAAGCTCAGGTGTGTCTCATTAAGCTCCTAGTAAAATCAGGACTGGATCAAAACGCTATGCAACGGGAGTCGTAATTCCATCACTGTACTCTCCTTATCAGACTCAATGAGAACACCCATGTGTGTTTCACACATGCATGAAGGCTAAGTAACAAAGTACCAGATGCCATCCCTGTACAACCCACTTATCAGCGGATATTGAACCTCTTTTGCGGACAGCAGAAAATAAATGCTGTCGGCTTGGCACTGCGTTTTTAATGTAGCCCCAGACATGAATGATGATCTTAAAAGATCTTTGAAATACTACTGACAAAAAACAGCAGTGCATCTCAGCAACAGCTGTGCTCAGATTAAGCACAGCTGACATCTAAGCCTATGCATGTAAAAACTGATTTGAAAAATACAAGACACCTGATCAAATCAGAGGACAATGACAACTGCAAATATCCAACACCAAGTGTGTTTCACTTGCTGCTCTAAAAATAGACCTTACCCCTTTTGAAGCACAATCGCAGATGTTTCTGTGGCTGTAAAGGCATCGAAAGACCTAAATGCATTAAAATCTTCAAAGCAAGGTCCAATATTCCTTCTTAATGACACACCTATATGGCACCTGAACTCTCACTACACAGAATATTAATATTGTACCGGAGAAAAGTCTGGGTGTTACCGTTACTTAGAAAACCAACAGGTTCTACAGAGACCCATCAGAAGCTTCACATTCGGATCCCTGTTGTTCTGTGCCACGGTTGTTGGTCTCAGTCTTTTAGCTGCAAGTCCTGCCTTTATGTGCAGGTGGTACAATGCATTTAAAAGGGGAGTATTTAAGATCTAGTGGAAACAAAGCAGGTAGTGCAACAAACAGCAGCTACAACTAGAACGCACACACCTTGGTTTAAAACTGTACTGAGACTTCTTTACAGAAGAAGCTTTTTAAAACGTGGCACTGCCTCTAAATCTGCAGGATCCTCTACCTCCAACATTTAAACAATTTAGTTTGTATTAAATGCGTTCCTTGAAATGTCCAGCCTAGATCACGTTGCGCTAGTCTTTTAATGCAATGTTATTTCAGTTTGCACGCGGTGGAGGAAAGAGGGAACTGCAGCCTGCATCACGTCCTGTTACGTGCCGGTAGCATTGCAACCATGCACTGCCCTTCGGTAATCCCTCAAAGCAGCAGACACACGTAACTATAAAAACCTTTTAAAGTGAAGACTGCCCTGCATGTAATTAAATTAGTTCCCAGGACTGTCATCCGGCGGGTGGTTGTGCTGGCAAGCAAAATATATAGTACAAAAATAAATAAATAGATACATTCAAAAAAAAAACTTTTTAAATCTTAAGAAAAAACAATTTGAAAAAACATTTAAAAATCTGCCTCTCTTACTTTGATTTTGGAAAGTCTAATAACAAACAAGCCAGTGTTTTAAAACGGCTTCCAAAGTAAACATCTCTCACATTCTCGTTAATCTACAACAAGCCGCACAGCCAGCTCTGAAGTAACCGCGTTTCAAGTTATTTGTGGTTGAAAAGCGAACTCGGTTCTTGTTGAATGGAGAAGCGACAGCTCGGCAGACACACGGACTACCTGTCTGTATTGCAAGCGTGACAAAGCGAAGAACAGCAATACAGTAACAACGGGTCTACATGAAAAAAAAAATAATAATAACAATAATAATAATAATGTTTATATAACACGGTGTGACCTAGGAAACCCGTCGTGTGTGCGCGGCGGTGCCCACGATCCCATCAAAATATCCACATGCGTGCCACTGACATCGACAATGTAAGCAAAATGGCGCTGAGAATAAAAGTATGATTTAAAAGGAAGGTCGCCATATTGTAAACACAGAGGCAAGCGGCACAGACTCCATTATGTTTCAGTCAGTGGATGCATGAGGGGCTGCATGCTGCTAGGTTCAGCACAATGCAAGGGTCTGTAACGAGGCAAAACTACAACGAACAAACCGCACCTAAAAACATGCTGGTTTAATTGTGTGAGATGCAGAATTAAGCAGCACGGTCATGCAAGGTCTTGGTTATATTAGAAATCTAAAAATGAAGCTGTGGGGGTGGGAGCCTAACTAGTTTTTAGTGTACATTAAAATGAAATCCAGAATCACGCGAGCCGTTGACCCGATTCCCGGGTGAACCTGGAACACCCGACATTAGTGCTAGACAATATAAACAATCAAAAATAGTAAATATAAAAATAATCTGGGTTTCCTTGACAGTATTCAAACTACCAGCTCACAGGATGTCATTCCAATAAAAGGAATTGACAGACATGTTTTGCATAATTGCTGCCAATCATCGAAAGGGGCAGAATACCTGTAGCAGCAAACGCACGCAAAGCGTGTAGTGCTGTCACTGTATGTATGCAAGGGGGTTCAACACTGCGTGTGTGCTGCGTGTGTGTCGCTAGTGTGACATTACCCCGAATCCCCCCATCCTTACCAGCACTGTAAGTGGAAAGCAGCGGGACAATGATCGCAACAGAGCAGGTCCCCTCCTTCCTTACAGCTATCGCAGGTGTCGTGATTGGTCGCCCTGCCGCTTCTCCGAGCCTCTTTATCCTGCCTTCGGGTCTTCTTTTCGACGTCTTCGGATTTAGGGGGAGCGAGCAGAGCTTGTATTTGCTGAAAATGCCACACACACGTTACCAGAAAAGGACTAGCGTACTGGATTTGCAATACATGAATATATGTTGCTATTATATTTAGCCATGTAGAACGCGAGGCTGAAGCTGGCTTGAACTTCATGGCGCTAACATTGATTTCTGTGTTTTTGTTTATACACAATAATAATAATATAGTTTTGTTAGCGTGCAGCTATATATTTACATACACAGCTGCTGTCTGGTTAGTTGCATTCAAGCACAGGATATTTCGCGCTTGGTCTCCCTCTCTCTGCCTGTCTGAATGGAAAATATCACTTCTTTCAGTTTCACCCCTCCCAGGTTAATTCAGTTCGCTTACGCAAAACTAAAATGACTGATTTACTACATGGTTATCAAATCGACATCAAAAAGGTGGTATTGGCTATACTGTAAGCCTGTGGTTAATGGCGGCCAGTTCAATAAAACACGAAAATAGCGACTCGGTAAAGCATGTCTCTCGTAAACTCCTAGGTGTGCTTTGCCTTGGTTTCTAACCCACATAGGGACAAGCACTTGTGCATTCCGCATTTTTTTGGCACTGTTAACATATCTAGATTGGATATATTTTCAGAGAGGCTTTGTGTTCCTTACCTCCATGAGTCCCCCGGAGGTATCCAAATCGTACACTATCGTTTTGGTCTCCATTTTGTCCCACATTCATAAACAAGACGAACCGTTCCCTTTTCCCCCACAATGAAAACAAAACACTTTCTCGTATTACCGTGAAAAAAAAAACAACGTAAAACACGGCGCCAACAATGTGAATGATATCCAAACGTAACCGAGTGCCAGGTTTTTTATTAACCCACTTGCAGTGTCTGAATGTGGGGAGGTTGTTTACGGTACAAGCGGGCAGTATTTGATTTGGACTGAGGTATTGCGAGTCCTTCTTGGTGTATTCATGAAGCACAGAAATGCTGGGATCACTATAGTTCCGTGTTATCCGAGAGATCCGGTTTAAAACGGTCGGGAGTCGTTGTTAAGTTGAACCATAAATCCTTTAGAAACCCGTTTATGTTTAAAGCTCGGCCTTGGTGAGGCCTAGCCTACACGGAGCCCATTTCTTCTCCTGCACCAGTAACTGGTGGTGGCAAAGATGCTCCGGTGATCAGCAAACATTCCCCCTTCCATAATAAAATAACTAAAATACTAAAAATGCACGCGTTCAGCCGTTGAGCAGACGAGGTTCGGCTGCACTCACATAATCCTTTACAGTCGGTATAACGGAAATCGCAGCATGAATTCCTGGATATTTCTTATTGTTATTATTAATGGTTCCTATGCTTCAGCCTCCGACTCAGCTACATCCTCCATGGAGTTGGCGCAAAGTTGAGCAAAGCGACGTCTGAGCATGCGCGCCGCGCACTAGCGGATGAAGCAAAAAGACGCCATCTTGGTAGAGGCAAAAAAACAATACTGGAGGCTTCATTTTTAGAATAAACTAATCAGACCGTTACTTTATATGAAAATTAAATACATAATTCATAATAAGATCTACGTATATAATTGTCGTCGATTGAAAAAAAAAAACTAGATGTCAAATATACCATATATTTGTACAAATTATTGCGATAGGTTAAAAATATATACATATATTTTAATTTATGATTTTATAACTATCCCCTTTCTACGCATGCGCGAAGATGCCATGTCGCTGGTGACATATGCAAATGTATTTTTGTTTATGTCCTTATGTTGTTTTTGTTTTGTCATCATATTAATCTAATGTAACAGTGAACACACGCTGATTGGGGGTTTGTAATGTGGCTTCTACCAGACCGTACATAATAAATTCCTTTCTACGTACAAATGGCACTGACTCCACTGAGATGCTGCGGTGGCAGAGCTCACCGGAAGTGCTGTTTCTAGGGGACTCTGGGAAGGATATATAGAGGCTGTGCGTTCTTCGTTGTATTGTTTGTACCTGTGATTATTATTATTTAACGTGTTACTATGGTAATTGCGACCGGAGCAAAGGTGTAATACACAATTACTGTAAAGTCTTGTATTTATTTGTACACGTAGCTTTCAGAATGCGATTTAAAAAAGTGAGTGACGTAGTTACATTTCAGCCAGTGTGAGAGCTATTTCTGTGTTATTACTGTTATTGTTATTATTTAAGTGAATTGTGAATGCGTTGGTATGTTTATATATTGGTTAATCATACCGAAAGCGAATCTAATTCTCTTTTGTTATATACAGTAGCGTGTGAAACAGAATCGTGGCCACGCCCCCTTCTCGTTGTCAGTGACGCAATGCCGCACGCACTCTGCTGCTCAGGCGGAGACGCACGCACGCGTCCCCAGATTCCTGTTCTCAAGATTTGTGACAGCGATGTTGCATAGGAGGCGTTACATTTTGTCTTCTGTTTTATGACCTTTCACGGCTTTCTCTTTACATTGCCGTTGCAAGAACGTATAAATCATGTGACTTACTGAGTCTGCTTCCATAAGAGTTTGTGTGCTCTACCCCTGCATTAGACCTCGGCTGGATTGAGATTTGACACGCTTGGGGCTTGTGTCAAGTACCCTGTAGTTTCTGCTAAGGTTTGATAATTTCAAAAAGAAATTCAACAGCCCTTTAAAAAGTTTTTCGAAGAACCAAAACTTTTTATTTAAGATATGCATGGATTATTATTACATTGAACAATGAATCAAAACCTAGAAGACAGAATTATCACAACTGGGTGGTTGCTACATATGGTTTGTGTGATCTGGGCAAAAAAAAAAAGATAACAGTGTGAAGCAGAGTATCCACATGGTGTCAAATATTATAGTTTGTAACAACTTTGCCGTATTTAACAAGCGGTGAATCTCTACCTTGAATTTCTGAATATACTTGAACCCTTTCAGTCCTGAATTATTTTTGTCGAGATGGAGAATACATTCCTTTATTGAGTATACATGAGAGGAACACGTTTTGTTTTGTTTTTTTGTTTTTTTTATATATTTCACACGACCTCAGACTGGAACCGCGGAGTCCCGTGAGGTTCCACCGTGATTTCCAACGGCATGAGTTAACATACCCGGACCTTGAGGTCCCGCTAACACTCAAGAGGTTTCAAATAAACTAAGACATTTTTAATGTTGTCCAAAAAGTAAACGTGTTATCAGAACATTCTTAAAAAATATATTTTACAATACCTTTTGAAAACATATATTCTGCTTTTAGTTTTGAAGCTACAAATAAAGAAACTGAATATTGAAATATACATCACATTTTACAATAGCATTTATTCAGAACAGAACAACGCTGGCCTTTGAAATGTTCCTGGTATTGTCTACATACAATTTGCCTGTGAACAGACGGACGACAACGGAATATTGTGATCATGCTGCATATACAGTAGGGGTCTATATTTTCTACCCCAACCTTTTAAATAAATAAAACAAAAATCCCCCAAACCTTTAATTACGCTCAGAATACCTCACATACCTGCCAGTTTTTATTTATTCATTAACCAAAATCCAATGCATTGCCCCACGGGTGGTGACACCTGTCCATTACATTCAAAGTAATCACGATCAAAAACCGAAAGTTCTGACTGCTGATTAATATTCCCCTTTGCTTATTGAACTGTGAACACAAGCATGATGTGAAAACACAACACAGACGGAATCGTACACAAAGAGACTGCAGTGACAGGCAATATCTTACACGAGATCTGAAATTACAGAGACATGAATACTGGAGAGATACTCGAAACCTTTTAACGCTTGGTTTGACCAGTTACACATAAATTAGATGTGTGTTACCTGCCATAGCATGACTCGCAATAACCTGTCAGGTGCGTATGTGCATCTTGCATGACCCGCACTAATAATAATAATAATAATAATAATAATAATAATAATAATAATAATAATAATAATAATAATTGCACAGACTTAGTTGCCTTAAAGGCTGGGTCCTTAAATTGTTAACAAACGTCTTTTTAATATATATATATATATATATATATATATATATATATATATATATATATATATATATATATATATATATATATATATATATATATGTTTCATACTCATAATAACTTTTACTGGTTGTAAGATTTTCTTTATTTTAAAAGTTTGGCTTGTTAACACTGCCCTTGATTCTGAGTCTTCCCAAGCCCTCCTCTCTACAGGAGTCACTCCTTTCATGCCTCTAATGGTCTAACTTGCCTGTGCTGAAGCGTTTATCCTGATTGCTTCCTATTCACTCTCTCTCTCCCTGTGTTGCCAGCAGCCCTCTCACTCAGCCCCCTCCTTCTTTCAATTTGAATACAGCTCTGTGTTCCTGGAGATTCTCTTCATCACACTGACTAGCGCTGCCTCCAAACCCTGCTAATCCTGTTGCATTGTCCACTGAATCAGCTGTGCTGGGACAATCACACTCATCAGTGGAACACACTCTGAGCTGTGTCTCAGGCCTGACAGAATCCAGCATTGCAACCTGAGAGGACTAATCACCCTCTCCTGAGCACACGTCTAATCACCCTCTCCTGAGCACACGTCTGATCACCCTCTCCTTAACACACGTCTAATCACCCTCTCCTGAGCACACGTCTAATCACCCTCTCCTGAGCACACGTCTAATCACCCTCTCCTGAGCACTCATCTCTTACTGTGTTGCTGATGATGAGGAGGCTATCATTGCAACTCAATGTGAAATGCTTTCTGGAATGCGTATTTCCATTCTGCTTTATTTTCATTTGGATGCTTTGCAGGTTTTTTGCATTCCTCCTTTTGGCTGGATCTTTTGTTTCTGATTGGAAACGATGTCATCCATGCTGTGCTAAGCTGTGCCTTATGCCTAATTAGGACAGGACTGTACATACATTACAGCTTTCCAATCAAACAACAGAGTTCAAGTGTGCAGCGGATACATGTGTAAAATCATACTGCACTTGGCATTTGGTTAAGAGGCTAGTGAACGCAAGCAGGGCCGCATAACTTCAGTTCAGCGTGGTGACATCGTAGAGGTACCTTCTTCTCACGGTTTCATCTTTAAAGCATATAGAGTTTGAAATAACTTGACAGCCGTACGCCATGCAGGTACCCCTTTGAAAAGAGCTTATCCCAGTGAGCACAACTTTAAACCATATAAACACTGGATAACACAGAGTTACACATTGTACTAATCATGACTATTCCACGTGTGGGGTCTGTAGCTATTAACTCTAAAATACAGAATATTCATTTATTTACAGGGACAGTAGAAGTAACAGATGGGTAGAAAAGCAAGCTTGGACCTTTCGACTCTATCTAGCTGGCAGTCTTTCGTTTTGAGGTGTACTCTTGAGAAATGCTTTCCTGCGCTGTTGGCTCGTAAAGTGAATGATCAAACATACCAGTTTTGCTAAGCTTTTGCTCTGAAACCTATGACATCAAAACCTGTCAATGCTTCAAATCTAGCAATAGCCTCAGAAATGCTGTTCGTGCATGGATGCAATACATTTTAAAGCAATTTCATTTGTATTCTTTTTATTTTTAAATAGTGCGGAAGACTTCAATCTGACCCAAAATATATTAACAAAACCAAGCTGTGTGATGTCATTCCAGATGGGTCAGCTGCCACGCACATGGAACCTGGAATCTGCTGTGCTTTCAGTGTTCAGTGATCCCCTGTACTAACCTGGCACTCTGCAGTCATTGTGGGGCAGGATTAATTACACAGGACACTTCAGCAGCGATGTGGGTGAAGATATGAACAGCATTGTTTGACCACAAGGCAGAATGGGATGTGTTCACATTTTTCTTTTCTAATTTAATTTGTGGGAACGTCCCAAACAGGGTAACACGCTCAGTCAATTCAATAGCATGCATTCACTTGTGATTTAGTCAAGTTGTTGCATTGGATTGGTTATCCCATGCTGCCTTGTGGTGGCATCGTCTATCATTCTTTAATTAGGTAAGAATTGTATTATTGAATCACAGGATCTCACTCAAAAGCACACACAGGATTCTGCGTCTATACACCACCATTGAAACTCCCTCTACCAAAGCAGAACATTTCACTGGCACCCCTCCCTGGAAATGCTTGTGGAAGTCCTAGTCTGATGCTGAAGAGTCCAGTATGTACAGGAGAGGGGAGGGGCTGTGGAGCAGGAGGAGGGGAGCAGAGGAGTCAGGTGACAGCAGAGCACTTGAAAGGTGCTGAGAAGTTTCCACAAGGCAAAAAGGCTTTTATTCTTCTTTTTTTTTCTTCTCGTCTCTAAATGGAAACTTCGTATTCTCTTGTGTCCTAAAAAAAAAATTAAAAAAAAATGAACGAACAAACTCATCTACAGAACTTGTCGAGGAAAAAGGTTTTTGTGTACATGTTTGTATTTTTTGTTTGGCAGTCAGGAGACTGTTTGGATGAAAGCTTGTTTTTTTTTTTTAACAAGTTAAATGTGGTCGTTCATGTATAATTATTTCTCTGAAGTTTAAAAGACAAGTTGAAAGCTTCTTATTACCCTGCGGATAAAGGCGAGTGCCACACAAAAACATTCACGCAAGCATCTGCATATGATTGGACTGCATGCAACTGATCTGTGGCAGTGTTGCTGCTCTCAGTCTGTGTTCAGTAATTCCCATTGCACACAGAAACCTGAGCGTGTGGCAGGCTGGGAGACGCAGGCTTGGCATTGAGTGAGCATTTCCATATTCTCAGATGATGACCTGAAATCATCACATCACCAACTGAATCTGATCAGTGCAGATTTGCATTCTACTGTATAAAGAACTGACTGAATGTCACAATAGTACAGACATCACAGAGCATTATACGCGCAGGCTTCTGTTGTTCATTATAATACAGTTTATGCTTTAACCTCTGAACTGCATTCACTCACCTGGGTTCTACTTGTGGAAAGTTCTAATTCCATTGACATTGTAACCAGAGAGCTAGGTGATCTTGAAAGCCTTTCGATTACAACGAAGCAAAGAGTAACGATGAAGGCGAAATAAAAAGTGAACCAACAACGAGGAGCAGCATGTACTAAATGAACATTCTTTAATACAGCCATTCACTTGACAACACAGAAGTCTAACAAAACACAAGAGAAAGTTGCACAAATGAAAAACAAATCATGAAGGACTGAATGCAAAGACCCTGGCAGTACAGTGCAGTGCGTCAGTGCCATGCGTTCAAGCAGGTGCTTGTGTCCGTTTGGATACTAGTTACAGACAGCTGTCTGTTAACAGACCTGGAATTTCAGGCTGATACAATTAGACTTTTGTACCGGTAAATACCTTGTCTTGCAATGAAATGAAATGTATAGCACCACTCTAGGCATGCTAGGGTTATATAAATGATTTACAACACTATAACTATGGCTACAGTGGAGCATCATCATCTATTTGTATATAATTCAGTCCTCAAGGTTTGAGTGGTGATAAATCCAGTAGGAAGTGATAAGTGCTTTGCAATCAGAGCTGAGCGCTCTGGATTCATGACCATGATACGCTGCAGCCAGTTATCTCACCTCATTATTCTTCATTTGCCCAGCAGCAAAGTAAATAAACAAACACATCAATTAAAACAGAAATGATCAAACTCTCATTGGAATGAAACGTCTCAGTAGACGTGGCCCCCGAGGTTATGGAATGCAAACATTATCTCATGAAATGAAACATTTAATATGCTGTTTGTTTTTTGACACATGAAATGTACCTTCACATTCCCAATAGCTAATGGCTATAGGAATATGGCGATGCATGTGGTGTCTGATTGCTTCATTTTCTCATAGCTGCGGTCTGAGAGTCCCAGATGACTCGACTCACAGCTGCAACACTGGAAAATGACACCTACTGCAAAGCAAGGGATTTTACTGGAGTGTAAGCAACCCCAGCACAGAACCTGCGTGTCTATTGAAGACATGACACTCACACGGAGCGAAAGCTGGACAGTGGAAAAGAATGCTGGTTATATCCAATGCATCTGAGCTGCAGCTCAATACTGCACAGCCCTCCATGGAGTAAAGGGCTATGAATGGATCACTATATGGGATTCATTAACATGCACATACAATGGGCTGCTTCTTCTATTGCAAAACATTCAACATTTCTCTTGGGGTTCATTAGCAGTACATCAAAACTAGAACCCAGTTGACTGTTCAAATTCCATATTTAAATGAATTGCTAGGCTGCAGATCTGACTTGACTTATCTGTAATATTGCACAGTCATCTAAGCACCATCAAGCCCACAGATTAAATATGATACACCAAGACAGACAGCCCCAGCATTGCACAGTGAAACGCAGAGCCGAGGGGAGCAGACAGCCAGGTGCAGGTGCGTATGAAGGACTCACTGTCTTGTTCAGTGGTGGAGGGAGGTGGTGGATGATGATGATGATGATGCGGGGAGGGGGCAGTCAGGTGAGCACGATAGTGTTCTGTGAATCCACATCCCTCATCTGCATGGATTCGGTACTCACTCCAGTCTCATAGATGGGATTGTCGAACGCAGACTCCCCCGTGATGTGGTTGTACGGGTGGGAGTTTGGCAGCGGCAGCCGGAGAGACTTCCTTTGCACCCTTTGGGGGGGAGGAGCAAAGACACAAAAATGATTACGTCTCCAAGCTATAATGCACTGTATCGATGTAGGTACAGTCGTACTGTATTCCCAGTCTTGGGTACCACACAGTACTTCTGTGCAACAAGGAACTATGTCCTCCACGATCATGTATAATCCGCACACACTACCACATCCAAACCCATTCACAGAAACCGAAATAACCACAGCAAGCCACCAGGTGGCAGTAGTGCTAAATTATACAATATTTCAGGTTTTTGTTTTTGAAAACACAGTGGTAGAGCGGGACTCACTTTGAGAAGTAGAGGTATATTCCCACAACGACGAAAGCTACGATGATAAGGGGGATGAAGATCGTCATGGCGATACTGGTCCCCTCCATGGGGCTGTCTGAAGACTCCTTGGCAACTGGAGACAATTACAAATATAAATGCATGCATTCACACATATAGACACATTTCTATAAATGCATGCATTCACACATATAGACACATTTCTATAAATGCATGCATTCACACATATAGACACATTTCTATAAATGCATGCATTCACACATAGACACATTTCTATAAATGCATGCATTCACACATATAGACACATTTCTATAAATGCATGCATTCACACATATAGACACATTTCTATAAATGCATGCATTCACACATATAGACACATTTCTATAAATGCATGCATTCACACATGTAGACACATTTCTATAAATGCATGCATTCACACATATAGACACATTTCTATAAATGCATGCATTCACACATATAGACACATTTCTATAAATGCATGCATTCACACATATAGACACATTTCTATAAATGCATGCATTCACACATACATAGACACATTTCTCTTTTTAATAATAATTATAGCAATACACTAGGCTGAGTTCAATAATTAGTATTCAGCAGAATCTGCTAATTGCCAATTAGGTGTTGAATATCACATGTAGAAGAGGTTTCAATGAAGGTCTCTGCTACTTACCATCTAATCTGCGCTCATTCAAATACTCCGAGTTGGAAGCTAGAAAACAGAGAGTCATTGAGCACACAAACATGATGAGATCGGAAAATGAAACTGTGCTGGAAGACAGCACTCATAAAGCATGAGTATGCTGCTAAATGCATAGGACTAAAACAATTCAATTAGAGAGAAGACTGAGAACCAGAAATACAGTCACTGAGATGCTGCACTTCACTGGAAATATTAGACATAACAACAAGATACATTCAATCCCTCTGTGTTTCCTTCCAACAAATTGGGGTTCAATTAGGAGCACCCCCACATTACAATGATTAGCGGCATAAACAGATGAAGCAATTCGAAAATGCTTTCTGTACTCAGCACAGTGCCTGGAGATTATAATGTTTTAGGCACAACAAACAGAGAAGCGCGGCGGTCTTGTCTAGTGTAACGTTCCTTTTAAAAGTGTCTCTGTCACTAACATTGCATTGGGGTAAGCAATCTGCTGTTGTAAGAGCATGCGATTGCTTAGCTCTGCTGCTTTAGTTTTGCTGGCTGTGCACTAGATGGCGCTGGTGCTTTCTAATAAAGCACGCTGGCTGATCAAGCCTGCATTACATGTGTCTGTAACTAAAACCAAAGAGCAGCTCCTGATCTCTTTGTCAAACTTCAAAAGCGCTCAAACTTCAAACACTGTGCAATAGTAAAGGAACATCTTTTAATGCAGGGTCTTGTGTCCTGCTGTACACACCTTTGCAGGCTGGGGGCGGGCTGCTCCACTGAGACGGGTGTCCAGGGATGCACCTGATGGTGGCCTCCCCGACGAGCTGGTAGCCGTTGTAGCACGAGAACCTCAGTGTCTCCCCCGTCTGGTAGAAGCGCTTCTCTGCAGTTTGGATGCTGAACGAGGGGGCGCCTGGGTTCCGGCAGGGCTCGTACGTCTCAGCTGGGAAAAAAAAAAAAAAAACAGCAGACAAAGTAGGAGGTCAATGAGCAGAAATACTGCAGCATGACAAACACAGTCCTGCATTCAAGACCACCTGTGTAGATCTGATACTAATGCAATACATTTTATTAGCCTAGCTCTGGCTTTAAAGAGTCCCCCGCCACACCTTTAGGGACTGCTCTACAGCAATGCAGGGGTGGAAATAAGACTCCTGTTGCATAGCAGCTTCACCAATTCCAGGTCTGACTGCGAGCCACAGTGTGTAGGTAACAAGCTCAGGCATGTCTTCTTAAATTCATAGTAAAACCAGGAATGGATCAAAGTGCTGTGCAATGGGAGTCTTATTTCCAGGCCTACAATGTCAGAACTAAATCGATGCTGAACCATATCGGGCCAGCAGGTGGTGCTGTTGCTTCAGTAACAGTGCAGGAGGAACATGCAATGCACTGCTAATGCATTAGCCTGCAATCTTTCACCCTCCTGGGCCGAGGCTGTTAAGATAAGGGCCTGGTTGGCAACGGGACAATCAAAACTCAAATCAGTAGGCTTACTATGAACCCCCCCCCCCTTTGTGAACTCTTGCAGTAGAGTGACACTGCAGTTCTCTGTGGCTAGCGCTCTATGGCTGGCCTGGCCCTGCCGCTCAGTGTTACTCACGCATGCACTTGGGCAGCCTCTCGCTCCACTTGGGGCCGCTGGAGTCGTGGGGGTAGCAGGTGAGGAGGCTGTTCCCTGACAGCTGGTAGCCCTTGTTGCAGATGTACTGCACGGTGGAGCCCACGCTGAACTTGTTCATGGACAGCACTCTCCGGCTGTGGTCCACATCGCCAGGGTCCGAGCAGGTTGTCACTGCACCCACAGATATGACAAGCACATGAAAACAAACATCTTCTACTAGCTCTGCCCGCCTCTCCCGGAAATCCTGCGTGGGCTTTACTGGCATACCCAGGTAAAAGCACAGTGAAGTGCAGCAAAGCACAGGAAAGCAGAGCACAAGCATGGGGATGCACAACAGGGTCAGCTATGGTAAAGCACAGTGAATGCATTGCACAGGCACAGGAAAGTGTAAAAGCACTATGCCAGCTTACCATGGTGAACTTTTACAAGAGCCTTCAAGCTGATTTGGAAGGTTTTGTTGTTACCATAGCACTATACGAGTGAAGCGAGCAGAGGGTTAAATCTGCACTCAGGTCATTAAATGTTTATCTCCTATAAATTATCATCTGATTTTATTAGTCATTCTAGCTAGTAGACGTCCGTGCTTGTTTTTATTTATTTATTTACTTATCTTCTGATGGAGCGTGAACCGCATTAAGACATTGCTTTGAAAAGTACAGTAATTAGCCATACCCAAATGACTAAAGTTTCTTCCCTTTTAGGTTTGGATTATTGTAATGCCGCGTGACCACTGTTTTGAAATCAATTACTTTGCCACGGTTATAAAACACATGAGGCTTTCATGAAACAATGAAGACTGCATGCTCCTATGCTTTGCAGTGGCCTTGTTTAATCCTGTCACTGTAATCTGGGGCGCTGGATCTGATCCAGAAGATCCCAGGGATTAGGGAGAAGAACAACAACAGCGTCTTGTCCTGGAGTGGAGGTCACCTGGCTAGAGAGTCAGGTAAGGCCAGGGTCAATACCCAGCAAGGAGCTGGAAAGGACTGGAGTGCAATAGAGTAGAGGGTGTATTCACTTTATCCTGCAACTCTAGGTACGTGATTATAGAACAGGCTTTGAAACAAAGGAACAGGGAGCCCCGATGGCTCAGAGACGGCCCTGAAGACCATCCTGAAGAGCTGTGTTTTACCTTCTCCTCTGAAGCAGCAGGACTCCCGCTCCTCTGTACAATGGGGCCCTTGTGACCTGCGTGAGGCGGGATACTCCAGAGCTAGCGAGCACGGCGCTGAATAATAAAGAGACTAGAGCAGTAACGAGTCTTCTCTTCAGCACGCACAGCTGCAATCCAAACCCATTTCCGTACACCGCTGGATATGCCCAGCACATTAACAATGTTGATGTAAGAAATGCTAACACTGAGCACGAGTCGTTCGGCAGCCGAGGCGAGAGCTGCGCTTTGCCTTTGTGCGCCCGTGACTGCGGCCCGTAATGAATGGAAAGAGCCAGCAGTGCCACAGTCCTGTGATTACATCCCAGCGGGAGGAATTAATGGGAAATGTAAAGGTACAAAGAACAGCAGAGATTTCTAATTACCAGGGTAACACTTTAAAACAACAGACAGTATTGCACAGGATTTCACAGAATAACATGATCGTTCGATCTGAATAGATTATACACTCTGTGTGATATTTCTAGGCACAAATTCAAAAGGAATTATAATAGGACTATAATTGGAATACAAGCTATTAGCCATCACTGGCAAGTTTTTTATTGGGCTTATTTAGATATCACACGATGCAGACAAGCAGCAGGACTACAAAATAAAATGAGACTACTTTAGCAGGGGCTAACAGTGTGCTAAGAAGGGGGCTAAATTACCTCATTGCAATACTTTTCTTATGCACATACTGTAGTATGCCATGAATAGTAAAAAAGTAGGGCAACTGTCTATAGGTTAGTAAACCAAATCATAGACAAACTGCCGCCTCCATAGTAAATGCAACTTGCCCATGGAAATGTTGTGCCCATGTATTTTTTCCCCAGCTGCTATTTTGTGTTGTTTGAAAGCTAGATTAAGGTTGTGGCCCCAGCCTTGCTCCTCTGCAGCCCCGGGGAGGGAGGTGCCCCACTCACCCTTCTCACAGCTGGGCAGATCCCCGCTCCAGGTCAGGTCCCACTGGCACATGAGGATCTCGGTGCCCACCACGTCGAAGCCTGGGTAGCACTGGTAGGTCACCACCGTGCCGTGGATGAGCTCCGGGTGCGACGTGGTCTTCCAGCCGTTGGCGATCTCGGGGAGCTCCGGACACGTGTCGTTCCGCGGGACCTCTGCAGAGAGAGAGCTGGGGTGAGAGCACTGGGCAGGGGGCTGGACCTTCCCCTTCATCAGTCATGCTGAAACCCCCCTTCATTGAGGTTAAACATGCCAGTGTAATGGGTTAGCACGGTTCAAGGACGGACGCCTTACCCTTCAACTAAAGAGCCAGCTCTGCAGTCCAGAGATAAGTACGTGTCTTATGCTGATGTCGGTGTTTTTAACTCATCAGCTGCTAGGAGGAGACCTAGATCACCAGTTTAATAAGGCAGGTGCAATATGAAAATCCAGCTAATTTAAGTAAAAGGATAACAGGAAAGAGGTGTAGTTAGAGAAAGGTTGATATCAGTCGTGCCTGATCAGTACAGTGGAAATAGGGACTGCTGTCTGCTGCAGGGCTGTGTTGTTTGTGGAAGAAAACGCAGCATCTTCAGCCCTAATGGAGTTTGCATTATGAAATGCCGTCTCTTTCACAGCGTGCTGAATTCCAAACTGCATTAATAATGGGCTCTCAGCTTTCTTTTACTGTTTTCTGTAACAGAAGGATGTATCTGATTTGTTGTACCTGTCCGGTTTGCCGAGTGCTACTGGAGTGATCCCTGATGTGCTTGGCAGCGCGGAGCCTCTCTTTGCTGCACACGTGTGGAGGCGGCTCACGGAGCTGAGCAAACACACGGAGTAATTGTGTTTGCACAGTTTATCTGCATAATCCCCGGCACCTGCATAAATCAGTCTCCCTTCCTGCTCTGTGTGAGGAATATCAAACACTGCCCCGGCTGTGGAGCAGCTGCTCCTTTTACAACCCCAGCGTCTTACTGCAAATACCGTGCAGCTCAGAAACACTGCTCTGTGATTTGCCACCTCAGTGCTAGCGGATTGGAAGATTTCACCTGCAAATTGCACTCAATTAGCAAACTGTACCGGCCTTATAGAATAGTTTCCGTTCTGTCCACTTCACTGCAATACAGCCGATATCTAGTGCATGTGCAAAACCGAGTGCTTAGACACGCTTTAATGTTGCAGGATATAATTCTTGCTTGCCCTAGATACTAAACATGTGCAGAAAATGCAAGCAAGGTGTCCTTGTAATACAGATGCTAGTCCACAGATGGGGGAGGAGAGCACTTACCAAAGAAGTGGATGACGAACCCGTTCTGGAAGCCGAACACGTTGCTGGCCGGGTCGGACTGGAACTGAATGGTGACGTCTGCCATGGAGGTGTAGAGTTTGAAGCGGCCGCGGTGGCCCGAGTACTGGCCCAGGATCATCGCTGTGAGGTCATCCCCATCGTAGAACGTCAGCACGTCATTCTTGCCCACATGCAATCTGGGGAAGGGGGGGGGGGGGGGGGGGGTGTTATATTCACTTTCTTTCTTTTTGGCACCATGGAGACTGAGAATGGTCCTATCTAAAGCACAAGTGGTGACAATGTATGCCTTGATCATCATCCATCTCTCCCTCTCTCTCCATCTCTCTCTCCTTCCCTCTCTATATCCCTCCCTCTCTATATATCTCTCTATCCCTCTCTCCATCCCTCCCTCTCTCTTTTTCCATCCCCTCCCTCGGTGAGTGTAGCTGTCTCTCTGACCTTTTTCTTCCAGTGCTCGGCTCCCATCAGCGAGAGAGGCTGGGGAATGTGAATCACCCTGACAGCATGTCATAACACCGCCACTCCGTAATCAAAGCAGCTTGTGATTTCCTCTCCGGAAAATAGCAAATGCAAGACACAGAAACCACTGACACCCGAGCCTGGCAGACAGCCGTCGCTGCTGACACAATGAATTCGAGTCAGAGCCTGGGGCAGCTGCAGTAGATGAGGGTGAAGTGTTTTATATAAGGAGGGCTTGTCTGCTGTGAGACCAAAACAATGCTTTCCCACTACAAACCCCCAACGCACGCTTAATCCTAGGAGCTTTCTTGAGAAACGCTAGCAGAATTTCTGTGTTTATTTTGTTTCGTGGAACAATGCTAACAATACAATACTGCAAGTCTCAGACCTGTAAAATGGCTGCAGTACATTGATGTTGCATTACAGTACATGCAGACTGGCCCAAACTGAAACTGAACTGACATTCCCTTTTGAAATATTAACAACACAAGATGAACTCTAAATAAAGAGTAATTCGCTGTAGCGCAAACATTGACCTTTCTCCCTGAGTGTGTATGTGTGAGGGGCAGGGGCTGGGGTAGGACACTCCTACAGAGCAGACTGTATGGACACAGCAGCTCTCCAGCTCCAAAGGGTAATTGAACCTGGGATCCACAGAGGATAGGATGGGAGGGCTGGCACCCCAGTATTGTGCACTAAAGCTTCTCTCCATGTGTAAGTGAACACGAAAGAGCCTTCATGGGATGAGAAAGAAAGAAAGGAGGCACACACAGCCAGGCATTGGTATTCAGTGTTCATGACTGCATGCAGAACTTCCAATGAGAATTGACAGGTTCTATTAAGTAAAGAAAGCGACCATTCTAACTCATAATAAATCACACTCCTGGTGTTTTGTGACAAGCTTTTATTTGGGAGCTGCCCGTCTCAAGAGCGAATTGTGTTTAAATGTATCTGGCATCTATTCAGACAGGTCTTTGTAACCTCAGATTTTTTTTTTTCCCTAATGATGCTTCTCTTTAGGTTTTCAAAGTTCACAAACATTATATTACATGCAGCTATGTTCCAGTAAGCAGATTACCAACCTTTACAGAGCAATGTGAAGCATGCCACAGGGAGAGCGTACTAATGCAGTCCTCTCTTGCTATACCCCCCCTATATACCACCATAAATATGTATTCCTTCTGAACCCACGTCCATTCATATAAACCACTGCCTCTTTGCCCATTGCACCACCACACTCTCTGCCCATCATGCAGTTTTTTGGTTTTTTTTTGTAGTTTAATAGATTTTGATTTGCCACCCTGTCTAGCTCCAGTTTGGTGCCTGTCCCGTGGTTGTTGGCACAGTGAGGGAGCACTGTACCCCTTTATATCCTTGCAGAAGCCCTGACAGCTGCGTGAGCAGACCACAGCAATGGACTTGCAGTGGCTGTGGAGCGAGGGTCACACAGGAAACGCTATCATATCCAACTAAAATCCCAGACTGCAGTGCTGTGGAGTCCTGTACGCACAGATTGAGTAATTAGCACTTGATCCAGTCCTGCTGGGGTTTTTTACTGTCTAAAATTAGAGCTGAGAAAACAGGCAGTTGGTTGTGATTTGTGTATAAAATCTGGCGTCATGTTTACAGATGGTTGATCAGCTAAAAAAATAAATAAATAAAAAGTTCAAAGAGTGATGCCATCTCGCTGCTTAGGTTGGCATAATGAAAAGTGTCACTTGCTTGCGATGCCTCCTTCCTGGCGCTGCGACGTCAATAGAGCGCTGATTAGCTATACGGGAGACTTCGTCCGCTCGTCTGAGCCTTCAGATAGAGACCCTGCCGGCCACCGCTGCTAGGCAGCAGCTCTAAGGCTTTTTGATCCTGCCGTGTGGATTTGCAGGGACATCCAGTTCGTTTAAATGAAGATAAGCTTGATCACATAAGGATGCATCACCCATGATCTCAAGCTGCATTCAGAATCTGTTGATCTCTTGCAATCACATTTCCATGTCATGCTCCAAACTTCAATTACCCTATTTGTCATGATCACCTCCTGATGATTGGCATTTATTCACTCTAGTAATGCTCCCACTTACTTCTACGACAGACTGAGACTGTATAATGAAAACATGCACGGTTAATCTATTTCGAGAGGAATACTCCTAAACTAAACACATGTATATTAGATAACAAGCTGGAAAGAATGTGTCGGCTTGCATTGGCTGTGTCCCAATAAAGTTCTGAGTTAGCGGCTGAATAGCTGTTCACCAGATCTGCTGTGAAATCAATCATGCTTTCCATTCAATGCTAGTAATTTCATTTCATGTAATCAAAAACACGCTCAGCTTGACTTATTTTGTGAGCAGAGCCGTTGCTGTCAAGTTTCAAAATGAATTAACATTTCGAAATGTTAAAGCTGGGGAGGCATTTTCTTTCTAGCAGGGATATAATATAAAGGGCTAAAAAAAAAAAAAAAGAATTCAATTCAATGCATTTATATAGCGTCTTTCATATCACACTATTAAAACAGAATCGCTTAAAACAGAAAGAAGTATACAGTATGAAGAAGTACAAATGACAAAGTAACATGAAATAATAATAATAATAATAATAATAATAATAAAAGAATAACTGAAGAATGCAGGAAATGAATACGAATGCTAAAACACAAGATTAGAAAAATAAGCAAACACAACAGATAAAAACAATTATATTTGCAAGTCAGGTTAAAAAGGCTAAACTATAAAGTCTTTAATCTGACTGAAGCAGCGTCTCTAATAGAAAAGGGCAGCGAGTTCCTCAATCTGCGGGCATTAGAATTAAATGCCTCTCCCTCTCCCTTTCAGGTACAAAAGGCCAGGATTAGCTGAAATTCAGATTCGCCACCTGTTTGCAAAGCCCCTTGGCAGCTCCGGGGTTCAGTGTACATGGTCTGCTGGGGAGCCCTCTAGAAATGCAATCTGCATGTCCCCATCAATCAGCTGTCATACCAATCCTGCACGAGATGGATTCTGCATCCAGATTGCATTTACATGCCTGACTGCACACGGTTGGTTGAAGAATGTATACCCAGAGGACCAGCTCTTTACTGGTCATTAGGATTTCTTTCTCCTCAAGATGAATCTACCTGACTGATTGCTCCGCCAGCAATCGGAGTCCTGATCAATTTACTGCACCACCAGGCCTTCTAGCCTCACTGCTGGTTGTGTTCACCTGCCTTTGGAAACAAAGCAGAGTGTGTGTGCGTGTGTGTGTGTGTACATGTGTGTGCATGTGTGTGTGTGTGTGTGTGTGTGTGCATGTGTGTGTGCATGCATGTGCATGTGTGTGCATGTGTGTGCGTGTAAATAAAATGTTCTTTTATTTTCAGACAGATACCAAAAGTGGGCAGTTTTTTTTTTTTTTTAATGCACTTAAATGACGCAAGTGTTGTCTGAAGTAATCGCTCTTTGAAGGAGGGTTCAGGCTGTATTCAGAGACCTGACAGTGTGGAGATTGGCTCTCAGCTGGCTGCACTTTCAAGGGGCGTTCTAAAAACTGGAGAATAATTGAGCACTCTCCGGGTTCATTTCACAGTGCAGGCCACTCAGAGACACAAAGCACTGTAGTCACTGTGGCCAAACCCTGATCCTGTTCAGAGGAGTTCAACTTTGAGGAAGGCAGAAAGCAGCAAAGTGTAAGAAAGCACAGTGAGAGCATGGTATAGGCGGAGGTTAGCATTGTTAATAGGGGTGTACAATGGTACAGCAGTGCCCCAGTAGAAATGGCAACGCTTCGGATGGGAGGAAAATTCCCTTCCAATCGTTTTTGTAAAACTCTCTGAGCCTGGCAAGCACTTGCAAGCACGCTCCTGGGATGGTTAACCAATCTCCATTGTCTTATCTAGCAATTGCATGGGGCACGTTTTCTATAGCAATATACATGCAAGCCCGAAGGCCTCACGCACTCATAATTCTGGAACTGTAATTTGTTTGAAGGAAAATAAACCTGCTTAATTCGTAATACTGGTAATACAAAGCAGACCCTTCTTAAGGATTGTATATCATTCTAAAACGACGGCATGGACATCTCCATATAAGTGGAGATCAAGTTAATACTCTTAAATCACGCTGAGAATCACAGAATTTGGTCAATCTACCTGCTATGCAAATATAGCCCACCAGGGGGAACTACAATCCCAGTCACTGCTGTGAGACTCACTTCACCTCAGGAGTTTTACAACGGAGTGCTGGTTAACCAGAACAGGTTGCCTCAATTCATTAATCTGTTTATTTATTAGAAGCATGTCAGTTTAGCCTATTAAATAGATCGATATAGAGATGTCAGACTTGTCATACCTAGTCAGGATTGTTGGGATGATTCCATTGCTATGTGCTTTGACGTTTTGTATAATAGCTGGATTGTTTGAAATCCTCTACAGGTACATTTTAATCACGCTACAGTAATACACTCTGCAACACAAGCCCAACATGTAGGAGCTTCTGAAGCTAGATAGACACCCATGTTGTAATGTAAACAGTAACGTTGGTTCTTGGTCAGAATTCATCACATCTGAGACGTGAGGGTGTGCAGCGTGCCGGCGCACGATACAGAAATGAAACCGAAACAGCTGCTGAAGGACTCGATCAGTAAAAACAGCGCTTTGCACACATGGCAGGCTCACACAGGCTTCAAGCACTTTCTCTTCCTCGCAATCTCCCGAGGGACTGAGGAAGGAGCACACAGGTGCACTGCCTGTCACCTGCGCCGCTTCACCGGGGAAGCTGCAGTTTATTAAGCACAACCTTCCTGTTTGTGTTTAATTCATTAATCAGCTGTCATTACGCACTTTGTTCCCTGTAATTACGCGCTAGAGTGCAGTGATAAACGATTATGGATGAGGGAAAATGTTACGATTATTAGCACAAGCGCAGTTTAATTCCTATAACGATCCTCCCCGCTTCTGCTATTTACATTTGGAGCTGTCGCGCGTTTAATCAGACCCACAAGGTTGTCCGTACGAGTCATACCCATTAGTGCTGAACATTCTGGAATGTTTGTGAAAGACATTCCACTGCGCTGAACATTCTGGAATGTTTGTTGAAAGAAGTTCCACTGCGCTGAACATTCTGGAATGTTTGTTGAAAGACGTTCCACTGCGCTGAACATTCCGGAATGTTTGTGAAAGACGCTCCACTGACAGAACTCTGTGGAATCTGCAGTCTCTATTGTGCCAGCAATTTATATTGAAGGATCTTATCTAGCAGGGAGCATATGTTTGACAACAAATCCAATCATTTAAACATGCGGTACAGCTGTGATATTTAATCATTCCCAAACAAAGTGGCTTGTGCTTCACAAGCAGTCACTTTTCATAACCTGGCTGAAATGCTTCTGCTTTGAAGAGTGCAGGACAGGGAAAACGAACAGCCTCTTTTCATGTTCGGAGCAAGGAACTACTTTTTAACTTTAATAACCTGTCATAGGCCCAAGCAGCTAAATCCACATCAATGGAAAAGCTAACAGGCATAGCGGCAACCAGCATCCCCTGTGCTGCAACTGGCTAAATGTTTTCTTCCTAAAATGAATGGGAGATTAATTATGTTGACAGCTTCTTGTGGCAAACATTGCAGATGTCATTTATTATACCCGTACACCATGTAACACCACCACTAAAAAAGAAAGAAGAAAATGGAAATGAGACATTCTTAATTAAGCAAACCAAACGACTGAACGCATGAATAATCTATCGCAGACCTGGCCCAGCGGGTCACCTGTTCTGCGGCTGTCATGTGACACAGCAATCGCTGAAAACATAGCGCTACCTTCATGGACCCAAATAGAAGCATGCGTTTTCAGCGGTTAGTTATTAACCTTTGCAGGCTGGCACTTAGACAGCATTCTCGTGGGCAAAGCATTCATTTGATATTTTCAGCGGGGCTGTGAAAGAGATCCACCCCGACCACAGCTCTCAGCACCGTATCAATATTCAGTCCAGTTATTTTGTTTGTTTGTTTCTTGTGAGTTCAGTAAGAGAGTCGAGCACGATGCTCACAGTTGTTTTTTCCAGCTAGTTCATGGGTGAGCCATGATCATGAACAGACCAGAGTGCCCTTGAAAGCGCTGGGGTGCTCCTCCATGCCATACAGCACCTTGTCATTCCAGGAGGACACCCATCCATGCACAAGACTGTCCAGCTTCTGAGAGCTCCAGGGCTGGTGGCCAACTCCTTTGAGGGCAGACCGATTGCATAAGTGCCAGCAAATCCAATTTGGTCAGAAGAAGAAACCCATTGGACATAGCTTTTGGGTCCACAGTTGTTGTGCTTCACGGGAGATATCTACCAAATGGATCGTGAGAAATAGTCTATGCATTCATGCTTGACTCCTATGCTCCTGAAATACATACGAAGAAGGAGGAAAGAGTTAAGGGAGAGGGAGAAAGAGGTGGAGGGGGAGATGAGAGAGAGAGAGAAAGAGTGATATGCTCACTCCATTCCCAGAGCTGGTTGGAGGGTAATGTATACCATGAATAGACAGAGAGATGAAGCATGGGGAAAGAAAGAGCACAGGTAATGTTATTGTAAAATTGTGTTCCAAAGCCTGACAAGAGCTGAATTAATACCACTGGCTAACTATATTCTCAGAAGACATGAGCACTACCTTTTATGTGCCCTAGCGGGAAGCAATATAGATTTTCTGTAAAATTAATATTTAGGTCTTGGCTGGATAAAAATAACAACTCTGAAGAGATGTCACTGCTGGGGTTTGTAACCCAAACATCTCCGAGGAGGAGAAGCACTTGACTCGCGCATTTCAGAGGACTTGCTGATGAGATTCACATGCGTGGAAGCGCTCAGTGGTGACTGAGGGTAGATCAGCCACAAAGATCAGTAAAAAGGGCTGTCTTTGTAAGGCAGCCTGCTTGTTGTAGTTCTACATTTGTTCTATATTTGCTTCTCCACAGCCCTGGGGGGATGCCTTTGACTCCTATAGTGCTGTAACCCAGAAGATGCAGCCGTGGGATTCTCTTTCTCTTTCTTAATGCAAAATCTCACAGTGATTGAAAATGAGCTGAAGGGCCGTCCCTGACCGCATAACGAGAATCACAGCTGGAGACTGCGAGGGAGGGGGTTTGCAATGCTAGCATGTTTCAGGCTAATATCACCATGAAAACAAAAACACGCTCAATAAAGCGACAGAAGCCCGTACATTTTAACTGGGGTTTTAATTATTTCTGTTATCTTTGGTTCTGCAAGAACCACAGCCCCCCCTGCTGTTGGCAGTCCCAGGGGAGGGGTGGGGTGTGGGCTGGCACTGTGAAGATTCATGGGGAGGGCCACTTTAATGTATCCGCTTGATTCCATGTGCTTTCCTGTTTTTACAGAGTTCCATTCCGCCTGGGTGTGTTAGTTAAGAGCCACATTGCGGATGACTGTTCAAGGTGATTACTCCAGCAGCCTGTTTCACCCACTGCTGTGTGGTATTCATTTCCTCTGTGTTCTGGGATTAGGAGATCATCTTCTCAGTTTCTTGTGTTCCAGTATGAGCTGCATGGAATTCAATGCAAGTGACGTCACAATGGACGATCGGGTGACACTGATTGGATGCTGGAGAAGCTGTTAAACTAAAGCATGCTTCCTCAATTAACCCATTAAGTGCCATTAATCTAATCTGAGGACAGGCTGCTTTGTCATTTTTTTGAGCATTTTTAACTGGTATCTACCTGTTATTTTAATGTTCTCTTTATCAATATTGTTATGATAATTTACTGTAATTTGGCAAATATAGCCCTTCAGATGCTTTTATGAAGCCAAAAAATGATACATTTGATACCACATTCTAACTCACATAAACCTCTGGAATGGTCTGCCCTTTCTCACTGTAAATTATTTATGCTCTCTCTCTCTCTCTCTCTCTCTCTCTCTCTCTCTCTCTCTCTCTCTCTCTCTCTCTCAATGTTTTATAAACTGAGAATAGAACCATCATCCCTCCATCCCTCCAGCAGGAATCTGCGCTCTGTTATGGCTGCCTGGAGCTCTAGGGAATCCCCGCTGTGTTATGGCTGCCTGGAGCTCTAGGGAATCCCCGCTCTGTTATGGCTGCCTGGAGCTCTACTCACACTCGGATGTCCAACATGATTCTCTTGTCTTCCTCGACGTGAATTCCCCAAATACAGTCCTGACCCTTATCGTAGGCTTCCGGCCAATTGGGAGAGAGAACCACTCCAGCTGAATCTGTGATCTCCCCGCTGCAGACAGCTGCAATGCAAACAAACAGTCGCTGAGCACCCGAGACAGGGGTGAGACACAACAGCAACAACAGCACAGCTGTACAATATCTTGTCTTTGCAGAGTCTCATGCGTATGAGATTAGCAGAGAGTTTTACGGGTCAAAGCGAATCACAATTCCTGAGAGATGGAAACAGCTGGCCCTTTCTTAAACCACCCTGATTTGGCTTTTAGTAAGCCGGGTACATCCTGATCATACGATACAGAATGTTTGAGAACACACACAAGGCCCATTCCACGTTGCGTGTGTTCCAGTTTCGAGCATTGTAATGTAGGCTCAAAACTTAGTGTAAAGCATATTTTTTTAAGTTATACAGCCAAAAGCTTCCCTAAAGGCACATTTTCTTGATTACAATTTGAAAAACTCATCAGGAGTGATTTCCAGAGTCCTTAATGTTGCAGTGACACGCGGAACGTGGAACGGGCCTTAACAGGACATTAAACAGGTGATGAGGAATATTCTGAAAATGCATGTGACACAAAGCAGCCCTTTCATCACCACAAGGGCCTGTTGCTGAGCTGCTTGTTTTAATGGCCGTTTACAGAGTTACTGAACAAGACTGGAAGTGACAGCCCGTGATTTGTTGTGTTAATACCTCATTTCTGTCACTTGATCTAATTTCCAAGAAAAAAAACCAAATCTGCCAAGTGTCATCATTTTTAGTGCATTAGCGACATTGCTTTATTCCACTTGACCAGCAGTGAGTTACAGATTAATTCACAGCAAAGCAGTGGTGAGGAATGTATTCTGCTAGAAGAAGACTCAGAGACAGCACCTTTTTAATGGAGCGCTTTGGGGATCGCATGGACAGTATTGACATGGCATTCGTTTAAAAAATATAAAGGGATATCTATCATACTATAGAACATGCTATGAAAAGGACTCTAAGGTCAAACCATTGGGAAATAAGTGTTTCGGCTTCTGTAGTGTACATGAGACAAAACGTTTTTCAACTCGTTTCTTATAGCTGCACAAATTAGCAGTGGCAGTTAAAACACGTGTTCGCGTAACACAAAGCATGTTATTAATCAGAATCACTGAGAAGCGATCTCTAGGGACTGAGCCCCGGGTGACCCGTGACCTCGTACCTCTGCACGCGGGCTCCGTCTCGTTCCACTGCGGGTCGCTCATGTCCACGCACTCGATGATCACAGAGCCCTGCTCCAGCGTGTAGCCCGGCTCGCAGCCGAACTCCACCACCGTGCCCACGGGATACGCAGCGTCGCTTGTGGAGTAGTTCCCGTACTTCACAAAGGGCTCGTAGCAGTGCCCCGGTGCGAAGGCTGCAAATGAGGACCATGAAACAATTAGCATTCATGCAACAATTAGCATTCAAAACAGAGCTTGAGACTAACCCAGATCTCGAACACACATGCAAAATTGAATTTGTTACAACATTATAACGTTTCGGAAGTTGGCTCTTTTGTGCAAAAACTTTTTTGTGTGAACCTGTTCCAAACAGCAGTTAAATACAAAGATTGTTCCAAGTATAAAGCACCTGTCAATTGCCCAACACTGTATAAGCAGCAGATACAGGCAGAGTGCCCCCCCCCCCCCCCCCAATCACACAGACCTGTGTGTGTAAAGTGCTGTTCATGTTGCTTCTGGTAATAGACAGACATTCAAAGCAGAACAAGAAATTGCATCTTTGTGGAGCGTCTCATTTCCAGCGACCCCCTCTGCAATAAATTGCATTTTACTGGGGGTCTGCAAAACACCAAATCTAAACCTAATTCAAGAAGAATGCTGCTGGAACAATTCTCTTCATAGCCTGACATGTTCTGCTCCGCTTCTCTCAGCTCAAAAGGCATGTAAAGCAAAGTGATGGTCCGGGCAGGTAGCTCTGTGAAGCTCTGAATGAGTGGAATCACATGTGACAGGCAGGTATCTTCCAGCAAGCCAGGTACTGTACAGTTAAGCAGACCCCAGGCGCTCACAGATGATCAAACTAATGCTGTACTGTGTACCATGCTGTTACATTTATATACAACTTGAACATGCATTTTGTATTCTAAAATGTTCTGTCATTTTTCTTACTTCAAGGTACCAAGGATTATTTTTACCAACATTATATAAACCACGTGTACAGTATATGGATCTCTCTTGAAAACACACATGGGCAGCAGTGTGGAGTAGTGGTTAGGGCTCTGGACTCTTGACCGGAGGGTTGTGGGTTCAATCCCCAGTGGGGGACACTGCTGTTGTACCCTTGAGCAAGGTACTTTACCTAGATTGCTCCAGTAAAAAAAAAAACAAAAAAAAAAAAATACCAACTGTATAAATGGGTAATTGTATGTAAAATAATGTGATATCTGTATAATGTGAAATAATGTATAATGTGATATCTTGTAACAATTGTAAGTCGCCCTGGATAAGGGCGTCTGCTAAGAAATAAATAATAATAATTTGGATTTTAGTCAAGAATCAGGGCTTTTGTTTGTGTGTGTTTTTCAATGATTTGTTTCAACATCAAAACCTCACCGTAAACCAAGTTCTTATTAATATCTGCAGTTTTCTTAATTCCTCTTAAATCCCCATTATCTCCACCTCGCTGGACTGTCACTGATGGGAAACAATATTTGTAGTAGAAATAAATTAAAATTACCAAGCATTTAGATGTTGCTAAAATAAAGATCCAATTGGAATTGAATAATAAGCTTGACTGAATAGAATAATATTCATGCTGATGGCATGTTGACAGAGCCTATGCAAAGCCTGCCTGTGGAGAGACCGTTGCTGCTGCCTTCTCCATCGTTGACACCTTGTGTTTTTAAGAATCAAAGCCATGACGTTCATGCCAAGCAGCGCTACGTCTTCCGTGGGCACGGGCTCCACATTTGCAAGGTTGTAAACAGACAGTGCATGGTGGGACACTATCGTATTAAGTCCCACAGTCCATTGCTCTGCTAGGAACTGTAACCAAACTATTTTAATAGTGTTTGTATGCATTAAGCCAGACTTTTACTTTGAACTAAAGCAGATTTCTCTAGCAACACACAAAAGTGGAATTAATCTTTCCGTGCGATTTCATCGGGGGCTTCCGGCAAGGGTCCAAGCAATAAAGTCAGGAGAAGAGCCCGAGGCAAACTTCAATAAGCCTTTCTGAGACACAGCAGTGCCTGAAGCCAGCTGCAAGGGCATGTCAACGCGTCTGCTTTTAACCGATTGCCTTTGTACTCCTTTTGTGACATGAATGAAAGGGTTTGTAATGCATTAGGTAGAACCAAATCGCTGTAAAAGAACATGGCTTTAAAATAATAATAAAGCATCTACATTTTCAAGGCTCTGTATGAGTTTGTATCTCCCAGTACCTGTAACAAGCCTGATATTTCACCAGCTACTGGGTGTGGGGGTCCTTTTGCTCTCAGGCAGCCACTATACTTGGAGCCCCCCCAGGTCATTTGCGAGCAGAATGAAGCCCTGTTTAGGAGACCCTCCCTCCAGTCACATGTGCGCACATGCAGTGAAGAGACCCCTCACAAATCCCGCCTTTGCATCACTGTGTGTCTCAGAGGAGTTGAACACACACTTAATATGTTTCTCAAACTAGGTTTTCAATCGCCTCCCCGTTTTTTGTTATTCCAACAGCAGCGCATGAGCTGATAAGCACCTTCGTATCTCAGAGCCACGCCGGTGGAGGCTACAGAGCCGTCGGTAGTGAGCTCTATGAAGAAGTGTCTCTCTCCGCTCACCAGCCCCTCGATAGGCAGGTATTCCACTTCATAGGAGTCGTAAACCGGAGGAGAGTCGATGTTGTCCCCGTTTTTGATTAAGAGTCTGAAAGATGAGAGAAGAGACGTGTTAAACGCGTGTCGGACAGTGTTGTGTGATGTGCTGCCATTGCGGATTCTGCCCCCTGTTGGTGGGATGAGGTGAGGTTGAGAGCTCTATAATTACGAATGCAGGGGAGCCCGGCTCTTCGTCCAGTTGCAAACACAAGGCAACAACGCAGTCATTTAACCATCCCAATAGCTGAAGCATGGAATGACCCAGAGTTATAGTAGGATATCCCAAGCGAGTATCTCAGCCACTATACAAAAAGGATCAGATCTGATGGGCAAAAAGTATTATATTGTAAATACTTCTTGTCTCCCGCAGGGGTCAGCATTATCGTTGGCATACAGCACTGTAGGTTACAGTAGCAAAGCATTTCCAATCATGCCTGTTTTTAATGCAGATTTAACCACAATGTGAAGAAATGCCTTCAAGTCTTCAGTGTGAGAGGAACATGTCATCATCTCAAGAACCACTTGTTCTCTCTTGCTTTCATTGCTCTTTAAGCCTGAGCTGTTATTAGCTGCTGTCTAAAATTGCTATTTCAGGTTTTTCACTCCATCTTATTCGTATGATTCTGTATGACACACACATCCATAATGTCTACAATTCACATCCTAGCCCTGTATTAAGTATTGTTCCTCACTATCTTGTAAAGCGCTTTGTGGT
Organism: Acipenser ruthenus; assembly: GCF_902713425.1. NCBI lineage: Eukaryota > Metazoa > Chordata > Actinopteri > Acipenseriformes > Acipenseridae > Acipenser > Acipenser ruthenus. The sequence goes on from NC_081214.1 coordinate 755,620, forward strand.
GGTGGTCCACTATGAAAGGCGATATATAAAATAAAGATTGATTGATTGATTGATCACCACAGAACATTCAAATTGGTACCATTGCCTTATTAGAGGTACTGTGTGGGATTTTGTTGAGCAGATATGAGAAATGTGGATTGTCAGAACTTCAGGTTCCTCCAGGCTACACGTTTGCATTTATGACTAAAGGAAGAATCCTCCCTGCTGGTTCAAAATAAATATTGTTATTTAAGACCTTCTACAGTCAATCATCAAATTCTGCTCACCCAAGATTCTCATGTGGGAACTTACAATGACAGACAGGGGCATAATGATGCCTGAATTCAAAACCCCATTATGATGCGGCCACAGCAATGCTTTATAAGGGCTGTGGTGGCTCCATCATTTTGATTTAATTCAAGCCACGGGCAGCAGCACGCAGTAAACATCTTTATTATCAGGGAGTATTCTCACTTCATGGTGTGCTGCCCCTCAAGTCAAAGATTTTTCTTACTCCAAATCATCTAGAAGAAGCTTGTAAGTCATGCTGCTACAGTACTGTAACTGAAGAAATCATTCCAATAATGAAAGATCAGGCTTTGAGAATTCTGCCCTTTGTCTGAACAATGAGTGTTCTATAAAGAATTCTATTCCAGAAATTCCAGTCTCAAAATGAAGCTCCTGTGAACAGCTGGGAGGTGACACACACACACACACGTACGCACACACACACACACAAGCTAGTTTATTTTAATTCACTGGGCAACGTTCAGCACAATCTATACTGAATGCTACCTGTCGTCATCCTCTGCCAGGGCGACCTTCTCAAAGTGGATGTGCAGTCTCTCTCCGTCCGGAGCCTCAATCACCCAGTGGCAGGTCAGATTGTTGCTGTAGTTCCCGGGGAAGCCAGGAGACACAATCCGGCCCACCGTCGCGTTCCTGATGACTCCTCCGCAGGCAGCTGCAGCAGAGGAAGAGACATTAGAAACAGAGCTTGAACGTGTGGCACCCTGGCAATGCTTTCTCTTCTAGGACATTAGATTCCTAAAGCAGAAACAGGCAATGGGGTTTGGGAATGAGTCGTAGGAAATGTTCTCTCCACCACCCTAGTCTATCCAGGTTTCTTCTGGGAATATCCTGAAGGCATTTTGATGGAGACATCCTATGGAACCATAATCTCAGCAGCCTTAACTAGATCTGGGATTTAACTGAAACGTTTTGATACTCGCTACTCTCTATAAATCTCTATTCATTACAACAAAATCAATTTCGAAAAAAAGAATACACAGATTTGTGAGAACCTTGCCCTTTATATCTTACGATTAAAATGTTTGATTCTTTCCTATGATCCCCTAGTGAAGCCACTGCAAAATGAGAAAAAGTGGCTCAGCCTTTGACAGCAACAAACAGAAAGTCTACTTGCCCAGACACTGCGGTTCCTTGCCACTCCAGAGGGGGGTGGTAGCGTTGAGGCAGGTGAGTGTGGACTTGCCCTGGAGCTGGTAGCCTGTGTAACAGTAGAAATAGGCCTCTCCTCCAGGGTGGAGGCTGCTGACCGTCACATCCCCGTAGGCCGGTCTCTGGGGAAATCCACAGCTCAGCATGTACGCTGGAGACAGAGAGAGGAGGGCTTACACTCTTGTGGAAATCCAAAAGGGGCTAGAGCTGGCACTGGACATGCCTACCCTTACAGGAGTTTACCACGGTCATTTTGAGATTAGCCATGGTCACTGAACTGCTCTCACGCCCTGGCCGACAACAGGATAGAAACTAAGTGAAGTATCCAAGCGTATCCATCAGTGCCTCTCTCAGTACAGTACACTGCAGAAGGCACTAGCTGAAACATTTGTTTACTTGACTTAGTTGCGTGCAGTTGTACCTCAGAACTGTGATTGGCACTACCAGGTCCATGGAGAGCTGAGGCATCCTCCTTGTTTCACAGGTACCCATCCCTGTGAGCTTTGAGGTGTTCTACATTCACGCAGTATGATTATGCTTCCCGTTCTGAAATTTGAGAAACCCTAGGGTTCCGAGAATTAAAGATACGCCATTTTCTAAACAATGAACGTCAGCTTGGCAGCCACAAATGCGTCAATGATCTGTGGATCGGTTGGCAAAGGTAGAGGGGTCGTTATCTTTGCACTTTAAGAAGTTCTAAGTGGAAGTAAATTGCCGGCTTTGTTGCTACCTTTTATGTCCCATTTTCTGCAGGCTGTATATTTAAGAAGGGGGTGGCCTCCGCAGGGTTGCTTTGTTCTTTCCAAACACACTCTCCCGTGTTTCCAAGCCTAGCTAATGTACGGGTGCGTGACCCAGAGAGAACCATCAAGAAGTCAGTGTGCAAGAACGCAGATTAATTAGCTGGAACACATTGTAGCACATTGTCCCAGCTCTCTCCTCAATTGCATGTTGCCGTGTGGGTTGCATGGTAGCGCTCATTAGTTTTACAGGATGATAAATTAGCCCCACCGCCTACCTAATGGGAACCATAAAATATGTTTCCGAGCCGCAGCGGTGCGAGGCCTTCCCCTCCGAGGCTCCTGTCACAGAAAATGTTTCAAACGCTATGATCCTCTTTATTAACCTGACAATATCAACACCATTTCTAGAAATGGCTTCGCTCCTAGTTTGTGCTTTATCAATGCATTGTTATTAATGTCCTGTACAAGGAGCTGTACCAAGCCCATTTTTACTGCTTTGTTTCAGTATTGAAGGGTTATTACAGTGTAATCACTGTCCCAGACTCACTCAGGGATGGTTTTAAATAAAAATATCAAGGCACAGAACAATGAGTTTCTGCAGGAACTAATTTCACCAACAAAATGAAAGAGCTCTGACAAGTCCGCACGGACACCGCCCCTTCAGCCATTGATTTTATTTCTAGTTTATTACTATCCTCAGAGAGCAGCGGGACCCTGGCCAGCACTCAGGGTTGTTATTCTAACATTATTATCAGTTTCAATTATACTAACACAGAGGAGGGCCCTCTAGGCTGCTTTTATGTGAAGCTGATCCCAAGGGTGTTAAATCACAGTCATTTGAGTTTCACCACGTCGCTGTTTTCTTACAACTTTATTGCTCATAAAAACGCTGTTGTTTTGCTATTCCGCGTAATGGTGCCGTAGCGACTGGAGTCAGGAAATTAGCTTACAGTGGGTCGGCGCGGCGGCAACAGATGCTAATTTGATGTCCTACATTATTTCCTCCCTGAAAGGAAAGCGATGCAATGTATTTGCGATGTTCCAGCCATGTGTATCCCTCTTCTTCTCCCTTCTCCTCCTCTAGATCACGGGCATCGCACCGTAACTAATAACTTAGCAGTAGGTGGTTCAGCTTGATTCTGCCTAGTGAGAGACAGAGATGAGAGGGAGGACTTCTTCATCACTCCCAGAGCAGTTCCATCCCTGTAATGTCATTATGTGATGGCGAGCATATGCACGGCCCATCTAATTTAATGGGTCCTTCCCTGGCCAAATAACTGCAAGGGAATCCAAGTAATTAACCCAGAGAGTTATATAGGCATTAGACTAGCCCCATCAAAAACTCTGCAGGATAATCATGATAATAATATTTACTGACTCTGAGACACTGCTCTACGCTCATGTACTGAACTGTGGACTCCCAGTCTCTGATGGTATTTCAGTATATTCTTGTGGTCTTATAATTGTACCTGGATAGAACAAGGGAGCCAGTATTCTGCACGCAAGCCATCCCTCAAAGCCACCTGCATTATAGATTCCCAAAGCAGTTCAGGACTGTGTTTGGTTTCAATCTATTCATCTGAAGAGAGGGTTCTTCTTCTTCATTGCAGCTGATACTAACTCAGGCTGCCTTCTTCCCGCTGAGCGGTGCTGCCCGCTGGCTCAGTCCACTTTATTCTCTCGTGCCAGCTCACCCTGCGCTTCTCTGCAGGGGTATGCATAGTACAAGAGTGTTTTATTTGTCATGTCTCCTGTTAATTGTAGAGCAGAGAGCCTCTCGTGTGTAGGAGAGATCACACCCGGGGGTGGGGTAGGGCTGCCATCGGCTGATCGAGCCAATCCCACAGTTAAGATATCTTCCAGAATGCTGGTGTGGAAATCAAGCGCCAGGCAGATGAGCTCAAACCCGAGACATTCAGGAAAGCACAGTGTAAAAGCATCCATTGGTTTGCAGCGTTGTAAATGCAACACATTGAATTAAATATGCATGTTAATGCCACTTATTACTCACCTTGTGCATGTCATTCTGTCCATTCCATACAGGATCTGGTCATTCAATAGCATGACCGCTAGACATGCACCAGGGAGTTCCATTTCATTCTTAACCATGCAATCTAAAGGAAGGCTTGTTGCAGAGCAGAGCAGTCACTGGCCCCCTTCTTAGGCAGGCAGTGAGTAGCATTACAGCAGAGTGTGTGCATTCCAGATAGGTACAATCTGCCCGCTAGTCCTTCATTACAAAGTATTTGTAGAGGTCCACACTTATATCTTTAATAGCGTTTATTGAACAGTTGACTATTTCAATTGAGTGTTTAACCCAACCATATAAATATCAATACATCACAGAGACGCGGTAGTAAAGCTCTCCTAGCTTCATTTGTTTTTGAAGTATAGCGCTATTGATCTTTGTTTAAGCGCAATGTTTCACTGGAGCAATGGCGAGAAAGACTTGCAAGTACTGTAAATTAGGCAAGCAGCAGAATAAATCTAACAATTAGGGCTTGGGGTTTGGAACCCTGCGTCTAACTGGATTTGATTCTGTTGGAAGGCTACATTTACTCCCCTGCAAGTCTACTTTCAACTTGCATACCCTTCATTAGGATTTTGTTTGGTAAATCCATGCAAAAGATTTGAATTAATTGAAGCCACCAGTACAATAATTCACAGGCTTTTGCATTGTGATCCATAAATTCTGCTCACTCAAGGAGAACACACTATTGCAAATTCCAGTTCCAGCACTGATCTGCCCGGGGCTACTGTAACCTATTTGTATCTATAACAACTGAGAATCCAGCAGGAAGGCAATAGATATAGAGAGTGGATTTTCAGCAGGGTCATGCTAAACTCATTTACACAAATGAATTGTCTATTAAATCTCATGCATTTTAAATGACCCCGTGAAAAATGCATCTCCTTTTTTTGCTGAGACATCAATTATAAAATAGGGAGAGGGAATTTGTTTGCACTGGACTCATCAGGCCTCATTGTAAATAATAGATTGGCACAGCTCAGGTTACAAGGACACAGGCAGATGGGATGTTTAGCTCAATTTTAGATGAAATTTCATGCCAATTCAGATCTGCCTGCCTGTGCAATGCAAGCAACAGAGCTCAGATCAGACAGAGCTACATAGACTTTCAGATATAACTGAGCAGGAATTAACAACAGTAAAATACAATGAGCCCATTTCAAATACCAAAATTTCAGCCAACCAAAATAATATTAATCAACACTAATTAACTTCCCTTTGACTCTATATAAACGACATTTGAATGTTAATTTAAATTTTACAAAATGTCCAAGGTTTATCATTCTCTGTTCAAAACTTGTATTCCTCAGAATAAGAAAACTCATTTATTTCTTTGTCCTTTGTGCTGCTGTAGCAATTATTATTAAGCACCAAAAATGGTATTAATAGAAAAAGTCATGCTGACATTTATAATTAAGTAAAGCTTTCAGATTTCAGCTTTGAAAGACTGTTACTGAGGCTCTAAGGAAATAACAGTCTATATCATTTCATAAGACTACAAGCTTTACCATTTCCACTGCCTGGATGACACATCAATTAAGAGATGCCACACGAAGGGAAAGTTTTTCTTAATTAGAACTTTAATCATCACTAGTCCCATTAGTTTTATAATGCCTATCATATTACATTTTATTACATAATAGCATCCATGTAAAGTACCCCCGTTATTTCAGATTTGCATGTAATGCTTGCAAATGAAATCTGCTTATAGATATTAGCAAGACTTCATCAGTTTATATAACATCTTGAAAAGAAATACCCATTTCTATTAAACACAGCATGGGCTGCATCAACCATGCAGTAGATTGACAATCATTTTATTTAGATTGGCTCCTCTTACCACTATAGTGCATTATTTTATATTCAACAAGCTCTGCCATATCTTAGGGGTCAAGGCTCGTCTTCATATTAAGAATATAAGAACATAAGAAAGTTTACAAACGAGAGGAGGCCATTCAGCCCAACTTGCTCGTTTGGTTGTTAGTAGCTTATTGACCCCAGAATCTCATCAAGCAGCTTCTTGAAGGATCCCAGGGTGTCAGCTTCAACAACATTACTGGGGAGTTGGTTCTAGACCCTCACAATTCTCTGTGTAAAAAAGTGCCTCCTATTTTCTGTTCTGAATGCCCCTTTATCTAATCTCCATTTGTGACCCCTGGTCCTTGTTTCTTTTTTCAGGTCAAAGAAGTCCCCTGGGTCGACATTGTCTATAACTTTTAGGATTTTGAATGTTTGAATCAGATCGCCGCGTAGTATTAGTTCTTTAGTAGAGATAATAGAGAACTAATACAAAGTATCAATTTATAATGAAATATCACTTATTAGCTATAATAAAATAGCATGTATCTTAACTTTAATTACTTGCCCACATTCATTTAATAATTTAGTTTTTTAATTAGTACTTGATTCCAGAACAGAACATGAAATAATTACTTTGTTTAAATTAAATTAAATTATGTCACTTATATTAAAGTAGAAGAAATTACTGAAATAATTCATTTCGGGCAAGTTCACTTTTTTCAAAATGTAATTAGGTCCTAAGGTCCTAATTAAAAAGATTAAGTAGAACTTTTCTAAATGAAAAGCATTACCCATATACAGCCTTATAGTATTTTTTTTTTTTCAGCGTAAGGTGTATCAATCAATCCTTGAATCTCGATGACTTTCAAGCATTTGGACTAGCAAAAATGATTTATAAATTGTGCAATGAAGAAAGAGCGGCGAGCTGACCGTGTCCTGCTGAAACGGCAGTGATTTTCAATCAGGGCGGTGTGCAATACACTGCTGTGCTTGCTTTCTAACAGTGCTTTGCAGAAGAGCTCTGAGGAGCACAGTTGAAGTAGGTAAGGTGAGCAAAGTGGTGCCTTTCATTCCTGTGAAATTGCCCGATGTGCACAATCATTAAAATGATGCGTATTCTCTGCCATACAAATAATACTTCATATTTATGTAAAAGTAATTGCATTAAGGGAGCTGTAACTGTTACAGCAGCTCCTGTGGCACTCAACACAAGTGATATAGTTTTGTTTTTTTTACAGCTGTATCAGTGATTCTTCACATTGCCCTTTGAGTTGCCTCAAGCCTACCCTGGTCCACAGGGACCGTGTGTTTTTTTTCTTATTCAATACCTGCCTTCTGTTTTACAGTCAGTGCTGAATTGTTTGCTGTTTTGTAATGTAATGTGCATTTTACTAATGGGGATTCAATCCCAGAAGGTGAAAGGCTGCTGCGTTAGCCAGAACTGTAAGTGTCAATAATTCAAATTGGTTATCCATATTGATTTCCTATTGAATTCACACCAAGTCAAACCCTGTTCCAAAATCGCTTTCCCTGCACCCTCAATCGACATGCATTCATAATGAACAGGTTTTAAAGTGTGCAATTCAAATAATTCGTTTAAAACAGGGAAAGGTTTTGCATGGTCTGGTTTCTGTGACAAATGACCGAGCAGTTAGCACGGTTAGCAGATGCTTAGGGGTTAAGCTGAAGTAGGTACAATTGATCCTGGTTTTAATGACTTGGTTTCCTGTTTTCTAATGGCAGGAGACCTCAGAATGCTCTAGGGGTGGTGAAAGGAATGCAGACAAGTTTATTTCTGGGAACCTGTGAAGTGTAGCTTCTTTAAATGCAGGCGACACAGTCGTTGAACTTATAGCCTGAGCTGTCAGAGGATTAGATGTCAGTAAAGAGAATCTCCAACAGGAGGTGTCACAGTCACAAAGCCATCACTCTTGACAGAGCTATCGTCTCTCTCTAATGTGATTTTTACTGAAATTGCCACACTGAATTGTCACTCGTCTGTGACCTGAATAAAACCCCAGTCAAATATATAATGTTTTTAGGGAATTTCAATTATATAGCAAGTATCCTGATGTTTTAAACTGCCCCCCGCTGAGCCCACAGCTGACTGAAATGTCTATGTTCCAAGCTGATCGCATTAGCACACCGGCGATAATGAACTATTGGTTCAGGTTAGCTAATGAGAGACTGAGAGTTTGTGTCAGGTAGCCTCTTCCAGAGCTCCTTAATGACTTGCAGATTCAGAAAGGGATTGGGAATGATTTTCTGTTACTTGACACTCCGGTGCTTCTGAAAATGGGTCCCAGTGGGAAAGGAAACTCAGCCAACGCTCTGCTAATCCATCAGCTTCACAGCTCCTCTTCAATTGAAACTCTGCATTCTGCATTATCCGTTGTCATTATGATGCAAACCCCATTCTTTACATTCAATGCAATTACGCTTATAGACGTCTTCCAGCCTGCAGAGCTTCGTTACAAGCGGTCGGTTGACTTAATCAGCACTCTGTATAAGTGATGATCGCTCTCCGAGAGACCTCTAGAAAATGCGTTGATGTGTTTCTTTAAAGCCTTTAGCTGCTCTATAAATGCACATTGAAAAAAATAAATAAAGCAACAGACTCTGGAAGATGGGTTTGTACTATCAGAACAGAGTACCATTGAGGACCTCTCTCTCTCTCTCTCTCTCTCTCTCTCTCTCTCTCTCTGAAAAACCCAGGAGATGGCCCACAGAATGAATTACCATAGAAAACTGCTCTTTAGAATTTGTATTGGCTTATTTTGGAAAACTTCAAATGAGAAAAGTTCAGACTTGCATAATACAAATCCACAAAGACAAATCAGCGATAGTTGGTGTGCACATGTGTGCATACATGTGTGAAATATAAGAGGTTTTTCAGAATTAAGATCTCAATAGACAAACATTAAGCACTCCATGATGTTTCGACAGCAGTCATTAATTAGTTAATGATCGAATTGAATAGATAATTGATATCCTTGCTTGCATACAGTGTATACACTACAGTGATAATGCCATCAGAAGGAAGCAGACAGGAGAATGGTATATTAGTATTTAATAGCCAGAGATGTAGAGATGACCATGACAAGCTGGCGCTTGTCGTGTGTTAAATGCATACACAGGCTGGTTCTAAAGACACTTGTTCACAGCTATGCACAGAAGACTTGCAAAACCTTCTGGTGTTTCAATTCAAAGGCTATTCCCATTGCAACATCTAACACCCTCTTATTCACAGTAGTCACTTGGGTGTCAATAACATTGCATTTTTTAAATTGGTTTTACCTCCCCAACCCTCGGGAGCGTCAGGATCAATGCATCTTGGCACAGTCAGACACCTGCAATTATTATTATTATTATTATTATTTATTTCTTAGCAGACGCCCTTATCCAGGGCGACTTACAATGGTTACAAGATATCACATTATTTTTACATACAATTACCCATTTATACAGTTGGGTTTTTACTGGAGCAATCTAGGTAAAGTACCTTGCTCAAGGGTACAGCAGCAGTGTCCCCTACCAGGGATTGAACCCACGACCCTCCGGTCAAGAGTCCAGAGCCCTAACCACTACTCCACACTGCTGCCCTGATTGCAATGATTCCCTCACTGTATGACTCGTCCTGCACACCAGGCGGTAGTGCCTGCACTAGGTGAGCCCCTCGGGAACTCACCTCAGTAATAACTGAGTCACTGCTGATAGTGGATCCGGCACTTATACAAACGGTATCCTGTTATGCTTCCAGTATTTCTATTAAAGGCACTCCTGATCGTATAGGGCTATCATTACAGTCTATTTATGTATAGTCTTTCATTCCACATTATACTGTATTTCTATTTGGCTGCAGCACGAGTGTTTTATATGTAGTAACGTCAGAGCATTGCTGTTTAAACATGTAACATTTGCAAGTTCCTAGATGATCTTCATTGCAAGTCACAAGGTGAAAGTGTGAAATTGTCATTATCAGCTAAGGAAGTCAATAAGCAACACAGCCAAGTACTAGGCATAAAACCCCCTGGATTTCAGAACAACCTTTACCTAATGGAAGATAAATACAGCACTAACACTCTTTAAATTACCTTTATCCTTCGGATTGCGTTTGTCAGCTCCCCGGAGGAGATTCACAGTTGTTATAAGCCTCACTCTTTTTCAGACGTGCCTTGGGGTAACTGTTATTTTCACAGATTTAGTCGTCCCCCCCCCCCTCCCCCGTCACCCCCCTGTCAGTCGTTCATTACATTTCTTAAAAAGCATTCCGCCGCACGGATCGTCATCTGCTGTGTTCTCATGAACACACCGTTGCAGGAGCGGGACGTTTGCACTGTTGTTGTTTTGGTTGTTTTCTTTGTTTTTAATGAAAGCAGATCAGATGGGAAGCCTGTAGACTCGACTGAGACCCGATACAGAGTAGCAAACGTGCAGTGGCTTCAATAGCCAGCTTTGTGAGCTGCAAGCTGAAGAGATGCGAGAGGGGCTCTAAACAAGCACCCTGCCAGATGTTCATTTACTAAACTTGATGTGCTGTAGCTACAGCATGCTCTAATCATGATGTGCTGTAGCTACAGCATGCTCTAATCATGATGTGCTGTAGCTACAGCATGCTCTAATCATGATGTGCTGTAGCTACAGCATGCTCTAATCATGATGTGCTGTAGCTACAGCATGCTCTAATCATGGTGTGCTGTAGCTACAGCATGTTCTAATCACGTCCCGTGGCAGGCATCTGAATCTTTATAGCTTCCAGGGGCAATCCTGCTGGCGAATAACTGGCAACGGATCCAGAAACATCATCCTTTTAATGTACAGTAAGTGAAAATGCTAGCTGGAGTTTGGTAAGATTTTGTTTTTTTTAAGGACGATAATCAGATCACGAGACATTATAGAAACAAAGTGGATATGATTATGCAACAGTTCCAACTTCCTAACATGGAACTTGTTTTGGTGGTGTATTGGTGAACGTGCTCCTAATCCATACTTAACATCCATCCACACATGTCAAAGGAAATCCTCCTTCGAACCCTCCCTGCTAAATGTTCTGAAGAGGAGCCTCAGTGAAATCAATAGGTCTCCAGCAGGCGAGGCTTCCACCCTGGAGAGCTGATATTGAGGATGACACCGGCGGGGACATGAACAGATGCTTCTGTCATGAGTGCGCAGTGATCGTGAGTGACAGTGACACTCCACCACAGAGACAGGCGACTTGTCTCTGCCATCGTTCAGCTTCCGACCGACTTTCAGCTATTTCTTCACTTTGTTCAGGAGCCACCAAGCCTCTTTTACTGCTCCTGCGTCGGCTATAAGGGTTTGCAGCGCTGAAAGAGTTACAGGGATGCTTTATATTTCATTTGTTATCTGTTACATAGTCCGCTGTGTGTGCTCTCTTTCATTCTCTATTGCTGTTCCTGTTTAGATTGTATCAAGCTTACTAACTATTCCAGCAAAAACATCCTTTTTCAACCACCGAGAAAGATTCTAGAAGCTGGTTTGAAGTGCGAAACTGATCTTGTATAGAGATTTTTCATTTGCTAACTCAAAGTTGACACACCTGCACAGGGGATAGAAATGACAGTTGCACACCTCTAGTGGTCATTTCTAAAACTTCAGAAATTCTTTCCGGAAGAAGCCATCGCGTTTAAAGGTTTATTGTTTCTTGGGAATTCAGGGAGTAGCTTTTAAAGTGTCCTACATTTGTCCTTATTTTTTTTCATGATGTTTATTTTTTGGTATTTGTTTTTTTTACAGTGATTCTCATTTTAATTTGACAATAACATTATCAGAGCAAATCTCATCTTCGAAAACCTGCTGGTTAAAAGCAATTCCCATGCAATTACTGTTTTTATTGTTTACCATAATGAAGGAGTTAACCTCATAATAATGTGATATTGATTGCTGGCAAGGTAGATTAGGATAATTGAAGCTAATTAAATCTCACGGCTTCACAGCGCTGTACTGTACTGTGCAAAGGACAGGATTACAAATAGACTTCTCTTGAAACAAATTGTGTTTTTGAGTATTTAGTAAGCAACGAAAGAAAGAAATTTGACCTGATTATATCAAAGTTGGGTGTAAAGGAGACCAGACCCAACTTTCTCGCGCCTGCAGAGACTCTGGTAATGGAGCGATCGATCCCCTGTTTCTGTGACACAGCGGGATGGAAAGGTAGCAGGAGGCTGTCCTTGATTCACACTGAGGTTCAACACATTTCCAAAGGGTTTCAACCTCCTATCATTCTCCATTACTTCTAAAGCTTCGGCTGGGATAGTCTTCCGAGTGCCTTTCTTCCACCTGGCTCAGCTCACTGATACAATGTGGAAAAGAATCCTTGAGCAACATTGCACTGAAAATCAAAACTGATACCTGGTGCCTCGAAAGAATGACAAATCAATGAAAGACGCCCTGTTTCCTAGACTGCTTAGAGGAGATACCTAACGCAGCGCAGTTTGTCTTGCTGAGGACCAGGAAGCACTTTTTGTATACCAATTGACATTGACAAATAGTTTCTCCGACAAAATTCTTTCTTGACTAACTGTAGCGGGCCTTGCATGCTAAATCATACGGGACTACGGTATTTCTATGGATGCCAAGAGCTGGAGCAGTCCTACAGTATTGCTTTCGCATTTCATCCCATCTCAGCACAGAAGCTATTACAGAGATGAAAGAGCTGGAGAGACAGGAGGGTTTCTTGCGAACCAACAAAGGGGGTTTTAATGGATTGCTATTCAGCTAATCACAAACTCATATTGCACCACAGCGACTCTCTGGCCCTGCTGTATATTATAAGCATTTCAATGTCTTCTCAGGGAGTAATTTGCATTAGTTATCAGCTACCCCACATTTCTTTCACATACAGACAGGGGTCTCTTCAGTGTTTTGTCCCAGGAATATATTTGATCTGTTGTATGGAAAGATATAGCTACTGTACATATGACCAACTTTACTCAACGGATCCATTTCATCAAAGCCAAATGTTAAAAAATGGTTTTGCTCCCAAATCACAATGAAAGAGGCATTTGATAACACATCTCTACACTACAGCATAGCGTTGTCATTCCTGGATCTCTATACGGGTCATGTTGAAGACTTTAACTGACGTGTTGCAGCTATGAAGTGGCATGGGAGGGGATTACAGATGTACGTGAGGCAATCTCAATGGAAGCGGTCAGTTCTTTGCTGCCCTCTAACCACAAGTTCTTTCTCCCCCACACAGAGACAGATAGGAGTTATCTACTGCATGTAGCCATCACACCTCGGAGCCTGATTATGTCAGCTCTCAGATGCTAATCAAGGCTGGGCCCAGTCAGCACAGCTCAGTACTTGAAAGGAAAATCAGATTCTGTAAGAAGTGGCGTTGGCATCTCAGAAAAGCCGCGGTAGAAAAATGCTTGTGCCATCAAGATACATTTAAGTGATATTATATTTCCTATGAAATAAGACACAATATATATGTTATACTGCCATCCTTAACGCAAGCTCATAAAGAACTGCTGCTCTGGTTGAATGAGCCCTGCTGGGGCCAGAACCCGTTTTAACTGCAAGATTGCAAATGTGTTCCATACACCACGCAATTTCTTTAGCAATAACAGTTGCAATAACAGTTTATACGCCATGAAAGAGTATCAATCATCAGATGGACTTCCCTTGATCAACATCATTAAACACTGCTAAAGCCTGCATGTATTTTATCAATGAAAGAACATTTCCATGTATTTTCACAATATTTACAATGCAATAGCTTGAACCATTGGTAGTTACCCTGTTATTACAATGTAATTACATGCACATTGATGCTGTACAGTTAGGTGTAGCCCTATTGCACATATAAACCGTTCCACAGCAGGACTGAGTACTAGGCTGATACTACAAGCCTCTCTCTCTACGAATACCAGCCGCCTTGCTGTCAACTCAAGAAGCCTGGTAATTAGCGAAGACCTTCAGTCCTCCCAGGAACAGGTAGACTTTTTTTTAGCTCTCCCTTTGCATCGTTTATCATGTATCCTGTACGTGAGCATTCCAATCTCTCGGAGCCAAAACGCTCCCACTCCTACCGTCAACATCAGCCGCTTCCTAATGAGCTACACAGGGAATAGTGATCAAAGGACAAGACGAGGCTCCTTTGCAAAGAGATTCGGGTTTGTTTCTGAACCACTCTTGACAGCTAAACACCTGGATCTCTGGCAAGTCCCACGTTAGCAATGAAAACATTCGCTTTGGCTCAACATGTGTGTGCTCCGGTAGTTAAAAACCAGTCCATCAAGATATAAAGAATCTGCTTGCTGTGGCAACCAGTCCCTTTAGTGGGGCATTCCGTACCCTGTACACATGCTGTTTATGTCCAGATGGACTGGTTTACAGCGAGTGTAACTTTCATCTCTAGTTCTGGAGTTCATAAAGTTAGCTTAAACCCTTCAACGCCCACAAGGAGTAATATATAAATACTTAATCGACACTTTGTGGATGCTTAACAGAGTATGTGAAATATACCGACAAGGCATCGTGGAGCACTTTATAAACTGCAAAAAACAACGTTTGCAGAGACTTTATTATTGGGGGTACAGCGGGGTTCAACGTTTTGCTTTGAGTTCTGAAATAAAAGTTATCTTAAAAGTTTGGTTTTTGCTATTGTAGCAAACGTACTTGAACTCCATAAAGCCGGCACTCAAATTAAAGAGACACAGCAGGTCCCCAGCCTGGATAAAAGGATGAGAGAAACCTGGAGATGAGTGACCTGCGACAACCCGGCCCTGCCATAAAACATCCGCTAAATCAGTGAGACTGTGAGTCCTGCTGGATACTCACTCAAGAGTCTTTAAGAGTGAGCGGACGCGGTTCCAGTTACTATATAAACGTGGTAATAAAACCCTATTAGGTCCCTGCGTGTCATACTGAATATTTTAGTTTTAATGCATACTTGCATATTCTGTTGCTATTACTTGCAATTACTCCTCCACATTTTCTCTGCAGTGATAAATACACAGACGATAACTCATGAAAAATCATGACATAATGAATAGATTTTATTGTCATCTAGGGGTGACTGTGATAACAATAAAGCCTAAAGGTGCCCTGGAGTAGAGCCTGATTTGAACGATACAGGGCTAATAATGTATCTGCAAGGCTGTATCTGTAACACTGCAAACAAGATGAGGTAGCCTTTACATTACATGATAATAATACATAGACATCAAACCACACGAGTGGTGTATATTTAAAAAGACCACATTTACTAAAGATTGCAGCAATATTCCTGAAAACCTGCTCTCGTCTGTGCCAAGAAATATCAGTAATATACCAGACTGTCTCAAAACAAGAAAAGACAAGTCAAATAAAAAAACACATTTTCCTTAGGCTTCTTTTTATTGTGAAGTTTTTAAACCATTCCGAGTCGCTGCTGGGTAATACTGCATGTAGGTCAGTGAGATGCATGGCTCAGCATGCTTGGCAGCAATGACCAAACCTCATGCCATTATCCAGCAGTGAGGCCACTGAACCCAGGCTAAAGGTTCTGAAGATATGCAGAGTGCTGTCGAATGGAACGCCTTGTCAAATTACTATGCTGGGGGCATGGATCGCACTCAAAAGCTGGCGGAGTGTGAGTGTGTGAGTGCATGTGCGTGTGTGTGCGTGTGTGTGTGTGTGTATGTGTGTGTGTGTGTGTGTGTGCGTGTGTGTGTGTGCGTGTGCGGGGGGGGGGCGTAGGGGTTGGGGGGTTGGGGTGTAGAGACTGCATAGAGCCCAAAGGGAGGCTTAATTATTGCTCTCCCCTCGCGTAAGCAAAAGACAGTTCGACAACACAATTTTTCTTATCCCTAAACAATGCCATTTAAGAGAATGTGGAAATATGGCTTTATAGCAGCACGAGGTTGAAACAGAGGGTTTGGAATGGCCTGGTCCAACAATCAGTTCAGTTCGTCTTTTTGTACTGAAACAATCTAAACGGCAGCTGTCCATCACAAGCTGCTTTGCAATGCAGACCCATCTGGGATCCTTATTAATTGCCTGGATTCGATTTGTTGTGGAGATGGATCATTCACGTTTCCCCTGACTCTTGGAACGTAAGCAGTAATGCTAGTTTGATAGATAGCCTCGGTAATTAAAAACCCTCGTCGAAGAGTGACAGAATGAAAAAGCATCAGGATTCTTGGATTCGTTATTTTGAAAAGTTGTAGCCCGAGCAATTCGTGTTACAGTTTAGCGCTGTCAATCACCGGGGAGAAATGAATAACGGGGCTGCTGTGTACTGAAATGCATGTAAACAGAACAACAAATCAGTCCCTTTGTCTTGCTGACCGTGACCTTGACAGAGATTACTGTGCCGTGGTAAACATGCATAACAATTTAGCAGCTTGCCATGTCTTCCCATGCTTTTACCATGCTTTACCATGCTGCCACTGTGCTTTACCACATTGTCCTTTTACCATGGACTGGTACAGGTTTCTCATACAAGCTTGAAAGGAAATCTTTGTATCAACCACACTGCCTTCTTTTGAAAAATGAAGTAATGCAAGCTCCGGCTGCAGAAAGCCTTGCTGCCTGGCCTGTGTAACCGTGCTGGTGTACAGAAGCAGTACCTTGGTATTGAAAGTGAAAGGACCCAGCGTGGGGGAGCTGGAAGCTCTGGAAGCAGACTGCCACTTGGTTGCTCCAGCTCCGCACCACTAGCCCCTTCATCAGGATGGACTCGTTGGCCAGGACGGCCGGCTCCTGCCCTCCCAGGTCCTCCAGAGTGACCGTCTCCCCTTCCAGCAAGCTCACGTTCAGGACCTGTGGAGAGGTAATGACAGGGCGGTCAGCTCCCTGTATTCTGCTCCTGTCGAAGCCCCCGGCCGTGATGACCCACTAATAATCACATGATGGTACCCCTGTCATGAATCTTGTGCGTCAAATCCCCTTGATATTGTATTACATGATATAAATAATCTTTCCCCCTTTAGAACCGCTTACATTCATATACCTTTATTTATATTGACATTCTTATTCTGTGTTCTAGGGAAGGATGCAGTCTGATCAAATTAGATGCCATTTCAGTCAATCAGGTAAACAGACGTCAAGCTGCCCCTGGAAGACAACAGAAAGGAATACACCCGGCGTTCGTTTTGTTTTTCTATTAATCACCTGCTAAACAGTTACCCCAGCCGAACGCTCTGCGCCAATTCAGCAAAACGCTTTTGACATGCTGTTAAATTTGCATCGCCGTAATTCATGTTGTCACGCTTCGCCTGATTTGTGGTATTAATTCAGATGACAGTCCCCATCATCCCGGGTTCAATTTACATCCCAGGCAGTTCTCTCAATGTCTGCCTAAAGAAACAAGACACTTGAGGAACGCACTCACTCCTCCTGTGAGATTGCCCCAGATAAACTAGAAGCACCAAAAGGTTTTTTTTTTTTAAGGAAAACATTGCACAGGGAGCACACATTTACTAGTGTATCCTTTCACCTTGTTTTAATTGTGCAATGCAATGAAACGGATACGACAAGTCTCCCCACTCGCTCCTATTAAAGCTGCCTCAGACCACATATTTCAATAGACCAATCAGCAGCATTCCTGATATATCCCCAGTCTCCATCCCAGTGACGTTTAGAACTCTCGATCCATGGGTCCAAGGGTTTTGTTTTTTTACAGGAATGTGTCTGAACCAAAATAGGAGTGTCATATTAAGTGAAAATGTTCTTTTTAATTTTATTTATTTATTCTCCTATTCAATTAGACATTTCCATGTGTGTTTTTTCATGTTTTTTAAAATTAAAAAAAAATGGCAATTTCCGGGCTTAAAATGAACATGGAGACACTAGCGATCCTGTGCTATGAAACCGTCTCCTACATGACAATGACCTCGATTGAGGTCCGCGAGCCCCACAGTGCTTTATTAACGCTGGATATGGAGGGATGACACATGTTCAAGATAAAGATTATTACCAGGAGCGATTGAACGAGACGCATGCTTATTTGTTTTAAAAGCAAGCTTCATGTGGTAGCACGTCTTGTGTCACCCAGATAGCGTGATTAATGTCTAGCTGTTTCCACGATCAATACATTCATCCCAGTCAGCATAAAACAGCAGGGCTCTGGGTGGATCTTGCAATGTCATGTAAGCTTATAAGACCTTGATGGCAGTTTAAAAGACACGGCCTGTAAGAAGAATTAAAACATGTGGTATTAGTGGATATGTGCATTTTTTCATTTGCTCTGAATTAACTTTTCTTTTTTATTAAAAAAAGCACCTGTAGATCGAGAGGAGCATGCAAGCAATATAATTGTCTTTATCGTAATTAGATTTATATTTACACAATATAATAAAACGCGATGCAACCTTAAAACGCATACAAAAATCAATCTGTAATTCAAGACAGCATAGCACGGGGGGGGCAGCCCTGGTCCTGGAGAGCCGCAGGGTCTTCTGGTTCTCAATCACTTTATTAATTAGTCAACACTAATATTTTTTCCAGGTCTTTAATAATTGATGATTTAAAGATACCCAGAACACCTGCAGGATTGTGGCTCTCCAGGACCAGGGTTGGCCACCCCTGCTGTAGTATTATTTTTCACAGAAGAGCACTCTGTTATCCTGCTTCCCTAAAACCCTGGCCTGGCTTTGATTCCAATACCCCTACAGATGCGGGACACCACTGGAAACACGGGATCTCATTCAATCATATGAAGAGATCTACAACCTCCAATGATCTTTACTGCAAGCCAAAAGCCGTGCAGATTAACCTGATTGCTTGTGCAATGCGTTGTCCTGTTCCCCATGGGCAGTAGAAGGAGTCTGGACAGATGAATGAATGGACGAAACCAAGGAATCTGATGACGAATCACTGCTTAAAAATGCATCTAAATCTCAAATGGTTTATAGTTTGAGAAGCAATAAGAGTAAGTGGGTTATCGTCATTGCTACATAGTTTGATTAAATGCTTATCATTTAGCACCACAAAATATATTCGGTACAATTCTAAATGACAGCTTGCCTGGAGTATAGTCATGGATTCATTGCTGCATACACACTGTACAGATAAAACTGGACAGTCAACAAGATCTACTTTCTGATAAACTGCAGTGTACAGGAAGAATGTATTGAACAGCCAGACCATTACATTTCAATGTAAAAATGAACATCCTAAACGGCCTGTTGAAAAAAGGGTTTAGCTCAGAATTGTTATCTTAAAAAGGTGACATTTATTCCATGGATAATCCGTCTGAGCTGTAATCCAAAGTAAATGGTTATTTTTTAAATGTAATCACGTTAGATAGGGCGCACTGAATTTAGGAGGATATTCGTAATGTTTCAAACTTAGCTCCTGAACCGATAATCTAATCTAAGACTGGCAGACTTTACACTTGACATGTTTCAAATGAATTAAGAAAACCAGCTTCCGCTGTTTGCCTTTCCAGACGTGCGACTAAACCTTCTCTTAAACAACCAGAACTAAAATAAAAATAAAATAAAAATAGAAATAAAACAACGATTTTGTATTTCAGGATATTTAAATATGTAGATAAAGCTGACATTTCTTACCCACAGGGGTTGGTTGGTTCAGCTGAAAGTTTTGGAACCAGTGCTTTACAAATGCAGGGTTTAATATAGCCTGCTTGTGTGTAATAAAGTCAGGAATGCATTTCAGTCTCTGGATGGGAGAAACCCTTCAATGCAAGGTAGACAGTGACTTGTTTATCAGCGCAGCTCTTGTACACACTCAACATTCAAGGCTTTAATAGGCTGCTTATTGACAGTCTGTGAAGGATATGCCTATAAGAAATAGAGAAAATAATGGCCCAATGAAGCACCCCTGAGAATGTCTTTCTACACAGAAGAGAAGGCAGATTTGGAAAATAATTGAGGTCAATTTGTGGTTGCACGTGCAATAGCTCAGGAGAGGTTAGCACACTCCTTTTAATAGAAGTAAATTGCAGTCTAACAGCATGTCATAGGAGCTCCAGCAACAAGAGGCTTGATCAGTGTGAATAGCAGCTGAAAGTGTGTATTACGTCTAATCATTAACACTTGTTCATGTAGTGATGCTGCTGTACCTTGGAAATGGAATGAAAAGCAGAATCACTGGGATGATTCCTGAGAAAGGCCTGTATCAAGTGTTTGAAATCTAAACTATGATATTCATTGGACTGAAATAAAAGAATCCATAAAGAATCTTTCAGTGTAAATTAAAGGATTGCATTGATCGGAAATGTAAAACGCTCCTCTGGTTCAGTGTTCTTGAGAGTCAACACAATCAATATGTGGCTTCACTTTGCCTCCTTCACACATAAGATTTTGCAATTCAGAAATGATGCACCTTCAAGCTGAAGTTTTCCAGATATCCGTGGAAACTATGAGGAGATTCCAATTCCGTTGTAATGTATAGGGGCAAACTGCTCAGAAAGCAGGGAGTAGGGAGTAACAGAGAGGAGCCATTTCTGCATCTTTGTTGAAACGTGCAGCTTTAACAATTTGCAGGCTTTCGACAGAGTCGTGTGTTGAAGACACCCTTAACAATCTTCACAACCACTAATACAGTACAGAAGAGTTTCCTTGTGAAAGCTGTAACACGAGCACAGTGTATCTAAAGGGTTAATGTGGGTCTCGGAGCTGGAGCTCTAAGCAGGACATGAAGAGAGCAGCCAGGTCAATGTTCAGGGCGTTCCACCTGGATTCCAAATGCACTGCTCTTGTCTTTGCAGTGCGCTGTATTTCTGAACTGTGGCATGGGACCGGTGTTACTAATACACTTGAAGCCTGACCATATAAAACGCATGAAAACTGTTTTCGGCAAAGTGCAAAAAGCTAAATGCAGAGGTCAGCCCCCTTAGCCTGCACAACATGACTGTGTTTAGTGCAGTAAAGACTGATGGAGATGCGGACATGGCCAGCTCTGTCAGCTTTGATCTTCGCAAAACAAAAAGCAAAACATCTTCTGACAACAGTGGGAAGCAAGCAGAGAGCTGGAGCCGAGATGAAAGGTTAGGGGTCAGAGAGAGCTTGACTGGCCTGAGCTCGCTGTTTAAATAGCCCTTGGAGGCCAACATACCACTGCAAAGCTGTGAAAACGAGGCTTATATGGTAATATTATCTCTGAGAAAAGTTTGCTGTGCATTTCCTTGCTTTAGCACTGCAAGCTTTCGCTGTGCTTTGTAACATTTGCTTTGCTTTTACCAGTGTACTGCAATAAAGTAGTGGTTAGGGCTCTGGACTCTTGACCGGAGGGTTGTGGGTTCAATCCCCAGTGGGGGACACTGCTGTTGTACCCTTGAGCAAGGTACTTTACCTAGATTGCTCCAGTAAAAACCCAACTGTATAAATGGGTAATTGTATGTAAAATAATGTGATATCTGTATAATGTGAAATAATGTATAATGTGATATCTTGTAACAATTGTAAGTCGCCCTGGATAAGGACGTCTGCTAAGAAATAAATAAAATAAATAATATGGGTTCCTAAGCAGCTGTTCCAGTTACAGAAAGCATATTACAAGCACGTGCTTACTGACTGAGTTGCGCACATTATGTCACAGCTCAAATTATTAGGCTAAACTTGTATAGCAGTTGAGCATGAAGTTAGAAATTCATAATGTTTAAATATGGCAATCCCCATTGCAAACCTTTTAACTGTATAACAACACCGTTGAAGGTCCCTGTCTGATCTATTGTGCTGTTCTCTGAATTCACAAATGTGACATATAGGGGTCTTTGCCTTGAACTCCATGCACTGCTGCGTGTTCAGAATTCAGAACCTCGCGGATTGAAATGAAATAAATAGATTTCATTTATTAATAAAATACGGAACGCTTCCCTAATTAACTAGACCGCTGCTTGCAGAAGAAGAGGGCCGTTGGGAAATTGGAAGTGTGTAAGACAGAGTTTTGACTACTAATTAAAGATAGTAATTAAGAAGGAATGAAGTAAATGATGTAGCACCAGAAGCATCTGTTCTAGCAGGAGATCTGGGATCCTAAGAGAGATTGCTCTGAAGCAGCTAGCTGATGCACCAGCATCAATGTTGAGGTCACTAGAGGTAAATGCCAAGCTGCTAAATATAAGAGGCTCTGTATCACTCATGCTGCCACAGAGGAGTCGCATTGCAGGTGCTCCTCCTCGTACTCCTGAAATCCATTCCTGTGAACCACTTAGTGTGTGTCAAGTGACGAAATCCCTCAGAACAGGGACACAACAGGAACATCTGCTGGGTCAAGCCACAGACACAGAATGCACAAAATACTGTAGCAAATGAAGGTAGGCACAAGGTGCTGAAATGAGAAGGGAAGCCAAACAGACATGGGAAAATGCAGGAGGATTTCACAGTTTTCCATTCTCATGCGGTTCCTTTGACATGTGTTACCAGTTTTGCCGATGCATACAACTGCACTGTGCTTTGCTCCTGGTGCACACTAGTCATCTTTTGTAATGGACAATGTTAAAGGGAAAGTGATTGAAGCCATAGTGTGGCTTTATTCTCTGTTGTATAGTATAGCGCTATTCAAACATACGCCACATTCCTTTTTAAACAAAAGTGGAAAAAAAGCCTCCTGATTGAATGTAGCCATGAAAGTGTTTTGTAGGTTGTTTTTTTTTTGTTTGTTTCACTATACAGTTCCACAGGCTTCAAGATCATAGAAAGCATGATTTGCCAAACTGCATTTAAATCAGTTTTGAAGCTAATCCTCCCGTCTGTGTTTCTAATATTCTAAAACCCAGCTAGTGCTTGAAAACCTCTGATCAGTAATGCTCTTTCCAGGTGTGATTGTTTTAGATTTAAACCTTGCACAGCTGAAGCCTGCAGGTATGGTGCAGGGAAGCATTAAACACAAGCGCAGGTGGAGAGGGCTGCCGTACACAATCCTGCTCTGGCTTATCTAAACACTCATTAGGTCCTTCTTGAAAATCCCTTTGTGTTTTTTACATGCAATTTGTTATTTCCCAAAAAAGCAGTCGGAAGCAGGTTCTTCTCTCGGTTTTGCCTGATGTGATCTATCTACTGAACAGATGACAAGCCTTGCAGCATTAATCACCACTTTCTAAAAGTGCTTGCTGTGTTCTCTTCACATCATAAGAGGCAGGTGTTCCAGACTCTCCAGCTAATAGTTACCAGAAATGTTATTGTGTGAAAGTCACACGTATTCCTTCGTATCACATGCTTGTCATCCCTAATCACGCTGGAACAGTGGTCCTTAATTATTACATTGAGTAGCAAACTGCACACTGAAAATAGCTAAGGCTGAAGCTCTTAGAACTGAACCCTTTGCATTCCTATCCAATCCAGCCATTTCACTATACCTCTCAGCTGACAAGACTCTTTGATATTTCTATCCCGTGCAGTGCTCAATAACCTAGTTCTTCATTGGCAGGTACTGAAGATCAAATGGACCCTCACCCACCCCAATGAGAGGCATCTCTCTCCAGTTAGACTGCACATGAACAGTGTCGTATATTCACATGTACAGGACAGGCAGCCCCCCGTGATTCTCCCAGACGGTGCATTCATACGCTTTCCGTGTTCACAGGAATCTCATTTTGCCATTCTCCTCTGCATTTCCCATTTCATTATCACTGCAATCTCTACATGCGGTTCAGAAAATTGGTTTTAAGCGATGCGCTTGAATAAAAAAAAACACTGTTGTCTAAACAAGACACCGGTTATGTAAAACCGTTCATACCCTGCATTGTATAAATATTTAACAATAACAAAGTCATTGTTGAACTGTCAGCTGCACGAATCTCCAGCGTAGTTATTGTGAGTGCAGTCAAGTTTCAGATCTTACCAGAGTGGAGTATCAGTAGCAGTGTGGAGTAGTGGTTAGGGCTCTGGACTCTTGACCGGAGGGTCGTGGGTTCAATCCCTGGTTGGGGACACTGCTTCTGTACCCTTGAGCAAGGTACTTTACCTAGATTGCTCCAGTAAAAACCCAACTGTATAAATGGGTAATTGCATGTAAAAAAATAATGTGTAAAAAATAATGTAATTGTATGTAAAAATAATGTGATATCTTGTAACAATTGTAAGGTCGCCCTGGATAAGGGTGTCTGCTAAGAAATAAATAATAATAGTAACAGTAACACAATAGTGTGATAAATGTAGGGCAGCACCTTGTTCAATATAAAGCAGATATTTACATAGTAGTTACTTAGCAAATACATGTGCACTTACACATCATTACAAAGTTATGATGCATAGTTACAATGTACTTCATGTGTAAGTACACAATTGTATCAGAAAAGGGTTAGGTTTAGAGCTAGGGTTAGGGATAGGGTTTGGGTTATATCATGCAACACGTTTTACACATGAAGTACATAGTAACTACGCATCATTAGTTACTATGTACTTATTGGGTAAAACTTTTTGTTGTACACATCAAGCAGATTTGGGTTGCATAACAGATTAATGCTCGATCCTGTCTGAACTTAGTTATCCTGGTTTTCGAATGCAGAGGGAATATCATTTCCCGGTAGAAACACAATTACTTTTAGTTTTTTCCTCTGGGTTCCCTACGCTGCCCTGGTTGCACCTAAAGGGATTTAAAATCAGCAGACTAATCTGTGGAGTGATGGTAAACCACAGGCTAGGTAACTGTACTCCACCAGCTTGCCAGTATATGTACAGTTTATATCTCTGCTCCAGAGGAAAGCGCCCCTTACTTATTTGTGCAATATTTTCAGTGCTATTACAGATCTAGCTCTGTGATTTTGATGTAGTGCCCCAATGAATCAGGAACGACTGTATGTTTGTTTTCGGTGCAATTAATGAATTAAAAAAAGCCTTGTACCTCACATATAAAAACTGCTGTGCCAACATCTAAACACACGTCTCTGAGATGAATGAAATCACCTGCTGGCTGCGATCTGTTTTTCTATCTGTTGTTTTTTGTCCCACATGACAGGTAAACATTTAGAACCTGAAACGATTTAAGTGGTGTGGAAATGCGCATTCATTTATTTTAGGACAGTATTTTGTTTAAAAAAAAAATTACAGCAATTTGCATGGAATTTACTTAGCGCACACACACACACACACACACAGACAGACACAAAGATAATTAGGAAGGAATCTGTTTCCTCAATGCAGCTTTCACGAAGCACAATGCTGGGCATTTCCTCCCCATTATAAGCTCCTGATTGTGTTTAAAGGTTCCTGAGACAATGTATGCGGGTGCTCAAGTGTAACTATATGTTTCCTCCACAGTGTGCCTTGTTCATTTGCTTACTGAATGGAGAGCAGTACGTCAGTGACAAAGCCTGCCACATTTTATTCTTCATCATGTCAAGGTTTATGGGGTTCAATGTCAAATGCATTTCGTTTTCAGCTGTCAGAATGGGACCAAATTAAAATGAAAGTGCTTGAATCGATAGAGCAATTCCTCCAGCGTTAGACAGCTAAAGGCTTTGTTTATTATCAATGGGCTATTGATCCCCAAGTCTCCACGGGTGTACTGGCACAGGAAGTGGCAGAAGCAGAGTGTTGCTCTCTGCCCTGTTAGTGGTAGGCACTGGCTGCTGGTGATGCACCACGGAACAAAGTGAAGAGAAACTATGTGGCAAACAGTACGCCAGCATTCTGAGCATTGCGGTGTGATCCTCAGATTGCTGGCAGTGCCCAGGACTAACCACCACTAAACATACATAGCAAAATAAAAATCACCTTTACACAAGGATTTCAGCTTTTTTCAATGCAGGTATTAATGACAGCAGCTAATGACCGATTTCTTTAATAACAGGTGATTGCATAATGTTTGCCAACTGATTACACAACATGGTAGGAATCCTAATTTGTTTTGGTCTGGTTTTCATAATGATACACCATCCCACATATAAATCTATAGTAACTTACAATCCACTGGAAATCAACAAGGATGGCCTTTTAAAATCTCTGCTTGCTACATAAACAGTAGGTACAGTAGTATTTTCATACTGATGAAATCATGTTTTCCAACATATATTTGGAACAATATTAAAAATTAAAAAAACAATAACATATAAATCTAACACACATGTGCGTATAAAATACTAAAAATCAACTTGTCATTTTGTATATGCAGTTTAAAAAAAGGGCTCCTTCAAGTAAACAAGCTGTTAAACAGTGGCATTATTCAAATTTCAGATGGACCAGGTGTGGCATTCATCTGATGAGCCAAACACACTTGGGTAGCCTGTACCACTGAAGAAGCCCTGTAATTCACACTCACAACTACTGCAAATGATACTCCACTATTCCCCTCGGGAGAACAAGGAGATGATATGAATATAAAACAGCATTCATGCCATCCACTGAAAGAGTGCTGTTTAATTTGCCCCCCCTGTAAGTGTGAAGGCGAGTGGTATGTTGGAGAGAGAGGCATGATCACCGAGCCTGACGGGCACATTTGCTTGAGTATCTCGCTGAGATTTAATTTCTTGAGTACACCTAGAGGAATTTTAAATGTGGCATCAGAAAAGCTTTGGAAGCGTCCTCTGCTCCCTTCCGTTCCTGATGTCCTGTTTCACCTCTCCTCTCAGCATTGGCGCTGAATATATAATGAACATCTCTCACTCCTCTCAGTCTTGAACAGACCTCGTGGGAGCCGTGTTCTTCTGACTCCCTCTGCTTTATTCAACTTCCACTCAGCTTCGCACATTATACTGCAGAGGAATAATGTGAAATGATGTGTCTTCTTTCTTTAGTTGTAAAACACAGAGGGAATACATTACAATAATGCTGACAAAAGGCTGCTGCCAGAGGTCTATAAACTTGGCTTTGCATTGCTGGGTTGCAAAGCTCTGGTGTCAAAGTAAGACAGAGCAGCAGGCTATAAATCCAGAACTACTGGCTTAGATCTGCAGCTGAAAACCTGCACAGATGTCATAAGGGCAGCTGAATTAGTGAAGGGTCCTTACACAGTAAAGCCCAGTACATGTGCAATTTACTGTTGTAATGGCTTAACTGTACATAGAGACTGATCTTACAAAATAGTTTGTAAATCCAATCTGATATGAATTAGTTAGATTTAGCAGGTCTTACATTTTTCTAATAAAAATAAAAAAAGACAAACACATTATGATAAATGTTTGATTTTTGAAATGGTATTTTCTTTTTCAAAGCTACAAACCAGTTATCGATCTTTCCACATATTTCAATGATAAATTCAGCAAGTGAGGTGGGGATGCATATTGGCTTTGCACATTGCACTGAAGCTCATAGGTGAAGCCTGTGCAACACTGATATACTTCCCCACCTCACTCCCCCACAATCACCCTTTAAAGAGTCTTTTCAAATTAAATTTTGCTGGAATAGTTTGTGAGCTGGGTACATAATAATCTAAAAAGAAACAACACTATACAGAACACATTTAATAGGTTATGACACAGATAATACGTTTTATATAATACAAAGTAGCCCTTTTAATCTCTAGGTCAAGGAGATGCAGAATCAATAACTAAGAGCCAGGATGAATCAGGAACATAATATGAGAAGACAAGAGTCCTCATCAAAAGAGGCTTAACTAAGACCTCAGTCATCTGTTCTTTACAATGGAAGGCAAGAATAAGGATTGTTTGTTTTAACATTCAATGAAACGGAAAATAAATTATCGTGCGCACAAAGCCAATCTGTGCAGCGAGTTTATTACAGTGAAACACAGGACATTAAATACAAGACCGTTTCTACTTGAGTTCCTTGTTTTTTTCGGATAAACATTTTATTTAGAGAGATTTTCTGAAATATGTTTAAGAGCCTGAAAAGCCAGGGATTTGAAATAAATTACTTTTCTGCATAATGGCATTTGGGTTACCAATTTGAGTGGCTTTAAGATTATACGCTTATCTGAAAACAGTGATTAATTAGTGCTGAGTTTCAATAGACTTAGCTTTAATGGGCTAGTGTACATGCACAGACACAGAGGCCTGGGGAGGGTGGTATGGCTCATGCAGCCAGGCTGTTGGGAAAGCGGTTTCCTGGCTCTCCTGCTGCAGGTTATCAGAGATTTAAAAACATGACTCTCAGCAGAGTGGAGTGAAGCACTAGTGTGGCACTCAATGTACATTCTCTTAGAAAAGAAGGTTCCTTCGAGCATTCTAAATGGAACCATTGGAACCACATTGCATCAAATTTGGAACCCAATCAGGAAATACAAAGTAAACATGTGCTGGATTAAGATTCTAGTGGGGCCAATATGGAAACATGTGCTATTGATCAGAAACTTGACATTAGTGTTATTATTATTATTATTATTATTATTATTATTATTATTATTATTAATTTCTTAGCAGACGCCCTTATCCAGGGCGACTTACAATCGTAAGCAAAGTGTTATTTTGTCCCTGTCCACTTTTGATGTGTCCAGTTGACACCAGTTGGTTTTATAGTGTTTTTACACACACACTGCCCAGATCTCTCAGTACAGTACATCAATCAGACAAAGCAAGCATAAGACCGAACAAATCCAAAAGAAGCCACCCTCACTTGAGTAAAGCACTCAGCATTTGATGAGAGCCTGTTATGAGTCCTGGGGATCCTTACATTATTCAACCAACTAAAAACACTTTTCCAAAGACTTTTCACTGAAATGCTTGTCAAAAAAAACGAAATTGTTTCTTTTTAGCTCTTCTATAATTCTCACGATTTTATTGGCAAGGATAAACATTCGGTTCACTTCTAGATTACACATAATTTCGGGCATATCATATTCATAATTACTATGGAGATTGCATTGCTAGGTGGAGGGTTCTAGTAGGTTAATAGCACAATGATTTTCACATGTCTGTGCATGCAATTTCCTTTCAGACAACAAACCCATCAGATGAGTAAACTGCTTGTTTAAAAACGTAGCGAACATTGATCTGAAGCCCTGGAGCAGCCTCTGCATGCAAAGCTCCATTGAATGAAAGTATTTCCACAGATAGTTGCTTTTTTGGCTATTATTGGAAATGGATAAAGAGGCACATCATTTCTTCATGCTGTTTTATTGCTCCTGTGTTGCTGGTAACCAGCTACAGTTGGGAATTTGAATACATATTAAAATGGTTATACAGTCTTAATACAGCTGAACAGCAGATCACTCACATCAATGCATGAAGAGGCATGACTGTGTCAAGCCACAAACCTTGTCAAAATCTCAGAGGTGCTCCTGAATGATCCTGGGACGTTTACAATCCTATTAAGAGCGTCCAAAGCATGTTTTAAACGTATCATCAAGGCAGCAGCTCAGGGTTACTCAGGTCGAATGTTCATTGGCAACAGGGACAATTAAGGAAGGCTTTGGCTGATCAAAGCAGAAAGCTTATTAAGTACCCTAAGTGCATCTTTGTGTTTTCATGCTCTGAATCCAATTCCTCATGTTGTGTAAATGGATCCAATATGTTATCTGCTAATTGAGCATCAAGCTCTTCAGCATCGACACTCTGGAGAGAGAGGCCATCACAACTGTACCTTTGCCCAAAGAACTGAGTTGGAAAAGTCTCCCTAAACACGTCAGTCTGGGAGATGTGTATTTGGCAAGCGGAGGCTTGTCCGACACACAAGATTACGAAACAATTACAAGAGCGCCTTAGTGTTCTTGTAATGAAGTGGTGCGGATCCTGCTGTTCAACATTAGACTCTGACTAAACAGAAGGCTGTCTGAATGTTGCATGAGCGAAAGTGGAAAGCATGGGGGAAATGGTTGAGATCGAGGTCTTGCTTTTTCTTAAAAGCTTTGTCATCACACTAAGAACCGCTGGAAAACCCTGCAGCCATTAATGTGTCATTAGAAATGGAACAGTTCTATTGATGCTTTGCATTCCACTGTGTGACATCATGCATTGTAAATCAACTCAATGCCTGGATCCTTATTTATTTATATATATATATATATTTGATTGCAAATCACAGATTTGTCTATTGGAGCCCAGGACAGACATATGAACTAGAGTTTTGTTCAGCACACAATTCATATTTCTTTAAATCCAGATTTTGAAGGTGGCTACCCATCTAACTGTGCCTCATAATATACCTCCTCCTTACTGCTCTAAAGTAACTGCGTTACTGCTACGTCTTGCCCAGGAGCTCGGAGGAATCGAGAGCCTATTTGCACAGAGTAGTAAAGTGCTTTTAATTAGGCTGTAAAGGATATGAATAAATAGACTGGGGAGCCAGCATGCAGAGACGAAGCAGAATGAATGAGCTCCAGGGGACTCATTGGATTTGCATTGGGGAAACAAAGCAAATGAGTCCTTCCATCGTCTCTACTGGGACTCCACTATATCTCAGCCTTCAAAAATGAGATGTTACATTTTGAATCAGCTATGACTTTAAACAGAATTGCATCCACACAAACACAGGCTACTCTGTTAGGAGCCCAGGCTAATGCTCAGTCCTGGTTTAATGCAGGTCAGAGCTGGGATATGCATGATGGTATTCCCAATATGAATATGGGAAACACTGAAGGGGGAGTCCTTTTCCATTCACCCCACCCAGTCCCAAACTTTCACAGACAGCTTTTACTGCTACAGGGAACTAGACTGTCCTCAACACAGAACAGAGGGCAGGCACGGATTTGTTCACTGATGTCCAATCCAGGAAGTACAGCCTTTCTATTTGCTGTTGCAATTACAACATTGTGCGACACTGTTCCCAAAATTGTACGTTGATTTGTGATGCTAAGATACTTTTAAAAGAATGAGTAGATACAAATAAAAAGAAGATTTGAGCCAATACTACAACTACTACAATGACTACGACTTCAGTTTTGAACTAGACAGACTGTATTGTTTTGTTATCCCCTCAAGTCCGACCTTGTCTGAAGTTGTTCTTATCTCTTTTCAGATGCCCATTGATAATGGAATGACTCCACTTGGGCAAGACACACTGCATTAACGAGTACCGAGAATACAGACCAGTAGGAGCCTGGAATCCAATAATGTGAATACCACGTGGCAAGGTTATCTGTACCTGGAATGAATGGAGTGCCAGGACCTACATGCTTATACATTATAATGCATTGGGCAAGTGTGCAATGCAGCACTACTGCATACATTACATATTGTACAATGGGCACCGCTGCTTTCTCAGTGTCCTATTCCACCTCCACTCGTTTCTCTCCCTGTTGAAGTCTGACATCACAGGCCATCGAAACATGCCGACAAGCAGATGAGTTTGAAAATGCAGGCAGATTAAGCAATGCCATTTTTGGCCTAGGGCTCTGAATTTTTTATGTAGCAGGTTTTTTTTTCTTCCCCCTCCTGCTGCTGCATTTTGAAAACTCACAGATCAGGCCACATTTTTTTTTAGACAATGCAATTTTAACTGAGACTGGGTCAGAACCGTTGTAATGGCCACTGCCCCTGGACTGGCTTGGCATCCCAGCCCAATGAATTGAGCGTAAAGGCAAGGGCTTGACGAGAGCGGCTAACCTCACAGTTCTAAGAAGAGCGTCCTGCCATTCAACTGAAGAGCAAGCTCTGTAGTGGAGAGACAGGTATGTGCCTCGTGCTGATGTCACTACATACAATGAACTCATTGCACTGCACTATTCACACCTGTGCAGTGCTGTGATCTCAGCTCCAGTCTATTCCAGTATCAACACCCCACCATTGTGCTGCTGTCGCTGGCAATGCTGGGGACTGCTGCTGGTTGATGGTATCCCAGTGGGCATTTTAAAACCTTGGTGCTGTGCCCTTCACTTCACACAATAACATCTCTTTATATCCTCTTGAAGCATCTCTAGGCTTTTTTTTATGACACCTTTGTTCTTTGCAACAGTTTTAGACTAAATCCTTGTAAGCTGTTAAAGTTTCATCCTCACCCTTACAGCTTTAAAGATTGTGGCCTGCCCTCATACTGGCTATCTAGATGTATTCTCTTGTGTTTAAAATCTTTTTGCAGGCTGTTTTCTCTCTGAAGTTTTGACATGCTTATCCTACAGGTTGTACAGCATATATATATATATTTTACACTGCATTGAACTGTACCTAATCTAACCGTTTATGAGAAAACTGCAATAAAAACATGCAGTAAAATAAATTTCTTAAATGCACCACTTTTGTAACATTTTGTTTTTTCTTTAAACAAAATAAAAAGTGGTACTATCTTTGCTCTAGAGCAGAAACGTAGACACTCTGAACCCTCTAGCATGTTGTAAGGGTTGGTGTATATGCCCCCCCAAAAGAAACCAGACAGACGCTCAGAAGTTGCAGCAAGTCTCTGATTTATTGTGAAATCTCCAGCCTGGTCATGCATAACTCTAGGCAGGTTAGTTTCAGGCATGCATAACATTAAACAGAACCCTTCCCTGATTCCTTTACTGGCTTCCCAACACAGTTCCTTCCATCTACCCCTCATATTCCTGCCCCAACCCAGCTGACTCTCTCTGCTCTCAATGCCCTGTGGGGGAGGAGATGCACACTCACAGGGGAGTGCTTACAAATAGAACACCTGAAAGGCTCAGCACGGCTCAACATAGAGGCTCATTACCATGTGCACTGGACACGTCAGCATGGCTGTGCCTGCAGCCTAACCTTAGCAATTCCACTTCGTTTTGAACTAAATGTGCATTGAAGCTCTTGGTTGGTTAATGAAGAAGTTAAGACCATGCTACAGCTGGCACTGAATAGCTCTGCTAGCGTTGAGTTGGCTCTCCTAGCATGTGACAGGTAATTAAAGCTCCCCTATTTTGATTTACTGTAAACGCCCCCTGATCTGATCTAACTGTAAATGGTGACAATGTATGTGCGGATGTCAAGAGGTATGGATCGGGGCTGAGGAGGAATGCAATTGCTTACTGCTTCCAGTAAAGATTACACTGAGCCACGCTGCAGTAGAATCTGTCACTGCTTCCAGTAGAGATTACACTGAGCCACGCTGCAGTAGAATCTGTCACTGCTTCCAGTAGAGATTACACTGAGCCACGCTGCAGTAGAATCTGTCACTGCTTCCAGTAGAGATTACACTGAGCCACGCTGCAGTAGAACCTGTCACTGCTTCCAGTAGAGATTACACTGAGCCACGCTGCAGTAGAATCTGTCACTGCTTCCAGTAGAGATTACACTGAGCCACGCTGCAGTAGAATCTGTCACTGCTTCCAGTAGAGATTACACTGAGCCATGCTGCTGTAGAATCTGTCACTGTCCACATCTCTTAACAGAGCTGATATCCTAGTACAGACTGCGAGATGATGTAAATGTTACAACCCCAATCCACCCGCTGGGCAGCAACACGGCTGCTGCTTAAAGGGGGTCTCAGCCACTGAAACAACTCCATAGCCCTTCCCATGGTAGCTGACGGCACTCCCATGATATCTGAGGCACTATTTAAAGAAGGCTCTCAGTCTGCATGCCTGGCTTTGAGGTAGGCTGTTACGCTTGTAGTTTTCTAGCTCATCTCAATTCAGCAGTGTCTTTGGGATACAGCACCTCAGTCATGAGGAAAAGCAGCTGATTGGTTTAATGACAGGGAGAAGCATTGGTGGGTAATAATGTTAGTTCGAGTACAGCAGTGGAAGTCAGACACACAATCAGATTTATTTCTTAGTATTATATAGGTATGTTTCTTATACAGTAAGATATACAGTTCATAGGGACTGGATTAGCAAAACATTATCTCATTGACTGCACCCGTTTAAGCCTCTTATAGTTTCAGACTCGTGGGGTGAAAAAAAACATCAATATTCTGGCAATTTTGTTTTTGATGTTTGGTACTTTTTTTTTTTTTTAAAGCTGATAAACGGCCATGTTAATAAAAATATGAATCCTTATCCCAATCCACCACACTGCATTCCATGGTAGAAAGAATGCTTGAAAGCATGAAGGAAAAATAACTGAACAACATGCAGAAGCGATGTTTGGTATTCTAGAAATGAGATTTACAGTCAGGTTATTTTCTGGCTCATTCCTCAGTACATACCCCCGGGAGTACCCTTTGTTTCAATGACTGTTTATTCAAATAAACCCATAAAAAGCACTGCTAGTGCGTGCACTGAGAGGGGGTCTCTGATGGAGCATGGCATTGAAGTCATTTGTATTCGTCAGGCAGCTTCCACTGCCTGTACATTTCAAAGACTCCTCATTTTAATGAACGTGCAAGTCCCCAAAGTCAACGAGAAACTAGATAGGAATAAGCTAATGGGGTTAATATAAGCCAGTTCGCTTCCTTCAGCAATATAATCTAGCCTACAACTCTAACAGACTCTATAATGTATTTGCATGCTTTTGCACAACATGGTTTGATAATGTAGATGCTCTGTCAATAATAAACAGAACAGAAATGTAAGTATTTTTGTCCTAGTATTATCTCCCTTTAAAAAACAACAACTGCAACTCTGCAAAAAAGGGCATCTCTGAAGTAAAATCTCAAATGGTACAAACCTCCTGTTTATTCAAATGCCTAGGCTCCTGCTCACTTTAATTTGCCCCACTGAAGTCATGCACTTCGGTTCTGCCGTCATTGGGCAGATGCTGTTCTTCAGCCCATCTGATTTAAGTTGGCTTTTTACTGCAAACAGCCTCTTTAGGAGTCCTAAATAATGCACTCCGAGGCTTTCATTACGCAGTACGATTATATACTATGGGAATGTGTTCCCTTCAAGCTGAGGCTTTCTATATAAATGTGTAGATATCACATGTCAACGCCAAAGGGAATGTAATCAGCGAGTTAGAATTCAGAGTTCACGATGCAGGGAGGGTGTGAAAACTCAAGACGCATGTTACAGTATGTCCTGGATTGCACCTCAGACCAGCACAGGGAGATGCTGGGATATGGTAGACAGGGCTGCCAGCTCGTTGATTTGCATCCTCCTGGGGAAGAAGCTGCAAGTGAAAGACTGTTTGGCTTCAAGGGGTCATAGCCAATGAAAAAATACTGCGCATCTTACCTGTCGTGGCGATCTGAGGTGATGAATCAATTCTGCAGAACAGACTGTGTGGTGTGGTTCATCGTCAAGGATAGTTTGAACACCCTGCAGACTCGTCACGTTAAATCGTGCCTCCCTAATGCTTTGCCCAGCCCCTGTACGCCTCCTCGTGTGCTGAATAAACCGCTATACCGTGTTAACAAAACCTGAAGCCTTTGTATTTATTGTAAAGCCTTTGTGTTTATTGTTTATTGTACCTCTCTGTCGCCTGCAATGTATTTCACAGAGAATAACATGCTTTTGTCAGTGCCTGGTAAACCATGGTTGTTCACCTGTTTCCTAATGACAGCAATTAAAGCTGCTGAGATTGTGATGTCAATTATAAGTGTCTTTTTGTTTCCCAAACATTACACCCTAGGTTATTATACCAAATTTCTACTTGGGATCTCCCGAAGCTTAAACAATCACATCAATTTCACTGCATCATCTCTTTATTTACTTATCTGAAGCAGCAGAGAGGAGCAGCAACTGGCTGTGGTTGAGACGGAAAGATTCTGGCTGGGGACAGGTAAGTAAGCTGGGCTGAGTTGAGTGGGGGACGGAGGGGGGTGATGCTGGGACGCCAGAATCACCGTCGAGCCCTCTTGAGGTGTCGTGGGCTAGTCGACGAAACACTGAGGATGGAAGGTGCCCACTTGAAAACCCCAGAGATGTACCCTACTTAGCTCAATCCAGACGGTTGTCATGCTGATGCGCTGGGGAGGCCGCACTTTGGTTGATCCCCGGAGCCAGCATCGCAGCCGTTGTGTGTGCTGATGCGCCAGGGAGGCAAAATAAGCTGATCCCTGGAGCCAGCATTACACTTCAGCCATTAACACCAGTCAGAAGGATATCTACATCATCATATGGAAGGAAACGTAAATGGATGGAGACGCATATGGATCACATTAGTTTACTGTAAAGCTACGTCTTAGTTGGTGCTTATCTTGGCGAGAGCCGAGTTCAAATCAGCATGAAGTTTTAACATCTACTCTCGTGTAATGGAAATCATGTATTTATTTATTTTATTAAACCTGTTTACAGTTTTGAGGGGAAAAGTAATAACTGTAGCCATAGCAACTGACATGACAGCCTCGTTCCCCCGTCATTATTCTGAGTAATGGCGGAAGAATGTGAGGAGCTATTGCAGGTTCTCATGCTGCCAGATGGGAAAGTTTATAACCAGCACAAAGGAAAGGCTAATAAATATGCCACACTGAATTGCCACAGCCGTGTACAATGCTGAAGCATCAACTGAACTTTACAGAAATAGGACTAAAGATCCACTTGACACTCAGTTACCTTCTGCAACGGTAACTAAAGGTGCTGCATTATAGATTATCTTGACTGCAGAATCTGTAGAGAGCCGGTTGTGTTTTTGTAACTGAAAGGATTTGTCCTGTGATCAATGTAAAAATGCCTTTTGTAATTGAAATGCTCTAGATAACTGCTGTCACTGATTTTAGTGTACAGTGTATGGGGCTGCTAAACCTCCTCATTCTAACATCTCTTTTCATCTCGGAAACCTTTTCATTGATTATGAGTAATTCTGTAGCATGTAAAGAGGACCATGTTATAATCTTACCGTAGATCTTTTTTTGTAACAGTAGTTCGGGTGGGGGGCTGTAAACGTCTTAATTGCTTTCAGTGACGTTTTCATTTTTCTTATGTATCCCTGCCGAACCCCCGCTGAGAAGCCGATGTTTAACCCTACAGCTATACTGCTGCTTTTTTTTTTTTTTAACAGGGATGTAAATCTTGCAGACATATTTTTTTGTAATCGCAGACTAGAAACAACTCACAGCTGAGTTTGTTTTTTTTGTTCTCTGCATAAGCTGTACAAGTTTTTCATTAGGTTGCAAAAATACTCAAAAGTTAGAAAAGCTGAATTTGCAGTAAAGAAAAGAAGAAAAAACAATATCACACTTGGTGCAGCTGCTAGCTTTCAGTGCTTAGGAAGCCCACAGTGACCTGGACTGAGACTGATGCAGAGCTGAAGTTATTCTCCCAAGCAGAGTGTGCTGGGGGGTGTCAGTGGATCAGTGCTGTATGTAGAACACATCCCTCAAAACCACAAAGTCACGGCTTCACAGTGTGTGCGGAGGGCAAAAACCTGGCTGCAATCCGTGTGAAAGCCACATGGTGTGCAGTGATGTTGTGACATCCAAAGGGCTGGATGTCTGTGTTAAAGACCCCTTAACGCCTAAAAAAAAATAGCTGCTGCCTCGACTCAAGGGCACTATTACTTGTCTGCAATAACACTTTGACAAACACAGCAGCATTTGTTTCCCCTTTGCATTCTACATCTCTATACACACACCAGCCATGTTCACACCAGGCAATCGACCTCACAGGAGACCTGGTGCTCGCTCATGGAGACTATGGGTTGCTTTTCTGCGTGTGCCGCTATGCATCGAGTCATTTGCATACCTCAACAGCCTAGGACCAGGCCCTGCCCTTCCACAGCGGGGGATGTTTCAAGAAGAGGGGCTGTAAAAGCACGGCACTCTGGGATATTTAAAATGCTTCTGATGCAACCCTGACAGTCTAGAAGCCTAGAAGCCTCATAATCACACATCAAACTGTCAAATAAATACATGAATGAAAAAATAAATACATACAGTATGTGCGTGTGTGTGTATGTGTATATATATATATAATGTGTGTGTGTGTGTGTGTGTGTGTGTTTTACTAATATAACTGATCATATTAAACAGGCGTCTACCTGTTTAAAGATTAGATCAATACTGATGTCACTATTGGAAACAAAAGCACCTATTTGGATACAGTAGGCAATACAATGTTCTTCAATGCGGTTTTGCCCTTTTTCTTCCCTCTGTGTTAAGCTCTTTAGTCTGTTTATTGGAAACGTAAGCCCTGGTGTAATTAGGCAAAGCGCTGCTGGAGAGACGCTTTAACGGCAGAGTATTAAAATACGTCGTAAACAAACAAAAAGAGCGGACAGCTAATCCATAAGCAATTCATTCTGAGATAAATACAGCGGCATCCTTAAATCTTGAGCACTTTGAATAATTGAAAAAAACAAACCAAAAAAACAAACCCAAAAGGGATATTTATTCCTCCGCTCAGCAGTTTATGGGCATGGACCCGAGGACTCAGTGTAATCCCGGAGACCAGCACTCCCCGGAGCGAAACATGGAGATGCATTTCCAACAAACACTCCTCTTCAATACACATATATTAGACAAACCACCTGGGAGGTCAAAGTGGTAATAGCTATTGTAAATCTCATGATGGTTCTCTTTCAAGCGCCTGGCACTGCCACCGCATCTGAGTAAATCATCATGAAAGAGGGAGCTCAGGCTGAGGACCGCTCGGCAGACTAAACACTGAGTTTATAGGAAGCAGTACATCACTAACTAATGTAGCAATGCATTTATGAATCGGTAATTATAGGAAGCAATGCATCCCTCGCTGATGTAGGAATACATTTATGAAAGGATAATTATTGACTTGCCTATAAACAGCGGTCTGCTCCTTCTTATGCAAATCATTCATACCGACAAAAAAAACAAAAAACAAACATAACAAACAATTAAAAAATAGATGCATCCACAACTTCCACATTCATTTAATATGCAATGGCATGAAAGCAATCCTAAATGATGTCTTTTATGATGCATTATAAAAAAAAAAACCACTTTGGAATAGTTATTGTTTGCTGAATTGAAACCAGGTAAGATGTCCAGACTAGGGGAGTTAATAATCATTCTTTCTTAATGCCTTGGTACTTGCGTTATTTATTTTTGTTGTGCTGAACGTCAATAACATGTTCTTGTGTGTGTGTGTGCGTGCGTGCGTGCGTGCGTGCGTGCGTGCGTGTGTGTGTGCTGGGAAACAGTATGCATTGTAAAGAATTTGAATGATGGGGTTTAAACAGTGTTAACACAATATTTTTCAGATGTGTGCGTTTCTTTTATTTTTTTATTATTGAGAAGGGCTTTCGAGCAAGTGAAATAGCAAGGGTAATATAAAATATGCTCTTCAAAAGAGAATTCAAGTGCATCCTCTCAAATGAGGTTTCATAACAGAGGGTCTGAACGCTACACAAATCCACACTGGCAGGGGAGCGCGCTGATAAGGTTGCAGTATGAAGATGGAACAACAAGGAGCTCAGGTCAACAGAGCTATACAGAAAAAAAGGATTAAAGACGGCAAAGAAGATACAGCTAACATATGCAGGAAGACAGTTCAGACCTGTCAGGGAAACTGCAGTATCCACTGGATACATCTTGCCATTGTTCAAGCCAAAATCCAACCTGGTTACAACTATTGCAGAAGTCCTCTCTCATAGCATTACCACATTAGGAGGAGGAAGGGGTTCGGTTTAAATAAGTGCACTGTTTAACTGTGACGGCTCACCATCTCTATCCTATACTATAGGCTATGTGGTCCAGTGGTTAAAGAAAAGGGCTTGTAACCAGGAGGTCCCCGGTTCAAATCCCACCTCAGCCACTAACTCACTATGTGACCCTGAGCAAGTCACTTGTGCTCCGTCTTTCAGGTGAGACGTAATTGTAAGTGACTCAGCTGATGCATAGTTCACACACCCTAGTCTCTGTAAGTCGCCTCGGATAAAGGTGTCTGCTAAATAAACAAATAATAATGACATGCTGTACTGTGAGGGGCACACCGTCTCTATCCTGTACTATGACATGCTGTTCTTTGGAGCAGTATAGAGTTGAAAGGTCAGTGTTGAAAGGTCGTTTCTGGAATGAGGAAGCAAAACAATTGGAAAGCTAGCAGCAGTGAATGTCAGGGAGAGGGTTAGCTTTGTTCAAGAAAAAATAAAATAAAATTCAAATATTGCCGCACAGAAGAACGTCATAACGGAGTGGTTAAAAAACAAGCACACACACATATTTGCATTTAGAAGTACGTACAAAGCTATAAACAAAGCCTAGCTGCTGTCCTCATGTGAAGCACAGCGTCGTTTTCTTAAACATCCTTTCCTCTTGTCCTGTCACAAATAAAGCAAACCATTTGAGGAGAACAGAAAAGAAGGGCACTGACCTGAATTTCCACTCCATATCCCATGAAGACAGTTACAGCGTAGCTGCAGTCCAGATTAGTGTAGTACAGGAGACTGGAGTATCGTGGGGACTCAATGTAGCCCTCGGGGCCTGTGAAATTGGAACTGCACGGAACTGTAAAGACAACAGACAGAGAATTGAACAGCTTCATAGTAGTGATCCCTTTTTCACTTTCTGTTGGGCCCCAGATTGACTCCTTTAAAGGGCTTGGATCAATAAAGATCTCTTGTCCCCCCAATGGCTGTACTGAAGTGTGACTCAGGCTAAAAAACCTTACATACCTCATTTGTTTCCTGTAATCACTAGCCAGCTAAGAGGAAAGCGACCACTTGAGAAAATAAAATGGTTACGGCTTGATTATGAAGATGTGGCAGCGCATCCGACATCGCTGGCCCCCTGTGTTTTCTCTGCCTCTTGCCGTCTCCTCGGACATCGAACGCATGCTTTCCTCTGATTGCATCTTTGTTAATTGCAGGAGGAAGCACACGCATTCCATGCAAATGAAGGGCTGTGAAAGCACTACTTAAGCCCAACCTTCCCCTGATACAGTGTTTAAATTCAAATTTATTATTGATTTCGAATTCTCCCCAGCACTTTAAAGGGCTTGTCAGGTAAACGGTCAATTAGCACATTTACTTGCCAAGCTGTTTTTGTAAAGTATTGCCGCTGCAGACTGGGTGAAGATACTGTACACTTAAAAGTAGGCAAGTGCCTAAAGATTGATGGAGCTTCTCTATCTGTGATATTGCACTGAGCTATAACACAACAATGCATACACCCGTGAAGAACAATGTGATGTATCTACCTGGTGTCTGCACGGTGGTTATGATGGTGGTAGTGATGATAGTGGTGGTGGTTGTCTCCTCGTCAGTGTCTCCCGATGATGATGTCATTGTTGTGACCTCACTGGCTGTCCCGACGCCTCGCTCAGTGATTGGCTCTTGCACCTCTGTTCTGGTGGTCCCTGCCAGGGCTGTTGGTGTGTTGCTGGTCACCATGGATACCTGCTCTGGATTGGGCTCTGCCGGGCTTGTTGTGAGCACAGGGGTCGGCTGGGTAGTAAAGACTGGCTGGTGGCTGTTTTGAAATACGCCGCCCTGGTGGTCGAGGGTGGTCGTCTTTATGACTGCCGTGTTTAAAGAGTCTGTGGTAACAGCTACCCTCTCCTTCTCCATCTCCATCTCCGGAGTTCCCACTTCCTCTTTCACGGCAACATTTTGAGCCACGGAAACTGCCGCAGCCTCAGCCGTGGTTGGCGCGGTCATCATGGGCGACGTGGTCGCCATGGAGGTTGTCGTGACGATGTCAGAGGACACCGGGGGGTCATCGCTCGTCACCTGGTTCGTTGTCGGGTTTGAGGTCTCCGCCCCAGCACTGAAGAAATGCTCCTGCCCCAGGAAGTCTCTCTTCAGCAGGGTCTCGTGAATGAACTCCTCAAGCAGCGGGTGGTGGTTGTGGAAGCTGATCGGAGGGGCTGTGGTGACAAGCCGCACTTCCTTTTCCGGGTCACTTGTCGTTGATACTGACTTGTGCCCGATGTTCGACTCCACCATACCGGCGGTCTTGCTTCCCACAGAGTTAATGTCTTCATAGTTGAAGCCTAAAAAGAGAGGAAATCAGAGTTAGCCATCTATGTCAGATTAGGGAGCATGTGTTTCAGTAACAAA
Organism: Acipenser ruthenus; assembly: GCF_902713425.1. Taxonomy (NCBI): domain Eukaryota; kingdom Metazoa; phylum Chordata; class Actinopteri; order Acipenseriformes; family Acipenseridae; genus Acipenser; species Acipenser ruthenus. Next base: position 797,186 of record NC_081214.1, read on the forward strand.
CTAAATAAAAAGCACTGGCACTCAATGTCAAATCTGCGTAAAAGAGCAATTGTTATTAAAATCCAAATAGCATGCTGAAGAAATACTTTGGTCCCTAAAGTTTTAACAGTACTTTAAATACAGAATACAGAGTATAGTGTCAAGAGGGCTTCTTTCTGGCTCATTTCTTCAGCAGTTTGTTTGTTAAACACTAAGAAATCGAAATACAAGTTAAGCATTTGTAATGTCAAAAATATAAACAGCCTTGCAATAATAATGCTGATTCAAAATTCCTAAGAATCTGCTTTACTACTTTCCTGCTAATATAGTTATTGATGGGGGTAAGTACGTCAACTACGCCTGGCTAGATGCAGTATAAGGTCCATAATGATGGGTGCTACAGCATGAAACGGATGTTGAAATTGTGTTAAAGTGGAATGCGAGGGATGTGATCTAAAGGTTCTGCAAATGTTGAATTATGAACTATCGAGGGTCTGGAGTCTTCAAAGCCCCTGTTCTTGTAATTGCTCAACACCAGTTTTGACTCCAAGTCACTTCATGTTTGGCCAATAGGTCGTGGACCAGGACAGAGCCAGAATATCTCAATAAGAAGCAATCTCCAAGCAAGCCTTTCAGAAGCACTCATCAGTAGACTGTTGATTTTCATTTATTTCCCAGCAGATTTTTCAAGCCTATCACACTGTACTTTTCAAAAAAAAAAAACCACAAGAAACAAAATTAATAAAACAAATAAAATAAGATGAGTCGGGATACAGAGCAGATGTAACACTTCAGTGCCCTTTTCAAACCAGGATTAATAAATCACGCACGGGGTCACAAGCTGTCAAGCAGAGCGTTTCTCCTTTTGGTAAATTACTCTTCGCTTGTAATGTTCTTCTTTCCCTTTGATGCCCTTGTAGAAGGTCTGTGGCATATAATACGCTGTCAGAGTTTGAATTTAGGACAGTTCTTAGCAGACACAAAACCAACCCTTCACATTTTTAAATCTTTATCAAGCTTAGTGGAGATGCAGTGCCCAGGCGATGGAAAGGAAACCGAGTTTCTATGGTAGCGCAAGGGCAGCTACAATGGCACAAATCATTGGCAGCAGGGTACAGCAGTGGTAATATTTCCATACTTTAATGTAAGAACATAAGAACATAAGAACGTTTACAAACGAGAGGAGGCCATTCAGCCCATCTTGCTCGTTTGGTTGTTGGGATATACTACTAGACTCAGCATGGTGTCAACTAGCACACTTTGCCATTGTAATACTATGATATCATTACCGGCATTTCTCTGTAAGGGTATACAGTAGCACCCACCCAGATCTTGTAAATGTATCTGGCATTGCTTCCATTGCTTTTACTGTCTTTAGTACCATTTCATTAGGTTGGCCCTAAGAACTCAACTAAGTACCAAAGTGCACCGAATGAAATGCTTAATGGTAATGCCCCTATCTAAATGAAGCGATAAAAGTTCAATATCTTACATGCTGAGCCACATCCTCCAATGAAACCCTATTTAACCTGTTTATTTTAGTTTATTTTTTTCGTGTGTTGGGACCATGAATCTAATAAGTATAACATCCACTTTGGATACAGCTGAAGAGCGAATGCTCAGCCTTCTAAACCCATCTAAATGTAAAAAAGCAGCAGTAGCTCTCGAAATTAATTTGGTTTATCCAAAGTAAGTGATTAAAGCTGACTGCTGAGCTGTGTTTCAGGGCCGCCTTGGGGCACCAAAATGGAAAAGCTGCAGCTAAAGAGAATCAGATTTCTGTCGATAATAATGATTACTTTATCAAGGGGATGCATTCCTCGGTAAACAGAAATGAGATACACTCAAACAAGCTAATTGGCATTGCAATCAGTAATGCTTACATTCTGCCCCGACGTTGCCGTTATAGATTCTTACAAGCTGTTTAAAGGCTCTCCAAGGCCAAAACATTCATTCGCAGAAAACTGATTATCTGTTTCTTCTAACTTAAGAGTATGTCATTTCACAGATCCGCAGCTTTTATATCTAGGGGATTACACTGAGACACACAAACATCCAGAAATGTTTTCCTTGTTTTAGTGTCAAATCCCAATGTTAGGAAATCAGCATCCTCTCTGGGTTTGAGCAGAATCGGTATGGTTTGGAACTCAGGCTTGGGCTTCGTGCAAGATCAAAACACATGATTACAAGTTCAGAGGTGCTTCCAAACACCTGCAGTCACGTGGCTTACTCTAGCAGTGCTACAAGTCATAAAACCAATTCAATTGCTGGGGCTAAGCCAGAACTGCATCTCTGTGTACTGTCTGAAAGGATGGAGATGGAAGAAGCCCTTCTCTTTGAAGAGCTATGTGCATACCTTGGAGAAGTAATTATGTTCTTTCTTTACACCTACAGATGATTCTGATTTCCACCCAGATGTGATGGAATTGTATTCTGCATACTGATGCCGGCGAGGAGAAAGAAGGAGGGGTGCGGTTGCTATGAAAATCAATAGAATGCTTTGCACGGTTCACATCATATTAGATAAGAAGAGCTTCACTATTGTAAACATTCAGCATTTCCTCTCTGGCCTCAGATAAGCAATTCTGAATGAACGGCCTCTCTTTCAGAAATCAGGTCTCATGCAATATTGCGACCTTTCAACTCTGGCACAGTATTCCAAGGAGTTAAGTCAGCATGAAACAGTCATTTCAGAAGAGCACCTTCTTCCCTGTTCTCCACAAACAAGGTAATAAGTTTAATCTGTGAATCCCTCTAACGGCAAGTTTGAGTTGAGTTTTTATTTGGTTTTTCTAAGCTGCTGTTATCGTTAATTCCAGTGGTTTTGAAGCACCGCCAGACCAGGGTGAAATACACGTTATTACAGCCCGTGCTCTGAAACAGGCAGAGAGAGCAGGTTTAATTCAAACCCTTCCCCTGTAGCTCAACATGCTCGGATTTCTGCGGAACAACACTGCACACCTACATTCCCCTGCCGTTTCCAAGCAGCAATAACCTCCCCTGAACCATCCCTGGTGCTAAGTAAAGATTGTTCTCCGCTATAAAACTTTATATCCGAAGTCAAAGCCTTCATCTCATGTTTTGGCACCTGCTAAAGCATTCCGTGTTCTTTGCTTTTTGAGATCTTTTGTTTCAAGTTCACTTTAAAGGAACCATCAGCAGTGTGCCAAAATATGAGCGGATAAAATAACAGATTTTTTTTTTTTTTTTTGCGCACGTAGAAAATCTCCTGTTCTGCTAACTGGGAAGGTTTATTAACAAAGCAGGAGAAGTTAATGATGGTGACAGTACTACAGAGAATCTGATTCTATTTAAACCAGACCCTCATTTCTTAAATCAAACAAATGTTCACTTGATCTGAAACTAGAAATAATGAGCTGAAATCAGTTTAGTGATTAGAGATGGCAATTATTATTTATTTTTTTAGCAAATTCCTGTCTTGCGTGTTTTATCCAGTCACACTATAACAAGCAATGCGTGAAAGATATCAGATATGATTGAGGGGGGCTGTGATCAAATTAAATCAAATTAAAATGGCTAGAATTACAGAAAGTGTGTGTGGAGAACAGGATATTAATTTGTCGCAGCGCTCCGCAGACATTACATTCTACCTGTGACTTGTTCTGGAAGAAGAGATCTCTTCTCTGCGCTGAATTGCCACAGGTGACAAGTTATACTGTACCTGTTTGGCTTTCAGATGAAAACAGAATCAATAATTCAGAGATATACTACAGCACTTTCCCTGGAGGTAATTTCTGCCAGGGTGTTCAAAGCAGATATCCAGTGTATTTTTAACCACGAACATGCTTTTCCCAGCGAAGACTCCTGGATTCTTTTTTTTTTTTAAAGTTAATGGCAGTGTATGCATGCTAGCATCTTGAGTTGCTGTCACGTATTTGTCATGCCATTTCCCTTTAGTGCTCCAATTGTCATTAAACTACATCCACCAGCCACTGACTGTAATATAGTCCCGTAACATTAAGCATGCACACATGTACAACAGAAGTGTATGCACGGACGTATACTTCTCATGGTAGATACAAATGACCTCATAGTAATGCAGCTGAGCATCTCTTCAAAGCAGTTAGCTCCCAGCAAAAAAAAAAAAAAAAACAGCCCAGTAGAAAAGCTATACAGAAAGCCCCATTAAATTCTGTGAATGCTATTCACCAGAGGGAGATGGTTATCTCCAAGACAATTTCTCTTGTTAGTTATTGAGTACAGATTATATGCCCTCTAGTTTACTCTATGTTCAGTCCTATTTCTAAATTAGTAGAGTACTTGGAGTACACAATAGTACTCCTTAGCTTTTGGAAAGTCGGCATGGCAAATGCAATGCTAAGTTTTAAGAAGAGGCTGTCAACACATTACACACACGCACCAAAGATTATAAGCACCTCCGTTCTTATGGGACACAGACTCTAGCTTTGTGTTTACAACATCAATAATTTAGCACCAGCTAGAGATACACTGTAGCGTTCAAAAGGAGAGCTCTTTTGCAGGATTATATTCCCACCAGGGGCACCGTAGCTGGAGGGGTCAACCCCCCCAACCACCCCCCCCCCCAAAACACACACAATTTTAAAAGTGGGGGGGCACAGTGGGTGAGAAAGGCGCTTGTACAGCACACAAAGTTTAGTTACGGTTATACTCTGCGTATACTTTTACTTCGTGAGATGTTTGCTAAAAATAAAAGTGCATTCTCAAAATCATGTTCTACAGACAGAGACGCATTCAACACCCAGCAGAAGGGAGAAGAAACTGCGCTTTCCATCATCTGTGAAGGACTCGTCAATAACAGGGAGAAGCGTCTATCCTCCAGCAGTACAGCTGTCGACATGTGGCAACAGCAGTAGAGTGAAGCCATAGGAAACTAGGACAGCGCAGCTGATATGGTCCAAACAGACTGCACTTGGCTTGACGCAGGTGTATCATGACCATGTCGCAGTGGCATTGAAGATGTGAGAGGAAGTCAGTCCAGGTCACACAGAGGGCTTGTGGGAGAACCGCAAAGGCAGTTTGGAGATGTTTACTTCCTCCTGGGTGAAGGCCTTTAAATTGATACTTTCAGCAGCTCCTCTGGCTTTGAAACTCTGTGACACATATTTTGTGGGATAGCAGGAAAGAGCGCCCATAGCAATGCTTTGATGTTTATCGTATTGTTACATTTCAAAGCCTGTTACAGAAAATTGGCTTATCTCATGCAGACTTCTGATGTAATATAATCTTGATTGCATGCACTATTATCCAGTTCCCCTGAAAATATAATAGAGTTTCATGAATCCACTCCACTTTAGGAAGACAATCTCTGCAAATTTCAGACACAAAGTACAACACCAAACTCCAAAAGTTAATCCTTTTTTTTATTACTTTGTTTGCCTTTCAAGTTCTGAGTTATTGTGTGGCTAACGAAATAGACAGTAAGCCGCCTGATAGGAAGGAAATGATATTTACTTTGAGAGCAACCTCATTAGTTATAACTTCAATATATAAAAATATATATAAAATATAAAAAAACATGTTCATTTAAAATCCATACGGCAGCATACAATGGCAATAGCATAGTCAAACTTGAAAGCATGGTAGACAAACGCGCACATTTTTAATTTGATTTTTTTCTCTTTGAATGCTGTCTGCAAAGCCCTTGTCACTATTCAAGTGGAGGATTAAGTGCAACAATAACGTTAAATAAGCTGCAGCAAACGAACAAACCGCGCTCTCCCTTTCTTTCACCATGAAGAATCATGTAGAGCAACGCGACGCATGTTACTCGGACAATCCCATCACCACTAACAAATTAAAAGTGTCTACTGCAATAAAACAAATCCGATCTCAATCTCAAATTGAATTTCTTTGATTTGTTGCCTATCGCAAGCCCATCTCAGTCTGTTTACATGGCATTATGTTTTCTGCACGGTTCTTTCCATCTGTAATTACACTCACTGAAAGAGAGACGGGACTCTGAACCGGGGTAATCATCTCGCTAACACAATGTTATTACACAGGACCAGGCTGCACAGAGCACTCCTCGTGTCTCTCTTTTGATTGGACGCCCTGCCACGCTCGCTGTGACTCTATTGGAGAAGTCATATCCCTGTTTATGACACATTCTTTAATAAGAAAATTCTGCACCTGTTCAATATATGAAATATCTAATAAATGTATATTTGTATAATCACTTTAGTGCCAGCCACGGCCCGTGGGTACATCGAAATCGTGGCCTAACACCAGAGAGGCATTCCCAGGACTGCTGGCATTGAAAGCTCTTGTTATACATATATGGGTGTTCAATTCTATGCATAAGTGTGCAGTTAATCAAAATACACAATAGGTCACAGTAAAAGGAAACGCTTGCTTCTTTTGCCTTCATTCAGGTGTGCTCGATTGTGCCAATGTGATTAAATCCTCTGTCTCTTTGCATTTGATTGCCACCCAGCAGGGTATTCGGCCACACATTATTATGACAGACCTCAATGCCAGAAGTCATTTTTTTATCCATTCGCTTAATCAATTGCAATCATGGAATTATACAAAGGGGAGACCATGCAGCCTGTGTCATTTCAGAGAGCTTACACAGATCAGACCTTCGTACAGCCTGAACCGTCACTGACACTCTGCCCATCACCATAACGACATCTAAATGAAGTACAATCCTTTCCAAAATATAAGTAATTATATATTGTATCTGCTATACAGGTACTCTTATCACGAACATTCAATTCCATTAACAGCAAAGCAGCACGGTGAAAATACAAATTATTATATACTGCATGTGCTGTATCACTGTGAAACCTTTAAATACCTGCTACTGATAGGATCGTGTTAAAATTCATTTAAATTACAGCAGGGGTGACTGGAGCACCATTAAGCGATGAACAGGATTGCCCTGCCGGCCCTGTTGTTGTCAGATTCATTCTGTGTAACTGAGCCTGTAGGTATCAATTACTCAATTATTTTTAGTGGCAAGGTAGAAAGACATTGTGTCAAGAGATAGCCTGATGATGAGTGAGGCTTCGACTGTGAAAGGAGAGAGCACCACAGTCCGAGATCCTCCACATTGCCATAGAGTCTGCTGCAGTTCCCAGATCACACAGGTCACCCAACAAACCCCTAGACTGCTTCTACTGATGTGACGACATTTTGAGAATTCTGCACAGTCTCCAGTGGCTCCATTTAGAGCGGGCCTAAATAGCAGCATTAAAGAGAAGTTAATTACGATGCACAAAAGCCACAGCAAAGTATACCCACGCAGAGCTGTTTAATTAAAACAGAAGCTGGATACGTTTAGGGAGCCTACACCAACGCACACTTCTATTACTGTCATTAATCTTCTGCTATGACAGAGAATATGTCAAGGCTCTTTTTGAAACTCCGGGAGGGGGAATCATATTCCATAGCCTTATTCTGTCATAACAAGAACAATCTCAGAATTAAAAAACAAAAAATCCTATTGATATTTGACATTTCTACATGTGAATATAACAGTCTATTGCTACAAAGCAAAAGTTGCCATGGGGTCCTGTCTTGACTATTCACTGTGTCTAAATTGATCACTGTGTCACGACCACTTTTAATTTAACTTTATAACAAGATAAAAAGGGAAAACGTTCTTTCTTTTCAAACCAGGAATGCATATTGTATTCCAAATATGGTGCCTGAACTTAATAAGCACAGAATTCTTCTAAAACAGCGTAACTGATCCTAAAACAGCCTTATTGATCTTGAGCCACTGTTTAAAAAACCGTGGTCATCCTGAGCAGAAAAGCCAGTCAGAAACACTCACTAGCCGGACTAGCTGGTTAGTCGCCGCACTTAAATATATGATTGTTAAGAAAGCATGGTTTTGGTTCTGCGTGGGTAAAAATGATCAGTTTGTGTTGTAAAAACATAACCAGCTCAGGATTCGTCCCTGGGTGTTAATGCATTCTCTTGCTCATTGATTATTGTTGAGTTAGACACTTTATCAGGGCATTGTGTAATAAACAAGTAACAGTGAATTCGTACTGAAGCGCATTTGCACTGCTGCAACTTTGACTGAGCATCAGAGATACTGATTGCCCTGGAGTTTGGTTCTTACACATCACTGTGCTTTCATGTTACACACAGTGCACTGCAACCGATTACATTACATTACATGTAGTAGAAGTGGCAGGATAAAAGCCAGGGAAGAAACAAGCCCCAGAGCAACACACACAAATATTTAAAAAGGGCTTTATTTAGATTGCTAAAACGATGCGTTGGCTTGTTTGTTTTTTGTTTTTTTAACAGTGGCGTTGCGATTTTCTTAAGTAAGTCACACGAATCGACATGCACAGTTTTAAACACGATTCACTAACTCAACCTGTTTTAGATAACCCTCACATGTCAGCACCATCTTTTGGACATGCAAGCTGTTTGCTTCCCTGAATCAGGAGCAGCAGTGCAAGAGGAGAATTCACAAAGGCAGTGTGTCCTTGCAGACCTCGGTGTGAGCTTCAGCGGCAGTCTCAATGAATCAGCTGAATAAATGTAGAGCACTGTGCTGTGAGACAGCATTACAGTGTAACAGTGCATCGCTGTCTTAATGAATCCTGTTAGTGGCCTTGTGAAATAACCTCATATCCTTCCACTGAGCGCACACACTGCCCTGTTGTATCGTTTCCTTTCTCTACACGGTACAGTACAGCATGACTGCATTGTAAAGCCTTTGTGGTACACTATTCGTAATGATGCCTAGTGTGACCTGCCATTAAAACCCCTTTACTGTGCAGCTATAAAGTCAAGCGATTGCTTTCCAAAACGAATCTAATTACTGTAAGCCCGAGCACCTATTTTTGTACACATGCTGGATATCCATTAGGCTAATTATTCGTTCCGGTTACCAACTCTTGCTGGGTTACCAGAATACTTTAACCTGGAGACGAGCATTCAAATACAACTACAGAAACTGAGCCATGCCTGTTTGTTAAAATTCATTCAGTTAGGGAAAAACGCTGACTATAAAAACACATGACAGGACTACTCTGTAGGGACGGTGCATTTTCACAAAAACATTCTGCACTGCGTACGGTATAACCTCTCCTGTTACTGCAGACTTACACATAGACCCCAGTGATCTTCCAATGGTATCACACTATGCACAAGCCTTTAAGTGTAATGGATTTATAGCTAATGAGATAAATGCATCTGGAATGACTCTGAGTTGAAACTGGTGGGAGGCTAATAGATGGACTGGGGCTTTGACAATATCTGAACATGGATATAGGACCCCCCATTATTTATTAATAGCTTCACTTGCTATAAATTATAGAAATGAAATGATTAAAGTCTGCCATTCACACAGGAATAAGAGGTTCTCTATGAAATCCTGTTCCGTTCAGTTTATCTCAGGTATTATTTATTTAACTTTTTATTACTAATTAATACAACTATATCTATATATAAAAAAAGATTCCCACTAGCACTTCTCCAAATCTAATCCCTTTGGTTATTTTTCAACTCGTGTAACACAGGGAACTTGTTTTCTCTCTCTCTCTCTCTCTCTCTCTCTCTCTCTCTCTCTCTCTCTCTCTCTCTCTCTCTCTCCTCTTTACCCATTATCCTTCCTATTAACTTTTTAAGTTATTTAAGTGATGGGTATATTGAGTTTGACAGCTGGAATTTATGCCATTAAAAAAAAAAACTGCTTAATTGTGTTAGCTGCCCTCTAGTTAGGCTTCTGTTGCTTAACTCTATCACAAATAATTCTATAATCCAAGAAGAGAGAGAGAGAGAGAGAGAGAGAGAGAGAGAGAGAGAGAGAGAGAGAGAGAGAGAGAGAGAGAGAGAGAGAGAGAGAGAGAGAGAGGATACTGCACTCTATTAGCCAATCAGAAAGCAGAATGACAGAGGTAGAATGAATGATAAACCCCCAGCCCCCAAGCTGCTGTAAGGACGCATGGGGCCGGTCGTCAGCAGCTGGGAGCTGCATATCATTTCTCTGTTAAATTACACGGTGCAAAGAGGATTTCATGCAACAAGCAGATGAAATAAAGTCTTTATTCCTCATTAGGCTTTCAGGGAGGCCTTTTTACTTGATGCATTTATGATTAGCGCAGAGCAATCCTGACGGCTGGGTCTGATGGGCCCCGTGTCGCTCCAGACACCGGATTCCTTTCTCACAATGAACGCTCATGCTGATCTGATGGGTGCTGCTGTGATGAAGAAGACCTGAGTGCACACGGAGTAGCAGATGGTTACAATTAGGCTTCTCAGATAGATTTTGTTGTGAAGTTAGTCACATTAATAGTTTGGTACTGCAGAAAAGGGATTTGAAATATGATTTGAAAGACACTTCTTTAGGGAATTATGCATCCAATTTTAATGTAATCTCCAACCATTGTTTGAATACAGTTTATAAACTTGGTAGCAGATACAATATAAAATATCAGCTGGGTTTAGGAGACAAACTCACCCATGGGAATGCTATTAAAAAAAACTAGTCGCGATGATTCAACAACTGTCTTGGACCATGATGCAATGAAATACTGTAGAAAAGAAAACAGATTCTACCATTAAATGCTTATGTTTTTTGTTTGGTTATTTTTTTTATACGCAGGCTTTCCTGATGCGAAGAAGTCTTTTGGAATCGTCTCTTGTGAAGGAACCTATTAATCATCCTCAAGGCTTGTATCACACTTAGATCTCACTGCATTATATTTCAGAATTCTGGCAACAGTTTCCTTTCACTTTCAGCCCAGTTCCACCAAGGCAGTCCTAGGGAATCGCCTTTGCTTTAACCTTCTAAAACAAAAGATTGGTAGACCTGCATGAAGAAGATCATTTGCACGCATTGGTACGAGGTATACCCAGCGGCACTGCGGGACCTGTTTAAGATATTGCACCCCACTCTTGCACCCAGGTCCACTTTCAAAGCACTGTAGCTGCTGTTAATCAGTACATTACCACTTGCATGTTATTGCTGCTGCACGATTCCTGACAGACAGCTCGGTCTGCTTCTTTCATTTCCTTTTCGTGCTTTAACATCAGTAGATAAAACATTTAAAAGGATCTAAACCCATAATGATAAAATAAAACATCTTACCCACCGCTTGCCGTTGAACTAATGTACCTTTAAATATAGCTGTTCCGTTGCTTACTTTTGCAGCTGTTGCAATTTCAGTTCATTGCACTGGCAGCACCGTGAACGAAACATATCTTAAAAGATCTCATCAAAAAACAACCTCTACTGTTATAAGAATTCAACTCTACTACATTAGTTTTGATAGATAGTTCTGTTCTTCTGCCGCTATTCTTCAGTGTGCATGTTTCCTGAATGTAATTTAGAAATCATCTCTCACACTCTGTATCTTCCCTAGTTGTTTTTATTTTTTGCATGCTTTTTTTTTTTTTTAAACCAGACCCTGCACCCCATTCTGCCTCAGAATTATAAATAAGTGTAATCTATTTGGAACTGCTTGTAATCGACTCCCCTGCAGGGCATGCACACACCTCTCTGCACTGCACTGTGCATCTCTGCAAGGCTGCCCAGTAAGAGAGGCTCAGGTGCACCCGCCTACAGAATAAATGTATTTTAATAAGATCCATTTATTACACTGTAAAACGTAATGAGTTTATGCTGAGGGTTGCCAAAACTCCCTTTATGTTTTAATCAGGATTACCCGCTACCGTGTAACCCCCAAAGTGTTTCCTTAATGGTCTCCGCTCTGGGTAAGCTGCATCTATTATTGAATTGTGGTTTGTCAAACTTGTACTTTACTTGAACAAAAGTTATTGTATCTCTTGCTCTTATTGTATTACTTGTATTGTAACGCTTGAAATGTTTTTGCTTACGATTGTCAGTCGCCCTGGATAAGGGCGTCTGCTAAGAAATAAATAATAATAATAATAATAATCTCCCTCCCCTTACAAGCAGCAGACTAAAGACACAGCCGGGCTTTCTTGACGTGTGTTTCAAAGGGCCTGTATGCTGCTGCTCTCTGCTACAGGACAGAAGTATTCCTGTTGGCTTGGGCTCCTTGGTTTCTAACACTAGCCTTTCTAACTTTTACTTTCACAATGATTTTGCGTTCACTTTGCTCGTCATAGAACACCACCACTACTACAACTGAGAAGAAACCCTTTAATAAAACGCCACCGGGCTATGCTTTTCATCTCAGTTCTCTATACGCATGGATACACAGTGTCCATTACAGAATCCCTATTTGCTAGAAGATTAGTAGTTACTATTGTTAGTTCATATTGGAGGATACAATCTCCGGCAGATGAAAGCTTACATGTGTGGGTTGCTTTGTTGGATAATTGAATTCATGCCGATTCACATTTTTACACATGATTTGTACAATTACATTTTGGTATTGTAAGTTTTTAACTGTGAAACTGGTAGAAGAAACATGGAGCATGCTAGGCACTCTGGGCATCTACATCCGAAACTGGAAAATCAAAAACCATTAACTGATTCAAACTCGGAACCAAGCACCAGAGGAGCAGCAGGGAAGCAATTTCTAGCTGCACGGTGCATGTTGGTCTTCCCGGAGAGAAAGATTTCTCAGCCTTTCCAGTAAGCGTTACCTCGAAATGTGTGACTCAAGTAAAAATCAAGAGCAACATCTTGCCACGCTCACACATGGTTGGTTAGCATAACTATTTCATCAATACAAGCGAAATGAAATGTAAACCCTAGCAACATTGAAACCCCCTCAAACGAAAACTCGACAGCATATGCATTCGTACTTTAATGCTGATAAATACTTTCCATCAGGCCGGGGGGGGGGCGCTGAGCAGGCAGCAGATGGAATATGTCATCCCAGGACAAATGCTTCAGGCCTGGGCACCATGATGTAGCAGCTTGTCAATCTGCTTGTTCATAGAGGCACAGTATTCACCTGTTCGTTTTACAAAATGACATTATTATTGTTCTTGCTAGAAAAGTATGCACAGATTATTGAGAGTAAACAGCTTGTTGTGTCTGTGGATTGCTCTAATTTGTTAGTTCAATTAATGTTCGAGCCATATACTCTATATCAGAGGAGTCCAATCATGTCCAAAAAAAAGCTCTTTCACTTTTCATTATTTAGCTCTTTTGATATGTTTTTTTTTTTTAGTTCAGCTTTGTTTTTTTACATTCTCGAAGAACACCAAATCAAATCCCCTCCAACACATTCTTATCGCGAAAGCTCCCTCGTCGACCTCTGCCTCCGAGTGTCAGTTTGATCCTGTGCACGGAGCAGTGAGAGAAGGAACGGGCTGACGGCGAGGCGAGATTAATTAACCTCCAGGACGCCCCACAGCGCCGCCGCTCCGCCAGTCCTGTTGTTTACTGGCTCCCTCAGAAGAAGCAGCCAGCGTGTTTCTATTGAAACATTGCTTCAGTTTTCTGGTATTTTTCCTCCTTTTTGATATTTCATTCCCCCTGAAACACTGTTACGTGTCACAGGCCCCTTCCTGTGTTTTATTTATTACCAAAGGTAAGAGCCCAGTGTTTTGCTAGCGGAGGTCTTTATAGAATTTGTGATTTCAGCTTGTCAAAGCAGCAGCTCAGTTCAGGCAGAGGCAATGCACCACAGTCAGGGCTAACCCTTAAATTACATGAAGTCCCTTATGACAGTGACCTTATGCTCTTGTCATATCTAAAGAAGCGCTTCTGTTTTGAAGTCCTGTTTGCAGAGAAAACCATACACCTGACACTCACCGTTTCCTTGTTATATTGCAAAGCGCTTGCTCGTCCACTTAAATCCGAAGGATAATTACCGATGCAATAGTTCGGTACTAAGTGGCAGTGGTAGCTCAAGGCCAGTTTGGTAGCGCTTTTATATTTTGGCGGATCGCTGGCTGAGAGCAAGAATGGTTATCACAAGATACGGCAAATGTAATGCATAATGTAAAAGAAAACCTGTACAAAACAATGCAGAAGACGGAATCAGAACTCTCTACGACCTAAACAACTTTTTTTTTATTGTTGTTGAAGATTCTGTTTAGCAGCAGGTCCGAGTGCTAACAGGTCGCCCCAGCAATCCTGTGATGACATCATGCAATCTATCCACTGTGCCTGCGTGGAAGGGCATGCGCTGGTCCCCACAGCAACCACACATCAATAGAACCAGAGCTTTCCTAGCACAGGGGCTGCTGCATCAGAGCCAGCCCAGTCGTATACTGTATGAACTGAACCCTAATGTGAACACCGGGATGCAGCGTGAACAGGATCATGCCTCGCCTTGGTTTGCTGTGGAAGTATAAAAATCGAATGTAAGGCAACAGCAATACTGACTTTGAATAAAAAAAATACCTGTCTGGCCTGCCTAATGGGAAAAGATTTGCATATTAATATTTAAGCTGTCACTGACGGATACCGGGCATAAATGTGCGGCTACACCTATTGGGGCTTTCAGATTCGGACAGCTACAGTTACTGAAAAATCACTGTTTCCTGAACATGTAAAATGTGTTGCGGAAGCTTCATCTAGATTCCTGATGCACAAGCTGTAGCTGCGAGTTTAACCCTTACAGTGCCATGTGGTACAAACCCCATTACAATAGTGTTGTAATAGTGTTGACAGGCAGGGTTTTAAACAGTGTTAAAATTAAGTAATAAGTATAAAAACAGTCTCATTACAACCGTAGCTAAAGTATTTTAAATGATAATTAATGAATAAAGTAAACAGCTTTCTTGTATTATTGCCAGCATAATGATGTTTCTTCTATACCAATTCATTTCCATTAAAATATCTGAGAGTGCCGGTTGTTATTTTGTATTACCGTACAGCATACAGTGACAGTCTAATATGGATTTGTATTTGTGTAGCGTGATTGTAGGTAGACGAAGGGGCATCTTTCAGATGAATTCCCTGTAGAATACACTGGGTTCACCAGGCATCAATGTGCAAGACTTTCTCTTCAAGTGATTTCATAACCAAGTGAAAGCAATTGATTTTCTTCACTGTCAGAATCTGACCCGGTCAACTACAATTTTGTCCCATTACTGCTGCACACACGAGTAAGCCGGGGCGATTAAGACATAACAAAACACTTGAAAGCGCATCTTAAATTAGCATACAGAAAACCAAAAAGGCTGCTACAACTGAAAGTGATTCATTTCCATTGCTCAGGACTCCTCTAAACCAGGTCAAGCTCATGGATGCTGTTTCCTGGTTATAGAAGAAAACAGTTAAAAATGAGCAACGTCTCAGCAGGTCTGTATCCCACACCACAGACCGCTTTCCATGAAGTGTCTCTAATTACTGTGTATTTATCAATCAATCAATCTTTATTTTATATAGCACCTTTCATAGTGAACCACCAACACAAAGCGCTTTACAAGACGCAGTAACTACTTTGTAAATACATGTGTACTGACACAGTTACAAAGTTATTATGCACAGTTACTATGTACTTAATTCATTTTTAAATATGCAAGTACACAATTGTATTACAAAATGGTTAGGGTTGGGGTGTGTTCAAGCCATCAATTAAATTAGAAAATCACTCATTTGCCTATTTTGACAATTTTCCAAGTGGTTTGATTTCTTATGCACAACAAATCAAAAACTCCAGCAGCAGTGGGGTGTTCTAATAAAGGCACACGCTCCTGCACACACAGTACAGGACAGTGCTGCTAATACTGCTTAGCAGTGATTCATGCTATTGCTTCTGAGCTAGCAAAGCCACTGACCCACTTTTGTGTAAGTGCATGTCCAGCACAGAATCCAGTGGACACTGTATCTTGGATACAAATTGGATACCGGCAGCCTGCAATCCTGTTAAGTGAAGAAATATTGAGGTCTCCAGTGGCAGAGACAGAAACCATCGCAAGCTGCCACTTTAATGGAAGATCAGGCACCCACAGCTCCCTCTGCCACTGTTTCCAGGGCGTGGTGTATTGCCTGCTGCCCCTGCTGCAGTTTGCTCAAATAAATGATCACTGCAGCGGCATCATAATCTTGGGGATTCAACACACAAATAGCTTTTGCTAGAGAAACACACTTGGTAAATATCTAAAAAAAACACACATTTATTATTTATGTATTTATTTTTAAAGGGCTTGAACTTCTTGTTCTTTCCTAACATATATTTTTCAGAGTTGTTATTTTAATGTTTGGGTTCATAGGAGGCTAAAGCACTGTAATAGCATTTCATTCTCAGAGGTTTACACTTATGGTGTCTTTTTGTGTTTTAGACCATCATATTTGATATTTTTGTTAACCACAAAATATTGTTCTTTGACCATTTGCCGTATACCACAGTGAAGAGCATAATCTGTTAGTGGTACAGTATTTTTTCTTAACATGATGCTAACATTATAAATTATCCAGATGAACAAACTAGTGTTTTAGAATATTATTTAGCATATTCACAATAAAAAAAAAAAAAAAGTTGCACTTATCAATGCACTCAAATTTAAGGAACAAATCAGTAAATACAAAATCTCTTGTAACATTTTAATGAAGTAAAATTCTGTAAAAGTATGCAAGTGTAAGAAAGCAGAGTCCCTGGTAAACAACTGAAATACTGCACAAACACGGCGTACAGCAGAACAGCTGGAAGCCATGAACATGATTTGTAAAACGTACAAGTGAGTGTCAGGAAGATAAAGCAGAGACCAGGTCGCTGGCCTGCAGAGGGGTGTAAACGATACACACCGACACCTGGGGAGGACACAGCTGCAGGGCACACGAGCTGAGCAGAGAGCATGGGTCCCCCGGCATCTGACGAGCACGGAGGCTCACTAGTGCACACGACACACATAGCCAGCATTCGCCAGGCACTGCCTAGTCCTTCACACAGTGCCATTAAAACTTGAAAAGAAGATCGCATCTCTCAAGCGGTAAAAGCAATTTCTCAGAGCCATTAAGCGACAGAACGGAGGCTTTTGGGGCTGCAGAGAACCTGTCTATTCTCCTGTTGGAAGCACTTCCCATCTCTCAGGCTCTCGCTCAACACGAGTGATAGGTACACTGGAGTGTGAAGTCCAGGCTGATTGAGGGATTAAACTGAGGGAGCCCATACTTTAGGTGCTGGCAGTGACTGAAATACCCAATCTTCGGTTCAGGCTTTGAATTGAAAGAATATAGCATAGTGTGGGTGCAGAGATAATATGGAGTACAGACTGAAATTCTCTTTAAAGAGTAATAGCTGTGGTGTCATGTTTGCTGATACTTGGCTATGCTTTATTACACTTTGATGTTTTTTAATAATTGAATTACAGTACAGCGCCAGGAAAAGTTCAATGCATGTTTCCATTTCTGCCTGGGATATTCCAAGAAAACTGGCATCTACGTCACTTTGAAATCTCCCTTCCTTCATTACCTTTACCAAAATGATGATACAACAGCCCTGTACTGTGGGCCAATGATAGCAGGACACCTAGGATTCATTTTCAACACAGCACTGTTATTCTCCATTAGGTGTGTGTCATCCTAATGTGAATGAAATCACATTGCACTGCATACTGTGCATAGTGCATTTCCAAGACTTTCCTAATATACCAAGTAGCAGCATTTAAATCTGCGACTGGGCTGTGCAGCGACCACAGAACACAAGGCTTCTGTCCAGGACAGATTGCATGCAATACAGTTACTCTGTCGAGAAACAGTGAAAAGAATTATCCAATTGATATTCAATTATAGAACAGGCCAGTGAATGCAAGTTCAAACAGTAAAATCATTGCCCATTACCAACTATTGACATCCGTGAACTAATCTAGTTCAGTTCTCACTACTGGATACCACCGTTTAATACTGTCTGCACCTCCATTTAACCCTGCAGAAACGAGGATGGGTTTTCCTCCAGCTGTGTTAACAAGGATGTGATTTGGATTTTGAAGGCGTACAGAAACGAGGGAAATGTTCAGCTTCTGATGTTGCATTCCTTTTGCTTTTCTACCGTCACAGATAGAAACGCAGTCGATACTTTTTAAGGCATAACAGAATGCTTCCAACTTGGGCATCACATTTGTAAATCAGGCAGCATTTTTCCTACACATTGGACCCCCTTGTGCTTTTCCCTAACAATCCCTGCTGAAGAGTCTCTTCCTTCACTCGTATAGACAGACTGCTCAGCCTGCTGAAGTCTTCTTCTTCTTCAGATTCTTCTTCTTCTTCTTCTTCTTCTTCAGATTCTTCTTCTTCTTCAGATTCTTCTTCAGATTCTTCAGATTCTTCAGATTCTTCTTCTTCAGATTCTTCTTCTTCAGATTCTATGTAGAGTTCATTCTAAGCGCTCCCCTTTGGTTTTAATGCATTTGTCTTCCCTGAGAAAGGTCTCGCTGGTATGCGGGACGTGATGAGAGCATATTGAGCGTGGATTGGAGTGATGGGAGCCAGCCCTCCCCTGTCCATTAGGTGTGTGGGTGTGTGTGTGTGCGTGCGTGCGTGCGTGCGTGTGTGTTAAATAGAATGAATGACAGCGTTCAATTCCTCGTCTCCACTCTCACACTCTCCACTTCACCTGGACAAGCACTAAGTAACAGCATCAAAAGGTTTAACAGTGTCCTGGTGTAATCGGCTTTCTTCCACAGAGGAAAATGGATTTCTGATTTTTTCAAACCACTCCCAAAACCCGAGAAATTCCAGGGGGCTATCACAGAATCTTAAAACCTTTCTGCAGGTGGAGTGCAAGTGATGCAGTCAAAACCTGCATAACGAGGACAACAGAAGTGTATTATTATTATTATAATACACTTCTGAAGCAGTGTGGAGTAGTGGTTAGGGCTCTGGACTCTTGACCGGAGGGTTGTGGGTTCAATCCCCAGTGGGGGACACTGCTGTTGTACCCTTGAGCAAGGTACTTTACCTAGATTGCTCCAGTAAAAACCCAACTGTATAAATGGGTAATTGTATGTAAAAATAATGTGAAATAATGTATAATGTGAAATTATGTGATATCTTGTAACAATTGTAAGTCGCCCTGGATAAGGGCGTCAGCTAAGAAATAAATAATAATAATTATTATTATTATTATTAATTTTTAAATCATATTTCCTTTCATGAGTGCACTTTAAAAGACATAGGCTTCTATCTTTTAGTCATATTGGAATACAACCAAAAAAATAAAAATAAAAACAGAAATCAATTTAGCTTGGTTTAAGAAAAAGAAAAAAAAATCAATACAGGGCAGTGTTTGAAGAAATAACATTGTTCCCAATAAACAGGGAGAGAAACAGATCTTCTATAAGGGCCCGAGCTGCTGAATGTGTTAGCAGGTTGCTCTGTTACACACGGCTGCCCTGGCTCTTAGAAAACCGACAGCTACAAAAATGAAAGTTTACTGCTTTTCAGAGAAATGCAAGGAGACCAGAGGGGTGTCTTTATACTTAACCAGGCAGAACAAGACTTGAAACAGACCACCGGCTGCAGCCGCACACATTCTAACAGATGAGATACTAAGAATGGCTGATCTGGGGTCCAGTCTTCTTTCAGGCAGAATGCCTTCCCATGGCAATGCTGGTTATGCAAACTGACACATTTATAAGTGATGACTGTGCAGCAGCACCATGGTCAAGCTTACAGATAAACATGGCAAAGCATGGTAAACAAAAACAGTAAATGCAAAGCATGATAATGAGAAAAGCATGGGAAGGGGGGTGGACTGCAAAATGACTGCACAAGTATACAGTTTGAAAAGGGACGGTACCAGATCTGAGAGAATCCTATAAGGAATGAGCATTGATACTGTAAAGGTAAAAAAAAAAAAAAAGATATTTCATTCGCCAGATATCGATCTCTATCTCCCAGACCCCCAACCTCTCTGTTAATAAATATATAAATGCAGACATGAAATGTATTGAAATGAATTCACTGGGACAGGTCTGCAGATCAATACCGAATGGATGTCAGAAGCAGTTAATAAGGAATATATTTAGTTACAGTACAGGAAAGCATCAACATCTCTTTACTGGGAACAGCTGTGTGCGATATACAAGAACCCAATCTAATCAGTGAAGAGTGTTAACATATTGAATTACACACCGCTTTGTAGTTTTCCATATACTTAACAAAAAGAGGACAAAAAATGTAACATTTCAAAAACATGAAATATGGTTTCCGGTAGACTTCTGCAATATCATTTAGTAGTTTCTTTCATTACATTATGTTCATATAGTTTTTTGTTTTTTTTTAATTATGTCTCAATTCTAAAATTCTAGGTGATGCAGAAATGTTGGCCATAGCTGTATATTTCCATACAATACATTACCACTGATAAAAGTTTACCATAGCAAAAGCATAGCAAAGCAGAGTGAAAAACATGGTAAAGCATAAGCATTGTAGAGAATATCAAGGTATGGTAAAGCACATTAATAAACATGACAAACCAGGGTATGGTAAATGCACTGTACAACCATGGGAAACGCATGGGAAAACTGGAAAAATGCTATGCAAAAATAACATGCTAAACTAGCGGCATGCTGTGTCAGTGGTACAGAGCACAGTGCATCTAGCAGCATGCTGTGTCAGTGGTACAGAGCACAGTGCGTCTAGCGGCATGCTGTGTCAGTGGTACAGAGCACAGTGCGTCTAGCGGCATGCTGTGTCAGTGGTACAGAGCACAGTGCGTCTAGCGGCATGCTGTGTCAGTGGTACAGAGCACAGTGCGTCTAGCGGCATGCTGTGTCAGTGGTACAGAGCACAGTGCGTCTAGCGGCATGCTGTGTCAGTGGTACAGAGCACAGTGCGTCTAGCGGCATGCTGTGTCAGTGGTACAGAGCACAGTGCGTCTAGCAGCATGCTGTGTCAGTGGTACAGAGCACAGTGCGTCTAGCGGCATGCTGTGTCAGTGGTACAGAGCACAGTGCGTCTAGCGCAAAACTGACAGCAACAACTAAAAGTGGTTTAAAAAAATTGAATCTGTTTCATTTTATTGTTTTGTTTTCTTTCAGGGTCTGACAGAAATCAAATCCGGTTTTAAAAAAAAAAAAAGTAAAATAAAACCTCTCTCAACAACATGTGGATCAAAACATCCAGGTTTTTTTAATTGTCTTTTCTGGCAGGCAACACGCTGCCATCTGGCAGAGAGGCAAGATGAAAAGAGTCTGAGAGAAGAAGTCATTCTTTATTGTGACAGATTTGAATAATAAAGATGCCCCCCCACTAATTCCATTAAAGTGTCACGTAATGTGCTGTTCTGTTGCCTGGGACCGAGAAATTAACTTGGTCTGGAGCAGACAGGAACTCAGACACAGGCAGACAACCGGGCGGACAGACAGACACACAGACAGACAGGCAGACAGCCAGGCGGACAGACAGATAGACAGGCGGGCAGACAACCGGGTGGACAGACACACAGACAGACAGGTAGGCAGACGGCCGGGCGGACAGACACACAGGCAGGTAAAGAAAGACAGACAGACATGCAGGCAGGTTTGCTCTCAATATTGAAGCAACAGCAGCCCAGAAGTTAGAATGATTGCAGAGGCTGTAACAGTCCTGTCAAATGTAGTAATAATTCAACAGGTAAGGAGACGTTATAAACGACAGACAGAGTTCCTGATAAGCCTCCCCTGTTAATTGATGAAGGCTAACTGAATAATTTTAATTGTTTTACAAACACTTTAAATGTTGATTTAATCCAGTGCGCAATAATTCAGAGAAGTCCCCACTTCCTTTCCTAATCAAAGCATCCCCAAATCTCTAATTGCTATTTTCTTTTTATAGCGTCCCTTGAATTAAAATGCTAAGATGGAGATATTGTTTATCGGCACTTAATCTGATTTGCTCTCAGGCATTCAATATCGTCAGATCAGGAGATGAGCAAGCCCAGGATAAACAGCAAAATAACATTGTGTGCTTTAATATTGTTAATTAAAAACAAAGCAAAAAGAAGATATTAATTATTTACTGCTCGGTGTCCCTGAAGCACAATGTGCTACACTGTCAGCTGGAAGAAATGTCTTTTACATGAATACAGGCACAGGTACATTGCTGTACAGAGAAATTAGACTCCCATTGCATTGCAGTTTGAGCCATTACCAGTAAATTCACACCACCTGAGCCCAATGCCTACACTTTATTCTGTTGCTAATTAAGATTATAGAAAAACCTGGAATGGATCAAACTGCTATGCAATAGCCTGCAGTACTGTAGGTACCACTCTGGGGTTTATATCTGCTAGTAATTTTATCTTAAATTTGGCAGTGGGGTGCAGAATTGATTTTTAAGTTTTCTTAATAAGGTCCTAATATATCCCACAGTAAAATCTTGAACCTGACAATGAACTTTTAAGCACAGAACTTATCAATGGTTTGCAAATGTCATTGCATTTTCTGAGACGGATGTCTCCTACAAACACCTGTGGTGCCTGACTCTGGGATAAAGAACTCTTTCTTTCAATTGCGATAGTGATTCCCGCCCTGGCCCTCGTCCTCGTCCTCAGAGATTTCCCTTGCAGAAGCTGTTATTAATAAAACAGCTGCCATTTCTCTTAGCTGTCTTGCACGGAGAAATTCCTGCTATTGGCATTTTGGAAACGAGTGCAGAATACACTAATCTGAATGCAGGGAGACAGTGATGGATTGTGCAGCACATTTGAAATTCTGCATCCTGTTAAGTTGCCATGGCCAGGATTGGCACAATTGGCAGGCAGCATGCCATTAATTATTTGAAGATTTAAGTGCTTATGTGACAGGCATGGAGAGTTTGGAAGTACTGTCAGCAAACTGCATCTCACAAAGAGCGCTTTCAGAGGTGTGTACTTTGTGTCAGTCGACAAAGTGTATGGTAGAATGATCTCCCTGTGAATTCTGTTCCAGATGAAACTCAACACACAATGAGAACTGCCTTCGATTTCTCCGAGGACCGATCAGGAAGGGAGAACCTCATGGGGACATCCTCCTGGGGACCTTCTTTTAAAAATAAATAAGTCACTAATAAGAATAATGAATAAACCGATACGAAGGCAAACGAAATATTGATCGAATGAAACCGTCGCAAGATTCTACATTCATCCGTAATGCAATTTAAATCTATTTTTATTTTGGTGGGGTTTCAATTTAAATGTAATGTATTTATTTATTGATTTATTTAATCTCCTTAGAGAATGGTTTATCTCATCGCCTTGCTTTATTTGTTAAGGAGTGCTCTCCAAGGCTTTATTGTGTTGAAGAGATCTTGCTTCTGTA
The DNA here is from genome assembly GCF_902713425.1 of Acipenser ruthenus. Taxonomy (NCBI): domain Eukaryota; kingdom Metazoa; phylum Chordata; class Actinopteri; order Acipenseriformes; family Acipenseridae; genus Acipenser; species Acipenser ruthenus. Next base: position 820,250 of record NC_081214.1, read on the forward strand.
CTTGTATATATATCTGTTGGTGCTAATGAGAGGTAAGAAATCGATTTTAAATCTCTGGTTAGCACTGCTTTATTGTGTTTGATTTCTTGAAGGGGTTGTTAAAATGCACAGTGGAATCCCCTTTGAGACGGTACCTCTGTATTTTACATGCATCCTTGACGGCCCCGCTGGTTGTACGACAAGAAATAGAAAATCCAAACTATATAGTTGCTGATGGTAAAATCAATACCTACAATTCTTAACCTTCTTCAGAAGACATTTTTCCTAATGTTCATTGATGAGGATTAATGCTTTCCAGTTAACAGAGATCATATCCACCACAGTATGATCAAATACGACTCGTCAGAGGCCTGAGGAAAATGAAAGCAGGCTATATGCTTGTGGATAAAGACAATAATAAGCTATAGTATCATTGCTCTTAAACACAGTTAATGCATGCCAGATGGTATGTGCATGATAGCACATCTTATACTATCAAGCAAGTCTGCTGTAGTTATAATTCCACTGGTGCCAATGTTGATACGCCCATGTATTTATTTCAGGCTTTACACAGCATCAAAGCAACACAACACATGCATTTAAATTCCTTTCATTCGGCAAACAGACCAGCAATATTATGTATGACATCATGTGGAGATAGTGAAAGGAACACATTTAATGCCACATGGTTCCTGTGTGATTAAGTACTGCCATACCCAAACTCAATCTCGGAATCCTTGCTTCTTGCTGTACACGCACGCATCTATTACTCAATATTGCTGCCAAGATAAACACTAATTTGAATTGCCTGAAAGCCTGCAAACAATATGAAAAGCATTCCAAAAGCATTTAAGATGTTCAGTACCAATTAATAGAAGCCCACACTGCCACAGGGTTAATATAGAAACTATGGGGGGGGTATTAACCTCATCAGCCTGTTATGAAAGATGAATGTTTGTATTGATTTGTTTTCTGAGAGGGAGTGGTGAGGACAGGCAAGGAAAGCCGTCAAGGGTTAAAATGTTATGGTGTGTATTTGTAAATCTTAAACAAATAAAATACCTCCATAGGAAATGCATTGGGCTGGAGGGAGACAATGAAAGCAATACCATGCAGTGGACTCCGATTCTGATTCTGATAACAGAAGCCAGGCTGCGTTCCCCCGACACGGAGAGATTACATGTCAGCTTGTGTTTGTGTCCCCGGGTCTCCAGGCACACCTCAATTAAAACTGACGGTAAGATAATACATACGGGCCGAGGAGCCCTGAAGGGACGACAGGACAAATTGCTCCGTAAACGTCTCCTAACAGGAAAAATATATACATTTTCTTTTGTTTGTATGCTTTTTCGCAACCGGCAATGGTCCCGACAAGTAAGAGGCGTGCGTCCGGGAGCAGAACAGCACTGAGAGAAAATAACAATAGGCGTGACCGGCGCCCTGACTGGAGCTGGACAGGGGAGCATGTTATCTCACTCAGACACGAAACACAAACCTCCTCGACTCCCAGAGTTCACCTTCTCTACCCTCCACCTCCTGGTGTTTGAATACTGCCTCCCTCGCCAGCAGCTCTTAACCCTCTGTGGTACTGCGCACATGAACCGCTCCGCAATCAACATTTTAAAATAATGGCCACAAATACATAATGAACTCTGAATGCCACAGGAATAACGCCTGAATATCTTGTACACTTCCTCTGCGTTCTCAAGTCATTCAGGTTGAATTCAGCCCCCTGTTAATTAATGTGGGTTTAATTCTGTATTCAATCCATGTTTCTTTGTGACAAATGATGCTGATCACATGTATGAGGCATGCAGTCATGCATGAATGAACACTCACAATCCCCTGAATGCATGTCAATTCACTGTTCTTGTTGCATTAACCCGCTAGATCCAAATAGACCAGCTAGATTCTTTCCCATCCTCTCTGATTTTACTATGTGCTTAATTACATTATTATTGCAACTTTTCAGCTGCCATTACATAACAAAAACCTGTATTTAAATTATTCAATGTCTTATTGTGACTTGATTATGAAATGAATCACGCTGCTTTGATTGCTCTGCATATATAATTATCACGCTCTGTGCCGCGTTTGTATTCAACCTTAATTCATAATTGCTTTTTAATTTGTTTCCATTGTCCTCCAGGTGCAAATTGCTCACTATCTAGTGTCAAACAATCTCTCAGAGAAGGATTTATTTTACTCCCGTCGAGCATCAGGATTTAAGTGCACAGTCTCAGTCATCTCCATGTCATAGAAGCTGCAGAACTGCGCTGACAGGTCACTGTGGAAACAGGCCACGCGAGCCAGTCAACTTGAAACAGCAGCCATTCTATTTCAGACGAAATACGTGCATGCCTTTGCCATCTGCAGCATCGACATTGCCTGGAAGCAGACAAACTTACAAGATGCGTTTATTAATATTAGGCAACCAAGCCCTTCATTCTCCAGGGGAGTCGATGACAAATGCACGACAGGCTGTAAGTCTTTGCAGCAAGGAGGGAATATCATTGGATATGTGGAGCCTTTCATTCAAGACACAGTGTAATGGATCTCCTTGAGTTAATAATACTGACATAATACTGACAAAATACTGACACAGCATTTACCTGTACTTGCCTCTCAACTGCAAAGCTTGCTCTTCAGTCAAATGGTAAAATGTTCATCTTTGAACCAGCATGGTGTGTGGTGTGTGGTGTGTGGTGTGTGGTTTGCATCTCTATTCAATGCAGTTGAGATGCATTAAATCACTCTACGAAGGACTTTTAACTCCCCCCCCTGACTTTTCTCTAAGAGTAATAGTTGAATCTGTTCATGCAGATCAGGTTTTGCAATAAGGGCTCCCAACAGAAGCTAGTACTTGGAGTTACTTCTGCAATTTGCCTTCAGAGTGATTTAGAATGACATCTACAATATCAAAGGCTTTAAACCTCCTGAATTATTCATTAGAATTTAAAGGACAAAAGGTAAGAAAGTGATAACGCGTTGGGCCCAGGAGTGGCTCTTCTGAACAAAAAAAGAAAATCCTTGAGAATGTATCTTCCTGTTTACTCCTGGTGGTTCTCTTATTGGGGAAACAGTCGCTCCTTTTTGAAGTGCGGTATGAAATATCTTCACAAGATTTTTCCTAGAGCTCTATATCATCTCCACACGTGACTGTGCCGGCAGCTCAAGGTGACATTAAACTTTCTAGTCTCGATAACCTCATTTTCAAAAAAAGCCAAGTCTATAACTAATCTGCTACACATTGTGTATGACTCGTGCCGTTGCTCTTGTAACTTCAGCGTTGTGCACATATATTGATTGAAGTGCGATGCTTGATGCATTTCAGAAAGGAAAAGATGACGAGTTTGTTCTCGTTAGCTGCAATGAAGCAAACACAAAGATTCCATAAATGATTAGTCAGTTTACTCACTCCTTTACCTCCATCTAGTTTGACCAGCTGTCTGTCCAGGGCCAAGTAACCAAAGGGGGGTCCGAATATCCAAATACCACACATCAACATAATGAACCCCACAAGCAAATCCCATAAAAATATCTATCTATCCATCTATCTGTGTCCTATCTATCTATCTATCTATCTATCTATCTATCTATCTATCTCTCTATCTATCCATCTATCTGTGTCCTATCTATCTATCTGTGTCCTATCTATCTATCTATCTATCTCTCTATCTATCTATCTCTCTATCTATCTATCTACCTGTGTCCTATCTATCTATCTATCTATCAATGCACTGTATGTAATAACTACACTCACATGACTACATTATTTTCCAGTATTTCTTTAAATATATTGTTATATATGTATTATGTATAAATATATTAAATATATGTATTGCTTTAATATGCATAAAAAAAAAAAAATCATCAAGCATGCATTATTTGCGTGCATTTTTTGCAGTATGGAAATCAACAGAACGTCCTTTCAGCATTTTCCGTTAAGAGCTTAATTGCATTTGACTCTGTGTGCTTTACTAAACTGACAACAGGACTGCAAGTTTGAGTGCGACTGATCTGACTGTATGCGAGTCCCTCCAGCAAAAAATAAAATTTTATTCACTCGGTGACAAACTTCAGAGCCACTGTCGAACTTCAAAAGAAACTTTTGGAATTGCATATTCAACACGCACGACCGGGCCTTGCATTTCTCAATGACTTTGAATCAACCCCTTTTGAAGAATCCAAACTGAGATACTGAACACTATGGGGTCATTTTCACATCTAGAGTCTTTTTTATTTTTGTTTCATGTATTTGAATCCTTTCAAGTAAGGATTGACTGTTCATAGGAATATAAATGCATGTGCAATTGGCTCTTAACTGGAACACTAAACAGGTTTGAATCAGCTGACAAGCTGTATCCTTCCTTACCATACACCACATACTCTCTGAACTGCTGATCTGAAAACAGTCGAAAGCAGAATGCTTCAACATTCCAACCCCCAACCAAAAAAACAAATGCATTTAAAGTTGAATGTGCTATACTTTCTGGATTATGAATGTGTGATATTTTTATTAGCTTGGTTTATATGAAAGATTTGGTTTTGAGGTGAAACAAACTAAAAACATTGTTGTATATTTCTAACCCTAAACAGCATTCATAGTTTCATGAATGCTGTTTAGTGCATTCATATCATGATTAAAAGGCTTAACTCTTAACAGTCTTCAGTAACTCAGGTATAATGACTCATGAATTAACGTAGGGCGTCCTATTTAATTCATATGAAATAAACATGAAGTCATACTACATTTCCACACTTACATGTATTAATTCCTCAACATTAACTGATCATAAACTGGCAGCCTGAGTATTGAATGCACACCTGCCTCATCTCCCTCAGCTGTTGTCTTGTGTAAGTTTTAAAACTGTATTTTTTACAGTGGTGTAATCAGCTACTGTCTTTTTTTAAAATAATTATGTTACTGCATCTAATCTGAAGTATTTTCTTTGCATTTAAAACCTGACACAATCTCAGCGGAAATCTTAACTGTGTTTGTTAAAATAAACGTTTTTGACAGAGGTCCCGGGTGATTTCAATGAACAGCATTAGGATATAAACATGCCTGTGAGGTAACAATCCAGCTACATTAGTACCTGATCCTGACATACTGCTCACCCCCCCTGTGCAAGCCATCATCAATAGAAGGGACCCAGCCGAGACTCTGCTCTGATTGCTCATTAGAAGAACCAATTAGCAGGTTCATATGCCCCTTGTTCTCTTTGTTTCACATGCCATTGCTTTGCAGACCATGATAATGATGTCAAACCTCCCTTCTAAATGGGTCGCACAAAAGACTACACACCACAAAAACAAAACATGAAGAAAACATGAAGAAATGACATTGGGAGAGTCGCTCCGCAAGACGGAACAGAACTTTTTTATCGACGGCAATCTGATGACAAGTTAAGGTTACATAGGCTGGTGATCTTGCTTTTTTGGGAGAATAATTCACTCCCTGAAATAAAACAGCTGTTTGCCCTCTCTGATGTTATCAGCGGTTGTGATTTAAGATCTGGATTCTCTCTGTCTGAGTCATGCTGTTCTGGGGCAGGTCAAATAAATGCATTGCTTCTTTCTGCGGTAATTCTTTATATAGAGTGGGCAGTTATCATTTTAACGGATGGACAATCACTTAGGCTGTCTGGCCAGACCAACAGTAGCCATGCCTGTAATCAATCCATGCAAGCATCACCACTTTGAACCTACATATAAAACATGCAAACGCTTAAGTGATGTTTCATACAGGAGCTACCTCTTGTAGAAGAGCACCCTGCCTAATAGGAAAGTTTCCTTCAGTAAAGTATAATAAAACATAGTTCAGCACAGTGAAGGCTTGGTAAAGCACAAGTGCAAGGTTAAAGCATGCTGAACACAGGGGTAAGTGGTAAACTGCAAAATAGCAATTTGCACAGATTTGACTTTTATTTAAAGTAGACCTGCACAGCTACATCCAGCAGCCATGCATTTGCAATTTTAGTGTTGTTTGCACACGGTTCATCTCTGGTGTGGAGCCAGCGCTTGTGCAGCTAATTCAGCCATTACGGACATTCAGTCATCTAAAGCTTGATTAATTTAATTATAAAAGATCTTTGCTGGCAGTTCTTCCTCTACACTTGACTTCCTTTGTGAGGTCCTTATTTTCCATCTTGCTGTGCCGTATGCATAGCAGCCCTCATTAGAGCAGAGTCGAGTGAGTGGCTGCCCTGTGAAGCATTTCACCAGCGAGCGTTCGCAAACAGAAACGTACCCGTCTCCACGCAAACAACGTTTAAGTATCCACAGACTGAAACAGAAGCAAGAACTACTCTTAACGTATCTCTCCAACTACACGAAACGCTATACTGTAGAGACACCACAAATAAAATACCTTCAGTCAATACATTAACCAGCATTCACTGATTCAGTTAAACTGTGAAAATATATCTCTGTATATCTGAAGAATAGAATAGGGCAATGCAAAGCAACAATAAAAAGTTTAAAAACAGTTCAATTTGAAACAGGTTTCACACAATGCTTATTAAGCATCTGATTCCTGCCTGTTACTTCTGTACTCAGTTGGGAGCAAATACAAAATATGCACTTGCATCAGTGGATCATTAAGAATATTTTTCTGTGCTTTTGGGTTAATGCCATCATTTCATATTTAGAGTGTTGTTTGTTTTATTTTTTATGATCTATTGGTGTAGTATCCATATGGTAAAAGACTATTGTTTTGTTCCTCAATTGCACAGAAAAAGGGATGCTAAAGGTTGATGAAATTCTCTCTTTGTGCGAGCTACAGTATTGGGGTGCATGGAACCGCTATGCATTTGTATGCACGCTTCGGCTGCATGAATACGGATCCCTGGATTAAATCAAACACGAGTTTAATTAAGGACTAGAAGGAGAAATCTTTCACACTGGGACCTTCAAGGCAGCGTCGAGTAGTCTTTAATTTCCCATTCAAAGCCACAGTGACACGTTCTCTCACCTCCCTGAATCTAATCACAGCCACAGTCTGTGTTTCCAGAAGATTGCTTTTTTTTTATAGCACGTATTCTCAGTTTCGGTTGGAGCCAATCCTTCTTTTGATTAATTTATCTTCCCCCAGTCTGTGAGTCCCTGCTATACCTTTCTGACACAATGATAACGATTATGGCTTTTACCAATGTGGTTTCCATAGGCTGATCTCACGCCATTGTGTTCGGATATGATGACAGACGTGAACCCTCCCTTTTTGTTCTGCCTGTCCTTGCTCGCACGGAATAAGTCATGTCAGAATCATAAATGTGTCTCTTTCGCAAGGTTTTTCCCCTGTCCTTCCTTCTCTGAGTTAATGGACACATTACTGTGAGTGATGATGGTGGAGGAATCCGTACATCATCCTCGTCATTACTTCCAGTGGCAGTGCTAAGTGACCCCCAGAGACATCTTCATTTGCTCAAGCTAACCTTTTTTTTTTTTTTTTTGTCAGGTCATGGCAAAAGAATAATATATTTTTTCTATAAATTTGCACCGGTTCTGCAGACCAGACATTACTATGATTGGAGCCATTCATCTTCTTTAAAATGCTTAAAAGGCTTAAAACATTAACACATTGAGATTCTTCATGCACTAGACTCAACCTGACCTCTCTGAAAATTATTCTTTCTTTTTTTTATACTTAATGAGCACTACATTTACAGACAACCATTGGGATACTATTCCAATCCGGGTGCAAGCGAACCTGGAGAAAGCAGCCACAGACCCTAGCATTCACAGCTATTCACACCTGTGAGTATCTGTATGTCAAAATATGCAAATGCAGACACTGTTGTTGCAGCTCTGCCAATGACTCGCTGCATTGCCCTTGTGCTGTCATTGTCCATCGTCACTGTATTGCCAGTGCAGTGCCACTGCATTGCTTTTGAATGCCGTTCGGTAAGTGCATGTCAGTTTCATCCTGCGCAATAAAATACTGTTCAGCTTTTTTACTTCAAGCCGCTGAGTTTTAGGTATCAGCTGGAGGACACGATCAGTTCGATTCGGAAAAATAACAATTTTCCAGCACATCAAATCAAATCCAACAGCAAATCCATTCAATATGTTTTTAGACAAAAGCATTACTGTATATTTAAGTATATTTAAGGCACTGCTTTTTCCATCCATCTGAAGAAGGATTTGTAGTCCAAAACGTCCTGATATAATAGATTTTAATTTTTTGTTATCAATTATTCACATTTTTTTTAACCTACATTAACTTTTTCTTTTTGATTTTGCACCTTTTGGTACCAGCAGTTTTCATTTTTCAAATATATAGAATCTGACAAGCATAATATCTCCTGGAACTGTCTAGATTAAAGCTTTGAGATTTATAATCAATCTCTAAATGCCAAGGTTTTCATTTAACTGCTGCTAACGCCTCACTTTTGTGCAAAAAATAAAAAACCCTGCCCTATTTTTTGACTAATAGAAGAACTCAAAACAGTCAGGTGATTAAAACCAGATCAACCCCATTGGTCTGAATACTTCAACTTCGGTTTAAATTTCTGATACATGTGAACTGTGGGTGCAAACACAGCAGATAAAGTGGTTATTACAGATAAGCAAGCTGTCTTTTTTCACTGAGAAACCCCCTGCTTCGCTCCCCGAGGGGTCATTGCTTCCAATAAGACCCACAGTCCCCTCCTCGTGTCTGTCCCAGGACGGAGTTGCACTGTGGAAGCCCGGGAGCCCACCCTTGATCTGAACCTCTGCATGTCACCGCCATGGATGAGCAGCGCAATTTACACAGATATTGAAAAATGCCATTCAGCTAAAGCTTCTAACAAGAAACCTGATTGACCCTTCACAGGCAGAAGAACAAAAAAAAAATCACTCTCAGGATCAAGAAGAAAGAATGAGTTTAATCAGATCACTGTAATGGAGTTTGAAGCAGGTACCCCGTGCGGCTCCTGACCTGGTCTTCTCCAATCATTATAAACTGTAACCAGTAATGAAAAATGGTGGCATTTTTCTGGGCATTTTTTTTTTCAGCCTCATTCACACCTCTTCCTTAAAATGTACATAAATCTCATGTTCCGGTGACAGCTACCCAACTGAATACCTGATGTAGGTCAGGTGGGCAGACAGTCAGTTTTTCCACATTCTCAGTGTAGGCCTTTTGTACTGCAATGGGAGATAAACAGAGTCCCCTTTAAAAAAAAAAAGCAGTTCTCCATTCTGCCATAAAGTAGCAGTCCCCTCTTGCTGTCATTCTACAACTTCCGAAGCACAATGCTAGAATGAGACAACACTGAAATGATGGCTTTGAGGCTTCAAGAAACATACAGGGTTTGAAGTGACCCTGCTGTAAAGGATCTGTACCCCGCTGGTAATGGATAAGGGTCCCAGGTTCAAAACTGTTTGTATATAAATATATTAACAAGGAAAGGAAACATAGCCTCCAACTATATATTCTGCTTTATCTGATGCCATTCATTAGAATGAAGCCACTGATTAAAACACAGGAGCTGTGCAATGAAAATGTGTAAAAAAAAAAAAAAAATGGACATTGATATTTGTAACACTAGTCTGAGAATGGCCATTAGGAACTATTAGAGATTTTAAATGTTAAATGTGCCCGCTTAGCCATTAAGCCTCGTGTTCATTGCTTTCACCCTGTAATTGACGGTCAATGTGAATTCCAGCAGCCTCCGTGCCGGTAAGTAGCACTTTTTTAGTAACACCCAGTGCTGAACAATGCTGCTGTGCTGCTGTAGCTCTTATGCTGAAATGTCAGCAGTCGTTTGTAATCAATTGCAGTATTTCAAATTGTATTTGTGCAGTAAGCAGCGATGGAACCAGGAAGGCACCCTTGAGCTGCAGCGTGTGGGTAAACTACACTGATAAGAAGGGACACGGTGCCACACTGGGGAAATGCTGCATTGTTCTGGCAGATTTAGAAAACCGTGCTTGTTCATCTGTACAAAAATGCATGTCAGTTTAAACTCTAATTAATTTGCAAAAACATTACTCTCTGGACGAGCCCCAAAGAACACAGGATGAGATGCAATAATCTATTGCACACAGTACATTGCATACTCTTGGATAAAAAAAAAACAATAATTTACATCTATAACTTGCATAAAGAAACAGTACAAAGCCTTATCAATTAAAATAGGCAATGCATCATTGAAAACATGGACCTGATGTTGAAATAAATACATAGATAAATGCATACATGCATTTTTCCAATAATCATTAAAGAAATGCTGCTCGTGGATTATATATATCTTTTAAAGCAATTGCTAATGTGAGATTGCTTTCTTAACAGAGAGGGGGATGAAGCTGTTGATCGCTTCTTTGTAGGATTAATCTCTCTGAAGTTTAATTTAAGAAGTGAACCTTTTTGCCTGCAGCTTCCTAGCGAAGTGCTGTCGCTCTCATTTCTAATCCTGGAAAATCCATGAAAGGATCGCTCTGTATTTCCTGTTAGAGGTATGAAGTAGACTTCAAGTCCTTGAGGCAGAGAGACCCATTTCTGTGTTGAATTTCAGGGGTGCAAATATGGCGGCAAATTCTAGTGCTAGAGTATCTCTTATAGCAGCAGCAACATTAAATTCTGACGCCATTAAAAAAAAAACTGATCAAATACAAAGCAGGTAAACATCATTACAAATATGTGTGTGATTAGATATAGCGCACATTTTGTTTTCAATTATTTATTGTAACACAAAACATTAAAAAGTCATTGAAGTCGGGGCAGAGGGACTTGATGAGGTCAGGGTTTGATAACTTAGCACCAGTAGCCTCATCACAGCTGTCTAGAAAAACCCTCCCTCAATAATGCATGATTAAAGCGCGTACTCCTGAAACTGCTTCCCTGAACGGTTTCAGGGATACCAAACCTGAGTTCATTCATTAAAAACTCTTCAAAGCTTTGAGATCCCACTGTCTCAAAATGATCAGTCCCATGCAGCACTCTTCCTGTGAGATACAGTGCATGTCGTTTTTAAACAAGTTACACACAAACGCTACTGTGACCCTCATGAGAATACGCACTGCTGCTGATCTCCAAGCGGAGTTGAACAGAACTAAACAAGGACATGGGGAGTTCCATCGGCACATTAATGTTCATCATTTATTGGAGGCTATGAAGCAGGAATGGCAAACAGAATGGGTGCCAGCTGCTTCTCCATGCTTCCATTAAAGACACAGGACATGTGGGCTAACCAGTAATATCTCTTTATCTAACCGGCATGCAAATTGAATTTCACCAGCTTTCTGAGGCAACAGAGATCTTGTCATTGTGGTGGCGAAGCAGCATTTTACCTGTGTACAGTATTTATGTAAATTCTGACAAATCCTTTCTGTTGTCCTTTTGCCAACTCTACTATAGTCAGTAGTACAGAATGAAACTTACATTAGTTACAATGAATGAAAATTAGACATTTCAATTCGCCTCACGCCTTAGTCCTTTCCTGTCCAATTCAACTTTTAATGTAGAACAGAAGCTTCCAAGCACACATCTACATTAGCAGCAACAGGGTGAAAACCTCAGTTTATTTAGTTTATTTCATGCAAACAATTACTGTTGAAATACTTAAAAAGTTCACGTTGAAGTTCTAAATGCAATGGCAGTGACACTCCAGAGCACAGTCTTTGTAATTCCATTACAGGAGGAAATAGGCCGAACCCTGTGATATAAATAACATTCAGTGGCAAGAGCTTCGTTAACACCTGAGACGATGATAAAACCCTTTCTGCAATGGGTTTAATATGCATGTATTCCCTCCCTGGGATGCGTTTGACCTTGCGTTTGCAGTTCTCCTTGAATTGAACAGTCATTTACCAGCCGTCACGCGTCTCAAACGCTGCCTCTTTACCACTCCCTGGAGCGTCAAGGGGAAATAGAATGATGACAGATGATGGCTGAGGCTGCAGACACAATGTTTAGGAGTTACAGCCCGGTAGGAATTATGGCCCCTCTTCATTTTAGCAGGGAGGCAGCTACGAAGCATCTGCTTTGTCTGGCACACGCGTCGAAATCACTAGATTTCTCATTTTGCTCAAAATGTTTGTCTCTCTCTCTGAGGCTGTTGAGAATGGATCCAGGGAACGTTCGTTTGAATGGTGCCGTGCTGTGGTGGCAGACAGAGCCAGGCTGAGCAGAATATTCATTTCAAATTACTGCAGCTTCGATAACCCTCTGGATTTATGCAGCTGAGAAAATATAGGATTAGACAGGGGCCTCGGCTCAGTGGCCCACAGTTCAAAAGGGTTGTGCGGCACTGAAACAAATGAATACAAATGTCAAACAAATAGGGGCAGACTTTACTTGTGTGTGCTATTGTGATTAACGCTCTCTCTGGGAGATAGCTGTCAATCCGGGCTGAAAAGGCTCTTTTGACAAAGCAGGCAGACAGTTCATTGAACTCTGAATCTCTGGAGAAGAGGGGTTTGATTCCCGGTCACTGCGTTTTACACCACAGTGTGTAAACAACACTGATGCGTCTTTCCTCCAGGCCCTTGCACTATGCCGTCCCAATCTCCAATCTCAATCCAGAAGCCTCATGGAAACTAGACATTTGTGTTACTGTTTGCTGGTTCTTAGAACAGGAGATGGCAGAGCACTCGGCTGCTAGGGCAGAGTCCAGCTGTGTACAGTTAGGCTGTGTTTAATTAACTCTGGCATCAAGCATCTCTAAAGGCTCATCTCATCAGAGAAGCAGCATTAGAAACATTGCCATCTCTTATGGTGCATTGGGCTTTCTCAATCCACAAGTGCTTGAGAGAGAGCTAGAAATGCAATGATGTTTCTTTCATATTGTATTTATTGTGCAACCAATTCTTAAAGCATGAAGGCATTTTAGTCAATGCAGCAGTTCATTAACAAGAGGACTATTCCGATGGCCCAAGTCACGATTCTGTTAAATCAGTGTGAAAGCAATGAACACAAGGCTTAGCATATTTAACATGTAAAATATCGAATAGTTCCAAATGGCTATTCTCAGACTAGTGGTATAAATATCAACGTGTTTTTTTTTTTTCATAGTGTAACCACATTTCCATTGCACAGCTCCTGTGTTTTAATCAGTGGCTTCATTCTAATTAATGGCATCAGATAAAGCAGAATATATAGTTGGAGGCTATGTTTCCTTTCCTTGTTAATAGATATATACAGACAGTTTTGAACTTGGAACCCTATCTATTACCAATAGATACGCATGTGATAGTTCCAATTACTTCAGCATGTTAAAGGGGATTCTTAACCGGCTCAATTCCATTGTGAGCCATTTACACAATATTGATCTGGTCATAAAGCCCTGGGTTTGAGAGGCATTATTATTCCACTGTGGTGTTTGCTGTAAACACCACCTTGGTCATTAAATGCAACGCAATGCATATCTCTGCACTGTTAGATTTTCAAGGGAAGTCAATGTTACAGCAGCAAGAGAACTTGGACATCATCCATTTATGCCCCACTTGTTCTTCTGCTAAATTTGTAGTGTCTTGGGTTAACATTATCAACTTTACCTATACTGCTGGTGGAAGAAACTTCCATTACTACAGGAAATAAATCCACCTGAATTAACAGGGCTGAATTCAAAATGAATGACTTCAGAACTCGGAGGAAGCGCAGGTGTTATTGCTGTGTCATCCAGCCGGAATTCATTAGGAATTTGAAGACATTCTTTTAAAGTGTTACCCTGAAATGTTACCATTAGGGAAGTGCTTCTTCAGTTCAGGGTTGAGGTTAATAGGAGGAGTGTTTCATTGGCCTTTTAGCACTAAATTCCTCTAAACAACAGAATGTAATAATCAGGCATTACCAGCTAAAGCACGCAGTGCAAAAGACCACTTCACACTGGGCGCAATCTGGTTTCACTTTCCAATCCGTTTTCTTTTTGATTTCAAAGACTCCTATCTCATTTCAGATAAGGCTTTGCTCCCAGTGCTTATCAGATCTCAAATTGGTTAAATGTGATTTAAAAAGAAGACATCAGAATAGTCTGTCTTTTAAACTCAAATGTAATTATTGGGAGCATGCCCCTCGGCAGCTTATCCAAACCACTACAGGATTTACCTCCAACTGATACAGAAAATAAAACTTTATCAGGGAAAGATAAAAGCACAGAAAACCAGCTAATTCGAGATCGGCTTAAGCTTCTGTTCTGCCCTGTTGTAAGGCACTGCAGAGGCAGTGGCTTTTCACATGATCAGACCCTCGTTATTATAGCTGCATTTATCTTAGTTAACCGCAAAAACTGCAAGCACGCAGGCTTCTAGACTTCTCTCTTTGATTGCAGTGGGAGTTTCAATATTCAAGCAAACCCTGTCCGTTGACAGCACATTTGTATCAGGCACAGCCTTTCATATGTTGCTGTTACCTCGTTCCTGTACAGCGGAAAGGTTCAAGTTGCAAGCTGGCAGTTTCTTATCTCCTTTCACCCTAATGAGATGCATTGCCATATTGTATTAGATACTGTATGGAGCAGTCCTTACTGCTGAGTACTCTGCAATGCATGGGCCATTTGTGGTTCACATTAGGAGATAAGATGACACACTGTATATTTTCAAAACATATGCAGGGTTTTAAACCGGGGCTCTTAAAACTGAAACCGAACACTTAAAGTTTTATCCAAAACCAAAGATAGAACCCCAAACCAAAGCCACCCTGGTTGTCAACAGGAAGGGGTAAGAAACCAGTCCCAGCTTTAAACAATTCAGAGGATTCTTTACCTCTGAATAAAGTCAGGAAGACCGGACAGTGCACAGAAACGGCTTTATTAATTTTCACTCTTCTTATCGTGCTGATTAATGTACAGTAAATACACGGCTCAATGTCCACTTCTCCGATCGCGATGCATTACTGTTACTCACTCCGTTACTAGAAGTGCCTTCGAAATAATCTATTACTCTGCCATTATCAAAACACATTCAGACACAGGCACCCGTCTCTCATAAATACAGGAAAACCTCTCAGCCACACGCCCACCCTGTCGCCGGTCTTCTGCCTGTACCTGATAATATAACACAGTGCAGAAAAGGACAGATAAATATTTAGTCACATCCACTTTTCCAGCATTTTTGCAGAGAGCGCAACAGGACTTAATGCCTCAGGTGTTGCACAAGCCTCCCTGCGGTTAGTGACCAGCGTTGTTTCCTGTTGCTGGGAGTACAGACTGTGAATCATGCCATTCTAATGTATTGTTAACACATCAATTTGTCCTTTGAAATGATTGTCTCAGAACAGCTCAGCTGGGTTCATGATTCGATTCTACAGCCCTGCATTTCAGACTAGCTAATGTTTCTGCTGCCAGGGACCCAGTCACAGCTCTGGTGTTTTTCTGTTTTTTGAAGTATTAACTAAACCACATTATCTATGAAGCCAAAATGCCATGCATTCCTACATATATACATACATGCAGTACTTAGATACCTACTCTACATACATACATACATACATACATACTGTACTTACAACTTGCTGTGCAGACAGACAGACATACATACATACATATATGTATGTAATCTGTACTTGCATACTTACTCTACATGCATACAAACATTGCATAGTGCAGTCTTCCTAGGCTTAGGAAAGAGCTATACATTTACAAGAAAGAGACTTTAAATAGGAAAATGTTTTATCTCTGGAAATCTAGAAGGCTTACACAGATTTCATCGCACTACACCAGGGACCGCTGAAGTGAATCCCACCCTAATCCTTCACTTTCCAAACAATAAAAACCTCTCTGATTTCACTGAAGCACGTCCTGCATTCCTGCGGCAGC
The DNA here is from genome assembly GCF_902713425.1 of Acipenser ruthenus. Lineage (NCBI taxonomy): Eukaryota > Metazoa > Chordata > Actinopteri > Acipenseriformes > Acipenseridae > Acipenser > Acipenser ruthenus. The sequence goes on from NC_081214.1 coordinate 835,969, forward strand.
TGCTTCTATATGAATGAGAAGATCACGAGGGGACCAGGGCGGGGTTCAGACCTCGCCCCCCTGTTGTCAGCACATAGGGGAACTGTTTGAGGCATCTCAAATAAAATGAACTTTGGCACTAATAAATCCAGCGGTGACTGAGAGCAGGAGCAGCTCTACGAGGTTTGGTGACTTTGCGAAGCTCGTCTGCAGTATTTCAGATCAGAGGCTTCAATCACATTCTGCTGCAGCTCACTAGTCTCAAAATTGCAAAAAAAAAACATTTACTCAAACTGGTTGTTACTCGACATGTCTGGATTGATTTGACAGGCAAATAATACAGGTTTTGTTTTCGTTGACTCGGCCGTGTAGCGCTAAAAAAGAATTCCCCAAACTGCACTGAGTCTTGCAATGCAAAGCTCTGCATTCAGTCAGTGCAATGTTGCTTGCCTCATTTATCTGTAATCTTGCTACAGCAAACTGTATATAATATCCAGTGTATATATCTGTATTAATATGCTCTTCATAAGATGTTGAGGACAAGCACAGTTTTTTCATCTACTTCAAGGTCTGATTCTAATTGACCCCTCTTAACAATCCCTGTGGCACACAAACAAACAAACAAACAAACATCTTCAAATCGCTGTTCCTTTGACTCTGAAAGCAATGCATTTAGAGTACAGTGCAGTTCTCTACTCCCGTGCATAATTATGTTTCAGGAAAGTGGATTCTAGCACAATAAATATACTGCCCAAGTCAATTCACTGGAGCAGGCTTCAATGCAGGCTGCAACACTGTATGCAAATGTACTGCTAAAAAAAAAAAAAAGGAAATCTCAGCTGCGGGTGTCTCACTATGGATTGTTTATAAAAGGAGTAATTATGCACATTTTGCGGCATGCATAGTTTGCATACAGTTTGGGTATGTTAATTATTGTGTGGGTTCGTCTTGATGTGTGCCGCAGCAATAGAGGATTCCCTCATGTATATCTGGAACTATTTAAGACGTTTTATTTGTTTTCTTTTGTTTGCTCAACGTGGCTGAAAATAACCAAAGAGATGCGACACAGAACCCTCACATTCCCTCTGCATTCCACTTAAACTTGAAATATTCAGACATCCGCCTGCAAAGCTAATGCTTTCTTACGGGCAATTTTCAAGAGCTGCAATGATGATAAATTGCATGCCGACTGCAATTTCAAACTCCATTGTTACAAAAAGGCTCTCTCTCTCTCTCTCTCTCTCTCTCACTCCTGGCATTCACTCACATTTGTTGAATAGCGCCTCTTGCGAGGGACAATGCTGTACTGGATGAATGGCCTTTCACAGTTAACGCTGATTACATATCTCTATAAAACACTTGTATGCCTGATCAACACAACTCCAGCACCACAGCTGATCAGTTATGGAAGAGTATTGACAGTCAAGGTCAACAGGAAACGCTTGTCAGCTGTCGTCTGTCTGATTATTAATACTATTCTTTTTTTTTATCTTGTTGTTCAGCTGTTTTGGGTAAGCGCTGTTTGTGAATCGCAGTGAGCACGATTGGTTTAAGTTATTCAAAATGTTCCTTCAGTACTGTACCTTGGAAGATGGACACATCCACTAAGGTCTATAATAAGAATTAAGCTGCTATGCTAAAGCCTGTGCAGAAACACACACACACTACTGAACTCCTTGTGAAGAAAACCAGAGAGGGTTTGAGTTTGCTGCACAGCAAGTATTAGGATCTAAACACTGGGAACATTTAAAAAAAAGACAAGAGACTGTGCTTTTAAATTAGCTCTCTCCCAGTAGGGCAGAAAAGTGTGCTAACAAACGACAAGCCTTGACGGGCAGAATGGCCTTTTCTCGTTTCCAAACTTTTTTCCATAAGACTATGCATTGCATGGTTTTTACATGGCTTATCTGTCATGTGCCATGCTTTGGGTCAGTTCTACTTTTCTATGCTTTGCTGTACCTGCAGGGGAGGGAGGCAGAAAGAACGAGTGTTAAGAGAGAGATAGAGAGATACCAGGCTTCAAAAACAGAATTAACTTAGGCAACCAAGCGCTCCAATCCAAACCATTAAACTTGTCAAGACTTGCCTTAAACTCTGGATGCCCGGGCACATTATTTTTTGAGTTCACAAAATGCAATATTGATGTCCCGTCAATACGACGAGTCTCAGAGTAATTGGTTTCTTGACATCTGCAGAGAGAAGCTAAACCAGCCAGCCAGTTAGCCTTGCTGGCTGTACAACGACTGTAGCAGTAATAGTGGTTGTTGACCCCCATGCACGGGAACGTCTCAACTTTTTAATGCAACTGTAAAAGGTGCTTTTGTGGTCTGTGTTAAGGGCAGTTTATTAGCACATTTGCACAATGATCTCAGCTCTTTGGGATCAGGTTAATGGGACTGGGTTTAAAACATAAGTATACCAACGTTCTCGAGCTTAATGGATTTTGTTATGGAAATGTTCCCATTTCAATGCCATTGCCATCGCTACCTTTACCAACTGTAGCTAATATAAAACTGTGGCCTAGAACAGGGCTGGTTCTATTGGTAATCCAATGATTAAATGGTTCTCAACACTTAAAACCACTGAAATGGTCCTCGTCCCTGCATTGTTGGAAAATCCAGACCCACTTAAGGGTCTGCACATAAGCGCTGCACATAAGAGCTCTCCTTTGCAAGCATGACTCAATTTTATATGCTGATGCCATCTCCTAGATTGATGAGAGCCACAGCCCCATCCCGTTTGAAGTGCGGAAGTCATAATCTAAAATGACAGACAACAAAAAAGGTTCTGAACTCCTGATCGACTGCAGCCTTCTCTCAGCACACACACACCGCCGCTCGTTATCGCACTGGGAATCTTAAGTGGAGTTAAATGATTTGGAACCATCTCAACACCCCGCAGAATTTGCTGTCTCTCTATGTCCAGCTAGGAACTGTAGGTGTCTGGCAGTGTTTATAAAACGGTCACAGATTGCAATTGATGGATATACTTATACCGAACTTAACTTTCCATGCATACATCCAAAGATTAAATCCAAAATGTGCATACACATTTCAGTGGATGTTCGTTCATAATTAATAAACACAATGAATGAATCCACCTCCCAGTGCAGAAAGAGGAGCTGAACACAACACAAATAAAGGGCTTAATCTAGTAAGGACATCTGTCTGTCTAGTGTTAAACAGTTTACAGGCAGGAGGAGGTACCCTAACTAGTTATTAAACCACATAACATGTGCTCCTGCATAATGCTGATTGGCTTTATAGCCAGCTTTAAGATTCATCACGTTTATAAGGTAATCAATTATTAATAATAGGAATCTCATGGGGGATGTCTATCAGTTTAGTGTATGATGCTATCCGTGTGCCAATTTGTGTTCAAATTTCTATTAGTAAATCCGGTATGTTTCCATCAAACGCCTTTTTTTATTTTTAGACCCGTACAAAACTGCACTCCATGTCGGAGTCTGCATCCTGCGTGCGTGAAGGTTAATATCGACTCAGCTGCTCAGGAGGTTCTGTGAAATTTGCCAGTCCAGAGAGGGTTTTGTTTCAGTTACCAGCTGACAGGCTGACAGATATTGCTATGCAGTGTGATAGCTCAAGCAGTCTAAAACAGCAAGCCAGCGATCCATACAGTACCTGGCAATTTAGAGACGGAACAATCATGGGATAAGGAAAACAATGTTTCTGTGTGGGGGAGCTCCAGGTAAAGCAAATAGCACTACCACACTCTAACTATATTATAATGCAACCACTTAAAAAAGCACTATCCCTAAATGCAATGTAGGCTTGATTATTTATGTTGTGATACTGTAATGGGCTGAATGAATACAAAAAGGGTGAAGGGAGATTAACCTTCACACAGTGTTCTTCTGCCTTGCTATGCTCACTCATCAGTGACCGAGATTCTGCCAACAAATTATTCCATTTACCCTTTTTCTCTCTCTAGTGTTTTTCTAAATACCAATAACCCCGAGAGCATTTTCAACCCGTTCCATTGGAGTGAATCAGATTGCATTAGCAGAGACACGAGGTTCTGGATTTCCAGAACCATGCAAAGGAGCAAGAGGAAAAAGAGAAACAAAGAGATAAGCACAAGAGGATATTGATATCACTCCACAGGGCATGAGAAAAATAAAACTAGAACGAAAGAGGGAAGCAGGGAAGCAAACAAGAAGCAGAGAATCAAAGAAAGAAAGAAAGAAAGAAAGAAAGAAAGAAAGAAGCAGAGAATCAAAGAAAGAAAGAATCAAAGAAAGAAAGAAAGAAAGAAAGAAAGAAAGAGTGTATGTTAATGACATTGTCTAGATCAACCACGAACTACTGTGACAACATTAATAAAATGACATTGCTGTCATAGAAAGCTACTCTTTTTTTATGAGCCGACACGCTCAACAAAACACACATTCTGAGTCAGATATCAAAAAAATCCAATTCTTAATCATAAACACATCAAACTGTCAGCCTGCAAGTGGAGCACCTCCTGAGTGTCAATCAAATAAGCATGTTAGGGTTCAGCGCTGGCCTAGTTAAATAGCACCCTTTTGCAAAATGTAAAAGACAAGCTTTAACAGGAACTATATTTTATAAATAATTAAGATTATTTGGCTGATAAATGTCAGGTTTTCATTCGCATTCAAATTGGCCTGCGATAATTCTAGATTGCATGTGACAAACAGGAGAGTAGCATGAGAATTAGGCAGTGATTATTCCAGAGTTCTGATCCATAATTAAGTTCCCATACCTTCAGTGCCTGCGAACAGTGAACCTAGAAGCCTTATTACCAACATTTATATCTCAGCAATATCCCTGTTTTTACACTGCAACTTTCCAGGAAGTGCTACACAGTTACCAGGAAACATAAATGACATTGTATCTAAAAGCAGCAGGCAACGGAACATGGTTTTTACATAAGCTAAACGTATAGTTTCCACAGCAGTGTGTTAAATAATACTGTGGGTTCCAAGGTGCATGCTCTGCTATAGCTCTGTGGATGGCAACAGACTAAATAAACACCCTGGTTAGCGTATTCTTTAGGATTCTGCACAGTGCTGCTCTGGGTCGTTTTACATGGGATATCATTGTGCTAGCCTATTTACCTGAACACAAAAAAATAAATGAATGAGTGACTTCACACGGCTGAACCGGGATTGTGTGTTATAGAGCTAATTAAACATGAAGATAAATCTACAGAACAATTTCACGGTAGAGATACACTATGACTGTGGAATGCATATGTATAGCTCATGGTATAGAGGGTTACCAGCATAGGGTTTTGTTTTAACTGACAATCATATGTTTAGGGAAGAAGTCGTTTACAAATACTCAAACAGAGACACCACCAGCACGTTATGTGCTTCATCTCCAGAGAAGAGGACTAGCCAGAGCCTTATAACAGTTTGCCCAGCTGTCCTGTAAAAAAAAAAAAGCAACTCAGTACTTGATGTTCTACACAGTGCATCTTCCTTTCAGCAGAATCTCACAGACAAAGCCTGCCTTGATCTCAATTCCCTGTGTGTTTTAGTGGCTAGGAGAAGCCTTCCTTTAATAAATTGATAAAGAGCGCACTTACCTTGAGCAGACCGATCGCTGGACAGATTGTACCATAAAGGATGTGGGTGTTCTACTCAAGCTCTGGGTATTGGATCAATGTTTTGGATACAGCGACTTCAGCCAGCCTTGGCATTAGCTTTAGAATAGTGTTGTCTTTTGTTAAGACTCACTATTTACACTTGATCACACCTGATCTGGTCTCAGAACATCACAGCGAAATGATGTACCATGCTTTTACAAATATAACACGGTCTATATGTACACTGCAGAGCAGCCTTTGATAACAAATCCCACCTTGTCCACTACCCTGATGAGCACCGTTTCATACTACAAACTGTGCTCCTTGTGCATAGGCTGTCTGCAAATAATAGTAATCCCATGAGATCTGGTTAAACATAAAAACACACATATATATATAGCTATTCCACGTGAAACTGAATGTTCGTTATGCATACAAGGCAAAATGTATCATTCAGTATAACTAAAGCGCTCCCACAATGAGGGGCCCTTTCCAATGGTATATGCGGTAAGCTCCAAGATTCCCTTGCGTTGCATTCAAGTTTCCCATTTATTTATATCTCCTCCGAGGTTCGGTGCTTGTTTGAAATTCTTCTCTGCATCACCATGGCAACTAACGATATGGATTGTAGTTCCGGCAGAGTCAAAGCTCTTTAATACACAAACAGTCCGACTAAATCAGGCTGCCTCTGTGTTTACAGGTTTCAATAAACAACACAGAAAAAATAAAGGCATGAAAGACTGAGACAAAGGCCTACCCGCGGTGCTGGGATGCACGGGTTTTGTTTACCTCTGCTATGGAAGTCTAACATGAGCATTTTTAAAGACAAACACTGTTATCAAGAGAGAGGTTACATGGGAGGTTATATAATCTAAAGCCTGTAATTCAGAGAGAGAGAGAGAGAGAGAGAGAGAGAGGAGAGAAAGAGAGGGATACACAGCATAGAAATATCTCAGTGTCAAGGTCTCGTTAAACTTTAAAGATAAGAGCCGATTTCTGTATTTATTCAAAAGCCCCACTTTTTTGACTATCAATTTTGTAAGGCAAGACAGAGAGAGCCATTAGGCTTTCTGTGACTAATGACACCTTAATGGGATATTGATGGCATTTCTGTTTAGACCGCAGTTTGCACAGTTTTCTGCAAAATTCTTCGCCTCCAAAAAACACACATTGCAAATGTAGCATGAAATACAGGCTAATTGCAGTTTGCATATCGCTGGCTGTAAAAAGCATCATTATTCTGTGCTCTCCTTGTTTTCGGCATTTCGTTAGGGTTAAATGTTCTATCAACCCAATAAGAAATGTAGCATGAAATGTGAAGATAACTTCATCTCAGAATCACGCTACACTTTGCGTTCATGAAGCACGAATTTTATTTCCAGATAAAAAAAAAAAAAAAGAAAAAGAAAAAAAGATACACAACCGCTTGCCAGAGTTGAGAAATCACTCACAGTATTTTTTTTTTTTCTTACAAGATTCACAACTTTACCCTTTTATTGCAGCCACATTATTTGGCCAGCTTTGTAACTCTAACTGGACTGCAATCCTTGTCCCGGCTGTTACTACATAAAAAGCCTTCTCGTTGGTATTCCCAAGTACAGTAGGCAAAGCGAAAGCACAATAAAACACATGCAATCCAGACCAGAAGAGCTGAACTGTGGGAATGCATGTCTTTCCCATATTTATTTCCTTATTTGTGTTTTCTGTATTGTCTGACATTACAAAAACGTTTTTAAGCTGACCAAACACTTTCATGACTTTGTCAGCATTGTCTGAGTGTCACTGCTTGTAGCTTTAAAGAGACCAGGGTCAGGTCTGATTGGAGGTGGTAGGGATTGCTAGTGGCCCTTCACTCTTGAGACTCAAGATTCGACAGATGGCCTCAAGCACCAGGTATTAACTGGATTATTCCTCACTGAAAATATTCTACAAAAAAGAAAATATCTTCTAGCTGCTCGCTTCAGGTATCGAAAAGAAACGCATCATTCCTGTTCTTTCATTGGACTGCACGCGGGTACTGTAATTCCTTTTCCTGTTCTTTCGGGCCTTAAAGATATGAGATTCCTGTCTCACAATTCAAGCTGGTTTTTGCAGCTTCCTTTTCTCCAGGGGCGTGCTCTGCCAAATTGTCTTTAAAAAGCTGTTCCACCTTCCACATTTGCAATTTGTAATACAAGTCATTTTCTTTTAAGACCCCGCAGCCAAATTGGCCAGCCTGCTGTGCTCATTGGCTGTAGCTCTGCTCGGTTAATGTTCTTGGCCTTAAGAACAAGGCCAACCAATCAGCATGCATTTTGTAATGAGTTATATTTATTTGTGTTTAATTAAAATATGTAGCAGTAAAACCCTGACTGTTTCCAGTGGGTAACCTGTTAATAACAATACAACAAATAAAAATCAACAAGGGTTTAAACAAAGTAGTGTCATTGCAATGTAAATACTATACGTGTATCTGCGTAGTCCTAATGTAACTGGAACCTGAATGATAGAGAAGATGGGAATACTGTAATTACACACCCAGCATGTTAAACATGAAGTCACGTGAATATAAAGGCAACATCTCAAGAATGTCTCTATATCCCCTTCAGTCCCTTTTTTTGTTTTTTTTTCAAAGTCACGGCAGGGCCGCTTGTCAAACTCCATGGAGCTCCCACAAACTGTTTTCAAATCGGGATATACAGTATCTTACAACTGAGCGTTATGGAAGTTATGGATGAGCCTGTGCAATAACTGATACCCAGCAGGAACATTTCCACCAGTTCCTGAGAAAGAAAAAGAAAAAGGGGTTTTGGTTGAGCCGGGATGTGTTGAAAAGTCAATGTGTGCGCATTAGTAGTGATTCATTGTGGCCTGTTCAATAGGGTTGTTGAACCGCATCCTGGATGCACCAGCAATCACAGGGCAGGCAGGCTGCAGCGTCACCACAAAAGCACCGCTTTCTCACTACACTGAGCTAATGGAAACCATGTCACTTTTAGCTCAGGGAATAAATCGCTGAAATTAATCTAAATGTGAAGGACAAGGCCACCATTGCTTTGTAGGTGATGAAAAGAAAGAATACAGAAACATAAAAAAAGAAGTGTGATTGTGCTTGGAATAAAAATTAAAATGTCTATATTGATTCAAGGCACAACCAGAGGTCTCTGGATGGGATACGAAAATAAAAAGCATACAACACTTTAGAGTGAAATAAAAAGAAAACGCAAAGCTGTACAGACTCCTAGAACTGCACAGCTCATTTTTAATTTAATTACATTTTTCATTTTTTCACTTGTAATAATGTAATTGAATTCCATTTTTTAATTTGTACTTTTTTTACAATTTGGCTCATTACCCCTAGTCAGAACCACTGACTTGCCATTGCTTTGCCATTGAAGAAAGCGGCAGTATTTTATTGACTTGCAGTAATGATATCAGGGTCTGTTCAAAGCTCTAGCTACGAGCATCAGGAGAACAGAAAGTAGTTTTATATTGAGTTTTTGTTCTTGTCTGCTGGAACAGCTCCATTCCCAGGGAATTCCCTTTGGTCACAGGAACATGATTGGTTTACAATGAGCTGGGCTTCAAACTCCATTTACATTCATTGTTTCAGTAATTGATTTAATAATGGAGCGAGGCCGTGATCCCACCACATGGTATAAACACGCTGTGCACATCCCCTGCTACTGCGATCAGGTACTACTGCTGGAAGAACAAAACCAGACACATTCATCTGCTTCGCTTGCATGGATTGGGAATGGTACAACTTGCCTTTTCTTGCAACGCAAGCTTAAACGCACTAGAGGAAAAGCTCAGGCATGACAGGCTCGGAGAGCTATGCAATGGGAACCTTATTTGCCTATTGTACCATTTTAGAATAGCCTTTTACTTGTTTATATACTGGCACCTTTTATACAGCACAACATAATGTGTTTAGAGAACATTATTGCAGCCATACAATATAATTATATATATATATATATATGTATATATATATACATATATATATATATATATATATATATATATATATATATATATGTATATATATATATATATATATATATATATATATATATATATATATATATATATACACATACATACATACAATAACCTAATAATTAAGGTAATCTCAAGGATGTTATTTCAGTCTTATGAAAAACATATTTGCACCCACTGCAAGACGAGGTCATCTTTTTGATACAATAAGCACTGGCCATGAAATCTGACACACGTCAACCATGTACAGGCAACCGTTAATCCATCCTGTCCTTTTCAAAAACCGACACGCGCCCCTTAGAGACTAGCAAAAGAAAAGAAATCAATACTTTCTGATTGGCTCTGAGTCAACAACTCGCTCCCCTGTATGTGACTTGAACGGTTTGAAAGACCGAACCTCACCAGCTGGGAACAGGATAAAAGATCCCCCACAGCTCCACACAGAGTCGTGACTAACAGGTATCAATGTGCCGCCTTGCAAAAACTGTTTCGTCCATTCCACCCATTGCGTTCCTCCCTCTGAGCCTGCTTGAAAAGCCTGGCAAAAAACAATGTGAGCAGCAGTGATTGCAGAGAGCTTGAAGGGCTGTGTGCATACAGCGCTGCAATCAACTGCCAGGTCTCAGACAAGCCTACCGAGCAAAAGCAAAAGAACAGCAACAGTGTGGTATGGTCGTGCATGTAGTTCTGGCTATAACAATGCATGCAATGTATGCTGACATGCTCTTGTTCAATACACTCTGCTGTGCATATTGGAAAATGCTACCCACTGCTGTGTTATTAACGCAAACAAAGAGCTGGAAACGCTGGCCAATATAACAGCCACCATGAAGAAATCAAACAGTTCCTCTGAAAAAGACACTTTTGCTTTCAGACGGGGCTGGAAACTCTGGGAATTGTTCGATTGCGGTGGTCAGTGCACAGTGCCGCAGGGTTTCTGACAATTCACGAATCTGGGAAAATCAACTGAAAAATCAGCAGCAACGGCCAACACAAGAACAATAATCTGCATGTGACTCACCCCATTTCTGGGATAACCTGGAGCTGCGAACACCCAAATAAAAGGGCAGGACTTGATTGAAATGATCACAATTCATTGATGTGAATGGAAAAGCACAGCTCTCTCGGGTCATTTGAAAAGCTCCCAATGCGACTGGAGGGTGCAGGAGAGTGCCGCGTGAAAGCGGCAGAAATCCTTCCTGTCACTATTCCTGGCCTTTTCAAATCCTGACTCCAAGGTGCTGCGATGCTGCATCGCCGCTTCGTGATTAACATGGGAGGACCACAATGAACCTTTGAGACAAAGGAAATGTAATTTATACAGAGCTCAAAAGAGCACACTTCATCAAAGCGTGCCTCCGGCTGTGTTTGTAGGGGAATTAGCAGCACCAGTAATGGGAAGAGGAATGGATAACACAGGCAACGATGCAAATTGGTTATTAAGTGAGGCAAGAAGAACAGAACCCAATTTGTTTAAATTTTACCCTTCCAATCTGCAACCTGTGCACACCTAACACTACAGTACGTTCTGTTTTTTATTACTGCCATAAATGATCATTGCAACTTTCGGAATTCTCAAGTGCAATCTCTCTGGGGTTCTCTTCCATTGGGATTCCAAATCACCAAACCTTAACTGCGTCACAGAAGACTGTTACCTCCTCATGCACTCCAGGCAGCCTGTGCTCCTCCCATGTTAGCTAGCAGTCGTGGCTTTAGGTACCAGCAAATAAAAAGTCACACTGGGATCTGTTGATATTGGATATATCCACATTATATTACACTTGGTTGATTTTAACTGTTATAATTCAATGCCACTGAATTCCACTGTACTGAGCAGTGCGCATGTCCTTCAGTGTTACATTACATATTCTTTGCTGCCGGTCTGCTTAGGTCTGGAAGGGTTTCCATGGAAACCTTAGTGACTAATACAGCTCTCTTCCGATTTGATATATGAAATTAACAGTATATGAAATTGCTCACACTTGCCATTTCCTGGAATAGGCCCAGGCAGACGGTGCTCGCTTGCAGCATCGCTGTTCTAAAGGTTGTGCTCAGCCCAGCAAATAACAACTTTCAACATCTAGTGCATTGGATCTCTAAATCACAGCACTATGGTCAAGAAACACATTTTACTGAGCCCCTTGAAACTAATGAGGTCAGTCACCTAAATGTGTTTTTTTTTTTTTTTTAAAGCATGCTGTCAACCCGTACAGTGCAGGAATAATGTCTATATTTCCTCTGTAGTCATATTAAAGGTGACTTATCCAGTTCTTTTGTTCTCTGATACAGTACAGATGTGTGACAGAGCTTCTTCCTCTGCGAATCTCAGACAGGCAACACAACTTTGCAGGTTCTGTGTTTCTGTAGATTACCAACAACATGAATTGTACTGATGATGTACAGCTATCAGTTACTGTGGGCCTACACAGCAGCCCTACAGAGTGTTACTTCTAGGGTCAAAGGTCAACACAAGGGAACGATTTTCTCCTTGACGTCTCTCTTAATGGGGGTTCTCCTCCGAGGATGGTGTGAAGCACAGTGAGCAGCTGGGCAATTTCACTGTGATCGGATCTGTTCAGACCCAGAGTGTGTGAAGGTGACAGGATCAGCTCGCTGGCATTATTGCTCTTAAGCCTTACCTTGATTCCTGCAAGCCTCTGGGCTGGTTCTATCTGCGGATCTTAGCGATAGATGAATGACTTGACCTCTTCTGCTCTTTAGCAGCTCGCAATCAAACACAGCGTCAGACACTAGCTAGAGCTCTCATGGAATTACATCAGCGGCTTCTCAGCGTCCCTCCAGTGCACTCACTATCCAGACGCTAGTTTGCATCAATAACTGTCCCTATAAAACCAGAGGAAAAGCATGGCAAAGTGTAACAAAGCATAGTGAAAGTATGATAACGCACAGGAAAGCATTGTAAAGACCACAGAGGTATGGTAAAGCATACTGTATAGAACAAACCACAAGGCAAACCATGGTAAACTATGGTAAATGCATAGTATAACCATGCACGAGGAAACCATGGGAATCAGGGGTATAGTTTGAGTTATAGGTTGAGTTAAACTATATGCTACCCTGTGCTCAGGGCCATAACCAGAGTGGATATTCTACCGAGGTCACACTTCAGCTTTCAAGCTCTAGCTGCAGTATTTACATGACTGCTTGGTATTTATTATTCAACCTCCAAATCTACGTCACACGGCAAACCAACAGAGAAAATGAAGGAGTCTTTTGTACTTTACCACAATTTTTACATGAGCATCACCATTGATGATGTAAAGAAACATCCGAGGACACGACCTCTGTGTCCTCATAGCTAGTGCTGTACTGCTGTATAATACACAATTAAAACATTACGATTCCTAGGGTCTGGGTGGAATACAAAACTGCAGGCAAGCCTGGGGTCCAGATTGTTTTGGCAAGTCTATTCCAGCCTGGAGATTTTTTTTTGGCTAGAGAGATTTGTAGTTTCAAATTAAAAAGGACCATTAAAATGTCATTGCCATTCAAGCAGGAATCTTTCAGGGAGATTTATTAAGATGTGTTGTTCTTGTAAATTTGAAAAGTCCCCGACGGTACGGTTCTGTGATAAGCCCTTTGTTCAGATGAGTGATGGCATTTCATGGCACATTTTAATGACAGTTCTGAAACAGCAGTGTTTGCTGAGATAGAAGTCATTAATCTGCGTCAAAATGCCTGGGACATGACTTCCTTTACTAAGACTGGACAGGTCTTCAGAGGGTCATTTCAATAATGATGTTCAGTAATATTTCCTGTTGAATATAATCAGCTGTTCAATAATTCATGGTAAATTCTGCAGTTATGCATTCGTATTGCCCGTCTCACCCTCTCGACCAGCTTCATGTAAAAACCAGCTCACTGGACCTGTCTCTGCCAGTCTGATCTGAAGAGATCAAAACCATTCCACACAGCACAGGTGACAAGAAACAAAAACACATTTTGAACTCTTGTTTTAGTTGTGTATATATCTCTTTTACCGCTTTTAAGATAAAGGGAGGGAGGGGGGGGAGGGGGGGAGCAGATTTAAGGAAACAATTTAGCATCTCGTCTGTTCAGTTTCCTCATCTGTCCAAGCAGGACTTAGCCAACATCTACTTGGGCCAGCGATTTTACTAAGCTAGTTAAAATTCAGCCTACTAGTTTTAAACAAATACCTTTTAAAAAACTGCTTCAAGGTCAACAAAGAAAACCACGAAGATATGTATGCTGTGCAGCAGACAACCTTGAAAATAACAAATGAAAAAAAGCCAAGCGCCAACATGAAATCATAAAGCACTCCCTAAATATATAAAAGGGACCTTTGTTAGGTGAAATGCCATTAGCATGCCCTTGTTTTAACACATTAGCGTGTGTGTGTTTGTGCCTGTGAGGAGGGGTGTTGGGGGTACAGTGTTATGCATTAGCAAATAACTATTTTCCAGTGACAGAGCGGTATAGATTTGTTGCCATAGAGACAAATGAATGTGCTCCTCTGTGCACACTGACTCAGGACGGATTTAAAAAATAAAAAAACGAAATGAAAATGTTCCTCTCGATGGGCTGAAGCTGTGTTTTTATTGTTTTTTGTTTTTTTTTACTTTCTCAAACAGAGCAACAACGTGTCAGATTGGGATTTTGAACGTTCCCTTACGGTTCCGCGGACTGTACATTTAGGAAACTGAAACAGCGGCATGTAAACACGCTCCCGTTATTTAATCAAGTGGTTTTAGAGTTCACTCTTGTATAAAACACAACCAGCTGAAACAGAACTTCACTGGCCGTGGTTCTGTAGTGTCCTGCCAGGCAGCAGGCATTAAATCTGCAAGGTGCGCGTGTAGTTAGGCGCTGGCGTCTGCTGCAGGCACATGGTTAATATTCTCACAGCATCTACATGTGGACGTCCTAAACAGTCTGCAATCCAATTTTGTATGCCTCGGTATCTTGCTGGGGCGGCACTGTGCAGGGTGTTATCTTGAGAAGGCGCGCTGTTATCAATTGTAAACACTATGGCGGCAGGCAGGATATTCGGGAGCTGCAGTCAGTTCCACGATGATGCACGATACTAGGTGGCTAGCCTGTATCTCCTCAAGTACCCTGAGCTGATGAGACCTGCACTTTCACAGGGAGACCGCGAGCTTTCACAAACACGTCACCACAAAATCATCTAAAAAGACTCGATGCTCAAGTCACCCAGAATCTGCTTTGTGAAAGTGGTGTGACCTGACACTCTACTCGGATGCTTTGGCGGTCGCATGTTGGTCTTTAAAGCACCACTATCAGAAATGCAAATAAAATGATTTTTGGTGTTTTCTCCACATTGAGAACATCGTTTGCAACATCCCCTGTGAACATGGGAGTCCGCGTCTTTTATAGTACTAGGAAGCAATATTTTTGCTCTGAGAAAAAATCTAAACGTAGCCAATAAAAACAAATGAACCAAATCATGAACGGTGCCATTGTAGATAATGTTGCCCAATGGATGAATTAACTTCTCCCTTAACAGCGTGTTTGTTTATTTACGCATGCATAAAACACAAAGAGACACCTAGAGGCCACATTCTTTAATTGTGTTGGATTTATTTCCCTGACTCGTTTTTACAAAACCGCAGCAAGGATATTGAGGGTAACGGATTCAGTTCTATTTTTCATTATTATTATTATTATTATTATTATTATTATTATTATTATTATTTTTATTATTATAATAATAATAATAATAATAATAATAATAATAATAATAATAATAATAAAAGAACCAGTCAGGGGACAAAAGTTTTTGGGAGCCTCTAGGATGCCTCATAGTGCTCATCTTCGTCCTTTCCCCAAGCCCTCCTCTTCACAGGAGGAGAGAGGAAGAGAAAGAAGAACCTGCGCTGTAGTAACTGCCAGTCTATTAATTGAAATTCATTGCTGTTTGCAATTATCACATCAAGAATGCAAAACAACGACTACAGTGTGGGGCTCCTGAGCTGAAATATTTCAAGTGCAAACTCCTACACGGTCTATCTGTCTCTGTAGGGCAAAAAAATAAAGTGGGAGTGTACAAGTGTTTCAGTCCTGACCTAGTTAGAGTTCTGGACAGAAATGATGCATCCGCTAAAACAGCTACATTGGCAAAGTCTCAGCTCTCACTATGGAGCCCAGTGGTAAAAAAATCCAGTCACTGGTCACAAGGATGACCTTCAGAACTACTGTGGACCAATTACACCTTCTAGAGTTTACTAGCTCCAGTTTACACTCCCGTATCCAAACTCCTCTGGAACACGGGTTTGGTTCTGATAACCGGGTGTTTCGGATAATGCAGGTTCTGTTGCATGTGCTGGCAAAGGAAAGGAGGGCGCCTCAAGTGGCAAATTCAACCATTTTTGGCACAGGTCCTTCTGCCCGAGTTAAACATTAACATGCTGGTCATCTGCAAAGTGACTTCCAGCATTCACACACAGTTGAGGGCAGGTTGGAGAATGGATTTCATGAAATAAATCAATGTCTGTTATAGGAAACAGATGAGTCCTGGTGGAAGAGGAGGGTATGGGATGTATCAAAAACAGACAAGTGGCAAAGCACCAAAATAGTAAGGCAAACTCCTATGATACGGTGAAGGATTAGCCCCCATTAGCTTTCCATTTGCACTTGCATTCAGAATTGCAAAGGCTTAAGAAATGTGTATTGTATGCAGGGTATTATAAACATTACACAATCACAGAATGGATTTCCTTTAAAAAAAAAAAAAAAGACCCTGAATCTAGCGAGCAGTATCTCCCCAATCAGTGTAGTGTACAGTGTCTTCAAGCAGTGGGTATTGGCTAACAAGCTGAAACAAAAACACTGCAGCTTGTTCTAGAAAGACTAGGGCGAGGGGTGTGTGTGTGTGAGAGAGAGAGAGAGAGTACTACTCTCTGATCTAGAATACCAAACAACCAAGCCTTTCTTTCACAACTCGTTAAGATTTCAAACCCAGAGCGCATCATTACCACATTTAAATTATACGTCCCGTGTAGCTCTCGGTAATTCATCTCCTGCGATCGGATTTGAATACCTTTTGCACACACAGAATGCACGCCACGCACAAAACCCCTCTACCCGTCATCAATCAGCTTTTTATAGAAATTGAACTGCAGACAGTAAATGTCAGGCTGAGAGTGTGAGCACGCAAGGAACAGACCAGGACCATTTAAAAAAGGCACACTGTCGCGCCAGCGTGGGCGTTTTACAGGATTTGTAACACTTGGCCGGTGGTGAGTTCAAATTAAATTTTAGAATATATCAAATTAATGCATTATTTTAAAAAAAAAAAAAATTTTAATCCATATTTGCATTTTTACAACATGTCATTGGATTGGTGGTAGGACCGAATGAAGAGAATATTTTCATGGAGTTGACCTTGGTCCAAAACTATTATTCAGATTCAAAGTTTTGCTTAGATCTACTGACATCAGCATTCATGGTTATAGAGCTTTAATCCCATCCCATCTCACCGCCAGGTGACAGAATCTGCATTCATTCTGAGCAGTGAGCAATCAGGGACTGGTGGGTAGCGTGTGCACTCTCAATGCATGATCTGTAGCTCAATAGTGGAGTACTGTATGTACCCACGCCAACTGTCTCTGTGAAGTGAAGTAGAAACACACAACGCCACGGAAACAAAGAGAGCAGACACCCAATCAAGATGCACAGGCCGCCTTTCATCCCTGCCTTTGAATTGTCTCTGCTTGACCATATCCCTGCATCATTAGCTCCCTCAGCGACTCAAAATATGTTTACATTCCCTGCAGGATTCGATGACCGCCATTTAGAGAAAATTACTGAGGGGGATCTGTGCTTAGGTCAATATGTGCTCCAAGTAGCAGGGCTTTATACTAAACACATTATACAGATCATTACCTGCTGCCTTTGTGTGCAGCTTGAGAAAGCACAGTCGCCTCCTTGTTCCCCCCCTGGATGAAGAGCTTTCCAGATGGAATGTGGCACCGAAAATGAAGGGGAAGGACAGGGCGATGGGTGACTAACATCACAGAGTAGCTGCTCCTCTACATACCAAGCAGGTGCTAGTCCCAATTAGTAAGGTGTACACAGCCAGCCAGGCCAAGACACTTGATAGAAAACCAGCAGACTGTCAGAATGGAGAGGGGGGCGGAGGGGAGCTAAGCTGTGACTGGACTAATGTTTTGTTTCTTCAACGGCAGAATCAATAAACAACAAAAGAACTTCTTGCGTGGGAAACAGAATTGTTGTAGTGCAGTTTGTTTCAACGTTCCTATTAAAAAGAGAAATCCAATCTGAGTTCTTTGCATCTAACAACTTCCAGAAAATGTAGTAAATCAGTCAGCTACTCTTTCTAAGTGCCAGGGACCTTATTGGCTCATTGGTGTGTGTGTGTGTGTGTGTGTCTGTGTGTGTGTGTGTGCATGTGTCTGTGTGTGCGTGTGTCTGTGTGTGTGCGTGTGTCTGTGTGTGTGCGTGTGTCTGTGTGCGTGTGTGTGTCTGTGTGTGTGTGTGTCTGTGTGTGCGTGTGTCTGTGTGTGCGTGTGTCTGTGTGTGTGATTGGAAGGAGTTTTTTGTACCATAATACTAATTTGCAATTGAACAGGTTGAAACAACAAAAAAACAATTAGGAGGGTATAGAACAGCTGAATGCGCAGTAATGAATCTGAGGAGGACCCTGGAATAGGTTAATCACTAGTAATCCAAAAACAGGTGTCGAACATTTTCTATCCCTGCATTATATCATCATCATCACAACTCAAGAGCATGCCGTTTAATTAAAAGGGTTGTCCTTTTTTTCTAACGCCATGAAGCAACACTGATTGCAGCAGCTCGCAGAGAGTAAATTACTTTTCCCAGTACAGTCTGAGAGAGAGAGAGAGAGGGGGGGGGGGGGGAGAGAAATAACCTATTGCTTATCACAATAATGATGTGAATGTTGGTTGCATCGTTATAAGGGGCTTTCAAACAATCCTAAGTCAACATGTCTTGGATTGAAAATAAGCAAAGTAAACGGATCAGCGATTCCAGAGAACAAAAAAAAGCATGCGTGCGAGGGAGCGAGGGAGGGAGGGAGAGTGTGGGTGAATTATTATTACATCTGAGCAGCTGGGTGAAGCAGTTTGTTTAAAGCAGAAAGCAATTCCAGTGAACAATTTTACCAAAGTTTATTTTTTCTGAGGTTTCTGAGGTATTTTTTTTTATTTTTCTCTTTAGCCAGTTACAGTACCAACAAAAGAGAACCATGCCTCTGTATGCACTGTGGAAAACCCTGTTAACTATTGATACAGAGCATTGGCTAGCCCTATGGAATACCCTTACAAGAGCACAGTCTTCTCAAAGCGCAGTGTAAGGACAGGCCAAAAATAAGGTCTGCACATTTTATTGTAGGTAAACTGAATTCTTACGAGTTCCCAGAATCGGGAGTTAAGGACTTCCGTTTCCTATACCTTGTGACATCATCAGTGTCCAGTGTTGCACAGAACAAATCCCCTCCTGCAACAGAGTTCTGAGGCTGTTTGGTACCCCATTCTGCCCAATACACACCAATCTGAGGTGAAACATGCTTCAGCTTGATCTCTGGACATGCACACGTTTCTCATAAAGAGGATTCTTTCATTTCTAGAGTAGAGTGTCAAAGAAGAATGTACATGTTTTTAATGAGCAGAAAAATACTTCAGTGTAACACATTTATAAAGGGTTGGGTCACAGGCTCCATCATTACGAGGTCACTCCTTAAACAGCAGCACATCAAAACTGTTTTTTTTTTTTAATCAGTTTCTTGGGGTTTCATAAAAATCCATCTTCATAAAGAGCCAGTCGGATAGAGTTTATAGTATTTTAAGAATTACTGTATCAGTTATTCATTATAAAATTCATTATAATTCATTACAATTAACTGGTGGCACCATTTATACTCTGTGAATAAACGAGATCATTCAAATACAAAATGGTTCATAGTAAAGCATGAACTGGAGACTTTTTAAAATTGTGATTAATAAAAAATAAAAAAAACAGTAAAATCATGTCTCTGTGACGCACTGTAGTGACCTTTATCTGGGAGTAAAGATCAGCTGTGCGATTGTGACGCAGCGCATCTGCGATTCACCCACCAACCCCCCCACGGTTATACCAACATCGGAGTAAACAAAATCTAAACAATGAGAAAAGAATAGAGATTATGACATATTCAGGTCAGGAGCTTTCTCAATGAATAGGAAAAAATAAAAAATCAGTGTGCTGAAATTGGACTTTTACAATTTGGCAAGCTGTGATTCCTGCGAGCTGGCAGGAGATGTGCGCTTGTACTCATGGAGCCAAAATCAACTCCAATGCCAAGTGATTGACAACGTGCGCAGTCTCACAACCCCACCCCACCCCCTCCTCTCTCCACGAGGTTCAGGCTCTCCTCCAGGGAGTCATTGATCATGTGCGGTTCAGACACTGCCTCTGGATATCTTTCTCATGGAAAACAAGCAACAAGAGATGGATGACTTCTTTCTTTCTTACTGTACTCGGCTGTGTTTATTTGAGCACTGCAAACAACACTAAATAGGGAGACTGTTACCGTACGCATTCCTGTTTAAACATTGTCTTTTATTTGTTCATGTACAGCACACTCACTTCGAACATGGTTCAAGAGCGTGGGAGGGAGAGGAGTCAGGCGGTTTCAATGCTGAGCGGGGAGATGAGCTTCAGATGCAGTCCGATTTAAGGTGAGTGAGAGGATGCCTGCCGGTGCATGTTGGGGTCACATTTCTTACAGCTCTCTAGTTTCATGCCAGTCAATACTGGTCAATGTTAAAGAGCTGAAATCATAATCGTCAGAGCTGTAAAAGCTGCAACAGTGCACCTCACAGGCTGTTAATCTACTCCCTAACAAGGAGCAACGACGAACAAGGCTTAAGGGATCTTTGCAGTTACTCAAGATGCTATTTAAGGTGGTATTTGCCGACTCTTGTATTGCACATTCAGTGGGAGAAGTAATTGCACGCATTGAATAATTACAATGCATACAGCATCAGATCTTCAAATCTGTTACCACTAATACCTGGTTAACGCTGCAAAGGAAGATCTCTTTCTTTCAGCAATTCAATTTTAAAGGAGGAGCGTACTGTAAGTGCCAGGATATGATATATTACCAAAGTCAATCAAATCAGGGTTTAAGAGAGAAGTGCAGTGAAGGGTAACTGTACCGGGGTGGGAGGGGAGGAGGGTCTCCAAGGAATGCACTGCAGGAGCTAGGCCAAATCCTGCAAGATAACCACAGCATTACTCCCATCACAGAGCACTCTGCTGGCTGAGGTCAAGGCAAGGGGAGGTGCAGGGGCAGGCTGGATTGTGAATACAGGTGACTCGCTCCCTGCACTGTGTAATAATGTCAGGAAGAGGGTCACGGCATTCCTGGAGCAACAAGAGGCAGTGTCTCCAGTGGCACAGCGGGGGCTGCCTTAGTTAATTCAGTAACTACTGTAAGCAGGTAAACAGACACTCACAGCCTGTGATCTTTACCCTGAGGAGCTCAGCTGCTCAGCCCAGACACAGTATGAGGCCAGGCCTCTCCAAACCCAACTGAAAAATGATATGCAAGTCCTTTACAGTGCCCACCTAGCTAAAATATAGTGCCTATTTAGCAGTTTTAATTGTGAATTTTAAATGGGTTTGCTTTTTGATACAATGTATCTTTATTATATAAGTTAACAGTGGTGTGCATTAGCTACAGGAGCAGAAGATGCCTGATCCAAGGGCACGCACTGGAAGTACTGGAAATCTGTGAATCCAGAGGGAAAGCGTTAATGAAAAGGCTAAGCCGTTGACACAAGCTGTGATATTAGTGTGCTGTAACACATTACGTGTGTCACACATATATAGTGTACAGTCTCCTGTATAAACAGCCAGATAAGAAAATAAATGCAGCCCTGGGTAGATACATTGCATTACACTGTGTGTTACTATGCAAGTGATTTTCATTAGATTTTCAGGGCTTCTTTTAAGGCAACTCATAACATAGTCTTTGCCTCTTTCTATTGCTTTTACCTCTTTTTATTATTTCAGAGGTTTCAGTTTTAACACAGAAAGCACAGGCTTGCTGATTTTGAAAGCAGCTACCACACGGATCAATTGCACAGCAGTCTGAAGCTGGATTGATTGAGAAATTGCCAACACATATATTTTAACAGATTTTTTTTTATTATTTTTTACTTTTATTGGATCTGTGGAGCAGAGAGAATAAAATGTTTAAAAAAGACAGTTTTGTACTAGTGCAGCATCAGTGTTCCCTTTTCTCCCCCACTCTCCTATTGCAAGCCTTGGATAATTGCAGTCCACACTGTGCACGTTAAAGGTTACTGTCTTACTAAATATGAGTTATATTCAATTTGCACTGCAGTCTCATGCTGGGAGGCTGTTGTTTTAATTGGCCTGCAATTTAAGGAACACAATATAAACAGGCTATGTGCCATCACTGGGCTGTTGGTTCTTTGTGTACAATTAAATACAGGGCAATGCACGAGACAACAGGCAATTAAGCTAGTTGTATTCTCCCACTGCTTACTTGATGAATCACAGAGTACAATACAGCCAAGACATATTATAAATAATATGTGGATGGTAGTTGCAAGCAAGTGAACCATGTTGCCTTGTAGCAGTAACATTACCTCAATGGTAATAGGGGTGTTCTATCTATGTTAAACTCTTTGTCGTCAGTTGGCAGGAGTGTTATGGATTAATGCACGCATTCTCCATTTTAAAGATCTGGTTTGGGCACTATATGGAATAAATGGAATAAGAAAAAATATTAAAATAGGGGGAGAAACAGCAAAGAAATTATTATTATTATTATTATTATTATTATTATTATTATTATTATTATGACACAGACTAGTGTGTCTCAATGTCAGTTTTTAACTTAAATGTAGATTATTTTGTGAAAGAGACTCAGAGTAAATAGACAAGTATCTTTGCTGCAGGGGCCCAATATATTTCTAAATATCCTCCCCCTGACTTGTCTATAATAATAATAATAATAATAATAATAATAATAATAATAATAATAATAATAATAATGTACTGAGTGTTGCTCAAGGGTTCCACATATGAAGCATCAATATATGGGATGAATTAAGAACCCATTGGATTTATTTTGAACCCTGTATTGATGTGCAGGGTGTAACCATTCTGTTTAGAACCCAAAACAAGGCTCTGTGGGAGAGCTCGAACGGACAGTAAGGTTCTACATGATATAGAACGCCCTGGAAACTCCATAAGAACCGAGTCAGACATTTCAAAATCGGGTGCATGCAACAGGTATGATCATAAGAACAGTACTAGCAGGAAGAGCAAAGTGTTTGATTTATCCTGAGATGCCGGCACTCATCCCCGTGGACTTGCGTGCAGACTGTCCGTTAATAAGCAAGCCTTCAGCCTTGTGGTATTTATAACCCCGTTCTCTATAGGGTTGAACTCAGTGTGGATAAAGCCTTGCACCTCACAAGCACTCAGCAACATCACACTGCATTGTTTTATTAGCATGGGAGCATGGTCGTAAATCACACTGCGTGCTAACTACAGAATACTAATTATAAATTCATATAATATAATAAATCCATATACTATCTCTAGACGCGTCACCTCAATTCAGAACCGATGTGTTGCTTGTTAGATCTTCATAATCCGAATAGATTTTAAATAACACTTTAGCCTTTCAATGTAACCTTTTCTAAATAGCAGGCTTGTGTTTTTAGCATACCAATGTGTTATTAATAATATCAGAAATAAAAACTGGACAAATGCAGCCTCCACCAGTAGTTAATACAAATGCAGCCTCCACCAGTAGTTAATACAAATGCAGCCTCCGCCAGTAGTTAATGCAAATGTAAAATACAGGAATGGATATAATTTATTATTATTGGTTTCATTCTAAAACGCTCGATCGTTTCTTTCATGTTTCATGTTTTTAATTGTAAAAGATGTTCATGTTTTTCCTTTCTCGTTTGTAAGATGGATGGAACCCCCCGCACTACTGCATTTTCCGTTTATAAAGTGTTCGCTCCGGGCTCGCATCTTCAGTGTGTCTTTAGGCATTTATAATACACATGTATGGTTCCATCTGCTAATGCCCGTTTTTTTTGTTCAACATTTAGCAGCCGCGTGCTACAGATTGCTCGTCTGAAGGGCATTCCATTCAAGGCTGACTGTTCTACTTCACGTGCAACACTATCACACGAGCTTGCACCCAAACCGTTGCCTTTACAAAATGCATTTAACACCATCCGCATGTATAACGATGCCTACTAAATGCTGTTTACATGCTGGATAGCAACGATGGCCCTTCGTAGATGCATTTCCACGAGACACGTTTTTAATCAACTGCTTTCAGATTACAAACGACACTCGAGCCCACGTCCTGTATATCTGACACGGGGAGCGTAGAATAAGGACCTTATCACTGATTGTACTGCTGCTGGGATCAAAAGCTTTGCTGGTATAACCTCTTCGGAAAGACTATTGCAACAACAGCAATGTGGTGAGGAGCGGCGCGGCTGCTTCGAGCTGTGCTAAACCGAGACTCAGGAATACGGTCCGGTTTGAAAAAACAGTCTCCGTGGTTGCGCAAATCTTAGGGAACAGCTACCTCTGTTGCTTGCAACAACACAAAAAAAGAGTTCTAGATTTTTGTAGAGGTATAAAACTAGATTATATATATGAGATGCACAGAAAGCTATCGTTAGCCGTGCGTGGCTCGCGGTACCTGCTGGACCCTCTAGAGAACTTTGAGGAAGTTACTAGCGTTCTGTTACTCTTATACCGTCACTTTAAGTTCGAGCCACGGTCTGACACAACAGCAGAAAATGTATCTATCTATCTTTATATATATATATATATATATATATATATATATATATATATATATATATATATATATATATATAGATAGATAGATAGATAGATAGATAGATAGATAGATAGATAGATAGATAGATAGATAGATTAGCTTGAAGGGATACAGTAATCGATTCCACATAGTGACAGAGGAGTCAGAGAAAGCATCACACTTATGAATTACATTACTTCAGTTATAATGGATGATAAAGTGGCCTTTCGTTTCCTACACAAAGAGACTACTGAGATGAAGTAATTATGAGTTGCCCTGAGCGATACTTTACTGAGAGATGAGGGGAATCAGTCAAGCAGCTCCCGTTTATAATTAGACTTCTGTGTTTTACTTTAAGCAGAGGATCCCTTTTCTTTGTGGGATGGATATATTACAGCAAAGAATACAGCGTTCATTGTACTTGCAATGCACCGCCAATAACATACGCAGGCACAACTCTTAGAATACATCCGTATGCTTGGGTCGTGTATCCACATTAACCCGCTTTCTGTGGAATGAAGAAGTGCAATCCGACACTAATAAAAGTGTCTGCAAAACACAGACACACATCGCTACTCAGCACACACATGCAGCCTACCTTAAAGCAGACCGCCCTTGCTGGCATCTACATACCATTTACATATAAATCTTACCTTGACCGTAAACCCAGGTTTGTAGGCAACCCAGAATCAACAGCACAGCATGCATCGTAAGCCGGTAATCTCTCTTCGTACACATGTCTGCTTCAGGAGCTTCCTGTCATATAGAATTGCGTCCTTCTTTTAAAAATAATAAAAAATAAAAATACTTTATAAACAAACAAAACAAAAAAAACACGAACGTAGGAGAGAAAGACAGATTGAGTCAGTCACTCGCTGAGCGATGGAAGAAAACAAAGAAACATCGAGAGTGCTGGTAAGCAAGTCCGAGTCGGCCGGCGAGCACTGTTGTAATCAGCTGCTGCACGGTGTAGAGAATGTTTAATTTGAACGCTTCTAAGCGGATTGCTGGTTTGGAATGCTAGCAGCACCTTGAGCAGTGAGCTGGCGCGCTCTTTCAACACCAAGAACAGCTCCTAGCGTCAGCACCGGGGATAACTTCAGCACCACGGAGAGTTCCTACCGTAAACAACCTAATACTGCGCCGCCGTGCACGTTTATATCCGCGTTTGCAAACATTGGGCCTTAATCACAATGCTTACTCAGATTAATGGTGGGATGCATTAGTTTTTTAAATTATATTTTGATGAGAAAACTAGAAACATCTAATTAATATCAAGTTTAATTAATCAAAAGAGATGGATTTGCTTTCACTTACCCTGTAGTGAGCTTTGAGAAATCCTCTGCATGTCCTAACCCTCTGCACCCTTGATTATTTTAAGAATAACTGGTCGGTTAAAACAACACTTTATTTTTTGTAATTATTATTTTTTTGCGTAGGCTCGTTTGGATTGCACAGATCATGATTATTATTACAGTACTGTTAAGATTATTATCGACATGCATTGCACCATAATGCAAATCACGTATTAAGAATGTAGAAAATGTACTATTTCATTTGGGGAATAAATAAACAGCTGATTCCTGAAACCATAAAAGCACCTCTTTATAACCAATGTGTTTCTTGCATTAAGGATGATCATTACCATAAATATTCATATATTAAATCCAATATTTCCTGGTACATGCTGTCATGCAGCTCACTCACTGATATGATTGGTTTTAACCAGTTAACACTATTCTCAGCTCTTTTCATTTGCAGAGCAATCACATCTGTCAGGGTCAGTCTGATGACATATAAACCACCCAGGAATCCTTGACTTATCTACATCCAGGAACTACTGACCCCTTCATCTGGGAAAGAGCTGGATTGAATACAAATAAAATACAGCAGGGCGGGACGCCCCACATCATTTCCTTGTTTATTGACATTCCAATACATTTCCAGGGAGGCTGCAGAACTGTGTTTTCAATTATAAATCACATAGTGACAGCTTTTATTAAGAATGGATCAGAACTCCTGCACATAGATCTTGTTCATAGAAGGTGCAGCGTTGTTCCAAAATCACACTTTCTGTTTAGAGTGGCAGTTCCCGTGGTTTATAATTAACGTGTTGATACTGCGCAGTTGAGCTCTTATTATATCAGAAATAATTCTGCACATTTTGAGCAGCCAGTTTTGCTTCACAGTGCTCTCGTCCAATTATAGATTCAATCTATACAATAAGAGACACCCTATACATAACGTCCATTAAAAGGCTTATTTGATGTTAACATGGGTGTTTGCTTTCGCAGGATACAGAATTTAATTATTGTACTAGATAAATGACCATGGCAACAGTCTTAAGAGACCACTAAAGTAACCACTAGAAGCCCATGCTTACTGCACTTCATTGATTTCAGAATCTTTCTGTTGGCTTTACAAGGCCCTGTGTGGCCAGAGATCTCCCTGAATTTCTGATTTGCTTTGTCCACATATCCCTGAGGGTTGGAGTTGAGATGCAGGATTACTGGCAGGCAGTGTCAAAAATTCACAGCCCACACTGCTGCTGCAGGGCATTTCATCAGTAGGACTCCATCCCTAGTGGCAGTAGAATTCTCTTCCCCTAACAAAATAGATTGAAATGCAGAGACCATATGTATGGAGGAGACAAATGAATGATCTTCATAATTTGAATAACAGGTCTGAGTCCATTAATCCCAGTCACAAGTTAAATTTCAAACAGACAGAGGCTTAATGGACTTCACCACCGGTAAAGATCATGCGGCAAACAAAAGAGAAGTTCTGTCTACTTAATGACTTTTGAGCTCCTCTGATGTTTTTATAATTACCGTCATTAAACTGGATTGGCGGGGATGTAGCGCTTGGCATTCACTATCGCGGGTTATTCATTGGAAAGCCATATAGTTATAGGTCATGCACATTCAAATCAGGTGCTCCTTGCAATTTAAATGGCTGCAGTGTAGATGTATAGTGTGGTATACCATGGTAAGACCATAGCAAAGCATTGTGAAAGTATGGTAAAACAAGCAAGCATGGAAGAGAACAGAAATCTGCACTGCAGTAGACTTTTTCTTCGTAATACAGATTGTTTGATATTTTCCCCCTATTTTCTCACCTAATTCAACCACTAGTCACTTTCCAATTTACTGGGACTCAAGATCAACAGATGACTTCTGTTTCAGCTGTCAAGTCAATCAACCCTTTTTACATACCCCTGGAGGTGAGGCCCAGCCTGGCTAGTCTCCTCCTGGACTCAGGGATCCGTGAATCAAACCATCTGATTTCTGAGCGCTAAGGCCACTGTGGGCTCCAGCCAAGATCGGCAAACTTGGCACAACCGGATTGGATCCAGCAAGCTCCCAAACACTTGACTCACACTGTACAGGACAGTGCCTTTACCAGGAGAGCCACAGTGGACCCCTTACAATGATAACCAAGTACAAGAACATATATCATTAAATGACATTGATCACACTTTAAGTGGTAGGGGTACTAATCAATGTGCAGCATTAGTAGG
The DNA here is from genome assembly GCF_902713425.1 of Acipenser ruthenus. Taxonomy (NCBI): domain Eukaryota; kingdom Metazoa; phylum Chordata; class Actinopteri; order Acipenseriformes; family Acipenseridae; genus Acipenser; species Acipenser ruthenus. The sequence continues at coordinate 863,880 of NC_081214.1, forward strand.
AATCCTAATCCGAAATCCAGCGCTACCCCAACACGACTTCATTTTCCAACTTTGACGTTAAACATTGAATTGCATTGAGTCTCCAGCTTTCAAGGGATCCCATAACAAAATGTATTAAAAGGATTTTGCTTTATGAATTCAGTAATAGTCAAAACATATCTTGCAAACATCTTGTGAAGGAGAAAGCATGCAATAAAAGGAGATGCACTTAAACATTCAATCCAACCCTAAAGTATTCAAACCTACTTTTTACTTTTGAGATAAAAGTAGAATTAGGGGCTTACTGAGATCTCATTAGGAACAAATGGGGAAAAAGGGGACATTTTGCAGCTCCCTGTCCATGCTTACATGTATACCAGATGCTTTACCATGTTTTTGCAATGTATTGCTGTACCATTCTGTGATTAACCATTCTTGCTTAAGCATTCACATGCTTGAACTTTGAGGTTGGAACTTTTCTTTCAATTTAAATTGCCCCTTTAATCCTTTTGCCTTTGGAAGCCTCTGCTTACGATAACTCCAGCATGTCACCCTAAATCAAGAATGACTGATTTTCCAATACTACACACTGGCCCCCCAAAAAAACCACTCTGACTAATGCATCCCACCATTAATCTACACAAGCACTGGAGCGGAAGGTCCTGTACAGTTGATGCAGGATGCCTTGCAGACTGATGATCTTATTGCTGTTGGACAGGCATCTACATCAATGGGTTAAAAATGAACTCACGGTTTTGTTTGTCGCTTGATTGGCAGCTCTTTTTCATTACCACTTATTTTTTTTAAGAAATAAAATGTTTTTCTTTATAACTCGCCAACCCAGCCCCCCCACCCCCACCCCATCAGCAAGACTGTGCATGTCTTTTAATGGAGATTACCGAGATTGAATCTCATTACAAAGTGAGTACAATCATTTGGATTGAGCAGTGGCACAGGTCTCCTGCACAAGGAGGGCAAATGCTTTTATACCAGCTCGAAGCAGAGCCGAGTGCACGTAAAAAAAAGGCTTTGTACTCTTTCAGTGTAATTAGCCGTCATTTCCCCGATTAGTCTGTTTATTGCATGCTGGAACTGCTGCAAGATGTCCAGGATTCTGCGTTTAACAACTGGTTTTGCATTGCCTGAAAAGGATTTACATTAAACATGCCTTCATTGTGATCGAAACACTTTCGCCTTCGGTCTGATTACCAATCAGAGTGTCCAGAGACGAGAATGAACCCCTCTATGCAGTGGCACATTGAAGGTGCTGCATTTATTTCTAGTGAACTTTTTAAGACTGAAATAACATTACAAAAGGAACATTTTCATTCCTCGCCTGAGAATTGTGCAGATTCAATTTGCAATTTTAATTGTTTCTCTGGCTTAGATTGCACTTTCCTCACTTCATGCACACGACAACTGGGAAAGCTGTGGCAACAACGGCACTAAAAATAAATGAAGTAGGGAAAGGTTTTGCAAAACATTAGCAAATGGACCTTTAATAGTGTCAGGCAATAACCGATTCACTACAAATCCTGCGGTTCCAGTTGTTTGGTACTGAGAATATGCAGCCAGCTGTGAAAATTGAAAGCTACACATTTATGCTATACCATTTTTTATGTGTTCCTTGCTCTGGGTAGAGCAGTGATTAAACCCTTCTTGGTCTCAAGGTCGCTCTGTTGATGAGATGATCAAACATGTGCAAAAAAGACTCACTTCCCTTTTATACTCCTATGTAATGCAGAGATAAATTCTTAACCACTACTGAATGCAGATTGCAAACAACAACCTTTTCTTTGTTCAGATAATAATACAAACATCCAGTCTGCATGCTTTGCAGGAGTAATATATTGCAATGTGTGTCCTTCAGAAAGGACCTTCCGTAACCGTTGTATATTAGCAAAGATTAATAATGCATCAAACCGCCCAACAGCCTCATTTCAGAGCATACATCAACCCGGCATGTAAAGCTGAAGGGACAGCACCTTCACATAATGATAACTCATACAAACGTTTAGCATGCTGGATTTGACATGCAGTTCATCATGCTTTCCCCATTCTTGCACTTTGCTTGTATGCTGTTATAAAGGAGCAGCCATCTTTCACAATTTCAGAAACTTCAAAGCTGTTTTTTTTCAGGTACAATGCTGATAAAATACCTTTCAAATAGAGTCATTTATTTCATTGACAAAGAAAAAAGCATTAAATACAATACAACGTAGCTGTCAAGCATACAACAATCCCGGAGAATAAAAATGTATAAAGTAGGCATGCAGCATTTTGTGAGTGTCTATAAGATCTTCACATCCTTTACTATCTATACAGATGTTCAAATACTTTACTCCACAGACGTACTTAGTTTGGAACAGTCTGTCAATGTAAAACATAGGCCATCCCTTGTAACAGCAATTACAACAAATTGCACGCCGCTTTCAGAAAGTTAGGATTGAACATTTCTCTGCCGATATTTTCCAGCTCCTCTTTGATGTATGCTGGTTTCAGAATGTGCGTTATAATTCATTTCCTCCCCTGACAGTAATGTATGTAAATTGAATATCTGGGTCACTCCAGAGGCTCTTCTTTTCTTTGTTCAAGCGCTACACCAATCCCTGGCTTTCATCTCCTGGAGGCTTTTGGGCAGAATTCACTCCTGGCTACAAAGCCCAGGGCTCTGACTGCACTCTACATATGCATCACCTTAATAATAATAGTAATAATAACAATAATAATAATAATTACACAAGAAGATGAGAGCAGAAGAGGAGCTGAAGCTTTCCTTTTCTTTTTTAGTTGTGCCAGTTGAGTCTGAAAGGAAATGTTTTTAATAGAATAATAAAAAAGAATACAAAAAAAAAATCATTGAGTTATAAAATAGAGCAGAGAACACAATGCCCAGCCCTTCTCTTGAGGGTCAGGGTTATCTGTACATTCTCCAGGCACCTGCGTAGTGCGGGAGAACTCTTTAAATAGAGTAAGGAGCAGTAATTAATACCTTGTTGTGTGTTCTATTATTGAAACTATGGACACAAATCTAAAAAGCTATTCATTTCTATCTGATTTTTTATACTGTTTGTTTCACACATTCAAATAAGAAATACGAGCTCCATAGCAAGTTTGTAGCACGTTTCTTCCTGTCATCCGAGTCTTTAACACATGGTTTTAACACATCTCCACACTAGGAAGGGCTAGCCTAGCTTTCCTACTGAAACCACCCCGATCACTAGTTCTGCTTCATTTCCTCTGCGCTGTGAAGCTGCCAATCTCATTGCTTTCACAGGCTGAGCACTTTTAAAATGCACCATATTGAAATGCATTCCTAGAAATAATATCTTCATTTCCATGTTAATGGAAAAGTGCAAATGTGGACAAACTGTGTCGGAGCGCAGCCCCATCTCTTAAATTACATGCCCTTTAATAATACACTGTATTGATATTAAACCACACTGTTCAGCCAGCTGAAAGGTTACTTATACCATCAGGAATGTAATAGCAATCCTTCGTCAATAAAAATAAAAATGAGATGCTGTGTTTCCAATGTGCTGTACACCGTCCAATTTCTCAGCGGACAAGTCTGTCCTGTATTTTCATTTTCATTTTAGGAGTGAATAGCTTGTCACTATATGAGAGCTTTATGTAAACCTAATAACACACGACTGAGAATTGAATAATGGAAAGATACAGGCGCCTTCATAAAGTCTCCAGTGGCCAATGTAGCAGTTGTATTAATATGTGAGCTGAATATCTTGTAACAAAAAGCATTGATGTTTTTCCATACCTGTTAGCCAATACTCAGATGTCTTAGCCTTCCTGGGAGGTATAAAGAGAACAACTTTTAAGTAATGCCTTATGAAATTGATCATGGTAAATCTGCACAGCAATGTACCACTTTCCCATACTTCTACTTTACATTGAGTCTTAGTGTTATCGTTAGTGTCAGGGTTAGGGCTGGGGTTACTGCTGGAGCTAGGGTTAGCGTTAGGGTTAGGGCTGGGGTTAGGGTTAGGGCTGGGGTTAGGGTTAGGGTTATGATTAGGGTTGGAGTTACTGCTGGAGCTAGGGTTAGCGTTAGGGTTAGGGTTAGGGTTAGGGTTACTGCTAGAGCTAGGCTTAGCGTTAGGGTTATGGTTAGGGCTGGGGTTACTGCTAGAGCTAGGGCTGGGGTTAGGGTTAGGGTTACAATAGATCTAGGGTTAGGGTTAGCCTGGTCACTGTACAGAATAATGAAGCAGAGGATTAAAAAGAGATGATTCCTAATACAGACGGGCACACTGGAGGAATCGGAAATTTACCGTTCCAATCCACCATCAGGCTGGGTTAATGGCTTCGATATCACTGCATCAGATTTTGCATACGGCAACTCAACAATCAAGATAGGAAAACAGGCAAGCTCAAGGAGTTAAACTGTAATGGTCGAATATTTTGTCAGTAGCAACAATAAAGAAAAAGGCAATTGTGGAAAGTGGAAATAAATTGTGATACTCCTGAGCTCTTTCCCTGGCAAGTGAGGAGCTGTAAATTGCTGCTAGTTTCCACCCCCACCCCCCCCTCCCCCAAACCAGGCTGTCCTTGAAACCCACCGCCCGTCAATCAAACAAGCACAGCCAGGCATTTTCTCTGATAGATTTAATAACTTCCCATTAAAGTAAAATTACAATAAATCCTGCCAATGAAATGCATGATTCGATGCGTCCACTACAGTTTAATATATATATATTATATATATATATATATATATATATATATATATATATATATATATATAAACTTTTTTTTCCTAGGTAATTTATTAAGCTGCTAAAGTTGCTGTAGTTTATAGAACTACTGCCTCAGATACTAAGCAAGCATTCAAATCTTTGAAAATGAAGGGAGCTGTCCAGCACAGCACGGTCTGAATACAGAACAGAGAAACCAGCGAGAGGCCGGATGTGAGGTTTAGTTTCTTGTCCAGGAAAAGATCCAGCGCTTCACAGGGATTTCCAGACAGTTAAGGCAGAATCCTTCATCTCGCCCTCCTTGCTGTACAGCCTGACAAAAAACCTACCAGCGGCTCCTCAGATCAAGGGGAAAAAAACACATCCCCCAGATTGTACCGAGGTTTGTTCCTTCTGTTCTTTCATTGCAAATCATTGCCTCTTCCTCAGCTGAAGTTAACGCAAGCCAGCTTTTAAACAAACCCTATGCAATTACTTCAAAACCGACCGGGGTCATGCTCTGACTAATGCTTTCCTATAAGAGTAAATCTTTATATACAGCAACTGACTGAGGAACTGAAGATCAATTTCCTTTAACGTTGATGGTTTCAAATGTTATATATAGCCACTGGGTTAATTAGTCTTAATAAGCAGAGGACTATAAAATGACACTCCCTGCACAGAGGGAACTCATCTCATATATAGCACATGAACATACTCCAGAAGACACAGAAGACACATTACTGGCTTTCCAGTCGAAATGGCCACCCGTTTATATACCGCATACCTTTCAATAAAGAGATGCCATGCAGAACCCAGCTATTGAAAATCAAACTGCAGTCGTGCTCTGTAAATGCTGCTGATATACATGATCCAGGTTTAATTCCAGTTTGTGTTTTGGAATGTATTTTTATTGACTTCGGAAGGGATTCAATGGGATGAATCACGCAGATAGCCCCTGTAACATTGGTATTGTAAATGATAATCAATATATTTTATCTTCATGTACAGATAATCTACAGAGAGCCTTCCAAAACAATATCTGTAATGTGTATCTGCAGTGGATTTCTTATTATCTTAAATATTCATTGTTTTCATAAAGTTCAACAAAAACACGTGAAAGGGCCAAGACGTTTAGCCACACTTCCAATTTCTTCACTTTTTGCTTTGCTCAGCTGCGACAGTGGTTCCGATGTAGGACAGTAAAGTCGCTAACTCACCCTACACAGCACATAGCAACAGCCCCGATTCAAATAACTTGAGCCCCAGCTTTAAACTGAGAACCAGGAGATGCCAGGCGAGACTCGCAGACGCAAAGGAAGCAGCTACTGAGCTCGTGGAGGAGAGGCTCCGGGATCTCCTTGTGCTGCTGCCTCAGCGCAGGGAAATCAAACCTGGGAATCGCAAGTACATTTTTCTGGTTTGCAAAGCAGTTTCCCATTCTTATACGATGCATTTATAGTGCTGTATCATAAGCATTCGTTACAGATTTACTATGCTTTGCTATGCCTGGGCAGGAGTTTTATAGTTTAATAATGCAGTAATAAGGGTATGTCTTTATTAAACACCTCCTTCCCCTTGAATGGGGGGTCTTCTATTTCCTATATTGTACTGCACTTGTACAGTGTAATAGGGGGTTTGCACATCACAGGAGGCCTTGCAGAGAGATGAAAATGCAATCTTTGCTAGTTTGCATGAATTCATTCAGATGGAAAAATATATATATATATATATATATATATATTTTGCCACAGCCTCACTCCAGCGTGCAGTTAATTTGCACCATTTGTATAAAAAAGAAAAAAAATCAAGAGGCAATGTTACATGTTACAAAAAACAGAGAGAAGCTGTTGAAAGGATGGACTATGAGGGGGGAGGCTCAGACTGACACTGCCTGCTCCACCAGCTCTGAGCACTGACAGAGAGGCTGGTCTCCAGTGTGGCACACCAGCTCTGAGCACTGACAGAGAGGCTGGTCTCCAGTGTGGCACACCAGCTCTGAGCATTGACAGAGAGGCTGGTCTCCAGTGTGGCACACCAGCTCTGAGCATTGACAGAGAGGCTGGTCTCCAGTGTGGCACACCAGCTCTGAGCATTGACAGAGAGGCTGGTCTCCAGTGTGGCACACCAGCTCTGAGCATTGACAGAGAGGCTGGTCTCCAGTGTGGCACACCAGCTCTGAGCATTAACAGAGAGGCTGGTCTCCAGTGTGGCACACCAGCTCTGAGCATTGACAGAGAGGCTGGTCTCCAGTGTGGCACACCAGCTCTGCTCCACAAACCAACGTTCTTTCAGTGCAAAAACAAAATCTAAATTATGCAAATATAATTATGCAAATGCTGTCTCTTGCTGCTCGATGGTATCTGAGGGGCTGTCAGCCAATACGATCAAATCAACGGTAGGATTAACCTGTAGGGATCGGTAGCATAATAGCGTTTCAATAATGCATCCCTTATCCTTCTGTTCTGTTACGATGTGTGATATCCTCACCAGGATGAGAGACCATGCAAATGCATTGGACAGGCTGTGCTAATCAGTTTCTGCACACACACACTGCTCGCTCAAAAGCTCCATGTTAACACCATCAGCGAAATGAAAAAGAACAGTCTAGTCATTTATGTTAAATATAGAGAGCATCACATTTAATCCTGTGCATTGGTTCTTTTATAAAGCTAATGAGATCATTCTAAAATCCTTTTAAATGCTTTCGTGAAAGATTATTGTTTTGGTTTGGTTTTCTTGTTCTAGAAAATGTAAACAGCCATGCAAAATCCGTAACACGGAGAAATTGATTTTTTGGTTTTTTTCAATTACGCAGTCAGTTGTTAGTCAAAATGCACATTCCGTGCTTATGAATGGCGCTGAAGTGAGATGCATTGCTGGGTTTGCTCCTGTCGTAAGGGATTGCTCCATCTCCCAGACGAATATAAACTCTGCTGCAGAGTGCACAGCAGTTCATGCAGACCCCACTCCAGGACAGAAAGACACTGAGCCCTGAAAAGAATTGATTGCACCAAAGCAAAAGCATTACTGTACAACAGCATAGTAAAAGGCATAGTCTGCGAAGAGCCAGTCAACATGCACATGGCTTCTTGCTTTTTAACAGTTTTCTAAATGCATGTTATTATATGACTGTGCACAGTATAATACACATTTCCTTTTGAAAAATGTTCTCACTGCATTGCCGATTGTTACTGATATTCAATTAGGAAAGTGGTTGACAGCAAAGAGCTCCCAATCCAACAAGGACCTTGCATTTACATTGCAAAGATGCCCTGGCTATCCCGGTAGCATTGCCCTCCTCTCTGCAGCAGTGCTGGAGCAGTGTGCATTTTTATCAGACTGGTCTCAGGTGAGTGTGCTGAGACTCCACAGGCCAGTTCAGCACACCCCACACCGGAATTTTGACTTCATACTCAGAAAGGTCTTACTGCTGATTAGCCTAGATTAGTTCTTGTACAAGGGAAACGATTATCCTCTTGCGCTCTGTACAGAAAACTGGGGTGAGAATTGGCCTGGGCTAATGTTCACCCTCTCTGGATAGATTACTGGGGCGAGAATTAGACTGGGGTGAGGATAAGTCTGTTCTGCTGCCATATGTCTGTTTGGTCTGAATGATAAATGAAGGAAAGCAAAGTCATTTCGTTTGGGGGAATCAGGGGCCCAGCAGCACGGCGACATCTGTCTGGAAGAATAATTGTTCCATGTGCTGCCTCTTTCCGAGGCACTGCAGAAAATTGCTGAACTCCTGCCTTTCCACTCCAGACCTCATTTGTTTCACACAAATACTTTTTAAGATCCTATTAATATTTCTGCTGTGCTGCTTCTTGGTTATGAATGGAGAAACATTTTAAAAAGGGACCAGAAAGACGAAATGAGCCTTTTGTGATCTCTTTTAAGCACGAATGAATGTGTTTGTTAAATGATCCACCCATTCAAGAACTGATGGACTGATTTATTAATAAAACGTATTTACAGTAGAGAGTGTGTCTGATCGTTTCTATCAGTCTCTGCTCTGAGGTGGGGAGGTAAACATTCTCAGTGAACTTGCTGGGTCACTAGGTTAACGGCCTCTGATCTCTATGACAACGGACTGGGGCTCTCCCCTCGACAGTGGCACCGCACAGGAATGGAAGCACAGCATAACTTGAGCTACTGTAAACACACCAGAGGTCAAACATTATTCACAGAAAGAGTGCCATTGGAACTTTATACAGCACACAAGACCTTGGTTTAAAGTCTCACCCGAAAAACAAAAAAGATAGAGCAATAACAAAAACAAAAATAACAAAATAATAAAAGCAGTTACAGGCTGAGTATTTGGACCCATCTTGAGTCGTCCTTCACTGTCTGTATACATACTTTTAAACTTCCTTTTTATTTTATTATTTTTTTTAACGTGCCACTCGTGAAGTGTAACAGTCACAGGGAGCATGGAAAGCCCTGCGTCTGTTGCATTGAGATCCCATTCGGTTACTAAACGCTCTCAATGACTCCTTCCAGCTGTGCTCGGCTCTGTTATTCCTCTCAGGAAAGAAACCGCCTCAGAGCTTGTTCACAATTTGGCTTCAGTGCCTTTCCATGGGGTCTCGAGCTCAGTGAGATTCACATTCAGTCTGATGACAAGGTTCTGTTTGTAACAGTGCTGTTTTTCACAGTTAAAGACAAAGTGCAGTTGGAGATTTATTCTGAACTGAAACTTCATTAGTTTTACCCATCCTCCTCACATGTGTGTATTACTCAATGGACAATACCAGTAAATAGGCATCTGCCATCAGTGGATAAGGACCACATGGCCCCCTAGTGCAGCCTGGTCATTCAAACCAGTACCCTTCCTGTATAGTTACTGCCCTGTATATATATATATATATATATATTATATATATTATATATATATATATATATATTATATATATATATATATATATATATTATATATATATATATATATATATATATATATATATATATATATATATATATATATATATATATCTGTATTGCAAGCATTATTTTATCAGCCTTCTATAGACAGCATTTCACATGAGACAAATGCATCCCTATCCCTTGTATCAATGCGAATGAGACTGCGAGCTACACATAAATCCCAAGCAGAATTACAGTACAGACAGGCATTTATTTTAATAACTCAATTGTCTTGAAAGCTTTTTTTAATTAAGCTTATTAGAGAACTCCCCCACATATTTCAAACCTATTTCCAACAAAACCACTCTTTGGTGCCTCTGCTGCCTGCCTGGGCACCGGGAGAGCTTGTGCAAACACAGACTCGTTATCCTCAATACTACAGGCTTACTGAGAGCTGGCACTGCCACTGTCACAGAGCTGAGAGGCAGAACAGGGCCCTTACTCGCAGCATACTGGTCCCAGGATTATACTGGTCTGGCTCAATTCAAACTGGCTGATTTCCACTGTGATGGTTAGTTTCTGATTAAACGTTTAGTGCTGTTTAGTGAAATAACAGATATCAGTATTTAGGAGTCGTTCTGCAGCTAAGCAATACATTTATTCAACATTCAAAGCCTTATATAAAACCAATCTAAAGCAGCTGCAACAGCAACAATGTGCAATTCATATTCTATAGCATCGAATTCATTTCATTTTAAACGCACTGCAATATTCAAACGGATATTCACATATTATTTGACTTTGTATTGGCTGAATTCTTTAATAACACATTTGAATTTCCAGCAGCTCACATGTGATTGAGTATTTGTCCCAGCACTAACCTGCCAGTAAGTCACCATGCTGTTTGGTAATCAATACCGCTGCTCATTGATTATTTAGATTCATTCGCTATTTTAGGATCTGCATGCATCTCAGTTGCGTCCCACTTTTTCAAGTTTGCTGGATGAAAAGGAAATTGAAAAGCACCTAGCCCTCATTGCCATCATTGCTCATATGAAATGCATTGCCAGTGTGCAGTTGTCAGTGGAAGTCAGTCTGTGGGTCAAATTCTTATATATGTTATTCTGACCCCCCCTTCACTCTCCCTCCCAGGTCACACAATACAGTGTAGGAAAAAGCACAACGCTGGACTTCCTGTGATAATTTCCCTACCAATTGCTGGCTGATTTCAGGGAAGGCAGGCTGCTGGAAAGATATCACAAGCAGAGCCTCAGGGACGTTACAAAGCTGCTTTCCATTTCCAGAGTCCATTAGGATTTGAATGTTTAAGCTTCACACAGAAATCTTTAAACTGCACCTTTAGGTTAAAATTATGTTGTTTTTTCTTTAACTGAGCAAATGTACTGTATTTTACAGATATATCCGTAGCAGTGCCCCGGGCTAATTAAACGATACCCCCGTAACCAGCTGTTGAAGAAGCAGGAGGATTTAATAAGAGAGACTTAACTGCGTCTATCAGATCAGATACCAGGAACAAAGGGGAGTGCTTTCAGCGATGTTATCACCAGCATTGTGCGACGCTCGGGTTCCAACAGCAGCGCTGTAGATTCAATTAAAACTTGGGGATATCCCAGTTAGTCTGTTTCTCTAAAGGGAAACCTTTCTAGTTCCACCTGTCCTCCTCACATGTCTGTTATACTCAATCCACTGCACCACGAAGCGTGAAGTAATCAGAAAACTGCTTCACTATAAAGGTGATTGAGGCTAATTAACTCAGAAAATAAGCACAAGTGCATGATTGTAATATCTTTTTTAGACCATGTATATAATGAAAGATAATTAAGCCTGAATTAATACGGGGTGTTTTTTTAATATACTGTATAGGAGACACAAAACGAACTTTGCCTGAAATACAAAACGTCCATTTAATTTCTATTAAATTTGCATTTTATCAAATATTTGTCCCATGCTTTTCCCATGGTTATGCTATGCATTTGCTATAGTTGACCATGTTTTTGAACCATATGTCTCTGTGTTTTACAATGCTATTACTTTGCTATGCTTTTACTACAGTTAACTTTTATAAGGGTGGTTAAAGCAAGGAACAGAAATGAGGAAGACTGACTGGAAATCAATGCTCACTGAAGAGGAAAACAGCAAAGAAAAAGGGTTATGAACGAGTTTAAACAATCCCACTGCAGTGCATTAAAAACTCTTTTGCAGCACAGTCTGATAGTCTTAACCGGGAGGTTGAAGGGTAAGCTTGGGCTGAGCAGAGATCCCTGGTGAGGCGCTCCGGGGTCACGCATTGCTTTGCAGGTCATCAGCATTCATCTAACATTTATCGAGCTCTTACTGAACATATTCTCCACTTTCATACAACACGCTTTTTGCTTGTAAACCTAAATCCAAAGAAGGTTTGTGACTGTAGTCCCAGGATTACACTTTAATTATAGCTACGCTTATAGCTGTTTTAAAAGGTACAAAATAACAAAAATAATGAGAAGTGTGGGCAATTGTTAAATGCTAAAACTGGATAGAATCACATATCCTCATCACAGGCGTTTGTTTTATTGTTTGATAGTTTTTAGTACAGAGGCGCTACAATTCAAATGTAATCCTAGGCTCAGTTCACCGTTCTCCTCTGTTCTTACATCAGAATCGGAGTGGACATTACACCAGCTCTTACTCTTTCTCATCAGAAATTGACATGGAATTGCAATGTTAAACCTCATGAGTCTCCATGAACATACAAAGGAAAGGCATGTGGGGAAACGCACATCACTATCAAAGAATATAGCTCAGCACTGTACATGCGCAAATGCATTTTAATGTGGCATGTGTATTTGTAAGGGAGAGACGGGTTTTTAATAGTGCTGGGTGAGTATAGGTTGGAGAGGCATACACGGTACTGTACTGTTGAGGAGACCCATGAAAGGGTAATGATTATACAATGTTAGTTGTTTGTTGCACTGGAATAAACATGCATGAAGTATGTGCAGAGCGGAACGAGTGTTCAAACCAGTGAAAACATATTGAAACACAACAAGGAATGAATAAGGATGTATGCCAATTACTCACCAACGGCAAACCGTTACCAGCAGTGTGCTGCAAGAGAGGAAATGCCTACTATTTAAAACATTTTTCAAGCTATGTCTTTGTTCCGCTGAGTATGCCAGCTGTTTCTTGTTAGAATATATTGTTAGTCAAACGCAAAGACCGCTCCTTTGCGATGAAAACTATACACAACCTAGAAAATGCACCCTGTGAACTCTACACATGAAATACACCCTGTGAACTCTACACATGAAATACACCCTGTGAACTCTACACATGAAGGGCTCCTAAGCCCTTAAAATAACTAGGACCAAATAAAGCATTACATTTATAAACTACAAAGGATCTCAAAGATGAGCTCTCACCAGTAACCCTGACACGCCTGAGCTTTAACTATATACGCAGACAGACACAATTCATCCAGTTACTATGGAAACAATGGTACCTCCTCTGGGGACACAGTAACCCTTGTCAGGCCAGAGTAGGCCAGAGTAAGTTAAAGATGAAACCATGTATGAAGCACCTGGCCCAAAGTTAAACTGACAGTGGATCCACAGATGGAGGGATGCATAAATAAAAGCTGCTCTACACACACACACACAAATATAACCAGCACAGGGCACGAAAGCATGGTGTTCATTGAGAAGACAAAAGGTGTGGCCATGAAACTAAGAAGCCATTTAACAAGGCACTTACTGGCAGTTGCAGGTCCAAGCAAAGCAGTCATGAGGGGAAACAGCTGGTTGGTTGATGGCAGGAAAGCTCCTTGGCGCACCTCTGGTGTATATCTGTATGCTCAGTGATGCTCTGTATGCAGGTGCCCCCTGTAATCTTGGCACACCTCTGGTGTATATCTGTATGCTCAGTGATGCTCTGTATGCAGGTGTCCCCTGTAATCTTGGCACACCTCTGGTGTATATCTGTATGCTCAGTGATGCTCTGTATGCAGGTGTCCCCTGTAATCTTGGCACCTTGTCTTCCCTGCAAGCCATCTGTCTGCCCGTCTGACCGAACTCCCCCCCCCCCGACCCCGCGTTTATCATTACACCTGTCAAGATCACTCTCATTCACTTCAGTCAGCGACCACCCCCTTGAGTTAGTGGAATCAGATTAAAGGGAGATCTACAAGCCCACCAAGACAGCTGTGCCGAGGGCGTTTCAGGAGCTGGACGCAGTTGTACAACATGTGTTCTGTGGTCATAGGCCGGCACAAACATGCCACGCCAGTCTGTTACCATGCTTGAATGCTCTTTTTATTTACCCAGGCCAGATCTACTGAGATGGCAGGCAGCATCTCCTTTAAGAGGGTCATTGAAATCCTTTTTAAATTCAATTCACTGGTGCAGGTGGATTCAGAGAGGCCCTGACCTTAACTGCAATTTATTCGGTACACCAGAGCTAATAGCCCAGCACTGGGATCCTTGTTGTCCACAGGACACAACCTTATTTTAACTGGGCAACACAATGACAGCCCTTCCTGAAACACAGTGCTCCTCAAAATAACGGTACAGGTTGAGCTCTGGTCCAGGGCGAAGAGAGAGGGCTCCCTGCTGCTTGAACAAGATCACAGGGTGAAGAGAGAAGGCTCCCTGCTGCTTCAACAAGATCACAGGGTGAAGAGAGAAGGCTCCCTGTTGCTTGAACAAGATCACAGGGTGAAGAGAGAGGGCTCCCTACTGCTTGAACAAGATCACAGGGTGAAGAGAGAGGGCTCCCTGCTGCTTGAACAAGATCAAAAGGTGAAGACAGATGGCTCCCTGCTGCTTCAACAAGATCACAAGGTGAAGAGAGAGGGCTCCCTGCTGCTTCAACAAGATCACAAGGTGAAGAGAGAGGGCTCTCTGCTGCTTCAACAAGATCACAGGGTGAAGACAGAGGGCTCCCTGCTGCTTCAACAAGACCACTTCCAGCACCTAATACTCTTACCTGATACCGGCGCCCGTCTCTGAGAGCCTCACAGTAGTGATCTGTGTACACAGCAATGCTTTTTCCTTTCAGTTGTATTCTCTAAAAGGAAGAAACGTCTGCAAATATTACAAAACCCAAAGGAAACAACCTAGGTTAGGTGCTTCAGTGAGATCAATTGCAAATGAGCCGATCGAGAAACAATCACTAACTGTCTGTATTTATTACAACCAGAAGGAATCAATGGGTTTAACAAAACCTGAGATAAAATAAAATAAAATAAAAATGTGTAGGTCTGACGAGAATCCCCCCAACCACCTCTTACCTTAATGGATAGGACCAATCTTTCATCTGTGTAATTATGTCGAGAATGATGCTCATCATAGATACCCCTGTGGATCTGAAAGAGCTCTCCTCAGAACACAAGACAATTGCACCTTTATGCTTCGGCTGGATAAGCGGTTTCCTGGATAGAGTAAAACTGTAAGTGTGATAGAAGTACAGGGGCCTTCTTAAGTAAACTCGTTTTTAGTGTGGAGGACTCTAAAAAGATAAAGCATCTGAAACGGGGGCAGTAGTGAAAAGCTAATCATAACTGCACACTTACTTTAGTAAAAGTTCTTGAAACTTTGTGCAAAGCAGACCAAAAAAAAAAAATTCTAAACACAGAAAACAGGAGGCAGATTACAAGAGCACTGGGATAAAACAGCATGTATGCACCTGCACAATCCAATACACGGAGCCTTGCAATTAGGACCCAATCACGTGGGGTGTATCTAATGAAACAGCATACATCACGCACCTGCACGAACTTAAACCAATACACGGAGCCTTGCAATCAGGGCCCAATCACGTGGGGTGTATCTAATGAAACAGCATACATCACGCACCTGCACGAACTTAAACCAATACACGGAGCCTTGCAATCAGGGCCCAATCACGTGGGGTGTATCTAATGAAACAGCATACATCACGCACCTGCACGAACTTAAACCAATACACTGAGCCTTGCAATCAGGGCCCAATCACGTGGGGTGTATCTAATGAAACAGCATACATCACGCACCTGCACGAACTTAAACCAATACACGGAACCTTGCAATCAGGGCCCAATCACGGATGATGTATCTAATGAGCGTAACAAGGTAGCAATTTCATAAACGTTGTTTCACCAGCGGAGAATGACTTTCTCCAAGCTGTATGGAGAAAAACACATTCGTTGTCCAGAGGTAGGGGAGAGATAAGAGACCATTTATTGACTCTGTATGTTTTCCATGAGTGCACTGTGAAATAAAATTGAATCAGAAAACGAAACGGGTGCCCTCTAGGAGTGAGTGTGAGTTCGTCAGAGATAAGCATTAAAGGGCCGACACCTCCCCATGTGCAGCAACTTATAAAGTATGATTTGTTTCCAGTCCAAAGTATAGCAGCATTATTTATAAAATAAAACATCAACACAAAACTAAGAGTTTATCACAAGTGGTTATGTATCGTATCAAATGTTTCAAGGGTTTCAATTTAAATATTTTTATGTGTCCAGTGAGTACACACAGCAGGCAGACTTTGGACTGCTCAAACCGCAACCCCCTCCCCTTGTCCGCTCAGCTCTAGTGCAGAGTCCCGTGTCAGCTGAAACATGGACGCTAACAACTTCGACTGCATCGTCCTGGGAGCCGGGATCCAAGGCTCGTACACCGCCCTCCACCTCGCCAAAAACAAAAAGAGAACTCTACTAGTCGAGCAGGTTTGTGACGCAATGAGACATCCGCTCATGCTCTAGAATCGCTTTCGTCTCTAGCGCAGTCAGTTCGTCTTGCTTCACTAACTCTGGAGACATTATTAATATGAATGGAAATGCTGATTAGAGCGCTCGTTTAATCTTGCGTCGCGAGTGGATTTTTTCCCCTATTTACTGCGATTTTCTGTATTTATTTATTTATTTATTTTTTTACACAAAACACACAGACAAACCTTTCATTTGAACTTGTACGCTTGCTTTAATTGGAGGTTGTTGCAAACGCCTCTAATGCTTATCTTCTTTCAAGCACAGTGGTTTGCGCTGCAGAATTATTAATAGCACGCCAGGCACGCGAAGTCCTTTGCCTAGTTGGGAGCTAAAATGTGCTCGTCAGCCCACTTGAAAATGATATAGATGATATATTAAAATGCTGTATCTGAAATATGCCGGAATGTGATGTATGATGTATTTGAACTTATGATTTATATTTTATATTCCAGTTTTGCTTAGATTTTTTTGCGTACCAAGTTTTTGTGACGTGCCTTTTCTGTTTCACTTTAGTTTGTTCTGCCCCACTCCCGCGGCAGTTCCCACGGACACACGCGCATTATCCGGAAAGCCTACGAGCAAGATTACTACACTCGCATGATGTCGGAGTGCTACCAGCTCTGGGCACAGCTGGAGAAGGAGGCTAACGTTCAGATATACCGGTGAGCTTGAGTCATCCTGGCTCATTCAATAACCACTGCAGCAGGACCAATGCAGAGTTAATCATTCAACAAATCTTCATCACAATCAAATAGGGGCGTCTCTAAATATATGTAAAAACATAAGTGCATGGGGACGTAGGGTTGCCTTGTGAGAAGGCGGAGATGCTGAAGCCGTTGAATTGTTACACTGTTGATGGGTTGCTGACCAGCATGGTAAGAAAAGTCATCTCTTGTCCTGTGCAGGAACACAGGGATGTTGATTGTGGGTAAGGAGGACTGCAGTGCCTTCCGCAGTCTCAGAGGAACACTGCTGCGGAACAACGTCCCGATGGAGGTCCTCTCTCCCGATCAGTTTGCAAGCCGCTTCCCCTCCGTCCGCCTCCCCCCAGGGGAGTCTGCCGTGATCGACAAGACCGCGGGGGTCCTGCACGCCGACCGAGCCCTGAAGGCCGTTCAGGTACCCCCCCCCCTGTCGAGGGTCTCTTAGTCTCTTTGCAATCACGTTGCTTTGTTCAAGGTGCTCAGCAAGCCAGCATGCTTTCGTGTTCAAGGTGGTGTCCGAGGGTTCTTTAAATCCTTTTGTTGTGTTTATTTGTTGCCAGGAAGCTCTTTTAACGACATGTTTGTTTGGACAAGGACATGGCACAGCAAATGCCAAATGTGCTATTCAAGCCCTTCTGCATTAGTACATTTTTACATAATGTTAGAAATCGATGCTAGCGATTGAAGCAGATGAAAATAGTTGATCAGTATGGAAATAGATACCCTTTGTTTGACAGGTTCTCCCAAGTCTATTGATTGTTTCTTGTCTGCTTTAAATTAATTGGAAGGCATCACCATGCAGAGAGGGAAGTTCTGTTTTGCACTTTACAGCTGCATAAAAGGGGTGATGACCAAGGTTTGAAGAGACGTTTTCTCTCCACTTGTGAACAAAAATCCTTTTTTTTTTATTTGGCTGTTGATCTTCTTGTTTCTCAGGCTTTATTTTCCAGACTGATTCAGGTGAGACAGGAGTCAGAGTGAAAATGAAAAGGAATGCAAATATTGATATGCTTACTGGGTGCGAGCAAAGAAAATGTTTCTTAAGACCTTGGTTATTACCCTCTCCAAGACCTGTGCCAGTCCCTCTCATTTGGGAGACCATCTGCAGCTGTATCTTGAGCTCTCCACTGTCACAGCAATTTCAGTTACGAACGTCAAAGCTGTCATTGCAATTAACAACGCTGCTCCCTTTATTACCCATCTTTATTTTCCACCTGCAGCCAGAGACCCTGGCAATGCCACAGTAATGCCAGGGATCTCACTCCAACTGTACTGCTGTAGTGCTTCAGATTCAGTCGGTTCCTTATGACAGCCTGTGCTCGCCATGCAGATAGACAGCATTTCCCAGGCTAGCTGACTGCTAACTTGTAAAGGAAGCTTTGTGGATTGGACTCCCTCCTGAGAACAGTACAATACATCATGATGAGCGGAGGGAAGCTGTAATCATTACCCTTTCAATGGGAGCTCCGCAGCTGTGTAACTAGAGTCCCATTACGGATGTCATGCCAATCGCTCCTCTTAAAGAGGGATCGCTGCCACCATTCCAGGCTCCAGCAGCTCATCAGCTATCTTGATTTAGGAGAGGGTGGGTTAGGAGAGGGTGGGTTAGGAACGGCGTTCATTTCTGGGTTTTGCATTGGAATGTAGCGCTGAATAGGGCAGAGCAAGACGCAAGAATGTTGCTCGTTTTCTGTCTGGAAGATCCTGTCCGTCTCTATGGTAATTCACGTTTTTAACATTGTGTAGGGTTGTATACCTTATTCCAATATACCTTCTAACACCTCCCTGTTGTGTAGGATCTGTTCCGCGGGCTCGGAGGCGTGATTCATGATGGGGAGAAAGTAGTTGACTTCACACCAGGTTCTCCCATCACCATGACAACAAACTCCGGAATGTATCGCGCACAAAGTCTGGTAATTACAGCGGGGCCTTGGGCAAAGAGTGTGCTTGCACGCACAGGACTACAGCTACCACTGCAGGTATTGTACTGAACGTTTAAAATTAACTTTAAAAAACAAAACAAAAAAAAAAACAGAAATACAAAGTTGTGACCTGTGCACCAAGATATCAAAGCAACTTTTTCAGGTAGTCTGTCGTTCGTCATGTTTGTTGTTCAAACCCGCCAGGTCTTAAGAATTAACGTCTGCTACTGGAAGGAAAGGATCCCTGGTACGTATGGGATAGGCAGACACTTCCCCTGCTTCATCGGCGTGAAGCAGCATGGAGCGAAACACGACATATATGGCCTGCCATCCAACGAGTACCCGGGACTTATGAAGGTGAGCAGAGGGGCGCTCAGTGGAGCTCTGGGCTTCAAGATACTATGAGAGAACCGTAAACGGAGCTGTGGTTTTGGGCCACATTATTTATATATCTATATATCTATATATATATATATATATATATATATATATATATATATATATATATATATATATATATATATATATATATATATATATAAATAATGTACAATGACTGAATGTCTCATCAGTTTTTGAAGAACTTTATTCGTCACAAAATGATTTTCCTGTGCTGCGCCTCATTTTCTGGAATGTTGCCCCAGAATTCTCATTTCTGGAGATCACAAGAACCGATTCATGAAGGCACATCTCTGCAGAGGCGGAAAAGCACATCTCTCATCTCACTAAATGGTGTATGGTGACAAGGCAAGTAACTCCAGGATTGCTTTGTTTTGTCACAGCACACAAAGGCGTCTTCATTCCGGGAGCATGTATTACTAACCAGCAGGTTATTAAATACAACTGCTGCTCGTTCCGTATAGATTTTCTTCAACACAACAACAGTAATTTTCATGTGAGTTGCAATGTCTGAAATACAGAGCGATCAGTAGCTTCACATTTATCATAATGCAGTCTGTTGCCTTGGGCAGGATCGATACCTAAATGGCACACATCATGATGATTGCAATGTTTCCAAGTCAATTTAAATCATTTATTTAAGCTGGCAAAGCCATTGCGAGCCCCCTGTAAACAGACAGTTAACAGATGTTAATACTGTAAAGACCACACGGCCAGGACTATCACGAGATAGTAAGGCGGGAACGAGGTGTCAAAGTGTGATGTTCAGATCAAGAGAGATTTTCTCCGTGTCAGTGGTGGGGGTTTTGAAATTATTTCGGGGGCAATACCCTAGCTGACACGTGGATTAAAAAAAATCTATAAAACAGCAGCACTGTTCTGTATGACGACCCTTTGTACGTGCTTGCAGCGGCTTCACGGATAAGATGCAAAGATGCACAAAACCAGAAGCCAATCCCAGCCTGGCTGATGGGGGTGTGTGTGTTTGGACAGATCTGTTATCACAGTGGCAGCGAGACCGAGCCAGATGAAAGAGACAGGCAGACTTCCCAGGAGGACATTGCCATCCTCTCCAGCTTCGTTTCCAAATCCTTCCCAGGGCTGGACCCCACGCCTGCTGTAGTGGAGCAGTGCATGTACACGGTAGGTCAGCGCTGTTGCATAGCAGTTTGATCCATTCCTGGTTTTACTATCAGACTCACCTGCGCTTGTATACACACTTTGGCTAATCAAGCTTGTATTAAAACCTGGAATGAGTGGAACTGCTATGCAATTGGAGTCTTCTTGCCACCCCTGCTGTTTATATCTAATCAATCACATTGTCTGTTTGTCTGGTAATCCTTTCTTGTCGCTGCTGCAGGGAGACTCCTGTCAATGACTTAACTTCCTGGTAAATAAACAAACTTGAATTAGTAACCCCATCCCCCCTCTCTGCTACCTCCTAAACATCTGAAGGGCATTTTTACTATTTCCTAGAACTGGAAAGGTAATTCTCAGCATCGTTTTAATATTGATTCCTTTCACTTTTGAAAAGCAACAGCAAAAAAAAAAAAATGTATTGCATACTGCAAAAGCAATCAATAGAGGCCTGGAACAGAGGTACTGTTGTGAAACACAGAGCGCCGTGACGCTCTGTCTAAAATAAACTGAGCATTGCTCGATCAAGCAAATGGGGTTGCTTTAAAGAAGGCTTTATTTGTTTAAGTTGTGTTTCCATGCAGGTCACCCCGGACTCTGATTTCATTCTGGACCAGCATCCCAGTCACAGTAACATCATCATCGGGGCTGGATTCTCAGGTTGGTGTGACTGCTAATGAAACGGCCAGTCTGACCTGTCAGCACATCCTTCTAGGACTATATATATAATCACATCTCATGCCATGTCACTATTTAACGTGGATTACTGTGGACACCACTTAACAGCATCAAGACAAATCGTTTCAGTTAAAGGACGAACACTGTATTGCACACACGTGGAATCAGGAGCTCCAGCTGCTCTTCAGAAAAAAAAAACACAATTGAGGCTTGAGTTAAAAAGGTAATCTGCACCGGACAAGAGTCAGTGTCGCCCTTTTTACCCCACAGACAAATCCAGGCACAACTGTCTCAGTTTTCAAAATGAATTCTTTGTTGCTATAGTTACGCGTGCTCCAGCGGGTACGGCTGCCTTAAAGGCCACTGCTTTCGTGGTTAATGTGTTCATCTCTCATCACCGTTGGTGCGCCGTCGCGATGTTGGCTTCTTACTTTATTTCAGCACGTATATCATTTTGCTCTTAATGGAGTGGCAGTCAGCGCACAATATAACCTTCAGTCAGGTAACAGGAAATAAAAAAAAAAAAAGATTGATTTGCTGTCATTTCCAGCGAGTATTGCCTACATGTGGTTTTTCAAAATGTCAAATAATTAAAGACCTACTGCAGCTTTCTCTTTCTGTTCCCATCACTCTCAACTTGTAGGCGCATTTTAAAATACCTATTTCTGATACACATCTGTATTTAATACCATCCCCGGAGCCAGACTTGCAAAATTCAAGATGTTAGGTTGGAATGCAGTCCTTTCCTGGGTACTGTAGATCAATCCAGCCCCCATAATAACAGCTCAAGTTAGACAATAATCAAAATGTACATTCTTTGTTATCCTCTACTCTTCAGTTTGTACCCTCGACTGTAGTGGTATCTTGTGACCAGTTTTCAATGACCCCAGTGTTTTTTGGAAGATAGGAGTGTTTAAATGATTGAGAGTGACCCTGTAAACGAGAGCCGGTCCTGTTTTAAACCAGCTGTTCTTTCCCAGGTCACGGCTTCAAGCTCGCCCCGGTAGTGGGGAAGATCCTGTGTGAGCTTGCCCTGGGGAAGACCCCGTCCTTTGACCTTTCACCTTTCAGAATCACGAGGTTCCAGTCCCTCCTGAAATCTGCCCTGTGAAGCAGGGTGCTGGGGAGCAAGCTGAGCAATTCCAAGGTTTAAAACAAGTCCTGCCCGTAACAGTACTGCGTTTAGAAGAACCGGAAGCCGTTGAAAAGAGAAGTCTAGTGGAAGTGCTTGTCCTTGAATCTGTTAAGTTTCTTGTAGGCGCGGAATGGTTCTTGCTTGGCACTGGCAGTCTTATTTTTCCATCGCTGCTGTAGTTCTGTATAACCAAACCCTGCTTATTAATTCATAGGATGCACTTCATCTTGAAATAGCGCTTGTTCTGGGTGTGACATTACTGTCGTTCTAAGTGGTGCTGGGATGGGGTGCCATGGTAACGGTACGTGTGTTCAGCTTTTAAAATAAATAAATAAATAAATAAATAAATAAATAAATAAATAAATTCTTTGTTTTTTTCATTTTCACAATTGCTTGGTTTCCAAACAACAGGAAATTGACATCAGAGCTCCCTTGTCTCTTATTTCCGCCCCTCCTCTCTTAGTCGGACAGAAAAACTGGGGTGTCACTTTCTGTTAAGATTAAGAAGTACAGCAGTCCTCATTTTAAATGTGAAAATGATACTGTGTTTCACTCAAAATAATCACTGTAGCATCCATTTGCAATCTGTAACTGAACTCCTATTGATGCACTCATAAATGACAGAATTAAAAGCAACATTAGGCAGGGTTAGGCTGAGTAGCTCTGTGTATTTAATACTGCAGGTCAGCTATGAAGCTGTACAGAGGACTGCTTTGCCATGTTTCACCCTTGTTTGATGAAGGGATAATGAATTACTGGAAAGGGCTGACTGCCTATTACCGTAATGCGCCTAATAAATGCACCCTCTCTAATGGAACTAAGATTGTGTGCTCTGATGCAGTATATTACATTCAGGGCTCTTGAGATTTCAGTTTTTTATTTTGTCTTAACTTTCCCAGGATTTCATTTTTTTTGTGTGTTTACTTACATAATTGAAAATGTATAATTTAAAAAAAAAAAAAAAAAAAGTTTGAAATACCAAACAGAAACATGCCCTCTGATTTCTCAGAGTGAAAACTGATGCTCGTTGAGTTTATAAATGGCAAGGAAGTGTCACATTTCAAACCTTAATGTAAGTTTTTAAAGCCAAAATCTTTATTCTCCCCTCCAGTGTGTTAGTTAAATAGTTTTGCCTGCTTTGTGCCGTGTTGTATATATTTATGGAAAAAACCTGTTTACAGAACAAGGCTGTCTGGGAATTTAATGCATGAAGTACTAAATCAGCGTGTGGAAAATCAGCAGGAATCTGCAATGAATCAAGTGCCAGGGGTTCAAAGAACAGGGAGGTGGATAAAAATCCAGCGGCTTCAGATTCTAAACAGTTTACTCAGCACAGAGCCTGAGTTTACTCTGCCTCAGCCCTCGCCCCCATACTGAGCCACTGTGTTTTCACTTCTGTTGGAACAGATTAATGGAATAGATAAATCACCGCCAGTTTGTGAGATTGCACTTTAATCCCTGGTATAATTTAGAAATCGTGTGTGGGAGCTATTAACCGTAAAGGGGTCCAATTCAGTTCTATTGAATGTTCAGCTGGTAATTCCCTCTGTGGTTTCAGTTTCTTTTACAAGGGAGGTCTGCAGTGATTTGCTTATGTAATTAACAGAACGATCGCGGATTATGGCAATTTGGATTTAACAATCGTTAATTACTTTTAATTTGTACCTGAATAAATACCACACTGAGTTCTCTGCTCTTCGGCAGAAGTTAAGAACGATAGCTGAAGAATTTGAGATGAGAAATGATTGAATTTGAAAGGGTTCTAGGAATTTGTCAATAGTCTCCCCACTCCTGTGGGGGAAAAACAAAAATCGAAACAGCCACATGTACAGAGGAGCCGGCCGGGCGCCAGGTTGTGTGTGTGGATGCACAGAGAGGACCCCTCCTGAGCAGAGCAGAAAGCTGAGAAATGAAAACGCAATTGTGTATTTCAAAACTAAATCAAATATCTTCACATCGCTGAGCGAGTTCACTGGCTATTTCACATATTCCTTCAGCTGTGATGAATGCAATCTGCTACTTAGCTGCAGGCACAGCATCTACTCGGAAACATAACACCATGCTCACACACGTGTGTGTGACATTTCCGGAGCGAGAGAAACAAAACAGACTGCCCCAATTACTGGTTTTACATAAACAAATACGTATATAGAGAATTCAAGAACAGCAAACAACTCTCTATCCCAGGAGAATCAGGATCCAACAGGATGCTCATCAATCACTAGCAATACTTCATGAAGAAGAAAAGCCACTGAGAAACTGAAAACTCCCTGTTTCAATAAGCAGCTGCAGTCAGGCTTAGCTGGTTATTAAAATAATGAGTTTCAATCAAACCGGAGGATCTGAGGGCGAGCGCATCTGCAGACCTGTGACCTCAACACCAAGGGTACAGCTCAGTCCCCAGGGATCTGAGATCGAGGGTGCACAACCACTGCCAAGAGGAACTTGCAGCACAAGTGGGTCCAATCAAAGTGAATTAAAATAGAGGTCTGTTCCAGGTGAGCTAAACCGTAGAAATGAGATCCGACAAAAGATGAAAGGGCCTCTTTCACAGGTTCAAAGATAACAGTTTTAGCACATGTTTCTTTCCAAATGTATTTGCTGTAATTTATCTTGGCTCGCTTAACTTGATCATAAATGCTATTAAAGACTATGTAGGTTACATTGGACTTCCGTTACACCTCCAGAGCAGAGAATGACTTTGCAAGAGTCTGGCTCACCCGATGGGTCCCAGCTACCTCAGCAATGGGAATTAGGGATCTGCAGTTATTCTCTCACAATTTAAACACTAGTTGAAGGAAAAAAAATGTGTTTATTACAATGAATGAGTTTGTATCAGTCTGTTTATTGCACTGTATTATACAGTACAGCTGAGCAGTGAAGGAGATCAGAACCCTCTCCATTGGCTGTTATTTATTTCAGTGCAATTGAAACGGATCTGCAGTGCCTCCTACTGACCGAAGCTCTGTACTGCTAACAAACTGCATAGCCCTGATCTCCTCCAGGGGGTCTCGAGTACAAACCCCCCTCTACTCATGCACGCGACACAATTACACACTGAAATGCGTGTGGTGAGAAACGGGGGGGGTCTCGCCTCCACGGCGAGGACTTAATCAAAACAAGAAACACGTCCAGTTCTTGAGACAGTTTCCATGGCACTCGTGGGTATAGGACTGGAGTCGGAGGTTTAATTTCCTTTTTGAGGATTTATTCTGTTCACTACTGAATGGCTCTTCATGCCCTGGTCTCAGCTTCTAGGTGTGTGAGATTATCTATTGCTGACAAATTGCTGCTTTGCACTTAAGACTGATCACTGTTTGGAATGTTAAGGATTGCATGGGAAATAGCCTAGCGATGCAGTCAAGGTCAGATCCAGAACGATGCAGTCAAGGTCAGATCCAGACAGGATTAGCCTGGAGCACTTCGACAGGGGGTTTGCGAGAACTCTTTTTCTTTTGTATTAGATGCTCCCTTGTTAGAGTCACTGATGACTGCTTGTTATCCTTTGCATAAACAAGCCACATAGCCACAAGCTATAATTAAATAGCTCTCCAGTACTTTGATGCAAAGACATGATGACTTCAAAATCATTTTGGAGGTTGGGCAGTCGATTTTTGCATTGCGTTATTTAAGAAGCAATGTACTTGTTTATAACAATTTCAATCTTGTAAAATATTTGTGTGCTTAAACTTAACTATATGATTTCATGTGATATATAATGTGATACCTTGTAACAATTGTAAGTCACCCTGGATAAGGGCATCTGCTAAGAAATAAATAATAATAATAATAATAATAATAATAATAATGGGTTTTTAGACAAATATCACTATGCGCCAAGTGCATTATAAAAACACATCAAACCGCAGCAACACATGCTGCAGGCCCAATGCAACACAGATGAACCCGGTGCAGTATGCAGAATATTCATACTGCACTGTAGATAATACAGTATGTACAAACCACAGGGAAAGTCAGTTTTGTACAGAAGACAGCCATGTGGAAGTGTGCATGCTAACAGCTCCTGGTAGATGTAAACTGAGCTGTCATCCAGAGGACAGAGACAGGAATGGTTTGTGACAGGGTTACATCCTGGGGATGCAGAGTCACCGGGAGAGGAACTGGAATATACAGAATCTGTGCACAAATAAAAGTGGGGCTCCACTCTGTCATGTACCAGAGCCATGACTGGCAATCTATGCTGATCATTTCCACTTCTTAAATGACCCGAGTTAATAAGATGACCTTCGAAGTTAGCATAACAAACACTGTTTTACTGAATTGTAGGAAAGATTAGATATTAAAAGGCAAAGTGCCTCCGATCAATCACGTCTGCTCTAAACTGGTGACGGTAAACTTTTCTTTTCTAGATTAATTAAATTAGGACCTCGGACTCTAGCTCCAGTATAATTACACAATGTTTGGCCTGACCAATGTACTTCTGTACGCCAACGCAAAACCTGACTCCTGCATTTTTTTTTGCTTTAGGCTGACGATACTGGGAAAACTCCCAACACCACCTGTATAGTGTACAATACTGCCAATCACGTTTCCTGTGCTTTACAAAGAGGCAGAAAAATACAATTAGGTATCGGCCTCTGGGGAAATGGTGAATCAATCCATCACCTTTGTGATCTATGAATAAATTATGCCAGGACAGCTATTTTTAGGATTTAGTCATAAATCATTTGCTTCCTAATTACTGGAGATCTCCCCGTGTCACAGAGAGTTAGTGATCTACTGTACCATTCTTATTATTGCAAGTGGCAGTGACATCAGGGAGCGCGACAAACAATTAAAAATAACGGCTAATAATATCGCCTTGCTATTTTATACCTCTTTAAATACCAGACGTAGATGCTTCTTGCTTTTGAAATAGCAAATACAAATGCCCTACCTTTCATTGGCTTCAGTATAATTCTCCGATGACCGTTCCTGAAGTGTATTTTAAACTTTAAATAGTCTCCAACTCGAATCACATCCACGTTTCTTCCTGGCTCTTGACAGTGAAGTAGGGGGTGGAAGTCGACTGTGTATAAGAGCCTCACTTCCATCCGTCCATCGGCACCTGTCCTTGAGCCAGGGGAGGAGGTAGCTGTCATTTTTGCAGATTGTAGATGTAACTGTGTCCAAATAGGCAGCATTCGCTGCGTAACTCACTCACGTCATCCAGTCGATACTGTCTGCTCCACTGGTTTGTTTAAACATTTCAGCTTCTCTCATGAATTCGAATTATACTTAAATCAGAAACTTTGCACTGAAGAAATCACTCGACTAAAACATCATTAACAAAATGAATCACTTAAACCCATTTTTTGAAGCTCATGTCTGAAACCTCATATTTTACAGTGCCTAAAATGAATGTGCTTACTTACGCTGCTAAAGTTTTGACTGTAAGTATTATACTGTATCCGTGCGTCAGAAAAAGCTGGAAATACAAAAGTACTGCAATCTACAAACGATGGGCACATAGCAATGGTTTACTCGCTTTAAAAAGCAAAGGCTTGAAATTTAAAATACAACCCAAGAGTTTATTTTCATAAATAGTCAAAAAAAAAAAAAAAAAAAAACTTACAGAATTACAGACAATGCATTAAGTTTTTTTCCTTTTCTTTTCAAAACGGCAATACAATTCACAAATTAATTTTCATTTTTTTTGTATTGCTATCTTTCATACATTTGAAGCTAGAGCTACACACATAACAGCTTGACTTATTTGCACAGCAGAAATTTGTACATCAGTGCTAACATTAACATGGTTAAACGTACAGTACCATTTACAATAATACTACAGTATATAAGATTCAACAGCGATTGCTTTTCATTTATGCAAGGTATACCATTTTTTTCTTTCTTTAAGCCTCAGACACCTTGAAATAAGTAACATTATAGGCACTGCCCACAGCAACCTAGAAATACAAAACCAAACCGAGTTCACGCTGTGGTATGAATGATACTAGGAAGCATATATTGCATGTGACAGAACAGCCAGAACACACACACACATGTTCTGTCACATGCAAGACATGCATATAGTTTTTTTTTGTTTGCTTAAAGTATATTTTATTTCATCTTGGCAATCGCTCCATTATATGGTAGACACTGTAGTAACCAAAGCTGCATCTCCACAGCTCTGAATCCCCTTCTGTGTACCACTGCTGATTAACAGGCGTCCAGTCAGGTCTTTGAACTGTGAATGCAAGACTCTCAATGCAGGCTGAGTAAGCAGTACAGCTGGATAACAGCACCCTATCACTGCGCATGCTAGATATTAAAGACAGCTGCTAACGTCATTCCCATGCCCAGAACAGGCAGGGCTTGGGCAGAGGAAACGCAGCTGAGGAGTGTGTTCGGTGTTCTGTGGCTGCGCTTCGTTGTGCAGAGTAGGGCTAGCAGGAACGGCATCAGCATGGAGATCGCGGAGAGAGAAGAGTGGACTTGCAGAAACACCGTGACCAAATCACCATGCACGTCAAGAGAGAACACAAGAGAAACAGCTCACAGCCTGCAGTCATCGGTCAGCCTGGACCCTGGGGACCGCCAGCTGTCCAGGACGTTATCCATTCGTATTCTTTATGTATGGACGTCTAAAGTCCCAGCGGCTGTCCGGGTTGTCTTTTATGCACAAGTAAATTGTAATAAATATTCAGGACCTGGTTAAAACACAAAACCTGGGCCGTTAGCACTCTCCAGGGAAAGGAAACACTGACTCAAGAAACTGACAAAAAAAAAGCACTTGAATCTACAAGGGCACTAAAAGTTAGGCAATAGTTTTACTCAAACTGCAAATCAATCCCTGTTTTAAGCACATACTTAGAGTGAGTTTTATAAATCTGTACAGGCATACTGGATGGAAACACTTATCGTTTTTAAATGCTAGAATGGGAATGACATTTTGATCCATAGCAATACCATTAAATGATAGAGACTGATTGGCATGGGGCAGGTAAGTTCTGTGTCGGTTTAGATCATAATCCCAATGCAATTGAGCCGAGTGTGATTTAGAGGGAGGGTGGATCATATAGACTGGGGGGGGGGGGCTATATGAAGACTTGCGATTCAATGTTGGCTGAATAAACCGGATGGGATTTAATAAATCTGAGGAGGGCAATGTGTTTCAGGTAGCAGTGTTGATGTCTGTACCGTTTCAGTTGCCATAGTTGCACCCAAGGGCTGTATCAGTCTTTAAGCTATTAAAAGCACAGGTTGGAATTCTAGTTCTAGAACACGGAATATATCGGCACCACAAACCCACTGTGTAACATTCCAAACCAAAAATAAAGCTCTTTACTTACTTAATGGAGGGGATTAGGTACGAAAATGCAAAAGCACACAAAGATTATTTAAAAGAAAGAAAAATAATTCTTCAATTTTTTAAATTTTCAATGCAGCTCTAGCGTTCATCTTTTGCACAGAAAAACGTCTGAAATGATCACCAGCTCCTATATACAGTACAATAAAAAAAGTCAATAAACTAAACTATTTTGGTAGCTAGAATGAATTGTACAGATATATATTAGTTATGTAAACGTCAAATATTTAACATTCATTATTAAGTATTCATCTCTTCCCCTTGGTATTTCGTTTTACAGGCTGCCCTTTAAAAGCATAATCATCAAACGCTGTCTTTGCACGACTATTTAGGATAATATTGAATGTATAGAAAAGTAGTAAGCAAGATCATACCTTTTAAGCTAGAGCAGGGCACACAGATCTGTAAAAAGCATGTTCAATAAATTCAGTCTAAACCTGTGCACTCTCTTTTGCAATATAAATTAGGCAAGGCGCAGATATCATCTCGTCAGTTGTATACAATCAGCATTTGTTATAACTCAAAAGAAAAGGTTACCACCGATACAGCTGACAATCTGCTGCAATGCAGTGTGTATCCATCCAAAGGAAGGTTTATAAATGTGAGAAATAAACACTACAGGCACCTGCAGCCTGTACCAAATAATCACCCTTCTAGAAAGCAGAAACGATGTGAAACTCAAACTGATGAGGGGGGAAAAAACTGAGTAACACTGAGCCAAAGTGTTGCAATTGTTATTCTTTTTTAGAGAGCAAATTTAACAAAGTTCCCAGTCAATGAAAACTGCAAACAGCTCTTTGGCTCAGTGTAGCACAAGCTTAGCAACGCAGACTGCCTGATCGATGGGACAAGCCTCAGCACTCATTGTGTTATAAAGGCTGCGACCCTTCAGCAAACGAAAGAAAGGGCAAAAACTACGACTACCATTCAGAGCATGCATCTCCAGAGTGTGACCTGGCAAAAACCGGGAGTGAGGACATAAATCCGGTGAACCAGGTGCACCAAAACACCTGTGCTCAGGTTCAGAACCTCGCCAGTACCAAGATTCTCCGATGGCGGCCTCGTCCTTGTTAAATAATTCAACGTCCAGTACCTCATGTGCAGCTAGCTGCAGTTCCCAGTAACAATACAGTATCTTCTCCGGTGCAGAGTAATCATTACAACTGACAAAGCAAAAAACAACAACATTTGGTTTAATTTATTTTTCTGTCTTTTGTTTTTGTTTTAATGAACGGGGTGCTTTTGAGAGCAGCGCGCAGTGCAGCGTCATGCCGGTTCTCTGCAGGAGCCGGTGGGCTTGCTTTGGGCCACTCGCTGCTCTTACGCAGTGGTTTCGGAAGGCTTGGAGTCGCCGTCGCTCTCGTTCAGGAAGCTCCTTTGCGAGTATCGGGAGCGGTAGTTGCTGCTGGGGTTCTGCTCGTCCTCCTCATCTGATTTGTGTAAGGTGTGTCTGCGATAGGACGGGGGGCTGAAAAAGCAACGCAGGAAACAAAAAGAACATGAGTTTCTTATATTCTTTTTAAAGAAACGCAAGTCTGTTACACACAACAACATGCAAGGCAAAGGGAGTCGATTTCTCGTGCTTAGAGATGTTAACCTTTTGCAGCCAGTTCCCAGCTTTATAAAAGTGTTTCCTAGCAACATCTGTCAGTTCATTTTATTAAACCCTTTTCCTAGATTTTAATTTCAGGTGATGAAAAAAAAAAAGTCAAGGATAAATTACTTTCCATCGATTTCAATTGCCTCAAAATAACACTGAGCCAAAGTCTTGCAATTATTTATAGTTTGTTTTTAATATCCCACAAGTTTCCAGTCTAAAATGTAAATTGCATTACAGGAGATTGGAAACTACACTCTGACTAACGGCATTTTGACTGGGAACAAAGCCTGCAAAAAAAAAAAAAAAAAATTAAATAAATCTTCCCTGATGCTTGAAGGTCTACTTCTGCTTTTCATAGAGACGGTCTTGTTTGCTGTTCTGCATTAAACTGTTCTTACTAAGATAGCAGCATAATGCACTTTTCATTAGGCTGTGCAAACCGTGGCAAATCAAATAGGCTCAAAGTGACCCTCCGACAACTCTGGAACTAATATCATATCTCTGTACGCACAAGGTATTTCATTCTCTGGTCGATACTGTGTCCCTTTGCTCTTGGACAGAACATACAGTACATCTTTCTAGTTTTCACAAATTAGCTTTCCAGCACCTAGGGCTGATTTCTGGCAAGTGACTGACACTGTAGCAGAAAGGCATTTACGTAAAATAATTAAGAAATCTATTACGTCTAAGGTTACCTTTTTCAAAACACTCTCATTCTTACTGGGCCTTTACATCTGTTGTCTTATTTCATGGTTGGCTTGCTACTACAGAAATCGTTCGTGGTTAACGCCCACAAGCTCTTTACTGCCTTACCTTTGCATGAGAACATAGCAATATATAATTCACTGCACAGTTACCATACATGTTCATAACTCACAGTGTTTTACCAATCACAATCTGTAATGCAACACCGTAGATCTGATCATAGATCTTTTGGAAATGAGTTCTTTATAGCTATAGATAACACCTTCATTACAAAGGCAATGAGCTCTTTTTCATACCTAAAAGCGAAGTCGGATTTTCAAGTTTCCTATATTTGTGCTTTTGGTTCATTATGAGAAATAAGGGGTTGTAACAATCAGGTCAGATTAGTTCAGTTCAGTTCAGTCAAAATATTCTTGTTAGCGTTGGTTGACCAGTGGTAAAAAACACCATTAAAAGAAACTCGAGTGGTGTTAGTTAGATGCACACCATGCTTTTTTTTTATACCATGCTGCACACCAGCTTCAGACAACACCTTTTTTTTTGTTAGTCACTCTCGGGTCTGTAAAGGTACTTCATCACCAGGCTGTCCACTTTCTTCTTTCTCTTCTTCTCATCTTTCTTTGAAACGTGTTTGTCACCTGCGTTGTTATCCGCTTCGGGGCCCTCTTCCTCGGAGCCTGAGACTCGCTTTTTTGGGCCCTTCTTGATGCTGCTGGAGCTCCGGTACGAGATGGTGGACCCGCCCGAAGAGGAGGAGGAGGAGGAGGAGGAGGACTCTGAAGAGGACTCGGACTCAGAATCCGTTTCCTTTCTCTTGGATTTCTTCTTGGTCTTCTTGGATTTCTTCTTGGAGCCCTTCTTCCTGCGCTCGTCCTCCGAGGAACTCTGAGACCGGGAGCTCCTGCTCTTCTTCTTGCCCCTCCTGCTGCTCCTGGAGCTCCGCGTGCTGCAGCTGCTCAGCGGCCGGGAGCAGTCCAAGGCGGAGACCGATCTCCGCAGGTTCGAGGAAGAGGAGGCTCGGCTCTCCCCTGCCAGCTGGAGGCTCGTCATGCTGTGGACACTCTTCTTGTCGTCTTCGTCGTCCTGTTTGTCCTCCTCCACTTCCTCAGAGTCCGGCTCCAAGCTCTGCCTCTTGAACTTGATGGGTTTATAGTTCAGGACCTCGTTGATAGCGGCCTCCAGAGCCGGGTCCAGGTAGTTCCTATGTGCAACCGGCTTGACGTCTGTGCTGTCGGCCTGGGTGTTGTCCAAGCCGGCCGTCCTGGGTCTGGGGGGCACAGAGAAGCTCCGGCCCACAGAATGCGGACTGTAAGCGGAAGACCTGGTCTCGCTGAAGGCGATGCTCATGGAGTCGTCATCGAACTCGCTCATTCTGCTTTTGGAGAGGGATAACCTGGAGTCAGCGCGGCTCCCGGCGGTCGGGCTGTGGGAGCCGAATTCAGACCTCCGGCTAACCGAGGGGCTGGCAGGTCCGAACACGTCGCTGCGGCTATCGTCAAGCCTGGACATGCTGCGTCTTGAGCTGACCGGACTGGCCAGGGCGAAACTAATAGAGGACTTGGAATCATCATCATCCACGTCTAGACCTCGCCTGGAGGAGACTCGACTGAGCGGGACAGAGACGGTGGATTCCTTGTCGAGGTCGGGGCTGACGATGGACCACCTCCTATCTAACCCTTTACGGGCTCTGCTTGTGGCCTCAGAGTAGGCCTGCGATATAACGGAGCCCCGGTCATCCAGGTCATCCCCGGTTTGGGATTTCTTCCAGGAGCTCACAGAATTTGCGTCGTTGTCCTGGTTGTCTGTGACGGTGGCACTCCACTTGGATTTGCGGAACGACCTGTCCGGGGAATCGGAGCGCTCCTTCAGGGCGCTGAAGAGAGAGCTCTCGTCCCCTTTGCCCCCTATCGAATCTTTGAGGTTGGAGCGTTTTCTATAGCTGAGAGAACTCATTACAGAGACCGGCCTGCTCTCCTCTACCTCCTTCCCCTCTTTGTTACTTTCTTTCCATTCCTTGCCCTCCTTCAACTCTTTGCCCTCTTTGGCGTCTACATTTAGGGCATATCTGGACAGAGGAAGATGATGTTCAGGACAGATAAACAGCGAGAAAAGAAAAGAGAAAGAAAAAAGGAAGAAGGGAAAAAATGGATGGAAAAGTTACAGGGGTGGAAAAATGAAAATAAAAAGGCAGAAAAATGATTTAAAGAAAGGTTTAAAAAGATTTAAAAAAACAGATAATGCTGCTAAGGATTTAGGCTTCTCGTTTCAGTCAGTGTGGCACTGTTCTATAGCTGGATATCTAGTATATTCAGCAAGTTCAGTCCCCAGTGATCTTAACCCATCACCTTTCAAAAAGTACAGACGCAGAACAATACAAAAAAAAAAAAAAATAGTTCTGAAGAATTCTTGCAGGAAAAGGACAAACACAGGACACTCTTTGCCATCAGCTACCAGAAAACTACCTTACAAGAAGGACACACATTCCTGCTTACTACATTCTAGGCATTTCAAAGAAAGCCCTTTACACTGAACTCAGTCATGAATTTCTATCCCTGAAGAGCGAGGGCATGTGATAATCACAGCTATCCCTGTTCAGCCTCGCTGCTGCTAATCTCAAGTTAAAAAGCTCAAAGTTGCCTGCTTGATTATATTTCGGTATATTTCGGATTTATTTTGTATTTTTTTTTTTTTTTACATCATTAACGGACACAGCCGCCATTCTTCAAATTTGTTTTCACGAACCTGGAACTCTTTAAGCTGCCATCATCCGAGAGAGTTTTTGATGAGCCTTTGTTCTTCGACAGCCAGGATTTGACCCCATCAACGCGCTCCTCCACCTCAGAGTCGGTTTCTGAATCCCCCTCGCTGTTGAGACACCAGGGTTCACATGTCATTAACTGGGAAGCAGCAATTTAATCAAATGAGACGCTGTATTAGTGTGCTAATACTGGGGCTAGGCAGAGGAAAACAAGCACACATGCATGCACGGTCAGAAGCATCAACATCATCACCAATCCAGGTCTTTCACAGCTTCCTCTTGCAGTTAGCTATTACAGCATGGACCAGCAGTGGTTCTTTCTTTATTACATGTGAGAGCCACACTGGGGTTAGGGCAATGCACAGAGATAAAAAAATAAAATAAAATAAATACAGAAGTTAGTAAAGGGTTGTTCAAACTGTTTTCTCTCGGAGTATATCAATAAGTCGATGTTATGCACTTGCAAAATGATTCAACAAAGCTTTTAATAGAACAAAGTAAAACTGGTATTTTTTTTATCTATTTGCTGGAAAGTCAAAAGGTTATCCAATCTTCAGGGAAAGAACAGCTACCAGTCAATGGGCCACTTATACACAGAAATGCATAGCTGTCGGTACATCATTATTTAACATTAGGCAAGCAGACTCTCTTCTGTCTAGCTACAGTGTGGGATGCAGAATCCCCTTTGGTAGCTGTAATTAGAGCTGCAAACACAATGAAAGCGCTGCAGTCGCTGCTATGTAATATTATGTATAACTGCAGGGTTAGCTTTTCATCCAGGAGAAATAAAGTCTGCAGTAAACAAACACAGCGATCTGAAGGGGAACTTTACCGGTCACAGCTGCAGCATTTTAAGAATTGCATTACGGCAAAGCGAAAGTGTGTCTCTTCTTTCCCTGTTCGGATCACCTTTAGATTTGCTCCAGCTCTACATTTCTGTATAGCTTCCAAGCAAGGAGACACACCCAACTCCAGTGCAAAAAACAGATCTGCTAGGGCTGCGCTAGATGTGTCTGCACACACTACTGAGTGCCTTTATTCAAACTGCACTGCGCTACTACGCCTGCATGTTCTCTTACAGTACTTTCAAAATGATCACTAGCTTATGATTAGTCTTGAGTCTTTGTTTTTGGAGCAGCTTGATTTGGGCATGTTCACTCGTACAGCAGACCTGCTCTGAGAGGGTGGTGCAGCGCACGCTTTTAGAAGCCTTCTGTGCATCTAAGGAAACGCAGAAACATGACTCGGGGCGTTTGAAATCTGTGCTCTCGATTTGCCCCCGCTGCCTTCAACAGAGATACCAGTGCCTGGAAGAGACACCGGGGTGTTCTTTTTAAAACAGCACTTAAACGAGAAGAGGGCTCCCTTGTACAAACCTGTGAGCTGAAACGCGGGACAGCTGAGATTTGTAATCGACCGCATTACACATAGTGTCACACACAATTTATGTCCTCGGCTACCTGCTGTTAGTTAACTGGTTCTGAAACCCAGGGGAACAAACAAACAGAGGCTGTGCAGGAGGAGACATTAATCGTATGTGACGATCGGGACTCCAGTGGTTCTATATCTCTGTTACACACTATTACATTTATCATTAGCTGCTATGGATTCCGCTTCTTCTCGAAACTGTCTGGCAGGGTTGATTGCTGCTTTCTCGGTGGAGTCGATGATAAAGTATTTCTTTAAAATCTCAAAATAATTAGGCTGGCTGGCTGGCTGGTAGAGGAATCGGTACAACAAAAGACAATATTTCCCCTTGTTGCATGAATCATGTTTTAAACCATTTGGTTTGAAAACAGAAATCTGAAAGCTTGGTTTACTGTCGTGCATTTCTAATCCCCTTCCAAGGTATCTCGCCTGCCTTCATAATTAGGAGTTAATTGTTTAAAAGGATCAATACCTACAGGCCATTACCGCGTGATTCATTTCTTTCCAACTTCAGAGGCGTTATGCTTGAAAAACAAATCTATCAGCATAACCCCCCGTATGAGAGATGAGGCTGGACTATAAACAGCTTCTGCTATTTGGAACCGAGAGTAAAGAAACTGCGTGCTGTTCGGCTGGGGAAATAAACTATACTTTGAACAGGACTGCCAGTTTCTTTGCATGTGTACTGGCTTGATCCTGTGGGAGCCTAACTGCATCCGTGGTCTCCATTAGCTGGTTTCTGCCATGTGTTCCTTAAAGATTACATTGCAATACAAATGTTCCTCATTTCTTATTATATTTTGTCCCCCCCCAGCAAAGGGAATTCAGATTTAATGTGCCAGGTTTGTTTTACCATGAAGGCCGGTGAGTGTAGGCATCAGCTACAGATCCAGCAGAGAAATGAATATTGTTTATGCTTCTCAGGGGTCATTAAGGGTCACACTTTTAACCAACTGTTTTACTTTCCTTGAAGTCTTCGGCAAAGTCCAGCAAGCCATTCAGCAGTCTTTCATGGAAATCACTGATGTATTTAGCTCCTGCATGTACTGTACCCTTTCCCTGGCGCTGCAGCGGTTTCATGCATTGGCTTGTGGTTCTCTTCAGCAATTCTAGGGGAACCCATCCCAGTGCGGAAACCAAGAAAGGTGTGTGACATACAAAAATGGTCTTTAACTGAAGCACTCGTCCAAAAGAACCATATACGTGCATTCTGAGATGTGCATTTTAAGTGCTTCAAACAATGTCCTCACATCACATGTATCTTAGTTACCATCTGTAAGCGCAGTAGTGGCAGATATCCACTAGATGTCATATAGATAAAAGGGCTCTTTTGGAACCAGATTCACAGCTGAACACAAGCTCTGCTAAAATTGCACATTTATTTGTTTTGCATCTAAAAGGTTACATTTTCAATTGAGTTCAGTTTCTTTTTTAGTACTGTGTCTTGAGTGTTGGGTAACAAGGTTGTAGGATTGTTTGTATTGACAATGAGTCTGTCGATTATTTGTATTGACAAGTCTATCGATGCCATTTACACAGTGATCTCAAGCCCTCTTGAACTCAACGCAGTGCAGCAGAGCCTCTGAACCATCTACTAATCCTTCTGACAATCAGAGGATAGGGAAGCTCTTGGATGAGCACAACCTTTAGACTTGAGGATTTCCATATAACCAAATGCACGATTCGGAACATCAGCATTTCCACAAAGGTCTCCGTCACCCGCTGAATTGAGAAGACAAACCGAAAAGTCCCGTTAAGATTAAACTATTTCTATATTTTGCCTCTGACCTGCAGCCCTGATCTCAATCGTACCTTTCCTTTTGATGATCAGGACAGTAACACACAGCGTTTAGCTATCAGCGGTATCTCTAACATTACAAGCAAGTGCAGTTTTTCTCCGAAATAAATTTAAAATCCAATCAAAGCAGTCGATTCAGAAATGGTGCCTGGAGGGGGGTAGGGCTATATATTTAATTTGAAATTGATGACATGTTTTTGATTTTTTTTGGGGGGCAGCCTGCATTGAAAATGCTTTTAGATCATGTGTCCAATTTGTATGCAGCAAAGCTAAAGAGGCCAGGCACAGTCAGCCAAGGGATTCCAGGCTGAAATATTTAGAATGCCCTGAAAGAGAAGAATTCTAGCAGAATTAGAAGTGTTTGCTCACAGCTGTCAAAACAAGCTAATGAATGCTGTACAACCCAGGGCTCTAGAGTCTCGGACACGGCTGTGCTTAACCCCTTCACTGCTCGGCTACACAATCCATTCATACAGGAACTACGCCCCAGGCACCAGATAAAATACAAATAACTGCAAATCAATGTGTAATCCCTGAAACTCTCAACAGCCCTTCATACTGTACATCACAGATCTATTAACCTGCATTCAAACCAAACATTAAATACTTACCTTGTTGTTTCAGTCACATGTGCTTGTTAGTTCTGATACATGTTTTTTGCTTTTTTTTTTTCCCCGTAGATTTCTTAAGATAAAAGAGCTTTTAATGAAGCAGTTTTAAACAGGATCAAGGGGGTACGGCGAGGATAAAAGCATACTGTCAGAGAAGCATGCCTGCGTCACGTGACCCCATGCAGCGCGGTTTCAAACAAACAAACAAACAAACAAACAAACAAACAAATAAATAAATAAAGGGGTTAATCGACATGCTGAGGATGAAGACGCAGTATCCCCACCTATCCTCTTCAGCAATCTTACCACTGACTCGTTTTTCATTTGCTATCCTGCGCACTGATACCCTAGCGTTGGCCAGTTTTAACTAGCCCCTGCGTTACTGCGGACTGCCCCTCCTCCCCTGGCACTGCTGCCACTCAGCACCTGTACGGATGTCAGGACGTGCCTTCCACTGCATGGCACAGCGCTGCCTCTGCACAGGACTGAGAGTTTAACAGGCAGCTTAAA
The DNA here is from genome assembly GCF_902713425.1 of Acipenser ruthenus. NCBI lineage: Eukaryota > Metazoa > Chordata > Actinopteri > Acipenseriformes > Acipenseridae > Acipenser > Acipenser ruthenus. Next base: position 902,861 of record NC_081214.1, read on the forward strand.
GGGGGCCGCTAATGAGAAGTGTCTGTTCCATTGATCTGAACAGCAGTGGGTCTGAATACAAGCCAGCTTTTAGAGCATTTGGAGCACCAAGGCTGTGAAGACAAAGCGTGCACGAGTCTTTAAAAAGAGACAAACTCCCAGAGAGAAGCCCAGTATTACTGACTGCAGCTTCTTGTGTTTACTGCGTGATAACTTTCCAAGCTACAGGTTTACATCGCTATTTCAAATGCAGCACAATCCTGCACAGTTGCAGTCGGTACATTAAATCATTGTATTAACAGTAAGTTGACCCTGAGCTGTGGGTGATACTGCGCCTTGTGTAAAATAAAGGTCAGTAGATGCTGTAAAATACTGCAGTAAAATGGAGCATGGGGATGTGGCTTCAGTCCTCACGTTTTAGTCTTTCTTTTCTGGTACTTTGTCACCATGTCTTGCAAACTGGAAATGAAGAAGTGGGATGAGAGACACAAAAGAAGAGGAAAATGTGAGAAAGACACGCACACAAAAAATAAGAACTTGAAGTTAAACAAAGAAAATGACCAAACAGATACAATGAAATAAAAAATAAAGGTTTTAAAACTTAAAGTAAAAAAAAAAATTGTTCATAAACAACTGTATAATAAAATAATGGGTGTCATCAGTCCACGGACAAGTAAACACACGTTAGTATGTCTCACATCTGCAGAGCAAAATATCTGTAAGGCACTGCGGTTAAAATACTGTCAAACCAGCTAACCACTACCAGGGCTGGAAATAAGACTCCTGATGCATAGCAGTTTCACCCATTCCAGATTTTCCTATGAGCTTGATTAGCGACAGTGTATAGGTAACAAGCTCAGGTGTGTCCTGTAAAACCAGGAATGGATCTACCTGCTATGCAATGGGAGTCTTATTTCCATCCCTGCACTGCAGATCAGAGACCCCTGAATAGCAGTCCTCATAGACAGATGGTCCTCATTGACTGTGGATTTCTTATGGCTTTTCCCACAAGAATTTTACAGGTCACAGGTATGACATTAGTGTCAATAATAATAACAGATACATGTGCTTGTCCGAGAGGCACTGATTTATATTGAGACCAATCCCGGGGGAAATGAAGGAAGTACCAGATCTGTCCTTGATGTTTGGGACTGTATTCAAAACTTCATTAAGCCAAATATCTACATGGAGGTGCAATGATATCCTACAAGAACGTCTGAGAAGTCAAGACGGACAGGCTTAGAAGACCGTCCGGGACGCACTGAAAGGGAGCGCTACCTGTTAATGACATCCTCGTTGTCGTCGCTCTCCATTTCATCCTCAATGGCGGCCTGCAAGTCCCCGATTCGCTTAAAGGCCAGTTTCAGATCCACCTGCAGGCTCTGATTGGCTGCTTCCAAGCTCTCGATGTCCATTTCCTGTAGGACAAAAGATTCTTATTGGTCATTACAGGTTTCACCCCCCCCCCCAGCACAGAAGCAGCATAAAACAACATGCAGCTGCCTAGGTGCCAGAGAACTAATGGAGAAAGAAATAGAACAAATAATACAATAAGACTGCATAGATAAAGCGAGAGGAGTCGCAGTACCAAATCATTCCACGTGTTTAAAGCATGTCGGTGACGGTTCACTTACTTCGAAAGTCCCGGTCGCTTGGGCTTGTTAAGCTGTGCAGAGTGCTGAGGTCAAGTAAACCCTCTCTCCTTGCCCATATAACTGAAGAGGCTCTTATAAGCCTATCCTCCCTACCCTCAGCCCCCTGCCCCAGCCCCCTGCCCCAGCCCCCTTCCCCAGCCCCCAGCCCCCAGCCCTTATGAAAGGTACTTGTACCAGTTCATGCTTCTTGCGGCTGGCCTCCATCTCCTTCTTGGCCAGCTCTCCCATCTCCTCTTTGATGTCTCGGATCTGTCTCTGCAGCCTCTTGTTCTGCTCGCGCTCCCGGTTCTCTGACGCCCCACGCTGGTCCCGCTCCTCCGTCAGCTTCTCCATGTTCTCCTTCAGCCGATTTGCCAGGCTCTGTGGAGGCAGTAGAGCAGCATTACCACCCTCACAGATACACACAGGGGCTTTCCTCACTCACAGCATGATTAGAATACAGGACTGCGCTTCTCAGCATTACCACCCTCACAGATACACACAGGGGCTTTCCTCACTCACAGCATGATTAGAATACAGGACTGCGCTTCTCAGCTTTACCACCCTCACAGATACACACAGGTGCTTTCCTCACTCACAGCATGATTAGAATACAGGACTGCGCTTCTCAGCTTTACCACCCTCACAGATACACACAGGTGCTTTCTTCACTCACAGCATGATTAGAATTCAGGACTGTGCTTCTCCTGTGCTTCTCCTCAGCCTCTACTTACTTCGAGGCGCTTGACCTGGGTCCTCTCAAACTCCAGTTTGGTCTCCAGCTCCCGGATCTTGGCCTCTTGTCTGCTGACCAGAGATTTATCCACCATGGACTGCTCCACAAACTCCAGCTGGCTCTGCAGGGACTGGAGCTAAAGAGGGACGAGAGGAGTCAAACATCAAGCACCCCAGCTTCCCCAGCGTCTGTCTCTTACAATCAGACATTGAAATGCCTTGGGCAGCATAGCCACACGTTCACTGGTTAAAGTACTGTACTGATTATTAGAGACCTCTTCCCTTGGCATTGAGGCTAAAATTGCTTTCCCTTTAAGGAACTTTACCTTGCAATCTCAGTTTTTATTCTTGACGCTTCAAGCCACATCTTTTAATCCCTTTCTAGTTGCACAGAATCAATGCACAGTGCAATAAAGCATGGTTAAGTTAATAAGGACACATTTACAGAAGCTCTTAAAATGTAGAAAGCCATAAAAATGACAGCGCTTCTTCTATTTAACGGCTACAACCTAATTCAATATGACATATCATAAATAAAATCTATACAAAATTAAAAATAAAGCTGTTTTTCTCCCCCAATCTATAGTCCAGCGAGAGGCTGTATTTAATAACGTCTGAGTCTCCCAATATCGAGCTGTGTACGACTACTTCACACACCCAGCTCACTACTGCTTCCTATAAGCATGAGTTTATATTGATCTTCATTGACATGCTGCACGATTAAAAACGTACTGCCTATTGGCCAGCCTTGACCAGACTCAGGGTAAGGCCTGAGACAAGCAGCTCCTTACGACAGGAAGGGCTTCGGCTGTGTACAGCTTTATAAGAGAGGAGTAGCTGTCTGACTAATAGGATGCCAATGGTATAAATAACTGAAACCTTAAGCAAAATAAAAAAACATACAAACCATCTCACAGAAATCGATACTGTGGATTTGATTCAACAAGGTGCAAGAATAGAAGAGTGTGTGGGAGTCCTATTATTAAGACCTCTCCTACGCTGTCAGGATGATGGTGCACAGGGCAGGCAATCCCTTCACCAGGGGCTGGGCAGTATCGACTGCCACACAATACGGAGTCAGCTGCACACTCAAAAAGAGTGAATTCCACTCCACAGCGAATCTATACGATACGTCTCCAACTCCGAAAAGTGATTAATAACAGCATTATTCCCAACGAACAAAAAACAAATCAAACAACGAATGCTTTAAAACACACGCACACGCACATGCACGCACACACATGGACGTTCCTGTCCCATTATGCCAGCCGAGGCACCCTGCAGGTTAATGGAGCAGAGACACTCTGGGCAAGCAGCACATGGGGACTCCTGCCCAGCAGCCACACACGGCACGCTGCAGATTCAGCACAGGTTCAGCGCACAGCTTCTCAGCTCCAGCCCACCTTTTCCTGGATTTCTTGCTTTTCCTTGCTTGCTTCTTCCAGCTGACCCTGCAGGTCGTTGATTTGAGCCAGGTCTCTCGATGACTGGGAGGAAAGAACAACAAGTTTGTTTTAAGTTTTTAAACCCTGAAGGAGGAGCGAGGAGTACAATCATTCAAATTCATTCAAAGTACAAAAATTCAGAAACATGAATTCAAAATGGCTTGAAAGTTGTGTCTGTGATTATGATTCTATATCCATATGCAGCAGAGTGGTAAGTCACACAGACCAGGCACATGGAAACTTTAACATCTGAAAGCTGAATACCTCCTACAGTAATGCATTTAAACCGTGGGGCGAAAAGCCATCCAGAACTTTACAAACACAAAATAAGTTTCACAGTCCAGTAGACAAATGTTTTGTCTTTCTGCAGTGTGGTTTAGAAAATGAAGGCAAAGAAAACAAGACCCCCCCTCCCACCCCAACAAATACATTAGAAATTGTTTGTGGAAATGAAGCTCCAAACCCAGGGCAGGGTGTGGGGATACAGGACAGTGAGGTACAGGACAGGCCAGACAGGACAGTAGAGGATAGGACAGGATAGAGAGGACAGGCAGCACAGTAGAGGACAGGACAGGCTAGAGAGGACAGGCAGGACAGTGAGGTACAGGACGGGACAGACAGGACAGTACAGGATAGGACAGGCTAGAGAGGACAGGCAGGACAGTAGAGGACAGGACAGGCTAGAGAGGACAGGCAGGACAGTAGAGGACAGGACAGGCTAGAGAGGACAGGCAGGACAGTGAGGTACAGGACAGGACAGTAGAGGATAGGACAGGCTAGAGAGGACAGGCAAGACAGTAGAGGACAGGACAGGCTAGAGAGGACAGGCAGGACAGTACCTGTGCAACAACAGTCTTGTGCTTCTTCATGAGCTCGTTCATGTCCTCCTGGTCCTCCTCGAGACGGGACTGCAGCTCGTTCTTCTCACGCTGCAGACGGCTCACCTGTTCCTCCAACTGCACAAACAGAGATGTTCACAATAAAACACGTGCTGAAAATCCTTCAGCAGAGCGCATGGGTTTGCAATACAGGGTTAGAGGCATCAGCGCTATTTCTGCAATACTGCAGCGATATTAACTAACAGCTCTAATTAGCAGCTAAACAAGCATGGCTAACATGCTTTGTACCTTCTCTGGTAATTTTATTTCTACAATACATGTAAACGAGCACAGAGGAGTCCGTGCCAGGGAATATTAACGAGCATGTGGATTATGGTAAGATAATGAACCCATTAGCACATAGCGGAGGAATGAAACACCTCCTGAAACACAGAGACATGATGAAATCCGTCCTGTTAACATATTGCCAAGACGAACTGGGGAGAATGCAGAACGGACTAAATGTATTCAAATTCTAAAAAGTAATTTCTCGTTTAAATGTGATTACCAAGCAGGAGTCAGGACCCCCTTTTCAAAGCAGGGCGCTTGAATGCAGATGTCATTGCTCGCGCTCCTCAGAGTAGGCAACCTGTCTAGTGACGTGCCAGGCTGACAGCTCCGACATGATTCTGACTGCCTGATTCGGAGCAGCTGAGCCATGCCCGAGGCTGCTGACCAGCGATCGTTTATAACCAGACTTCATCATGCTGGGACAATTACTGCATCTGCCTTTCCCCCTCCTGCACAAAGGGTGCATTTAAAGCATCAACATCATTGTCCGGTGTAGATTTGACAATCAGGAGTTGCTTTATTCTTGGAATCATTCTCCAAAGGTAGGAGCAGAGCGCCAATAAATACAGTATCAGCAATTTCCAAGACGTTTGCATGCTCTTGTCATTTTATGAAGAACTTCCCAGAAGTCACTATACTGTAAATCCTGAGGAAATAAAGCAATGCTATTTACAGACTAGACGGAGCGCTTCGACTGAAGAGCACTCAGAATGATATAAAGATAGCACAGAGGCACGTGATACTGTATAAGGCAATGTGGATGAGCACGCGCTGAACACTGATTGAATAAACTGGAACTAGAACAGCAATGATTCTCTCAAAATGTCTTCATGTCAATGCCTTTTATGGCACTGCTGCACCACATGGACATTTAGCAGAAGAACCCGGCACACAAGACAAAGGGTCAAGAGCTGCCTGGTCCTTTTTTTGGTACTGAATCATCATCTGACAATCAACCCAGCAGTGAATCTGCTGCCTTGATGCTCTGCACTAACTTTTATGGAGAAAAATAAAATGCGACCATAATTGCAGCATAGAGATAAGGTCCATCCAGCCTTAGCAAAAGATATTAACTTGGAAAATTAGATGGTGCTTTTTTGAAAGCGAGATTAGAAATGTATTCACTTTTAAAACGGCGAAATGGAACATGCATCTGCCCAGCTCCAGATATACCTAACAAATACAGAAGCCCTTTCATATTTTAAAAACCTATGTACTGTACAACTATCTAAAGCAATGTGTACTGTGGCTTACTGTATGTTTTCTCCTGTTTGTTTGTTTGTTTTTCTTTTAATATATTTTCCAAAGGAAACTGTGCATAAACCAAAGATAGAAAATAACGTGCAATGAATAAAATCACCCAAGCCGTTGTTTACCAACTAACCCTGCCATTGTGCAAACTCAATTACTTTTTTTCTTTGCTTGATACACAGATAACAATCTAGCCAAGCCGCTGTTATTAAACCCCAATGTATTTTTGCAGCAATATGTCTTGTTAAAATTAGAAATGGATTTTCACAAGCATGCCATTACATGCAGCACCATTTCTTTGCAACCACTGCAGTAATTGAACCTGTGCTCTGGACCAGGAGTGGCTGGTGGAGTTGGATTGCTGCAGCAGCTCAGGAGTGGCTCGTGGAATTGGATTGCTGCAGGAGCTCAGGAGCTCAGGAGTGGCTGGTGGAATTGGATTGCAGCAGGAGCTCAGGAGCTCAGGAGTGGCTGGTGGAATTGGATTGCTGCAGGAGCTCAGGAGCTCAGGAGTGGCTGGTGGAATTGGATTGCAGCAGGAGCTCAGGAGTGGCTGGTGGAATTGGATTGCAGCAGGAGTTCAGGAGTGGCTGGTGGAATTGGATTGCAGCAGGAGCTCAGGAGCTCAGGAGTGGCTGGTGGAATTGGATTGCAGCAGGAGCTCAGGAGCTCAGGAGTGGCTGGTGGAACTGGATTGCTGCAGGAGTTCAGGAGCTCAGGAGTGGCTGGTGGAATTGGATTGCTGCAGGAGCTCAGGAGTGGCTGGTGGAATTGGATTGCTGCAGGAGTTCAGGAGCTCAGGAGTGGCTGGTGGAATTGGATTGCAGCAGGAGCTCAGGAGCTCAGGAGTGGCTGGTGTTACAAAAATTGTTCCTCCCATATATCTGCATGAATAACTCCTGACACCGGGTTTATTCAGTAATACACCTTAACAAGGTGAGTTCTGAATCCCAGGTCTAGTGTGAATTGCAAGACCTTCTAGGGGCACCCAGGAACCTCCAGGGCAGTTTGAACACGTTTCCAGTGCAATACAATACAATACAATACAATACAATACAATACAGTTTGCTTTTATATTGCGCTTCATGCAGAGTATCCCAGGAGCTTTACAAAAACAACTAAAGGCCCTCCTCGCCCCTCCTGATTGTAGACGACTTCTAGAAACTATCAAAAGCTGAGCATTCACTGATCCCGAGGTGCACAAGACTAGGAGCACGAGGTACCAACAGTGAAGGGCCTTTTACATTGAATACATGCAGCAATTACAATTCCTTTAATGAAAAGCACTCACGGCTGACTTGGTCTTGGAGATGTCGTCCATCTGAATGTGCATATCTTCAATCTCCACCTCCATGGATTTACGAGACTTCACCGCCGCCGCGCAGGTGAACTCGGATTCCTCCAGCTAGCAGAAAACAAAAACGCGTCAGCAAAAACTGCACAAGCTCGGAGGGCTAAGCATTCACCGTGGAAGAAACAACGCATTGAAAAAAAAAAAACCTATTAAAAACACGTCAATCACAATGCCCTGATACCCTGGCAACAAAAGCACTATAGTAGTACTACAGTATACTGTAGGACTTTATAGTAATACTCATTTGCAGTATTTTGTAGTAATATGATAGTAGCACTATAGTGCTTTATAAGAGAGAGTAACAGTGTGACATTTCATAGTATTCTGTAATAGTATTAGGCAGCATGGCTCCGCTATAAGCTCATACCTCAGTTAAATCCAGGAAGCACAAAGCTGGACTGGCACAAGGAGCCTGTGAGTAACGCAGTGCTTGTAAAAGACAGTGAACACTATTGCAATGACTAGATTTGGAACACTGTTCTATTAACAATATGTTATCACTAGGTGATATTTTTGGTATCATAGTTTATTATATAATCAGCAAGGATTTTGAAATAAATGCTGACCATTTTATCTTGCATAAGAATTTTCTCTGAAGCAGAAATGCAGACGTTTGGTGTCATCCCTTTGAGATTACTGACACGCTGCAATCCTGTTAAGAAGAATGTCACTGAATGTCTCATTATGCACACTGAGAGTGTCGATCCATTCTGAAAGCGTGCCACGACGAACACGCAGCATATACAACAGATCTATCGGAGCAGTAAATTGGTGTGGAGATGCTGCCTGCCTGCAGTGAGGAGACTCCGTACCTGGTTCTTGAGCTGTGCAATCTCCCTCTTGCTCGGTGCATTGTTCTTCAGATGATCCAGCATAATCTGTGCGTCCACCAGCAGAGCTTTGGTGCGCTTCAGGTCCTTCCTCAGCCGCTTCTCGGTCTCTAAGTCGTGCTGGGTGACCTGATCACAGACACAGACAACAAGCAAGAGAGCTGGTAGAGGCCCTGAAAGATCGCCACGAAGAGAGAATGTAGTGGAAACAGGAGGGAGACTGATACTCTTCATTAGAACACATGAGGGGCTTGGAACGGCTCTGCTTTTGCAAGATGGACATATGAAAAAAACAACATATATATATATATATATATATATATATATATATATATATATATATATATATATATCTGCATGAATCACGTGCACCAGAGCACCATCACGCAGGGCAGCTTATCAAAAACTATGTAAAGCTAGTTGTGCTATGATACCAAGGTATGTGATGCCTCGTAACGAATCCCCAGCCCCTCGTTAGTACCTGCTCACTGGCCGCGGACAGCTTGCTCTCCAGGTCTCTCTTCTCACGGAGGACTTTCTGCTTATCATCATACTCTTCCTCCAACTGCGCTTCCATTTGCTTTAGCTGGGGAGGGAAAAAAAAAAAAAAAAAGCTTTTAAATGTTGGGTTTGTTTCACCGAGACGGCATTAATTGATAAAGCCGTGCATGGTGTGCAATGTTTCCTTTAATGCTGTATTCTACGAAGACCTCAGTGCTGGGAGATTCCAGCAATGGCATCTTTAGCAGTTTGCGTTATGTGTTCCCCGCGTACAGTACGCAGAATATAGAATTAGTGATGGTGATCCTGCTGGTCTGTTTTTGAAAACCGCAGCAGTAGAGATCAGGGGGAGAGGATCGATGGAGTACCTTCTTCTGGCAGGACTGCCTGACCTCCTCCACTTCCTCATCCTTGCTCTCCATCTCCTTGGACTGGCTCTGTCGCAGCCGCTCCAACTCCATCTCCAAACGCAGCTTCGCCTGAAACAAAACAGACACAGAAACCACCCACATGTGTAGAGCTTATCGGACACTGAAATGGGATTTTATTTGATCCCATTTATAAGCATGCAACTATAACATCAAAAAAGAATTAAAACTTTAATCCAGCAAAGTTTTGGCAAGGTATATTTTTCAGTTACACTGGCCTTTACATTTAGTGGAATGATGAGTCAAGGTTTTAATTCCATGTGTGGGTTTGCACAGCGTCATATCACAGCGGCCCCTATATAGTCATACTGTACAAGTCTAACGGAGAGCTGCTTTTCACTGGCCGGCGCCCTACCTGCTCCAGCATCTGTATGGTCCCTGCTTGTTCGTCCAGCTCCTCCTCCTGATCCTTGGCCTTTGCCTCGAGGTCGCGCAGCTGCTTCTTGACCTTGGAGAGGGAGGCCTCATCCTTCGACTCCTGGGAGGACAGATCCTGCAGCTCCACCTCCAGCAGCTCCACCTTGTGGTTCAGAGCGCTGATCTCCGAGTCCTTGTCCTGCAGGGGAGCGGATTGATACACAGTGAGGACTGCACCGAACTGTCACAACAGAAGCCTATTTGCCTTTGCACAGGTGGAATACAAAGCCATTGCTCAGGTAGCTTGGGAGTAATTATTATTATTCCATTCAAAAAGTAGAAAAGCAAAACGCGAAACGGCTTTAATTAAAAAAGGTCAGTAATCTGGTGCATCCGTAAAACAATGAAATAAAACGCTCGATCACAAAGCATGCAGCAAGACGAAGAAACATTTAGGAACGCATTCAGAAGAGAAGTCTGAATGAGGGTCTCTCTGGATTGAGCGAGCTTCTCTGGAGCAGACGTACCTCGAGCTGCTGTCGGAGGCTAAACACCTCCCCGGTGAGAACGTCCTTCTCCCGGCTCAGAATCTCCTTCTGGAACTTCTCTCTCTGAGCCTCGTCCTGGGCCTGAGACAACTCAGAGTCGAACCTGCGACAGGGGGGGACAGAGTTACAACAGAGCAGCACCGCATAGTCGATCAGTCGAAGACCAAAGGGAGAGTCGACCTGGGAAACTGTGGGACGACTAGTCGCGCCTGACCAAAGGAGAAACAGGAGACTGGTAAATTATCCAGCTGTGCCACCTGGCCCTTATTATTGTATGCTTTTTTTCATCCAAAGCCTTTGGGGTTTTGTTTGAAGGAAGGCTGCGGACATTCAGCCTGTATGAAAGCTTGCCGCATTTTGACATTTAAAAGTTTGAAAATGTTTGTAATGGGTGTGCTTTGGAGATTGGTTCGAGGAATGGTAATTTGACAAGATGCTATATAATGCATCAAAATAAAGCACTCCCACTGCTAGAGGTTACCTTCTTCCCTTTTGAAAAAGCAATGCAAACAAAAAACCTCTCTTCACCCTTAACAATGCACAAGAAGTAACAGCGACAGAGGAGAGCATGTGACAGAATTACTTATTTATAGCAAGAATGAAATCCAATACTTCAACCTCAACAACAAAAGATGACATTAGCGGTCTGCAGTTTAGTCTGTTCATTTGGCACTCACAGGGGATCGACAACTAGCCAATACGGTTAAAAAAAACTAAAATCAATAAAAACATCAGCAGGATCTCTAAAACCCAGTCTGTGAGTTTGAGCAGGATGGGTGTGTGTAATCTGTGCACTTTCCACCAGTGCTTCTCTGCATCTAAAATAAAAAAGCTACAAGTCCGAGCCAACTGGAGAAACTACTACGAGCTTCACCGAGCGTCTGAACAGTGTGAAGCTGGCTCGTCTCAGACGCTCCTTACTTTCTCTGCTTCTTCTCCAGCTCGTGGTTGCGTCCCTGCTGGCCCTCCAGGTGCAGCTTGGTGTCCTGCAGCTCGGAGGTCAGCCGCTGGCATTTCTTCTTGAGCTGCTGGACGGTGCGCTGGCTCTCCTCGCTGTCTGCCTGCAGATCTGTCAGCTGAGGAACACACGGTGAGTTTGAAACACAGAGAAGCAGGCGTTGCACAGAGCTGACAGTGCAAACACTTCAGAAACTATTAACATCCCTGCTGGTGAGCTTATAACATGTTCAACGGGTACCTCAAAGGTTTCATGTACCAGAAAATATACGAAGAAAACTATGCCCAGAAGCCTTAACCATCCCTTTTAGTTGGTATACGGAATGCTAAGCTCCTTTATTAAATTGTATTGAAAATATCCATAAATAATTAATTTTTTTTTTTTTTTTTTGTAAACATGCAAGGGCCAATATGAAAGAGGTGTACCTTCAGAAAGTGTGCTAACCTAGTCTGTGACCCTACTGAATGAAACAAGGCATGCCTCATCATTACAGCACGCTGGAAAACAGAACTCATTACCAATGTAAAACTGAACCCTGCTCATCCCCTTTCCTTGTTTGCAAACTAATTCAACTTTGCAAAGGGGAATGACAGATGCACAGCAGTTTGAACAGATCAATGTTCCATTCAAAAGTGTAGATTTCCGTGCTGCAGGACTGGCCGATGGCAGGCAGAGTCGTTTAGATGTGTGCAAGGTGCCGTACCCGTCTCTCCAGCTGTCTCTTGTTCTGCTGCTCCACCTCCAGCTTGTCATCAAACTCCTGCTGGAGCCTCTTCTTGGTGAAATCGATCTCTCGAATCGCCCGATCGTACTTCAAGCGCCACTCTCCACCTGTGCAGAGCAGGTAGGGGGTTAGGGGAGGGGAGGGGTTAAACCCAATAAATAAGGATACCTGAAGGGAACGTTCTGTGTGGTTCTCCTACTCATCACACTTGTCAACATTTCTGATATTGTCACTACTGGTTTTACTATGAGTTTAATAAGACACACCTGAGCTTCTTACCTATACACTGGAGCTAATCCGGCACATTCTAAAACTTGGCATGTGGGAAAACTGCTCTGCAATAGGAGTCTTACTTCCACCCCTGCACACAGACACACACAATATTTTTAATGCCATTTAGACGCTCCCTTGGGTACTGGTTCTAAACTGTCCAAAGCTGGCCCTTCCACTCCTGGTCTTTGTTCCAACCCTGTTCTAAATTGTTTAACTGAACCAATTAAACCTGCATCTAGACCCTGAAGAGGTTAATTCTCTCACCGCACCTGTTAACCCTGGAGTGGAATGGCCCTCCAGGACCGGGATTGGACAGCCCTGTTCTAAGCTGCCTGCACGGAGACCCTCTCAAACTCACCCGAGTCGTCGTCGTCATCGTCCAGCTCTCCGTTGAGCTCGGCCGCTCTCATCAGCCTCGCCTCCATCACTTCCATTTCCATGGAGTCCATCTGCTTCTTCACCGTGTCGAATTTAGCCTGGAATCAAACAGATAGTCCTTAATCCCCAAGGCAAACAAACAGGCCATCTGTTAGAGGAGACAGATTTAAAAAAAAAACTACAAAAATCCTGCGTTTGCACTGAACTCGTTTGCGCTTTGAGTGGTTTTATTTCGAATGTAAAACCACTTGTGGCCAGCCCACCTACGAATCAGCTTTCAGAACACACGTTTCTGTACATGAAAGGCTTTGCTCATCTCTCAGTCCCTCTGCTGTGCTCTGTTTTACAGCTCCCACCCTCCTCGGCAGGGTCAGCACTGCAGGGAGAGGGGCTCTTAAAGACACACTGGACCTGGCAACTCTTTACTCTAAACCGCCATGCAAGGGCATTCATTGCAGGTCGCAATAAAACCCTTCTATTGTATTGCTTTCAGTCTGATCTTGATCTCCTGCTGCAGGAGGAGCGGAGACTCTCACTGTACCTGCAGATCTTTCATTTCTTTCTCCAAGCGCAGTCTCTCCGAAGTTTCTGACTCTAAAAGCTGGGAAGCCGATTCTCCTGTGTTCCTCTCATCCGCGAGCTCCGAGGAAATCTCTGTGATCTGTGAGGGCAACAGAAAACACCCATGCAATGATTCATCAAACTACACACCTTGAGTAAGCACCCCTGCTATATATTATACAGTATCTGCACTTCCTTTAGCAAATAACAAAGCCTTTCTTAATTTTGTTCCTGTGATTGTTCACAGTCTGTAGTAAAGGAGACTGGGATGGGGGGGTTTCATGAAGACAGATTCATTTGATTCAAGGGAAATACAACTTTAAAAGTTGGTCACTAGAAATCTCAAAAACACGAATGAGTTGATGTTGCTGACAAGCACATGGCCGAATGCCCTATTCCTGTTCCCAACAGCAGAATCGCTCAATCCCAGAACAGCGAGCACACTGCAGGCTCCGGTCCTGCAAGCTTTCAGCAGTCGTACCCTGCACTCCAAACGGTCTGTGTTCAGTCGCAGTTCATTCCTCTCTTTTTCCACTTTTTCAAGTTTGCTGCGAAGCTGCTGAATTTCCTCCTAAAAAAATGAAAAGTGAAAACAAAATTGTTTTTAGAAAGAACTCTATAAAGTTTTTTTCCATCACCCCTGCATTCTCAAGTTTTGGCTTCTCAAAGCTGGAAATAAATAAATACATACATACAATTAAATACCTATTTCTCAGACACTATAAATGCTAAACCCTCTACTCTCACCCTACACAGCTTTATGTTTTGTCTCTTCATGAAGTTGCTTTGCTTGGCTTCAGCCTTGCACATCAAACATGCTCCTATCTGACAGTCGCGTAAGGCGTCTGTTCTGAAACTGATCAATGCATCCATCTGCAGGCTAATGTTGTTGTTTCCAGTCATGAATTGCTGTATTCTTTGATCCATGCAGAAGGAAAAAGACAATGCATTGTAATTACAAAAATACAGCTTCCAGGTTCCAGTTTATATATATATATATACACACACACACACACACACACACACACCTCAGTGAAAGCATGGCAAAGCATAGGTAAGCGTTGTAAAGAATAGTAAGGTATGGTAAAGCATATTAACAAGCATGGCAAAGCAGGGTAAACTGTAGTAAATGCATAGCATAACCATGAGAAAAGCATGGGAAATCTGCAAAATTACAGTGCAAAAACTGCGTGGCAGACATTGATAAGGGACAGCATGAAGGGGTGTAAGGGTAAGAGAGTGCAGGGGTGCAAGGGGGACAGCGTGCATGGGTGCAAGGGGGACAGCGTGCAGGGGTGCAAGGGGGACAGCGTGCAGGGGTGCAAGGGGGACAGCGTGCAGGGGTGCAAGGGGGACAGCGTGCAGGGGTGCAAGGGGGACAGCGTGCAGGGGTGCAAGGGGGACAGCGTGCAGGGGTGCAAGGGGGACGGCGTGCAGGGGAGACTCACGTCTTTGCCTCTGATCTGCTCCTCGCTGAGTTGCACCTCGATCAGGGGCCTTACTGTGGTGAACAGCTTCCACCAGGGCCAGCCTTTAACGCCTTTGTTCTTCTTGATGTTCTTCTGGATGCAGCGGATAGCGAGATCCTGGATCTGAAACAACAGGACACAGCCACAGTGTGAGGAGCCACAGTGTGAGGAGCCACAGAGTGAGGAGCCACAGTGTGAGGAGCCGGAGTGGAGCGGCGGAGGAGCCCTCGGTCCAGAACACTGGCTAGTGATCTGAGCCTTAATCCCAGCTTCACATTGTAAATCCACCATGACCAGCGCTACCGCTGAGAGCGTCGGAGCTCAAACATTAGCCTGCCTTAGCCACAACTCTGAGATGCTTACAGCATGAAAAGCACTACACAAAAAAAATTCAACAGGTGATTACGTTTATTAATAAACAAACTTTAAAACACGTAGATATTGCACCTGTATTAAAAGTCAGAAACAAACAAAAAAAAAAGTTTATGTTACCGATTCAACAAACTTCAGGGCGTGATGAGAGCGGACAGCGCTGCAGCATTTTGAATGTCAACGCACTGCAGATTTTGTTTAACTTGAAGGGGTTCAAATAAGCAGTGTGCAAGAGGGACTGCGCCGTCAACAATGAGGTCCATTTAAAAGAACAGCCAGGGCCACTTTAAATATGTAATGCTCTCGACTCACAATGAAACCCACTGTTCAAAAAGCGAAGGAGGAGATTACCATGGTGTGGGCTATTGATGGGAGTTGCCACGACAACACAAGTGAAAGAGTTCTAAACACACATCGCTGCTGCACTTACCTTTACCCCTCTGCAGTGCAGAACGATCCTCTTAATAACTTTATAAACGTAATAGACTCGATGCAATGCAGGGTTCTTGAAGGATTCCATCAGTGCAACTGTATTTAAATCAATGAAGTGAAGGCAGCAAGGAAACAACTTCATAGGCTTTGCATTCTCCTGCACGCGACATACTGCAAGCATTGGCAACAGCGTCTGATAATCTGGAAGCCCAATTAAAATGATGGACTCTAAGCATCAAGTGTCCAGAGCCACGTAATGCAAACACCTATTCATATTTGACAGTATGAGAGGTTTTAGCATGCCAGACAAAACTGAGCCGCGGGTTAATAGCATTACAAAAATATTAAATACAAAAGAATTTGTGTTTTTCGGTCCAGAACGAATGATAAAAGCAGAACATCAGATTACTCGGCTTCTAACACAAGAAAACAAAAGTCCTAATTCCCAATTAAAAAATGCATCTCTCTCTCTCTGCTTTGAAGTTTAGCCACAGCGAGCACAGGGAATTAGACAGACAACAGCACACTGTGACGTGAGCTAGCGGAGAAGCAATTCAAAAGTAAAATCGTCTATTGATAACTTTACTTAAGAATCAGGAAAGTAGGTTTTTCCATTCCTAGTTATGTGACAATTACTGGAAAACAACCTGGATGAGAAAGGGGCATGTCTACAGTGTCCAATTTACTACGTTCAGTTAATTAACTGGAACCTATGGATTTCACTGGAAAAATACTCCATGCAATTTATACCACTGATACACCAGTGTGCGAGGCCTCTGCACTTAACTACAATAAATATTACAAGCACTGACTTGTTCTGAAAGATTTATACAGATTCAAAGTTAATTGGGCTAACCTTTTTATGTCTAAAGTAACTCTTTAAAACTTTGGGAGATTTAAAAAATCAGAAGGCTGCGTGAAGATGAAATAACTCATTTTAAAAAGACTTGAGGACAAATTTTTCTGTGAAAAAAAAAAAAAGAAGTTGCCGAGCAACCAAGATTGAAGACAGAAACTGGGAGCAGAGAACATGCTGTTTATATTAGAAAACCTCTCGACCAACTTCCACAAACAAGACCCCAAGGCAGCTCAGCGACCGGCTGGCATCCAAGTGCTCTCCAGACACAAGCTGTACAAAGCACATGGTTCTGTCATTAGACCTAATGAAGCGACAGCCTGTACACATGTCTCTTTATTGTCAGTGGAAGTAACTGCTGTATAATATACCGTACTCGTGAGGCTGCTCGCTAAAAAGCAGTGCCAAAAAGGTCAGTATAAAAAAGTCCTTACTTACAGAAGAGCTGGAACAGAACAGAAAGAAGTGGGTTTCCTCATTGAACCAAACAAAATAAAAGAAATTGAATAACGGAGGAGATGTTTGTAAGCACCCCGCTTCCTGTCTGCAACCCAGATGTGTCGGCAGTGAAGTCCTCGTTATACCAAGCGGGACACTCACGGCTAAAGGTTAAGCAGAGCTTTGAGGCATTTTCTTCCTGCCTTAGTCTTACCATTTTAGGGTAAGCAATGTTAAGGTCAAGTGCAGGCTGCATTCTGAGGCTCTAATGTAAATACCAGTGTGAGTACGGAGCAGTAGGCTGGGGGGGGGGGGGGGGGGGGGGGGTCTGGTCCTGTGCTGACTGAGCATACCTTTCTCTTCTTGAACGACTGCCTGGCCATATAGCCCCGGCACACCCCCTGGAAGAGGGAGATGTTCCTCCTCGTCTGCTCGTCTCTTTGCTCTTCCAGTTTAGCGAGAGTCCCTGCACGGAAAAACACCTGCGGAACGAGCACACACAACAGAAAGAAAGAGTTCAGATTTGTTTGAGGCGAAATGATACTGGGGTATTCCCTCACCGGGCCTGATTAACCACTACTCTGCATTTAAAACCGTCCCTCTATGACTGCTCTCTCTCTCTCTCTCTCTCTCTCTGTGTTTATTCTCAGTACTGAAAGTTTATCTCAAATGTCTCTTTTCACTCCTAACAGAGAGAGGAAGCTTGCGTTGGTGTTCAGTTCCTCCAGTGTGCCTCTCTTCCTCTGCTCCAGCTATAAAGGTACCCTTGGCCTTGCTCTCTATCCCAATCCTGGGGCACTAGTTATCCTCCAGTCTAAAGAAAAGCTCTCTTGTCCGAGTCCAAGCCCAAATGAAATGCAATTGTGCAGATTTCAAGTGTTTGATCCCACTTCTATGCTCTGAACAACAAACCAGCAAATAAACGGTACTTGCTATTCTATGCCAATGCATTTCCAGCACTGTAATTCAACACAGGCCCAATTCCATGGTGACTCAAGCTCTCAAATACAGTTCAGATTTTGATTAGGATGTAAAGAATTACTACAAGAGCTACCTTTTCCAGCCATTAAAAATTATCCAATATAAATTAATACATCTACAAATTATTTCTGCCCTGGCACCTGGACTCTCTAATCCCCATTTTAAGTGCTATACAGTGATTGTTAATTGATGTTCAAATACACTTTGGTTGCTGTGCCTTGTCTTGCGGTGCAGACAGAATTAAAAATTGTGAAACAAACCTCAATTGAAATAAAAGAAGAAATAAAGTACCCCTCCTCCCTCACCCCCTCTTTCAACTTGGCTTCTGATGTTAATTCTCTCCTAATTCAGCGCTGCAAACCACACAAGTGTTTTTAGAATACCTTTATCCCAGGGGGTTGCAGGTAATTGCATTTCCCTGGTAAAGCAAACACACAGAGTCCTTCACTGATGATTTCTTTTAATGAAATCCCAAAGATTTGCCTTAGGGCCTTGGGACTGCCTTCCAAAGAGTCTAGCTCACTGTTGTAATGTAATTCTACCTATATGAGATCCTCGGCTTCTCACCACGAGTTTTGTATGCCTTTGCCTAACCCCCCCTCACAAAGGCATGTATCTTTGGTGTCCCTCAATCTGGAACTGATTACTAGAATGCAGGCAAGCACTACAAGTTTTGAGTTTGTGCAATGATGGGGATGTAAACTGGTGTGTACTGGTAGTGCTGTGAGATCTTCATGCTTCCCAGTAAAAGACCAGTTTGCATTCCACCCCAGTACTTCAATACTGCAGCTATCTTTCATTAATAATAATAATAATAATAATAATAATAATAATAATAATAATAATAATAATAATAATAATAATAATAATAATAATACGCTGAGCAGTGTTTAATGCAATTGCTGGTGCTCATATCTTTCTCTTCCCTCTCTGTCCTTGTGCATACAAATCCAGAGCGTAGGCGCGCGTGGGGGGGTGAAAGAGTTTTTTGTTTTCCTTGTGCTATTGAAGTGAACCAGAATTCAGCGGCACATAAAAGAAACTGAACTCGCGCTGTCCATTTCTAAAAGGCAGCTGATGTAAACCTACTGAAAGAATGTTTCACATTCAGAACCTATGAAATCATTCCGGGCCCCGCAGGCAGACAGTGGACTGCAGTGTCTCTGAACCCCTGATTTCCAGGGAGTGTGTTACATTGTAACGAGGGGGTGGGGGGGGGGGGACTGTTAGCATTATCAATCCATCAACAATGTGGGGTTCATTCCTCCCCTTTGGCAAAGTCTCTGAATATTGCATTGTTTCGCATCTCAAGGTCAAAGCGATTCTAAATTGTGAAACTCTAGCAGGGTTGTATCCCTGAAAAACTACACTGTAGTTGGCACTCCATAACCTTGACAGTGGAGCGTGTTACTCCAGGAGCACTCAAGATCCACTCCGGGAACACATCCCTTATTGTCATTGAAAAACATTGGAATTCTCATGTCAATTCAGGAATGAATGAATCAGAACAACAACAATGTTGCCCAAGGAGCTTTCAACAGCTGCAGCTGACAAACCGAGAACGATGCACCGCAGTCAGTTCAACGTCTGCCTGAAGCAGCAGAAACGGGTGAGGTCTGGTTCTAATGTGTTTGTAGTGAAAAACATTTTACAAACAGCCCCGCTTGTCATTGAGTTGTGTGTAGGTGTACCTCTTACTGCAGGTGGTTGTGGAAGACAGATAGATGCCTTCTGACTAGGACTGCTGGACCTGTCGCTTCAGCTGCATGTAAAGCCTGCTCTGATAAAGTCATTTAAGCCAGTCTGGCGGTCTGCGTGCTTTACTCTTCTGGGATGAACGATGCATCCCGTGCTCATGCTCACCCTGCTCAGCCCCATGTGATAACTGCTGTTCTCTAAATCCAGGGACTCCAGAAGCTCTTCAGCAGCCTAAACAAAGACAATGAAAAAGAAATACAAACATGAGCTCGCATACCAAGAAAATATCATCCTGAAAGTTTCAAAAGATTTGAAAAGCACTTGTCCTCTGGCAGGACATGTCATTTCCCTTTGAAAACAAAAAAGGAAAAGTCTGCCCCGCTTCCAGTTCAAGCTCAGCCGGAAAACGGGACCACCAGCCATCTCCAATCGGAACATAAACACATCCTGGCATTAAAGCATGCCCCCCTCCCCTCCCCCTCCTCTGGGGCTTGTAAACAGACTCCCAGGAGCATTAAGGAAGACGCCTGGCTCCTCCGTCTACATCACCCTATAAAAGGAGAAGGCCAGAGGGCTGACTAAGGAGGCTTTGTTTCCCCTCAGTTACCAAAGAGACCTCTTCTCAGCTGCTTGCGTAAGACAGCCTGTTGTGGAGGGAGGACCTTTTGTATTATTTTTCAGCGAACCCTTTTCAGATTGCTGCTCTTCAGCATCAGAAACATTCTCCCCCCCACCCCCCCCCAAGCACTGCCTCTCTGTGTTCACGGGAGTTAACTCACTGCCGAGACATTTTGCTTTCATTATCATAGCTTCCGTCATTAAACAGCGATTCGGATTGTGTTTTTTGTTTCAGCAGCTATAGATATTTCCTCTGTTCACCTCCATGTGATGGCTACAAGTTCAGATTCTTTATGAGCAATGACTGCCCACGCTTAGAGGTGCCATCTGTGCCGAGTACAGTAACTTTGGGACAGTTTAAGATTTACTGGGCTCTAGTCCCAGCGCTTTGGTGCATGAGTTATTTCAAGCCTGATTAAAATCTCTTTTGATTAATTAAACGATGCTTGGTATTCAAGAAACATTCCTAGACGGACGTTGGCTTCACAGACAGCAGCCTGGAACCGGTTCACAGCGAGCTAACTTTATTTGACTAATCAAAAGGAGACTTTAAATAACTCGTTAATTTGAGATTTGTATAAGGGACTCCGAGGATCCCCTTTGAATGAGACGCGCATCATTAAAAAGAGTTTTATTAGCTCACATCATTTGGAAGCTCTTAAACAGCATCTTCAGTGCCATCCATGCAAATCTACATTGGAAATGGCTACAGAGTCATAAAAACCTGATTAGTTTTGCTGTATTGCTCCAGTGCCATGATTATGATGAGAGAGTGGGTTTTGCATTACATTCAAATCAGCAAAACCAGTTACCACTCTTAGCATATTCATAATGAACTACAAACAACTAAATGAAAGCTTTAAATAATAAACTGTATAACCCTGCAAACAGTGGAGCGTGCCCGTGTGCTGCACAGCGCTCATATGCAAGAGAAAAGAACATGCAGGACTATTTCAGAAACAAAGAGCACGTCAGTTTTACTACACAGTTTCCTGTGATGTTGTACAGTAATGTGCATTTATATAAAGCAGTCTTGCTTCAAATTAAGTTGATTTTCTTCCTGCATTTTCTATGGGGGTGCTTCTACTCTGTGGATCAAAACCTAAACAAGTTTGTCCCTCCCCCCCCACACCACCAGTATAAGCTCATGCCCCTACTGACGTGACTGTGCAGTCATCACAGACTTTAATGCACACTATCATGCTATTGCAACTCACCCGTTTTTCATCAGTGACGATGTAATTGCGCCCGTGTTTCTTTGTAAGGTGTGGAGCCAAGACGTCGAACCTGCGGCGGAACTCAGAAAACACCATGTGATCTGGGTAACCTGGGAGGGGTTACAGAACAATGCATTAAAATATAGTGTTTTTACATGATTCAGTGTTACAATGTATCCTGCGTTGCTGCTGGCAACGAACGGTCACAGCAAGAATCAACTGACATCCGAATTAAAACAGATCTGCTACAAAAACGTGCTCTGAGTTCCAAAAACCTCACTGCTGCACTAAAAGAACTTAAATCTCTTTCGACAGTGTTAGACTCCAACCAAGGAGCCACAGAGGAACGTATTAGGAAATGAATAATACTCTGCCAGGTTTTTACTGCGTAACCTAGAAATCTGCTCCAATAAATCGTTTTTATGAAGCCAGAGAGCCACAGCAAAGTATTCACTCTACCCAGACATATGCAGCTGTGCTCTTCAAATTAAAAAAGGGTTTTTTGTTTTTCTGGTTCAGAATAACAGAAACTCACAGGATATAAATCTGTCAATATTTCAAACAAGGGAAAACCTGCCTTGAATTGCTGTGAATTATTATTTAAATTTGATCTAAAAAAATTGCTGTGAATTATTTAAATTTGATCAAAAAAGTATGATGCGTAGTTTCATGGCAAACAAGAAATGCAAGTGCGTTTACAGTGCATTGTAGCTCTGTTTATAATCAATACAACTGAGGAAACAGCAAAAACATACCTTCATGGTGGCACTTCATTATACTAGAACTCTGTAAAATGAATGCAATTTTAGTGAGGTCTGCTGCTTCCCTGTATTCTCAACCTCCCTCCCCAAAAAACAATGCCCTTCCCAGTGATTGGGCTGCTCGCCATGTGACCTTATCAACACTGACCACAGCGTGCCAGCTGGAGATAAGGGTTTGAAAATGAAGTCCTGTGACTATCTTCAGATACAGTTTGCAGCCTGCGTGCTGTCGCAGCACCACACCTGGGCGGCACACTGTATTCACAAAGCACTGAACACCAAGCTACACTGGAGAGTAATTCCTACAGTACATGCACAAGAATCGTTTCTGCAAGTTCTGTAACATTAGCAGCGTGAGCTTATTAGCATGCTGGTAAATCAGGGATGGAAATAAGACTCCTACTACATAGCAGTTTCACGCATTCCAGGTTTTAATAAGTGCTTGGTTAGCCCCAGTGTACAGGTAACAAGCTCAGGTGTTGTCGTATTATACTCATAGTGAAACCAGGAATGGATCAGACTGCAATGCAATGGGAGTTTCCATCCCTGTAAATGCTTTGTTAACTCCAACACATGCCATGTTGGCAGCGCTGACGCACCTTGGCGGTATATCCGGAGTGCGTCGAGCAGCTTGGAGCCACGGAGCTGAGCCCGGAGGAGGCTAACGTCCAGCTGCATCAGTCCGGAGTCGCAGTTCTCCCCGTGGGGCTCGCCCTCGCCAGCCTTGGGCGACGGGCCGCCGGAGGAGAGCCGCACATCTGAACTGAGGGCGTCCGCCTTCGGGAGCAAGCAGTGCACAAAGTGGAGCTTGGACTTCTTCACCGTGTCGATCAGGGCATCCTGCACAGGGCAACAGCACAGGATTAGTTCAGTCACTAACTCAGGTGTTCAGGAAGAATTCTAATACTCTATGGCAGGGATTGTAAAGTATAACATATGATGGTTATGAGGATACTGCACAACTCATTGACCAAAATGGCAAAGCTTGGGTGCCTTGCGTGTCGATTTCTACCACCTTACTGAAAAGCAGCCTTTAAAAGGGCATTGCCTTCCCCAATTGAGAAGGCTGGCAAGAGAGGACTAAGACTAGTTTAGGTGGTTTCTGGGGATGGCAGCCAAAAGGGCATCGCAACAGTTTTCAAATCCCTGCAGCAGAGGACTCCAAATATGAGCATGCAATCGGCTGGCAAAAATAATCATTGAAATTGAAAGCGAGCGTGGTCTGCAGATCGGAGGAGATGCCCGCTGTTTGCTGTGTGTTTTTGTTGCCGAGTAACCAGGGATTAGGAGGCAGAGAGAGAGAGACAGACAGAGAGAGAGAGGTGTTTCTGCTCCTCTAACTGACCTTAAAATAGTTTCATCTTCAAGGTTATTATTGCTAGTGCAGATGCAGCGTGTCTGTGCCTGATGTCATCACTCGCACTCCGACAGAGCACTCGCTTCCAGTATCTCAGGGATCATTAGGTCTCTGATTTGTTTGGGAGCACTGCATTAATTAGCACTGACAGAATTGCAGCGATGGACCCTGACTCATCACTTGCAAGCTGATCTGGATGCTAAGTGAAGGGCTGTCTCATGCTGGCTTGCTCTTGCACGTCACAGGCTAAGACTTACTTATGACGTAGGGCTGTGCAGGCAAAATGCACCGAAAGTAAAATGATTCAAGACTATTAGTTTCAAAGTGAAGCATCTACTACCGCTGCACTATAGGGACGCACCACTTTCAAAGTTTAATACAATTCCACTTCAAAGCCTCTCTCCTGACGGGCAGGCTGGGCATGGCGACTCACCACTTGCAGTTTGATCTGGATGCAGAGGCTCTTCTTCTTGACAGCCGCCACTCCGGTGGTGAAGGTCTTCCTCATGCTGGTGGCTCTTCTCAGGACAAGCTGAGAGCTGCCCTCCAGCCCCGCGATGGAGCCCGACAGGACGGTCGCGGAGCCGGCGCGCCCCATGAACAGGCAGCTGATGTTCTTCCTGAGAGAAAGCAAAGCAGGGATAGAGATTAGACTCCTCTTCCATAGCGGTTTCATCCATTCCAGGTTTTACTACAAGCTTGATTAGCCACAGTGTGTAAAGGTAACAAGCTCAAGTGTGTCTTGGTAACCTCCTAGCAAAACCAGTGGATCAAACCGCTATGCATGTCTTCTTTCCATGCCTGGAAAGGGATGTGTGTGAGAAAAAAAACCCAACAGTTCGTAGTTTAGCATCAAAGGGAATGTGTGGGTGTTCAACCACATCACTCCCTCTAATCCGCTATCTGACTTGAACACCAAAAATAACTTACTTCTGAAAACAGCGAATTAGTGTGAAGGACCCATATAGAGTAAAATAGAGTGCTTGTGCAACTTACTGTCAATGTGGGCTAGCTGTGAATCAACAGAACAAGTGAATTACTGAATGTGCACAATTTCTGCGGCAACGTTTGTTTGAAGGAAAGCTAGGAATAAGAAGCGTCTGTTCTCACTTCTGCGAGTCCTGCAGCAGAGTGGCTGCGTTCTGGGAGGCGGGGTTCTGCTTGGCGTGGGACAGCCAGCCCCGGGCATCGTACTCCACCCAGTCCGTGGCGTGGCTGTGCCCCAACAGGAAGTGATGCGGCTTGTCACTCTTCATCAACGGGTTCTGACCTGGGCGGCCCCAGGAAAACAAAAGCATTACCAAAGAGATGCACGTTTACAGACACTAAGAGACACTGAGAAAGGCTTCTAGCTGGAATGCTTGTCACTGATCTTATTACGTATTTCTAAATTTAGTAGTACCTTTATAAATGTTTACCATAATAAAAGCATAGCAAAGTGTAACAGAGCACAGTGAAAGCATGGTAAAGCATAGGCAAGCATTTTAAATTATAATAAGATGTGGTAAAGCATATTAAAAAAAGCATGCCAAACCATGGTATAACCAGGGGAAAAGAATGGGAAAACAGCTAACCTACAGTGCAAAAACACTGCTGTAAACTTTTATAAGGGTCATGGATAAAGAGATACACAACACAGATTTAATACTTTCTGCACAGAAACTAGAGCCATCAACAACCGCCTACATTTAATGATCCCTTACTTCAGGACCACACTGTATATTTCCTACGTAGTACCAGTGTGTGTCTTTGCTCTCTCCCCTCACCTTTCTTGTCGCCCCCCTCGTGAGGTCCGTAGTACGTGAAGAGTCTGTCCAGGAGGGTCTCCTCACTGCCCCCTGGCTGCAGCGCTTCCTCCTCCATCAGCCACAGCAGCCCCCGGGCTTCGTCATTCCGGGCCAGGCTCCGCACCTGAGTATGAGACACACCGGTGGCTCAAACACCGCGCCAACGAGGCTCGCCTCCCTGCTCTGCAAACACCACGCCAACGAGGCTCGCTTCCCTGCTCTGCAAACACCACGCCAACGAGGCTCGCTTCCCTGCTCTGCAAACACCACGCCAACGAGGCTCGCTTCCCTGCTCTGCAAACACCGCTCCAACGAGGCTCGCCTCCCTGCTCTGCAAACACCGCTCCAACGAGGCTCGCTTCCCTGCATTGCAAACACCGCTGCAACGAGGATCGCTTCCCTGCTCTGCAAACACCGCTCCAACGAGGCTCGCTTCCCTGCTCTGCAAACACCGCTCCAACGAGGCTCGCTTCCCTGCTCTGCAAACACCACGCCAACGAGGCTCGCTTCCCTGCTCTGCAAACACCACTGCAACGAGGCTCGCTTCCCTGCTCTGCAAACACCGCTCCAACGAGGCTCGCTTCCCTGCTCTGCAAACACCGCGCCAACGAGGCTCGCTTCCCTGCTCTGCAAACACCGCGCCAACGAGGCTCGCTTCCCTGCTCTGCAAACACCGCTCCAACGAGGCTCGCTTCCCTGCTCTGCAAACACCGCTCCAACGAGGCTCGCTTCCCTGCTCTGCAAACACCGCTGCAACGAGGCTCGCTTCCCTGCTCTGCAAACACCGCTCCAACGAGGCTCGCTTCCCTGCTCTGCAAACACCGCTCCAACGAGGCTCGCTTCCCTGCTCTGCAAACACCGCTGCAACAATTTGATAAGGCGTTAGATTTAGCCGCGTGTTGCTCCAGCTCTAAGTTTAGTTTCTGACATGTTTCATTAGACTTGTATAAAACGCAGGGTTCTCTTCTATCTCACATACTGTTTTTCGGTACATGAGTGGAGTCTCTCGAAAGCCCTGCCTCTCTGCCGTATCTTCTGTGCAACCAATACAGCAACAGTTTATTTGTTTCCTATTACATTACGCTTAGATTTTTCAGCTCGTATCGGACAGCTTCACTTAACACCGCACAATAAAATTCTTCATTAGACTATTTTCCATTACAATAAGTCAATTACATTTTTTTCTATTTATTTACACACTGCTTGGGGTAATGTTCTAGCCATGCTAAGCATTTTCTATTTACTCCACTTTCATTTGAAGAAGCTATACAGACAAACACAGTGTATTTTAAACAACCTGATTAGCTTGCCTTAAGTTTCCATGACAATTGCATGCTGTGGGTTACTGTACTGATTAAACACACTTCATCACCACACAGCACTCAACACCCACATGTTGCAAACACACCAGCCGCGTTTTCTTAGGCATTTCTGACTTGTACAGGAGAGAACGCGCTCGTGCTAAAACAATTACCATCTGTTAAAAAGGCAGATGAGGCATTTCCTTCACTTCTATCACTAGATCTAAATGCCTAAATAAATACCATGACGCAGTCCAGCATGCATCAAATTTACACCTCTACTGAAGTGATTAACGGCTGGAATAGCATTTCCATTTTCTTCTTCTTATAAAGGACAGGATATCTGGAAGAATTACTGTCACCAGGACCACAAGATTAGTGTCCTGGGGGAGGAAGTCTGACGAGCAAGCCACTTGTAACATCAGTGTCTGTATATTTCATATGCTGAAGTGGAATCGTTTTTGCATGTGTCAAGAGATCAATGCTGGTACACCTGAGTGTGTTTAAAAATGCACACATGCGAGAACAGGACTTGTGACAAGACCGGAGAGGAATGTAGGCAGGGACCCTCACCGAAGTGGAACACTTTGTACATTAACATCATTTAGCATTCACCCGCGGGATAAAACACTGGAAACGAAAGTGGAGAAGAGCGTATTCTAGAAACACAAAGACCAGCCACTTCACCACTAAGAGAAGTCCAAGAGAGCTGACTGCACAGATTCAGTCCTCAAGCACTAAAACACCTTATATAAAACCTGATGCAGGATACAGACATCCCCAAGACTGCTTTAAGGGGAGTTATCGTGTCAGGACTGAAACAACAAGTCTTCTGTTCTGAGTGGTCTTGTTTTCTGCTGTGTTGAAAGAGCCCAGCTCAAATAACTGCACTGGTCTTCCACTTCAGTACAGGGGCACTGGCCACAGCGGTGAAGCTGTATGTATTAAAATGCACAGGGTTTAAAAACAGGCATATCGGTTTCTTCTTACCAGAGCTTGGTGCGAGGCTTGGTCTACTGCAGCTACAGACAGAGATGTGCTGGATTCCAGGTCATCTAGTGCTAGCTCTATGTTTTCCTAAACAGGGGACAGAGGTTTTATTAGTATCTAAGATATGATTGGAAGTTATGGCTCTTTATGAAGTCAGTCTAGAAGTTAACAGCTGATTCAAAATCAAACATAATATCCACGAGACGCTACACATTTACACATAATCATCAGGTGAAAACTGATTATTGATTTTATTTTTTAAACATGTGCTGTATTTGTATTACTTCAAGGATAGAAATAAGACACCTATTGCATAGCAGTTTCACTCACTCCAGGTTTTACGATAAGCCACAGCGTACAGGTAACAAGCTCAGGTGTGTCTTATTAAACGGGTAAGATGATCAAACTGTTATGCAATGGGAGTCTTATTTCCACCCCTGTACTTAATCACGCAATGGAACTCAGATTACAGATGATGATAAAGATTATATTATTTTAGTAAAAAGAAAACAGGAATTTAAAAAGAAGTTATTAATCGGATACTTTCTTTAATACAGCTTTCATGTATTATAACACTAGTACACTTTACTGTATTGCTCTTTCTGGGGAGGAAGTGCTTGCCATCGTTCTTTCAAATGAAAATACTGTTGCATGTGGAGAAAGCCTCTACTTGAGTAGCAGGAAGGATTCTGCAATGTGGGCACCTTAAGGGAGCGCACAGAATGCATGTTACTGTTTCCATCCAAACAGCTTTCTGCTTGTCCGGACCAATGGAAAAAAAGGGCCAGTAACAGCATCTTCCTCCCCAGAATAACCTCCTGCAGTGTTTTGGGCAGAAGGGTTTGCAGAGTGGAGCTCATTTTCTTTATAAAACTCCTTCGCCCAGCACTGCAGGTCTTGGCTGGTTCTGCATGCACTTGGAGATCAGGACGATTGAGCCTTGCAGGGACACCGGCTAGCACAGCGGCTGTGTGCACAGTCCGGATGAAATGATGCTCTAGCGTATTGCACCGCTAGAGCGTGGCGCAGCCAGTACCTCCTTGTATCGCTCGAGCTCCTGTACGAACGTGCGCTCGTGGAACAGCGTCTGCAGGCGCTCCTGGGTGTAGTTGTGGCACAGCTCCTCGAAGGTGGCGCCGCGGTCCTGCCGGGCGGTGCGAGGGTTCTGGAATCCGGGCGTGTCCACCACCATGATGGAGCACAGAGAGTGCTGGCTGGACTTCAGGGCTCTGCAAACAAGGACATTGCAGATACGGGACAGGTGGGAAACAGGGGTGGAAATCAGATTGCATAGCGGTTTCACCCATTCCAGGTTTTACTACGAGCTTCATTAGCCACAGTGTATAGGAAACACGCTTATTAAACTCATAGTAAAACCAGGAATGGATCAAACTGCTTTGCAATGGGTGTCTTATTTCCATCCCTGGGTAAACAGCCTTTTAACACCATTTATTTATTTTTACTGATCAACACAAATGAGAAAATGATATTAAATAAAACATTTAATTAATAAAATAACAATAATAATAACAATAATAATAATAATAATAATAATAATAATAATAATAATAATAATAATAATAATAATAAGCTGTACATTTTGCACTGCAGAAAACGTTTATTAAGTGCTTATTTTTTTATATTTAAGCAAACCTAATAAAACATTCCTGGGATTATATGCACTTTAAAAGCACCTGTTAATAAGAGAGATCAGCAGAGTGAAGAGTTCTGAATAGAGTCCAGACGCCATGGCTTCCAAACACTCCAGAGCCGTAACCTTGGGTCCTGGAAACAGCGAACAGGCAGACAGGTTGAGACACAAAATACACAAAACAGCCCAGAGATACAACTGTGTAGTACCTCTGAATTTCCACCAGGGGGAATGTGTCTCGCTGTAAGCCTCAAGCTTCCCGTGCCCACTCACTGTTCTGTGGGACCCCCTTGAAAAATGCGATCTCAGCAGGTTCTCAGCAAGGTTAAACTTGACTTTTACCACTTGAAGTTCTTTATATGATGTGTCTACGTGTCAGAGTGGCTGCATGTCAGGGTGGCTGCATGACTGCATGACTGCATGCCTGCGTGTCTGAGTGCCTGCGTGTCTACATGCTGTAAATAAGCTGGCCACCCTACCTGAGCCGTCTCCCTGTCCCATGTCGTCGAGCCCCTGGCGGAAGGAGTTGGATCTCTGGAGAGATCCTTTGGGCTGGTGTTTGAAGATGGCCGAGGACAGCGCCTCGAGAGTAGAGCCCAGCAGATAGGCCGCCTTCTGGGCCCATTCGTGACGGGCAAACTGCCTCCTTCCAGCTTGAACAAGAAACCCACAGATCAAAGCATGAGCATGAAAAGTGAGCAGCCAGTAATACCAACTACCGTCCTACAGCTCGACACTGCGCTACAAATCACACACGACAGGGAACTGGCAAAATGTGTTTAAAAGCAATACACACTGATTTATTTTTTACAGTACCAGTGGCTTAATGTTTTGAGTGTGGAGCAACACTTAGATCATGCAAGTGTAATCTGTCAGACTAATGCTAATCATCGTCTTGTCATTGTTATTTGCCATCCAAAACCACATTTATGAATGAATGCTACACTTAAACCTCCAGCCTCCTACAATCGTGTTCAACTATACCTTAAAATATAATGCATTTGCTGATGTATGTTGGCTACATTCGTCCACATCAAAATAATATTTGAAAAACTAATTTGCACAAATTTTTTTACTTCAGCCTGGTGAAAAACAGACAAAAAAAAAAAAACGAACACACTCAACAATCAGATTTCGTTTTTCAGAACAGAGAAATGGACGTGTTTTAGAAGTGTTTTAGACATTAAAAAGACACTGAAGATGGATTTGTATGAAAAGGACGCCGATTCTCTCCAGCGAGTCTCGTAAATGGATCTGAACGAGATCAAAGGAAAGCAATAAAAATGCAAATGTTAAAAAAAAAAAAAAGGTTAAGACGATAAAAAAAACACCAAAAAAAACACAAGGAACTTGTTTTACCTTCATCCGCTTCTGCAACGGAGCGGAGCGGCATGCAACATGCAAGCAAAAAGAATGTGTTAGAAGATAAACAACAACAACAACAACAACAACAACAACAACAACAACACAATATTATAACGCAGTCATTTTATCAACAATGAACACACACTGGAACACAAGCAGATACACAAGTACGAAAAATGCATCATTTATTTATTTTTTTAGTTCAAACTGCATGCATTGAAAAAAACGTTGAGAAGAGAGCATGCTTGAGAAGGATTAAAAACAAACAAGAGCTGCTCGACACACTTCAGATCTTTATCAGCAGGTTCACAAAGCATTTCTCTCAGGGAGCAGGTAGCACTGTGCTCCATTAGTGCTTCATACCAGGCTAAGATCCTTCAACAGGAAGGGACGGGATTGTTATGAATCCCACCAATTTAAATCTTCACTCAATCTTTGCACAAAAAAGACTGGTTTATACTGCCACCTTGTGGCTGAGTTTGCAGTATTACTCAGCTGCAAACATGTAAATATATTAAACTCAGCTAACAGCTGTCCTGTTCAACAGTGTGCAACACAGAAGTGTGAGAGGAGGCCGCAGGAGCCCGTGGGAGAGATCGCTTTGCTGTTCAGTTCTCTATTATTTGTTTTTGTTATTATGATATTACAAGCCAGGACTGTGAACTCTCCTTAAACACACGGTCATGTTAAGGTTCAAATCTCTTATACAGGTGAACCAGGACAATCACATTTACCCCAGGGACAGACTCTTGCATTTCACAAAATAAACAATTTGGAAAGATTGAATCAGGGATGGAAATTAGACTCCTATTGCATAGCAGTTTCACCCATTCCAGGTTTTACTACGAGCTTGATTAGCCACAGTGTATAGGTAGCAAGCTCAGCTGTGTCTTATTAAACTCATAGTAAAACCAGGAATGGATCAAAACTGCTATGCAATGGGAGTCTTATTTCCATCCCTGTTGAATGACTGACAGCACTGAAAATCTGCGACAGAAAGGGAGCAAAGCGATAACAATGGGCTAGATTCTCAAAACTATTTAATCCAAATTGTGATTAATAATCTGTCACACATCTGGGAAATATGAAAGGCAAAACATTACTATAATTATAAAATAGTGGGTTTGGACTATTAACTGGTTCGGATAAAGGACGTTCAGATCTCAGACAGAGAGAGAGGGTGAGAATGGAGACAGGACACACTAGAGCTGGATGATTATAAAAATTAATCATTACCGAATCCGTCTACGACAGAAACTGCAGGAGAAGCAATATTAAAATGCTGTGAATAAACACGGCTGATAGAAAAACACCAGTCTTAATAAGAACCAATAATATAGAACAACAACAATAATAATAATAATAATAATAAGAATAATAATAATAATAATATTATAATCTAATGTCTAAAACTCATAAGAATTAATTGTACAGGTTTATAATGAAAATGAGTTTAAAAAGTAAGTAATACACACGGTCACAGGCCTTCCTATAACACACTAAGCAGCACCTGCCTGTTTATATGAGTGTGTGCCAGCCTGTGCATGAATTACAGTCATTCTGTTAAACAAGGCATTTGACCAAATGACATCGACGTTTAGGCAGACGCCAAAGCACTGCAATGTGGCTTGATGAAATCCTGTGAAGCGGTTTGTTCTGACGCCTGCCTTGACAGAATGACTGTAACGTACACATACAGACAAGGCTGTCCTGGGGCTTGTCTGACAGTCGATCGCTGAGCTGAAGGAGCCCTGCATCTGCAGACGAAGCCCCAGAATCTCTGTGGAGCAGCCTTACCTTTGGTAGCGCCAGCTGCTCCTAAGTGGTAGATGGCTCCGAGGACCAGCCAAATGGCCCTCTGCTCTTCTGATGCAATCCCCAGCACTTTCATCGCAGCTTGCAGCTTCGTGAACTGTTGGGAGGCCTTCTGTTTCTCGTCAGGCTATGAATGCATGATTATGAAAGTATAAAAAAGAAAAAACATACAATCAATCATTTCCCATGCGCCACCGTGTGCCCCCCTGACTGCAATCCAGAAGAGAAAAAAAAAAAAAGACAAAAATTATGCATTCAAATAAATAAAGCTGGGAATGGATCAGTGAAGTTCATTAAACTTCCAACGTGACGCACGCTGCCATCTGGCACCGGGACTAGCAGCAGAAATCAAGGTAAACAGCGGTGTGTGAGACACGTCTCAGAGAACACACACCCAGCCTGCAAGAGGAAGACCAAATACAGCACAAGGCAGCACTGACCACACCCAAGACAAAGAGCTTTTGCATGTCTTACTATACAGGACGATCATCCACTAGAGATTCAAAAGCGTCGTTATGATGTCAACAAACTTCACGTTGAGTTAAAGTGACGGCAGGCTGGCCTGGAGTCGTTGCCGGAGGCCATTGCTGGCACCGTTCACAAGATTGCACGTTTGAACTTGGCCCGCCAGGTGTGCCTTTACAGTGGGACTCCACTGTTGTTGCATATCAGATCCTCTATATTTTTTTTTTTTAGGTCTTCAATAGCCGTTGAAATCTTTGAAAAGGTTTTAAGCACAGCCAGTTTTTTTTAGCTTCCAGGAAGAAATAGCTTGACATTCTGTTTGTTGCAAACCGGTTAGATAATAGCACTTCACAGACTAGCATTAGCACAGGTATACAAGCCGATAAAAGCAGGACAGCACTTGATTTCAGGAACGACTCTTAACAGACGTACCTTTGACAGTGGTGCAATTCCGAAAGCGCTGTTCTCTGCAAAGTGGTTAAAGTGGAGCTCCGTTCTATGAAAAGAAAAAAAATACAGCAGTGCTCAGCGAACATTGTTTTTTGCCCTTTTGTGTGTATTATTGCACACGATTACTACTTCAAAAGCAGAGGCTGCACAGGTGAACAAAGCAAACTACCAAACACTGTCAGCAACGAACCCGCGCTCTTTATCTCTCTGCTATTTACCCTCGTCACTCGATTTGGAATACACTTTGAAGTGCCACTGAGTGATGTTCGAGGTCACTGGAGTGATCCTTCCTGTAAGCGAGTCCTGCATGCTAGTCAGTGCCTGAGCTGGGTTAGTTTGGACTGGGCTACACAAACCTGGTGCATGGTACATGCATGGCTAATCAGAGCTGTGGTCAATTCCTGTTTAAAATCAATTCTGAATTCCCAATTCCAATTCCTTCAAAGGAACTGGAATGGAGATTTTAGGAGACAGAATAATTGTTGTGATTGTTCAACTGCTTTCGTTTGAAGCCAATTTAACTGACTAGCAGTAATGTGTTGCCACTTTGAGAGTGTTGGAATTTATTGAAAGCGAATGGGATTTGGAATTGGAAATTGATTTTAAAAACAGGAACTGACCTCAACCCTAATAAAGCTGGACTCCGCTGAAGATGGGGTTGCACTTTCTTTTGCAAACAGAGTTTTGGCAGTCTGGGGAACATTTCCAAAATGACAACGTGTGCATATATTGTAATGCATGCATGTCTTGAAAAGCATTCGATCTATGCTTGGCAATCAATGGGGGGTTAGTTTGTGCAACTTCACAACGGCACAGCCAGAATACCTGAGTGTGCTGTCGGCCCCGGCCATCATGTAGTAGAACACATTGAAGGAGGCCTCGGCATCAGGACGCCTCGTCACACGCAGCTTCTCCAACAGCATGGTCTGGGACGAGAGAACAACACATTACAATGAACTGCCATTCGTACTGTTAGGGTCCTGTACTCTCAGGGATGCATGCTGAGGGAAGTCAACACTGCTGTGCACCGGACAGTACCTGCAGAGACGCTGAGGCCACCTGCCCAGCCTGGTCAAAGTCCAGCGAGACTATCTGAGAGAATCGGCTGCCGTTGCTGTTCATCCCTGTAGCGCTGTTCCCAAATGCCTCCAGGATCGTGTACACAGCCTGCCACTTCTCAGCTGCAAAAAACACACCACACACAGGGCAATGAGAGACCGGGTATATATCCCTTAGCAGGACTTAGTCAGCGATCTGGCGCCCGTAATACCTCCCAGAGCTCCTAAAATAGAACATGTTTTGGGGACCTGATTAAGTATTGGGAACTAGGCACAGAAAAAAACAGATAAGCTTGAACAGATAAACAATGCAATGTTACATCCTTTAACGGCACTGTTGATCACTGCCACCGCTGTCATTAGTGAATTAAAGTTAAAAACAACTGAAGCACTTTGATAAGCAAGACTAATCATCTGCCTGCTCCTCTCCATATCATAATGAGACGCTCATTCTCCCCTCCCTAGGCTCGGAATCGATGGGGTGTCGTTAGCAGTTGGCATCTTAATGGGATGTATGCATCTGTGCCCAACAACTTCCAAATCTGCTGAAATCAAGTCCGTTCTGTGTGTGGGTAGAGGCAATGTCGACGAGCTCTCTGTTTGTCTCGGCACCGCTGATACAGAGCCAGCCGCTGCACAGCCGTCGCGGAGCCCTCACCTGAGAAGATCTTGCCAGTGCTGCCGGCGATGGACACCAGGTACTGCACCAGGTGCTGGCTGTTGGTGGTCTTGCCGCTGCCACTCTTGCCCAGCAGGACGATGGACTGGTCCTGCCGGGTGGTCAGCAGGTTCCGGTAAGCAGCCTGGGCCACAGCGTAGATATGAGGGGACGAATCCTCCCGCCGGCAGCCTTTAAACATGTGCATCACCTGGAGAGGAGGATGGTGGAGACTGAGGGTTAAAAACACAAACGCTGCTTCTCCTAAGACACAAGCCTCCCGCTTTCTTGCGGGTCCCATCTAGCCACGAAGGGTTAACCCTCTGTGTTTCTGTACTGTAAGCTTTGCGATGCTCACAGTCACATGTGTGAGCTGCGTGCAGTGCTCGAGTGTGGTCTGGGAAACAGCTTTAAAAGGACTACTCAAGTGAGAGTGTACAGCATAGCCATGCATTGAAAGGCAAGCCTCAGCTCAGTGAATCTAGACTGCATATCTCCTCCAGTTCTAGTGCTTGATTCAGTCTCTGAATACTGTTAAACTGGAAAGGCTGAAAAGCAGTGATCTGAATCTAATGATCTGATTAGATAACCCTTGTGGAAAATGATTCTAGTTATGATGGATGAAGCGCGTGCACATATCAGGATACGTAAGACGCCACAGTAAATTGTGCACATATTGTAACGTTCTCCTGTCTCAAATTAACCAAAGAAAAACGATGACTAACTGCACCTCATTTCTTGGCAGGAGATACAAATAAAATTCCTTTCACGGGCTACTTTATTCAGTAAAAGCCATGACTGACGTCAGGGTCTGGTGCTTAGCTTTACCAGCTGCTTGGTATAGTTAACTGCAGCTGTAGAGACATTGATAAGCACAGTGCAAAGACCTTTCATTTGTATGAAACTATACATGCCCAGGGACGGAAACGAGACTCCTATTGCATAGCAGATTCACCCATTCCAGGTTTTACTACAAGCTTGGTTAGCCACAGTGTGTAGGTAACAAGCTCAGGTGTGTCTTATTGAACTCATAGTAAAACCAGGAATGGATCAAAGCGCTATGCAATGGGAGCATTATTTCCACCCGCGATGCAGCAGGCGCTGGTGTGTTTCTGGGCTGGATCTGGTTACCTTCTCGGAGTACATTGAGGGGGCACTCAGGGGGTTAATGATGACCATGCTGGGCCCAGCGTAGGTGTGGAGCAGGTTCCCTCCGTAGCGCTGCCTCAGGGAGTGCATGACGCTCGACTCGTTGAGATACTGCAGGGACGCCAGGTCCTCCACGCGATCGAAGGCTGGGGGATTAGCCTGGGCACAAAACCACACAGCACACGGTAATGAGAAAACACAGGAACAGCACAAGAAAACTCCATCCGTACAAAGAACCAGGACAGGCCCATGCAGGGACATTCGGGTGCACCACAAGCCTATTGAGCAGGATTAGTGAGAACAATCAGATTTCTTCACATATAAGACGGGAGGCTATTGTATCTAAGGTCCTATTGTAAGTGACTCTGCAGCAGCAGCAGCAGTTGTTGATGCATAGTTCACCCTCTAGTCTCTGTAGTGTAAGACACTTTGGATAAAAGCGTCTGCTGGATGATTTATTCATAATAACACTGAAATGCACTAAACAGGAGTAATTACTGTACTATATTCATTCTGATTTCACTACGATTGTATAAACTATGAAAAAAAGGGAAAGCAATTTTAGCCATAATGCTCAGCCTTGTTATACTCTTAATATGTAAAAATGACAAAAACATTCAGTTCCTGGAAGTTCAACTCTTACCTTCTCCACATCGTCCTCGTCCACATCCAGTATTGTCCCGTCATGTTCCAGTTTAATCTTCACCTTTCCTTCGGGAAGACTGTGGTTTTCTGCCTTCAGCAGAGTTGCTAAGAAAAGAAAAACAAGGATGCGTCGGCATGGAATAGGAACTCCTGATAGACATGCTGTAGAACAAACCGCAGTAACTGTGCTCAGCAGCAGTACAGGAATGTGCCGCGGTATTCCGCTGTCTGGAGTTAATTCAGCTTGACAGGCTCCCTTTTCATGAACGACAGCAGAGACACTTCAGAGTAAGAAACACGAGTCCCTCCCACACCATGTCTGGACTGGCAGCTGTGATTCACAAGGTTACGAGGGGGGGGGGGGGGGGGGGGGTTTGGAGAAAGAGGGACCCCCTCCTAGAAAACGCTGCATACATTTAGCTAGTAGGATTCAACAACCGGGAATAAGCCAAAATCCCAGCTTGGATTCAGAGAGTTTTGTAATGATGATGATGATGACGACAGGGAGGGAGCTAACTTTATAAACTTATTCTTTTCTCCAGCAGATTAGATTTGCTAGATTATTTTCAATGCAAAAGTCTGGACACACTGCTCAAAGTCTCCACGACAAGTCAAACGTGTCCTCTGGTCCTGGTTTCTGCACTGCGCTGCGCTGAAAGTCTTGGCTAGTTAACTTTGTCAAGTCCTTTTAAAGACTTCAGTGAGTGAAGCTGTGAAGCTTACCTAGAGAGAACCCGTCCTTGTGGACCAGC
Source organism: Acipenser ruthenus (assembly GCF_902713425.1). Classification (NCBI taxonomy): domain Eukaryota; kingdom Metazoa; phylum Chordata; class Actinopteri; order Acipenseriformes; family Acipenseridae; genus Acipenser; species Acipenser ruthenus. The sequence continues at coordinate 940,271 of NC_081214.1, forward strand.
CACACCTTGTCTGTGCCATACCATTCCTGCTCTGCAGCAATCTCCTCCTCCGTCTTCACCTGAAAACACCAAGAAACGAACGCAGTGTTACTGTGCTGTTACAAACCAGAGCGACACAGGGGCACAGCAGAACAAGATCCTCAAAAAAAACATTCCGACATTCCGCCAGCAGGTGGCACTGTGCGCTATGCAACAAAGCATGCCACCAAACCATGTTGTTAATGGAGAAGTGATTTCAGCTGTAATAGTCAGATTCTTTGCACCTTCTTTTGATTAGGTAACGCTGCCAGTGCTACCAGCGTGTACTGGTAATAATAATAATAATAATAATAAGGTGCTCAATGGGATAAATAGAGTGCATAGGAGCTGGGAGGACATCGCTTGTATAATGGTTTGGAAATTAGTTTGAAATTAAGCATGCTGTAAATATATATATCAACAAACATGAAAACATGATAAAAACAAAAATCACCATGACAACAACAACAACAAAACACATTTAAAAAACAAATGAACTGAAACAGATGTGATAAAAAAAATAATAAACTAAAATAAAACCACGCTATAAATAAAGTTCTACTTCTCTCTTGCTCGGAGAAGCAGCACGTCATGCACAGACTGCAAACACTAGAACACGCTTCACTGCAGAAAGGACTGCCTGTACTCAACATGCAGGAATCGCACACAGTGACAGATCGGATGCAGCACTCTCACACAACGAGTCCAGTAAAGTTCTCATGCAAACCTGGTGCTGAGCAGTAGTAGAAGCTGCAGAGGGAGCCTGTAGAGCTGTTGCTGGGACCTCATCCACCATACCCTGGGGGCAGGCAGGCAGGCAGGCAGGCAGGAAGCAAAGCAAAATTTAATGAAGTCCGTCAATGAAGCAAATCCACTCTCCACACCTGAGCTACCTGTGTCAGTGCACAGGGGGGGCCAGGCCCGCTGAGATCACATGCCGATAACCAGGCTGCACATATACATGTACACAGCGCTGGTCAGATTCATGTGCAATATTAACAAGGATCCTACTGTACAGTGCCTGCACCCAAGTTATTTCTTACTTGCTCCGCAACACTTACAGTATTTTCCTTCTGCAAACTTTTCAAATGGAGCAAAAAAAGCTGAGGAGTAACTTTCCCCTGCTTGTAAAACTGCAGACATGCATGCAAGAAGGACACACGGTTCAGTACTATAGTGGGCAAACTATACTATAGCTGAGCACACTTCATGTTTGGATAATGATGTGCCGGATTAGTATCCTACAGGCACCAGAAAATGCTGGAAAACGTAAACCACAGTTATCAATTTTGAACCCACTTCGTTGTAAATGTTTGCAGAAAGATGTCACGTCTGTTTTTAAGATTATAATTTTAATCAATCAATCTCCCCTTGATCCGGAAGGTCTTTTAGATCTATCGTACATCACGCTCATTCATGTTCAAAAGGAGGATTATAATATTTCAAACAATTCACAGACTGGAGAAAAAATACAGATTTTACAATAGCAAGCCTAAATTTGATCATGTGCAGTCAAGCCAACAAGTTTCGCTTAAAACGTTAAAAAAAAAAAAAAAAAAAGAAAGATCTGTGCTCGGTTTCTTTAACAAACGCACATGTTGTGCTGCAGCCCGTGCTGCAGTAGCAGCAGCTTATTATTTTCAGTGTAAATCGATGCATTCTTTGCCCCCCTGCAACAATGTTCTGATAGTTTACAGTATGTGGTGCTGTACTATGAAAAGACTGATATGAAACATTTATAGCCATGGCTGAATAAAGCTTGTGGCTGCAGAGAGTTTCAGAAGAGCTGCAATCGCTCTGACAGGTACATCAGGGTGCGTATCATCTCTCCATTCAACCCTGGCTTCAAGCTTCTTCTCATTAAAAGACCAGACACACGTTTCACCATCATCACCATCCATGCATTCTCAATGCAACGCTATACAACAGGATAGCCAGGTAAGGCTTTCCAGCCCATTAAAGCAGCCCTTGCAACAAACTGCGTAATTATTCTTTGTACAGATTTTTACCAAACACTGCACAGCGCTGCAAGGGGGAAGGCACATGTGCAGAACAGTAACAGGAAACACAGAGCGCTTAGTCAAGGAATAAACCAGCATTAGGAAGGACAGGTAATCTAGGAGAGCAGCCTTACACTCCAGCACGACACACGCGCACAGACACCAGCCGGGGCGCACACGCCTTGAGAGGGGGGCTCCGGGGAAGAGTACCATACCTGAGTGCGGGCAGAGGCACAAGCCACAGGCTCCAGCTAGCAGTGACAGCGGCAGCAATGAAGCAATGAGAAAGAAAAAAGGAGAGATGAGAAAAGAAACAGAAAACAACACAACAACAACAACAACATACAGAGCCATGTGCAATGGAGGCGTGCTTGTGCATGTATGCACCTGCAGAGCATCAGTCGTGAAGGAACAGCTTCAGAAGGAAGGTAAGAGAACAAGTCAAGTTTTATTAGAAATGTCTGTTAAAGTTCTAGCTGCTGCCAAACAATTGATAACGATGACGACGTTGAAAAGATGATGAAATCAGGGATAGATTTTCTTCTACTGTACTTTGCAATCTAAAGGTCTTGGAAACTTCCCAAATGTTATTTACAGCATCACACAGACAACTTCCGAATCCAGCGTCACCTCTTTAGTAAAGTTATTGTCTGATGATCACAGACTGCGGACACGAGACACTGAGGCACTGGATATTGTGACTGTGTCTTTAGAATAACACTACACACCAGTAAACAGCACCCAGCACGGCTCAATGTTTTCTGTTCTAGTTCCGTTCTTCAAGGCATTCCTTGTATTGCACTGCCTCCTACTGGATGACAATAATATTGCAGCTTATGGCTCGGTTTGTATTTTCTAGGCTCAAATCTCAGGACGCACAAATTGATCCTAATTCTGCTCCTTCAGGGTGTGAACCCGGGGGGCAAACGCATCTCAACAAACCTTTCAGATGCTGTAGAAGAAAAGGGCTGCTGTCTGTGGGCTGCACATTGACATCTTCAGCATAAAAACAAAAACTACACGCTCCTATTTCTCATATATGGTATGAAAGAACATGGTGTGAATAGTTATACGATGAAATGTATGATGTTAATGAAGTACTCATGACATACAGAATATCACATTATATATTATATGAAATGTAAAAAGAAGCCGGCTATTAATATTGAAGCAAATTATCCGGTCATAGCAGAAAAAGCAGAATGGGAAAATGTTAATATGAAGGAGAAGAGGGGGGGGGGTGGGGGGGATGGCAGGAAGGGCACAAAATCACACCAACACTGAACTAGGACTGTGCAAAACCAGTGTGTGGAACAAACAACACCCCCGAGGGATTGCTTTAAACACACACACACAAACACAGAGAGCACCGGCAGGCACTTCATTTCATTTCCACATTATAAGAGTGCCCTAGTTACTTGAATGCACCAGTAGATGCCAATGTGCTTTCTCATTTGTATTTACTGAAATACATCATTGCACAGTCTTGGTTTGGTGCCTCACCCACTTTAGCACAGAATGTTTTTTCCCCAGCTCAAAATAAATGTTTTGTTAGGAAATGGCTTTCGAGCCGGCAGCAGCAGCAGCAGCAGCCGCAGCTCGCTGGACGGGAAGGGAAAGCCAGTCGTTGAAGGGTTAAAAGAAGAGAAGGGAATATTACAGAAGCCATGAAGATCCTCTCAAATCGTCTCTGCGCTTCGTCCGCCGGGGTCAGCTGGGCCACTGCCTACAGATCAGATTACCAACAGATTCAACTTCCAGGAACTAGACTGAGCAGAGCAACAGACACCAAGCAAGCAGCCTGCTACTGAAGAACACCCGCATGCTCCAGAAGGAACGTCTGCAGAGAGCTTCGTCACACTGCTATTACTGCACCACTCGGGATCAGAGTTACTGAGCTTTTGCAGGGATGGAAATAAAGATTCCTGTTGCACAGCAGTTTCACCCATTCCAGGTTTTACTATGAGCTTGATTAGACATAGCGTATAGGTAACAAGCTCATGTGTGTCTTAAACTCACAGTAAAACCAGGAATGGATCATCCCTGTTTTAAACTAAGGATTGGGTTTTGTGAAGCGGTGCAAAAGATTAGTAAATCTGGCCCCCTACTGTACTTTTTAAACATTAAGAGAAAGAAAATCTGGCCTACATATGTTGGACAAAATTTGAATACGGTGCAATGTGTTTACTAGCAAAGTAAAAGTTGCTATCATTGTATCAGATACGTTTAAACAGGTTCCTTGTTCCACACACAACCCCAGAAACACTGATATAATAAGGCGCAACACATAGAAATCATGAAACGCCATTGTAAGATTTATCATCAAGTAAGGGAAACAGGTTCTGTTTTGGCTTCCCCAAAATCAGCCGACTACCCTAAAAAAATAAAAACACACCCCCTGCTAATCTTCTGCCAGATTCCCAGCTAGCTGGAAGAACTCTAACTTCTTTCCCTATAAAAATCAACATGCCCAGTATTGCTTCTCATAATGTAAACCCCATGCGCTCCCCCCCCCCCCCCCGCCCCCTGAGTTTGCTCCAGAGACACGCACCTGATCAGACTCAGCAAGGGGGCGCTCAGCGACTGCGCTCGGGGACAGCGGCTTCACAGCTGCTGCCAGGGTCACCCGAGGCACTGCTTTCACCTTCAAACAGGGCACAGCACAGGGTGAGGGGATGCACAAAGCACACTGGGGATGCGAAAGGGCTTCCACGCACTACCACTGCACACAAAAGCACTGCCCAGTCACTGTACAGCAAGACAGCCGAGTTACAGAATACACTTCCAGGTCGCAGGCTGTAGTACCCACTCCATTAATAGATTAATCACACAGACAGACCGGCATTCTTAAAGAAAAGGCGGCATCACGGAATTAATCACAGTTACTGCAATTCCTCCAATACAACATGCAACCTGTGCATAAGGCGTTGACAGAGCTGCTTTGGGTTAGAACGCTTGTGCAAGGTGCATTTCTTGAGCAACTTGCGTCTCTTGCATACTTCCCTATTTAAACAGGCCATAGTGTGGTAAACTATACACACTCTTACTTTCTTGCCTACATATATTACAGAATGAAAGTAGAGCAAAAATCTAAGACTAAATATTTCACAAGCTGCCACAGACCTTCTTGTACAGCCAAGCACTACCTGATATTTGGTTTCCTGCACTGCACTGCACTGTACTGTACTGTACTAGTTAAACTGTTAACCCATTGCCTAAAATGAATATCCTTTATTGAGAATTATTATTGAAAAAAATCACTGCAGGGGTTAAAAGTTGTTCTCATAAAAAAAAATAAAGCATGCAGAAAACCGACAGGGTTCAAATCAACCATTACAGAGGAGAACATTTAAAAGTGCATGCTTTTAGAATTGTTTGTGACTCCAAAGTGATTTTGATGCATGCGTGTGTGCTAGTCGCAGCTGCGGGGGCTCACGTAGTATATACCTCAGGCTTCGACGCAGCCAGCACAGCAGGGAAAGGGGATTGAGGATTAGAAGGACAAGGACGAGGGGAGGAGGGGGACAGCTTGTCCTCTGTCTTCGGAGGAGGAGGCGCCACCGACAACTCTTCTTTCTCTTTCTCAGCCGTGGGTTCAGCCTTCCTCTGAGGCTTCTCCTCCTCCTGGGGCTCAGCTGTCTGCTCCTGCTGCTGTGGCTCAGGGGAAGCCTCCTGCTCCCCCTGCCTCCTCTCCGGCCCTCGGAATCGAGCACGGTGCTCCTTCGTCTTGGCTCTGCTCATCAGGCTGGCTAGGCCGGCCGCCATGTCGTCCTTCGCAGGCTCCTTCTTGATGCCGTCGTGCTTGAAAGAGAAGAGGGGAGTCGTCTCGGGTTTGGAAACGGGCTCCGCTGGTTTGGGCTTCTCCGTCGCGCTCGTCCTCTTATGCAGCTCTTTAACTGCTGCTGCTGACTCTTCCTCCGTGGGCACGACCCTTCTCACCACCTTCTTCACCACCCTGACCACCTTCTTTCTGCTCAAGCCCTGGTCTTCAGCGGACTCCTGCTGGCTCGAGAAGGAGGAGGGGGCTGTATCCGGGGTGTTGTGCGCCCCGTTAGACGTACTGAAGGAGTTGTTGTCTCCGTTCAGGACGGGCTGCGGACTCGTCTGGGCCGGTTCAGGGCTCTTGAAGCGCTCAGGAGTCTTTGGCGAGTCTGCGTTTCTGACGGGAAACCGGGACGGTTCTGGGCTTTTGATGGAGCCCCGGGATGGTGGCGCTGGTTCCGGGCTTTTGATGGAGCCCCGGGATGGTGGCGGTGGTTCTGGGCTTTTGATAGAGCCCCGGGATGGTGGCGGTGGTTCTGGGCTTTTGATGGAGCCCCGGGATGGTGGCGGTGGTTCCGGGCTTTTCAGCTGACGCTGCAAGGGCTGGGGTTTCGGACTTTGGACACGTTCCGGCTTGTTCATCGGTTCCGGGCTTTTTACTCGGAATGGGATTTTTGCCGACTGCGCCCTGTCACTCATGCTACCGCTGCTGTCTGACTGGATTTATACAGATGAGAACGAAACCGACAGAAAACACAAAAGGAAAAAAGAAGAAGAGAAAAAGGAGAAACCAAGAAATGAACAAAGACAGAAAAGCAACAAACTGAAGAGTGAACGATAAAATAATAACTAAATAAATAAATAAATAAATAACCACATAAAATGAATAAAACAGTTCAACACAACGTGCACACACAGTGTTTGCAGGCTGCTGCAGTTCTGGTGGTTATGGTGCTGCTCTTCATTTTCGTTTTCATTTCCCTCTAAATCGTTTTTCAATACCGATCCCGAGAGGAGTAAATCTCCGTCTGATCCTGCCGGAGCAACCTGGGACTACATCCCTTTCCCTTGCAGTTCGTTTGAGCTCTGATGATGTTCAGCTCTCAGGAGGAGCCACCGTCGATACATATTGCAGAAAGACATGAAAACGAAAAGAAACAGCCAAGAGGTCCCCTGACACGAGGAAACTGCTGCCGACACACAGCCCTCGGGGGAGTATGAAAAACTACTGTACGGCTCTGCTGAAATCATTTCTACAAGTACAATTAGCAAACAAAAAGCTAGCGCTGCAGACCGATCCACACCATGCATTATTCAACACTGAGCTTCTCCCTGCGAGTGACGTGTAAGAACCTGCAGGAGCTGGACCGCACAGGCAGGTAAGGGCTCCTGCATGGCTGGCTGTAACCAATCCAACTGCCAACAAGCAAAGCCAATAGAAACTTGACATCAAGATCACAGATTTGTGTTTATTATTATTTTACATATAAAAGTCCTTTTGTAAATGAACGAGGGTCACCAGGTGGCGTTTCAATCACCTGTCAGTAGTAAACAGCACAGGGATTTGTCATGCTGTCTGGTTTGTTTTGTGTGTGTGTGTCTGTGTGCGTGTGCGTGTGCGTGTGGCACATCCTGAAGCTCGTCTATCTGCAAGAACAAATGGAAGTGTGACCAGCTGAGCTGTTACTTTTCAGAACAATTATAACGAAAACTACATTTTTCAGGGCGTATTGCAAACTTCCAGCTTGCTATTGCCAGCGTATTTTTGATACCAAAAGGCATCAAAGAAGAAACACTACAAATCCCTGGCACTGATCGCTAGCAGAGAATGTTTGATTTTAATAGCAGTTTCTGACTACTCACCCAGCAGCTGCTGTCTATGTATTTAAAAAAAAAAAAAAAAAAAAAAAAAAAAGGTGCAGTTCAGGCTTTCCAAACTGTGTGCTGCCCAGAATAACTCTGCCAGTGCGCAGGGAACTGAAAGAAAACAAACGATCTGCAAGCTGGCAAGGCCAACACACTGCAGTGCAGCACCGTTCTTCTTTCTCCTGGGGTGATGTAGCTGCCAAGGTTGTATATTACAGTTAATGTCCCACAGAAACGCTCAAGGAAACATGCATAACTCTTCTTAATGGTGCCCTGCTCCCAGTCTCTTCTGCTGAAATCAGTTCAGCTCTTATAAAAAGGCTCTGACGCATCCCAGCACACTGAGAACAACATGCACAGCAGTACTGTAGCGTAGCGATCACAGCGTTATCTATTACTTTAAAAAAGAAAGGCATGCTTCTTAGATTAGCTCCAGTGCATAGCACACGTGCTTCAGTATTATGGCAGCTCAAGTCCTAGCAGAACTTCAGCGATCAGGTTTCATTTGATTATTTCCTCCCAGGATTAGACCCCCCCCCCCCCCCACCACAATAATAAATGAAATATACAGAACTCTTATTTAATTTTGACACACCTTCATCGTTTCCCATGGACACGGGTGCAGCACTCTCTCTATAAGCTAGTGCTTCCTCACGAGATCAGCACATCTAGGGCAGCTGCTGATAACTGCAAGGGCTCTGCTTACAGACTCTGCCGTAGTGTACTGTACTGTAGAATTAAAGACATACCGTCCCCTTTTCTTTTGCTGCATCAGTTAAAATGGTCATCCTTTTCCAAAGATCTTTCCGGCTAATCTCTTCCAGTGATAAAGGCAGGCAGGCAGGCAGGGGCACTGTCAGGTTAATGGTACGACAGGACCCCCCCCAACTTCTTATCCAAATGAGTTATTCTAGTCCAGGTTTTCGTTGCAGTCAGGTCTTTCTGTGTCGGCTAAATATAGTTTGCACTTGAAATCTTTACTGCTTTCCAGCACACACACACACTGCCACTCGACTGTGCTCTAATGACAGCCTCTGTGCTACTGGAATTCTGTGCAGACACTGGTTTTATTGCATGGTTTTTTTTGGTATATATAGTTTGCATTGAGGTTCTGCTGGAACGGCTCCTTTGGTGTAAGGGGTCAATTTTCTTTTCCCTCAGTATTCATTTCAATTATGTAAAATACCATTGTTTTGCATTAATGCTCTTTCCTTAGTCATGCGCAGTAGTTGCATGGTAACTAAACATTCCTGTGTGTGACTGCACCTGAAGCAGTACAAACCCTGTACACTCCCGCGGTAATTACAGCGTAACTTTTCAAATCTGTGACCTTGATGCTCAAACCTGCCTTGGCTGCCTGCAGAGAGCTTGTTAGTATCTTTCGAGCGATCGCACTTCACTTACACCCTCCTGGTCTTTCTTATCCGGTTTGTCCTCTTCTTTAACCTGATGGTTCAACGTGATGCAAAAGAAAAATCAAACCCAGCAGGACAGCCTGCATGCAGTAATGGCGTGTCTCAAACACACAGAGGACCACACACAGACACTAACGAGGGCTCACAAGTCTGGGGGTCTGAGACGCTTGTGCACCAATTCACAGAATATACAGATACAAGTAGATTGATACACTAAGAACCAGGTATTGTAGACAGCTAAATGTCCGGGATTACAATAGAACACTTACTTGACATACATTATATATATACACATATATATGCACACACACACACAAATGTCCCTTCCGACATGAAAACCAGTGCCCACTGTTTTACTGAGTTTTTTTTTTTCGTTGCAGCAGATGCACACCCACACCCACACCCACACTCTCATGCTAAAACAGAAGTGCTGTAAGACAGACTAAGGAAGGGGAAGATCACCTCGCAGGCTATTCGAGGTGCACGATCGCTGTGCAATCTAGCAGAAGAGTTTCACTTTGACTCCTGGCTCGCTTTGCTATGACACGAATAGGCGTGTTTTCAGAGGTGCAAAGTGCAGCTCGGTGTCATCTTCAAAAGGTATTAGCACTGTATGCTACCAAATGTGTGACCGCTTATCGGTGCATTCTAGTAAACACAAGGGCGTTACTACCCCACTCTTTCCTGTTGTCTAAAAATATAGAACCAAAACACATGTTGTTTTAAATACAGTACCATTTGAAACTCTGCTTATTACAAGGTACAAGAATTGCACTTAACATGGTGTGTGTTCAGTCCACTCACACCTTCAGTGGCTGGTTTGGAAAAGTGGTGTTACGTGCCAATGCAGGAAAGACAAATAACCCATACAAAACCTTTACCAAACCAACAGGAGTGACGATGAAAATAAATGGACATATACTGGAAACACAGAGACAGCCTGTGGGATATAATACACAAGCACAATCCATGTACCTTGTTCAGCTGTTTCTGCTGAAATGGGTGGCTCTGTTGCAGAACGTCCCGTGTAAGAATCTAAAACTTTAGAACGCTGCTCCCAGTCTTTAAAAATAAACTTTACACCGAGCCTGCCTTGATATTGCTGGCAGGGATTTTCACAGACGAGTATATATAGAATATGTTGATGATGGGGAAAATATTCAAGCGATCAAAACAGACACCACAACCAAACAGTTTGTCTAAAGCTGATGGAACACGAAGCCACTCTGTGGCTTGGAACTTGGTTTCAGGAGAGACTTGGGGTATGATACAGCAAAGCTGCCTCAAACGAGGTGTCCCCGTGGTCTCCTGGAACCACGTTTCAGCCACTGTTCCTGAAAAAGTCCTATACCTCACTGCCAGTCATAATCAGTGATGGTTGAAATCATTATTCCCATAATCTGGGTTTTGTTACCCCACATCTTCAACTTCAGTAAAACAATGGAAAAAATATAAGTATTAAAAATAATATTAAACAAGACTTCCCTTTTTCTCCCAGAATGCAAAGCGTGATGAGAATGCCATGGTGCTGGTTCTGTGCTCATGGGCCGAGACGGGTTGGTTATGAGAGGAGGAGGAGAGAATGGAAAGAGGAGATTTCTATTTACGGCTGTTCGGTCAGCGTGAGGGGTGGTGATCTTCACTCTAGTGACCGATACAGGCTGGGCTCGTATGACTGGCCCAGGCTAGGACCATGCAGCGTGGTGTGGACTGGACACACGACAGGGCGGACAGCTCTACAGCACACAGAGAAAAGTGGAAAGCATAAGGTCACAGGGTCAGCTTAGGTCCTAATTAAAAAAAATAAATAAATAATGAGAGAACGGGTCGGGTATTAAACTATCAAGAAAAGAGTTTTAACAAAAAAAAAAAAAAAAAAAAAACGTGTTTATTTGACAAGTTTAAAGAAAATATAACGAGAAAAAATAAAAAGTACAATTTAACAGCCAAAGAGAAGCAACTTTATATTTATAAAACAACATCACGTTTTTCCCTTATGGTATTCCACCCCCCCCCCCCCCCCCCTCATTTCCCCCTCAACTACAGTCCAAGTGCCAATGGAGACTTTCTAAAACTGCTTCCAGTAAAACACATGCTGTCTGCAAACCAAGCTGCAGGGAAGTGCTTGTGTGAACTTGTTTGTAAGCAGGGTCATTGTGAATCTGTAGGTCAGGTGTGACAATAAGCCTCCTTGTGCAAAAACGCCTTTTGTAGCTTTCCATTTTGCCCACACAACAGCACAGGACTACACTTACAGCCTGAAGCTTTTGTTCCAGTGCAAAAAAAAAAAAAAAATTAGAAACACATTAATTTATTCTTATTTTAAAGGCCATTCCTTACAGATAATTAACATTTATTTGTTGTCTTTTTAGGAAAATAAAAGGCGTGCATATAGTGCTTTGCACCAGAGCGAAAGCTCAGTAAATCCAGCACACGTTGCACTGAACACTCAATTCCACAGACAACACAGCCGCGGCTCACAATGATGTGATCACAAGAAGCACCACTGGGATTGTGGATGAGCAGCACGACTAAACACTCGACAACAACACTGCATGAAGACAAGGGGTCCGGAACCACCCTCCAGCTGTCAGGAGCACGGATTCTGCAAACTAATGCCCCAACTTTGATCCAGAGTCGCACTGTGGACACCTTTTCATTTCTCAGATTGACCGTTTTTAGTTACATCTCCATTCCAGTGGAGGTTTTTCTTCATCAGTTGCGTGATTCAATAACGTCTCCATTTACTGCAATTCACTTCGCGCTCTGTTCACTTACTTGTCTGTTTGTATTGTGTCCGCTTCCTCTTTCTGTAGAGCCTGGCTGTACTGAGAGCTTCACAAGTGTGGCACAGCTAGAAAAGCGAGGACCGGCTGTGAAACCAAGCCACAGGGTATCAGCACAGAAACTATTTTATCATTATCAGTAAACCTTCAGAAACACGTTAGCAGGCTCGTCAAACACATCCATATCATGGCAGAGTGAGCGGATATAGGACAGCTTGCACTGCGTCTTGCCCGAGTTGTCTACATTGTTACCCAGTATCCAGACCGGGGCCGTCCCTGGCTGGGGAAGCCTGATTATAGTCCAGTTTGTGGTTTAACCCAGAGGATGTTGCTAAAATGTGCGCTAGCCCCTTTAAACTGACACCACAGAGTAAACAAACCAGGACACAAAGACACCCTGTCACTCGAGGGGCTAATTCAATCATTCGTTTAACTGAAGGGACACTGCGAGTTTGTATCAGTACACAGCTATTCCAGTTACTCCAGGACGCGTAGGACCGAGTGACGAAGCGGTACTCCGGGCCGAAAATAATTCTCATTTCGGCGCTCCAAGCTGCCATGTATTCAAGTCCCCGCTAGGTAAAGATTTTAAAATGTGCCCTGTATTAAACCTGTTAGTCCGATTCTAACCTCGTCTCTTTAATAAAGATATTATCAACCACTCCAGACAAGAAAAAGATTTTCTTCAACAATCAGAAACTTACACAGAAAGTTTAAAACTTTGTGTTTCAGCCAAGAGGAGTACAGCCTACCAATTCAACACTAAACAAATCTGCCTATTCCACACTGAGCCTAAGTATTTGAAAGTTATTTTACTGTAATTACACTCCAAGTCAAAAGATCCGATTTCTCTCTTTAAACAACGGGTATCTGCTGTATGCTTTCATGTGTTTAAATAAGCAAACTGAATTATAACTCAGCCTCCCAATACAAAAATACCATAGCTCTTCATTGACCATTTCTCCTGATGCTTTTACAGTAAACACATATACATACATACACAGACTAGACAAACCTTTCATTCAAAACAGTTTTCAATGCAACAAATCCCTCCGCTGGCCAAAATGGCTCATCGCTCGTTTCAGCACAGGACGTGCTTGCAACATATTCCGTTAGCAGCAGCAACACTAAAAATAGAGAGAGCAGCAACAGCTACGGCATGGCCTAACGAAGACAGCACGCTTAACCTACAGATTTCAAAAACTAGACCCCTTACTGTACTGAAATCCCCACACGCACTTCCCATAAAACGCATGAAAACACTTAGCAAAAAGAAAAACTTAAAATCAATACCTGTTGCTGGTAACTTTCCCTCCTTACCACAGTGACACAGAGCCTATGAATGTGGAGCCACAAAAGAGTCCCGAAAATAAAGCGATGAAGTGACAGTTCTGGTGCAGGAGAAGAAGTGAGCTGAACCCCAGCCTCTGATGCAGGTTTGCGTCAGACTGTGAAACACGGTAATCTGACAGGCCAGCCAAGTGCTGTTATTCCTGACACTGCACTCAGAGATGGGGGGGGGTAGGGGTGCAGCTGCTTAGACAGAGGCTAAAAATAAACCCCAAGAATTTAGTGAGGGCAGCCCCAAACCTGCACAGATCCTGCAGTTGCCGTTTCCCTTCAAATGCACGCTGTTTTATTGTGTTTCTCCTCCACTCACCCGACACTGGCTGTCTGTGGCAACAAGAAATAAGAGAGACACAAAGAGGCAGAGCTGGAAGGAGCAGAGTGAGGAAATGACGCCAGGGTCTGGCTCTTCTGAGCTCACTTCACACTTTAGCAGACTTTTCCCCTTTCTGAAGGAAATACGTTGCAGCCTCCAGCACTGGTGGTGGTGAGTGATTCAGCCTTCTCTTCCTTTCTCCGATTCCTCTGTCCCCACTGTGTGTCTGTTACAAAGCAAGCACAGCCTTGCACGTTTCCATACCGTGTGAAGGGATTCTGTGTAACTCATCTTCAATACGGCACTGCATAGCAGATCAGCATGTGTGATGTACTTTATGAATTGCATTTTATTTGAGAAGAGCATAAACTACATCACAGTGCACTCAATTAACACAACACCGCACACAGGTATACGCAGCTCTTCAGCACACTTTAGCATTCATTCCCACAAAGGGAAATAATACTAGAAAACTATATTCAATGCTGTCTTTCTAGTGCACATTTCTAAATAGGTGAGGGATGCTTTGCAACAATGCATACTGTAACTATTGTTATAAGAATAGTCAAGACAATAGAGATCTTCAGGAAAATATACTGGATGCAGTTACTACTGTACCCAAATGCATGTCCCCAAAAACAAAATGCATTGTACTACACACAAAAAAAGGGCAGCTTCAGTTTACTGCAGAAACTGGGCTGTATATTTTTGTCACTGTCCCCAAATGAGTATATTTAAAAAGTCAAGTACACTTGAAGTAAGAATACATGAGCTGCTGGCCAAGGCAAGCAGAGGCAGGGTTGTTACGTTCCCAGCTGGACAGATAAACACGGCAGTCTGCTCCTGTGTGATGTGGTTTCCCATGGTGCAGTGTGCGTCTGTGTGCAAGGGCCAAGTCAGGATAGCACCAGCAGATCACATGACTCCTTACAGCACACAGCCACTCATTCCAAAAGGACAACTGCAGCCCTTCTGACTTTGACAGAGAGGAGGCAGCTGGAGTGGAGTGCAACAGAGGGACGAGGAAATAATACCTCCAAATACAGCATGTGAACTAACTACTCAAAACAGCGCTTCTGGAAACAGATTGGGAAACACACACACACACACACACACACACACACACAGTGTGTCTCTAGTGCTTTTGTGAACTGTATCCTGGGCCTCTTCACACAGAGTTATCTTCAGAGTTAAGTGATAGGATTTATGAAGAACACAGGGTGTGGGGAGGGAGGGGGTCGCAGTGTTAGACTATTTACTAGGAAGAAAAACCCATATACAGTCAAGCTGCGGATGAGGCCCGTTCTAAACTGGCTTGTGAGTGTGTTAGGAAGGCTGTTTGAGTGAAAAGTTAAAACCAAAAGGATTTGTGGGGTGAACTGACAAGGAGCTGACTTGTCAGTCCGTAGTGGAAACATGCTAAAAACAACGGGTACCAATGGGTTTGGTGATATTCTGTTAGTGTAGGGGCGCCGTTCTGCTGTCCCCAAGACATTAAATTGAAGATCCATTGACTCTGGGGGACTGGTTAAACCCTAACCACTATCCCTGTACTGTAAATAGGGCTCTGATACAGCTATTAAAACATGATGCTGCCTCTCTGTGGAACGACCCTGCATTCACAATCAACACCTCAGCCTGCAATACCACAAGTGGCCACTAGAGGGAAAGCATTGCTGCATTTCAGATGGGCCTTCCCTGCAAGAAGTACTTCTAGTGCAGTAACCCAAATGTACCACTAAAGGGTGCCATTGGTCTAAAAATGTTTTTAAACTGTTAAAAAAAATAATAATAATGATGATAACCCTTAATTAATCTGTATTTCACAGCTGGCAAATGCATGGGTATTGTGAGCATCCAAATAGATATAAAGTCCTAATTGGCACACACCCTACAGGAGTGGATAGACCCGATGATCTGGCTTTGTAAACAAGGCAGTGATGTAGGCATTGCCACACCCAGGTGACTGATTGGCTTCCTCCTCCCAGTTTAACATGAACACCCTGCACAGTACAGCGCAGGCCGGTCCTCAGGTGTGCTTGACTGGGAGGCCCCACCTGACAAGCTGTCAGAGCAGGACCCACGCCCTTTCAGAGGTCTGGATGAGATCAGACATTTCAAACTCTGCTCAGACAACAGCACTGGAGGGCAAACATGGGAGCAAGTACAGAACAGACCAGTCTTGCACGTGAAATAGTTCACTTGGGGTGGGGTGGGGGGGTCCACTCGGACAGCAAGGACCCGATGGGCCCCCCAAGCGCTTTTCTAGCTGATGGATGTTCTGATGCTCTTACGTTCACCCATCTTAAAAAGCTCCACACCGCAGAGCGTGCTTGCACTGGCGTTGCTGGAATTAAAACAGAGGACTAATTCCCCACGGCTTGCAGTTTTTATCAGGAAGTGCTTCGGAGTTCAATACTGTGGCTGTGTTTGTTAAGTAACAAAACACTGTGAACAGAGGCATGGAGAGTCCTCTGGTGCTGCGGAGCGCTAGAGCAGGTTTCTGCCGGATTCAGGGCAGGCGTGCACAGGTTACAGCGAGCTAGACAGAACCACCTTCCACTTGCATCAAGGAAGTGAACCAAGCATGCGACTACCAAGAAAGCTTTGCACAGCGCAGGTTTGAAAAGCAGAAAAAATAACATTGGGTTGAAGCAGCTATTACCTAGTTTGTTGTGTAACTGGGTGTAACTGGGCACAGTACTGTAAATGTTGAGTAGATTTTACTGCACACATTCATAGCTGCGTGCAGTTACATATACAGATTACAGATGTTTTAAACACAAACACTAAACTTCTAGTTTGACAAGCTGAAAAATGAACACAGCACATAAAACAGCCCCTAGCATGCAAACCTTGAGCCATGTCTGCTAACACAGGATATTGCATACTCCACCTAAACCCCAGAGTGCAGAGCACACAGGTCAGGACACAGAGCGCTCCCTAGAATCCAGCCTGGACCGTGTCTTCATTTCTCAGCCCTGCCTCTTTCTCACTCGCACACATTTCATTCTGTTCAATCACCCCTCTATTCTTCATTAGCGAAGACCTCAGTGAGCAGAGCCCCGTGTATCTCAACCCTTCTGAAAACGAGTTCCACAAGCCTGGCCTCAGCATGATGCCTTCAACACATTCATCTCCAGAACCAAGCCCTGTCTTCAATCTCCAGAGCCCCAGGGACCTCGCTATCTGAGCCCCAGCGGGTTACACCAGCGTGAAGAACTGCAAACGGGCAGCTTCTCACTCGCTGGGAACGGACATTCCCCGAGGGCAAGGGGTCATTTACAACTGTGACCTATCTGAGACGTTTACAACTATGACCTGTCTGGGACATTTACAACTGTGACCTATCAACAAGAACTCTTTTCAGGAGAAATAAATGCCAATTAAGTTAGCCTCTAAAACTGCTCTGTACTGTACAGTAACATGAAAAGAATGATATCGACACGTCGCCCAGACCAACTTGCATGGACAAGTATAGCTCTGTGTGATCATTGCCATGAACTCACTGCAGGAGTCATTTCATTGCTATTGTGGGTTTGTCAGGATGAAATGTGGTAGAGTCAGCTTTGCAAACAGATACGTCCTAATGTCAATCTGATCACTGCGACACAGCAGAGACCACAGGTTAACAGTCACACACCCAATTCCTCAAAGTGTTGTGTCAGAAACGTGGAGAGAGAGAGAATGAAAGAGGGAGAGGGAGAGGAAGAGAGGGAGAGGAAAGGAGAGAGAGAGGGAGAGGGAGAGGGAAGGAGAGAGTGTTTAATAAAAAAAAAACATTTAAAAAGCCAACAAATGAAGCAAAGCGAGAGAGTTTCATATGAAAAGTGAGCAATGTGTAATAGGATCCCGAGTCACAAGACATTCACCCTGGGCATCCAAATTCATCCAACCTCTAGCTCAGGAGCTGTGCTTGATCCTATGCAGTACACTGAACTACACGAGCGTTCTCTTTCAACCCGTTATGATGCACAAAATGGGATTGACCCCTTTAGTGCTGGAAATATACTCGGTATAAGTTAGTGAGCATAACCCCTAGGATGTATGTGTGTATATAACAAACAGACAGGCTGTCAGCTACATAGCCATCACTGCACTCCGGTACTGTGGAGTTTGCCACTGTAACCTTACAGCCCAAGAGTGGAGCCCCAAGTGTTGAAACCAGCAGGGTTCACTTTCACTGTACATCTGCTACACTGACCTGCCAAAACAAATTAAACACAACGCAGGCTGCGCTGATCACCAGAAAACAAGCAAGCCAGCGAGGCAGCCTCACGTTCACATTGATAAATATTACTAAGTCTCAAGCATAATGACAGGTCTGCATGCCAAATACTGAGATTGCTGTTTTCCCTGCCCTACTTGACCAACTACGCAAGCTCGTGATAAGAGACTGAGAGACAGCGTTGCACATTCGGTGTTGTGTATTAAGAATCTGGACATTCCCAACACATTTTTGCATGCCTGGTTAAGGCCAGGAATAACATGCATTAGGTGCAATTTTTCATCAATGCTATAACTACTGTATGTGTACATTACAGCTGGGCTGCTGTTTACTGTACATGATAACATTAAAAGACCAGTTATTCCAGGCTTTCAGCCTACCTGCACTAGTCAGTGCTAATCTGAGTCTTCATCTTCCCCCTTGATCATTGCTTAGATTGATTGACCCCCTACTGCTCACTCCTCTATATACAGGCCTGTCGGGCTTAACCCTTTACGCTCCGAGGTTTTACCTGGCCTGTCAGTAGCACATCAGCAGAGAAGCATTTCTTCTTGACAGGCTCCTTCTGAAATGCATTTTGCTCAAAGCACAAGAATGGAATGTTATCTCATTTGCAGAACTCTCTCGTGTCATGTGAGATTGCATCCTCCAGTCACGTCAACATGCAACTGTTTTTTTTTGGTTTTTTTTCAGTGAATGATGAAAGATAAAAACATCAGCATTATCCCAGGGCTAAACTAACAGGCTAAACAGAAACTACTGAAAGCACCAGCATGGCTCACATCCGTGCATCAGTCCACTGCAGCGCCCTCTCACTCTGTGCGATGACATCTTTCTGCTGTGACAGGAAATGCAGTGATTGAAATAACTCTAATCTGGTCATTTCAACCATTTCAACCATTTTCTTATTACTGTAGTACTGAAACACTCATTTAGCTCCAGTCCTGAAAATCTGACGGTTTGAGAGAAAAAACAGATTGCTCCTGTAAATTTGTGCTAAATCTTAAAGTTAATTAAACCAGGAAAAAATGAAGGCACACTACTGTACACAGTGCCTGGATGTACTGTACTTGTAACAATTGCCTTTTGTGTAGAAAAAAAACAAGACAAAAGAAGGACTTTCAGAGTGCCGTCACACAGAAGTGGATTATAATTTATATTCAGTGTTACTGAGAAGTACCGCAAACCTACAGGGCCACAAAAGCCCTGAAAAGAAACCAAGCATTCTAGCAGTTTACCTCCTGCATCACCCTACCTCTCCCTCTGCCTCACTCAACCCTACCTAAACCAGGTCCTTACCAGTGGCAACTGATTGCACATGGCCAGGGATTTTAATGCTGATCGCAGAGGGATGCAGTCATGTCTCAATAGCGGAGTGGTTTTTCAATATCCTAATCCTTAGTCAGAGCAGCATCCTTTCTGGCAAGGACGCACTGTCCACCCACGCTCTGTACTGGCAGTGCAGTGCAGGTAGCAACCTGCACCTTAAAACACGCAGCCAATCAAAATCAATGAGGAAATCCTTTAAAGGTGAATGACGCACCAATGCACAGGTCTGCTTCCACACCAGCAAGTTTAGAAACTGCTTAAGAAATACATTCCATCAAATGCAAGTGAATCTGATATACTCAGGGATGGAAATAAGACTCCTATTGCATAGCAGTTTCACCCATTCTAGGTTTTACTACGAGCTTGCTTAGTTACAGATACAAGCTCATGTGTGTTGTCTTAGACTCACAGTGCAACCAGGAATGGATCAAACTGCTATGCAACAGGAGTCTTATTTCCATCCCTGTATACTGCAGCAGCTCAGACAGCACTGGATTCAGAGTTTATTAAAATAAATTTGCCACATTGATTCTCAAAGTGAACTTAATTTTTTTTTTAATAATATTAAGGTAGGGAACCAAACCTATACATTAATTTCTGTGCAGCAGCAGCAGCAGCACTGAGAAGGGAATGTGCTGTACTGAATGCAAAGCCAACTGCTCCTTACATTCCAACATTCCTGCAAAAAAAAAAAGAATCTTACAACATTCCAAGCTTTTTTTTTTTTTTTGGTGTAACCTCAGAGCGACACTGTTGGTAAAGCAAATTCTTTCCTCCTCCCTTATGGCCTCCCCGCTTGTAAACAGTTTCCAGTTCATTAGAAAATCCACACACTTCTACTCCATGTCTCTTCTACCTTTCACAGAGGAAAAAACACATACAGCCATGGCTGAGAGGCTTTCCAAGCTGCACAGAACGGATCGTCTGTTGCCTGGCTGTGGACTGGCAGCCGCCTCGCAAGCAGCTGGTTGTTGAGGGGTTAATGTAGAAGCAGTTCTGCACAAGCCAGGGCTCTCATATTACACAACTTTATACAACATGCAGTCTAGGGCTTTGCTGGGCATTTTTCAACTGGTCAGCTCTTTCCAGCAGTTTCAACACAAGTGAGAGAGAGAGAGAGAGAGAGAGAGAGAGAGAGAGAGAGAGAGAGAGAGAGAGAGAGAGGCCCCTCATACTCCCAGACTTCAAATCAAGGTGCTTACCACAGCAGGTACAGTGAAGCAGATTATCAGTTTACCCAGCTTTAATCAACAGTAGGTTAGGAGTCTATAAACTTCAAGGCAGCACCATGGGTTGTGGGCCACATTTGTTCTAGTCCTGTAGTCCAGGGATGGAAGCAAGACTCACATTGCATTGCAGCTTGAGCCACTCCAGGTTTTACTAGGAGCTGAAACGGAGAAGTAGAGACTTGAGCTTAAACCAGGGCTTGTATCTCAGAGAAGCAAATTAAGATCCCAGTAAAACCTGGAATGGATCATACTGCTATGAAATGAGAGTGACTGGGCTTCATGAAAACCTCTAGCTCATTTTAGCAAAACAGCAGACAGACCTCCACTGTGATGCTGTTAGCGAGCCGCAGCGTATGGTGCAAGACGTACTTTTGAAATAACTGATAAAGACACTTGAAGCGAATCCTTGGGGCAGGCTAAAGAAAATAAACAGCCAGAGCGCAGAGTTAATGGCTTCTGCAGCAAGGCTTGGAGACGTACTGGGGGGCGGGGGGGGGGGGGGGGGGGGGCATTCCCAGCTAAGTGTTTAAACACTGGGCTTCATTTCCTGTTTTTATTATTAGGCTCACAGCCAAAGCACATCTATAAAAAGAAACAAAAACATGACTCTGAAGCAGAGAGGCCAACCATCTCCCTGCACATCTGCATCATCATCATCATCATCATCATCACGTAAAGACACTGCCCATGGGGAACCTATTGGAGATGCTTCAGTTGAATTCCGTTATGATATAAAACGGGGGGGCGATTTTAATGAACTAAAAGGTGTCAGGCAGCATAAATACTGTGGAAGCACATCATTAAAATAGCAGCCTGCATACTTTCACTAAAGGGCTGCACACCGGGTTCGAGGTGTTTGATAAACTGGTCCTTTACTTTTACAATGATATCCCGCACTGCAGTTCCAGTTTCAATGGGCATCAGTACAGATGATAACTCACCAGCTCATACACTTTCATTCTCTTCTTACCCGCTGCTGTTTCTCTTTAAAAACTCAAGAAAATAAATGGCTGTGCTTTTGTTATGCTGTTCCGAGGAGAGGATTGGAACCTCTTTAGAAGAGTCCCACCCAAAGCTGCAGTCCATGGTTTTAATATTTGCTATGGATGTTAAACATATACCTGTACTAGTACACACAGGCAGGACACAACAGTTGGATTGAATACACTGGTCCCAGCACTGTGCACAGGCTTTGGGCCACCACGGCACTGATTGAACATGGAAGCTAGTAATGGCAGTGCTGTCTCCATTGCCCACGTGTGGATAACTATCACACGTGTGACAAAACACAATGGAATTTCAACACTTCATGTGTAGGAGGCGCTGTGCGGGTGGGGTGGGGAGTTTAAATGGATGTGGGCTGCCAGCCTCCATTCAAGAAAGAATGAATTCCCCTCTGTCAAAATATACAGCACTTCCTCGAAACAAACAACGTGAGCAAAGTAATGCAAACCACCTGTATGTACGGAGCGAGGCCGGCCCCTTTGAATCAACAGGAATTTAAAGAATCCTGGGAAAAAATGGCTGGAAAACTCGGTCCACATCCTTCCTGTTCATCTTTGCAAGCAAACTTTTTTTTTTTTTTAATTATTTTTTCTCTTTCACTAATTGTTGCATAATGCAGTTTAGTGGAATGCTCCAGACTAAAACCAGTGAATAAAAACAGCGTGGCACAGTGTGGTGATCTCGTCTCAAGTCAGCTGGGGACACCTAAATAAAGACTAGAAATAAAGATTAAACTCAAACCCCAAATTAAACTGCCTCACCCTTTTAACACTGACTGTACATCGCTTCATTGCAACACCCAATTTGAAGCTTTTCAACACCCAATGAGTCGCTTGCCTTAAAGGCACTACAAAGCAGATTGCCATGACAGATTGATAGCTTTTACAGTTAAGCAACAAAAAACAATGTAGGGATAAGACGGCAGTTGTGTGGGGTTTTGTGACGTGCTTCTGAAACACAATTACAGGGCTAGCTTGCTTGTGCAACTAAGTCTCGTCAGTGTGCGTGTCAGGTTTTGAAACTGTCGTGTACTAATGAGCACCTTGCAGGGTAATCACCTGGTAAGAATGCTCCCAGCACAGCGGACTGCGAGGATGTGCTAAGAGATCCTGGTTTAACTCACGCTTCACTTAATATGTGAAACGCAAGATGAGCTGCCCTGATTGACAGAGACAATTTATACATCCAAGAGAATTTACGAGGAGAAAAGAGAAAAAGCTCAGACGGACCGTACAAGACTGTAATGTTGAGGAAACCTTGTACTCAAGTGACCCAGATTTCATTTGAAAAAACTGAATTAAAAAAAAAAAAAATACAATATTGGAACATAAAATGGGCTGCTGGGCTCGGGTTTCTTCCAGGGAAAAGGAAAGAAAAGAACGCTGAAGACGAAGGCAAAGTTAAAATGGGCAAAAGATTCATTATTTCGGAATAGTGTTTCCACAACGAGGCATGGCTTCCATCAGACATCGTGCTGGATTTCATTCAGGGGCAATGCTCAACATATCACTTAGCTGGAGGTCTCTGAAACGTCAGCCTCAGTTACGCTCCCTTCACAAGATTTTTGCCACCCAGTGAAAGCGGGCACCGTCTGGGACGCCCGCACTGCCAGCTGGACCCACTCCAAGGTGGCAGGAAGTCTATTTGCTGGCAGCTGCTTGACCGCACTCCATTTCAAAACACAAACTTGAAAGGAGTCAAACATTTCTTGACAGATTTATTGCTTATGGAGGAAAAAGCCATAATCTCGAAAAAGGTCTTAAAAGTTTCCATCCAAACCCGCAGCACTGTGTTCTTGTTTCATTGAAAAGCAGCTGCCGGGTTCTCCGTGCCAGCCTCCAGACCAGCAGCTGCGGGTCGTCAAACCCGCTTTGTAGCGTTTGCTGCACTCATGTACAACAGCACTGGACAGGCCACTGTAGCTGGATCTACTTTCAAAAGCTGTGTCTTTGGTCAAAACGACTCAGTTTGCAAACATAATTTATTGGGCTATTAATGGTCATGTTTATTTTGGCCTATATCCTAATACTACATAACATCATGGTATTAACCAGCTTATTCCCAAGAGCTCTGTGTAAATCCCTGAGCGTCTCTATTTCCACACTAGTGAAATTCAAGTGAATTGGATGGAAAGGGATGATCCAGTGTCTACAGGATATGTGTACAGTAACTACATAGGTCAGGGGAGGTGAGGAGAGAGGCGTCAAGGGGGTTGGTATACTGGATAATCAAAGGGGGTTAGTATACTGGATAATCAAAGGGGGTTGGTATCCTGGATAATCAAAGGGGTTGGTATACTGGATAATCAAAGGGGGTTGGTATCCTGGATAATCAAAGGGGTTGGTATCCTGGATAATCAAAGGGGTTGGTATACTGGATAATCAAAGGGGTTGGTATACTGGATAATCAAAGGGGGTTGGTATCCTGGATAATCAAAGGGGTTGGTATCCTGGATAATCAAAGGGGTTGGTAACCTGGATAATCAAAGGGGTTGGTATACTGGATAATCAAAGGGGGTTGGTATCCTGGATAATCAAAGGGGGTTGGTATCCTGGGTAATCAAAGGGGGTTGGTATACTGGATAATCAAAGGGGGTTGGTATACTGGATAATCAAAGGGGTTGGTATACTGGGTAATCAAAGGGGGTTGTTATCCTGGATAATCAAAGGGGGTTGGTATACTGGATAATCAAAGGGGTTGGTATACTGGATAATCAAAGGGGTTGGTATACTGGATAATCAAAGGGGGTTGGTATACTGGATAATCAAAGGGGTTGGTATACTGGATAATCAAAGGGGTTGGTATACTGGATAATCAAAGGGGTTGGTATCCTGGATAATCAAAGGGGGTTGGTATCCTGGATAATCAAAGGGGTCTGGCATTTTCTCACGACACGGTCTTGCAGCGTTGTTCCTCTACAGGAAGCATGTCCGTTTCCTTATCAACAGAAAGTCACTCGGGTCTCATCTTTCTCTTCTAGGTTGTTAACCCCCCCTTCCCGTTCTCCCCGAACAGCTATTTCTGTCTTTCTTAAACTGGTTTTCACTTGAAAGAAGTCTGTGGACATATCAAAGCTGTGATCTGAGCTGAGAGAGACCACGCCAGCTGTACGTCGACTTGCATCGATGTGTTTATCTAACAGGCCGCTTGAAAAACAATACCACTTCACTCAAGGGTCACTCCTACTGCAGCGACGCAAAGTCTGGGAAGCGTTTCCTGATGATGATGATGATGATGATGATGATGCACGTGCCACATGTGATAGAGAAGAAGGGTCCAGGGCAGGAGGTGTGTGCCTGAAGAAGAAGAGCTTTGCAGCTTGCACCCCACTCCCCAAACAGACATCATGTCTAAAGGAGGTCATTAATAAAAATAAGCCTATTATCATTTTAAAGAATGAATCAAAGGGCTTCCTACCAAAAATGTTTCATTGATTAGAGTAAAAAAAAATTATAAACAAGAAAGAAAGAAAGAAAGAAAGAAAGAAAGAAAGAAAGAAAGAAAGAAAGAAAGGATAGATAGTCAGGCTTGCCACGTTAGTGAGGAAGGAATGTTTACAAAAGGAAAAGTTTCTCACAGTTTGCACCCGAAGCCAAGCGGAGTCCAGCTGTGTGTGTGTGTGTGTTTTTGTTTTGCTGCGATTCTGTGTTTATGTAATTCTCGTCTTTTACTTGAGCCCTGGGTTTAACACATTGTAATCCATGCCCACGTTAATCACTGCAAGCCCTCCCTGAGCACATCCCGTGCTATACGAGCGGCCCCGGCTCCAGCCGCTACGCACCTTCGCATGTGTGAATAAAGATTCAACCTCTGAATGTCTCTCACATGAATAAGGCACTGACCCAGCAGCTCAATGACAGCACAATAGATGCAGTCAGCTTTACCAGCTGCAGCGATCTCAACTGATACAATCACTCTTACGATCGGAGTGGAAAACAGAAGAGGCTCGTCAATGAGGTTTTTATACCAGTGCTGAATTACCTCACAAGCAAGCAAATTATTAAGACAAAGAATATGGCAAAAGGCAAAACCAAAAACACATTGAAACTGAATATTTATTTTTAGGATACCTGTAAAGCTTCTGCTTACATTCACAATCACACAGTACCGTACAGAACATAAAAAACCTCGTGTCCGAGTCCAAACCAGATACGGCATGCAAATGCAATGCAGTCAAAGCACAAGGCATGTTGATAAAGACTGGCTGTTGGCTGCACAGTGTGCTGCACATGCAAATTCGAGTCAAACCTTCCTTTCACGCACACAAAGGAAAAAGTGAAAATGTTTTCTGCATGCTTTTAATCTCTGAAAAATCTTTGCTTACACCTATTACACGGCCAGGTAACTGTCCAAGGCCTTACATATAAACACAGTCAATCACATGACACTTCAATTCCCTCGTGAAATACACTCTGGTCAGTCCCTATTTTTGCAGATTCACTCACTCTCTCTCACACACACACACACACACACACACACACACACTGCTGCTCTTTGAGAACAGACTTGCTGTTTAAAATGTAGGGGTTGTTCAGATAGCACTCAGTTTAGCCCTAGGAAGTAAATCTTTTTTAAAGCTATATGGCCAATGCAGCAGCAGGGTCACGACCCTTCATTTTTTTAACACCTCATCAGCTGACGTCACCCTCTTGGCACACGGGGGCGTTGCCACTATGAGCATGCGGGTGCACAGGAGGAATACTCACCAACACCAGGCAGGATCTCACGCTGTGTGAAGCAGAGAGAGCCCTGGGGCATCCGGCCCAGGTGTGTTCAATACAGACAGAGCAGCTAGGAGCTTTACTGTGGTCTGCTGTCTTAAGATACTGCTGCTGTTAACTCAACATAATGATTACACTACTGCACGATTGCAGCATGTGTAAAGGAGTCTATGGCAATGGGTTTCCATGGTCTCTATGGTCAGATCTGAAGGTACTGTTCAGGTGCTGTAGCTGGGGTAGCTGGGGTATATTGCGGCTTAAAAAAAAACATGCGCACAGAAATAAAACACTGAACGAATAAATCTTTTCATCTCACCAAATCTTCTGAGCATTTGACGTGGCTGTATGACTCCACATGGTGGGGGGTGTAACAATGCCAGCTGGCTCGCTCACACATGTACAGAACTACTGTACACAATGATCCAGATTTTCGACTTCTGAGAAACGCAGCCATTCTGATTCACCCGGCTACTCGTAACCTAGCACAGCCACCTGCAACTGAGTCTGCAGGGAGGCGAGTCTCATTCGCACTGGTCTACTGCCACAGAGTTACTATCGTTACACAGAAGGTGCCATGCCTGCTATTCACATTCCTAGCTGGCGTGCAAAGAGTGCCTCAGCAGCAGGACAGAGATGCGTGCTCTTGCAAACTCACAGCTAGCAGTGTCGTGCAGGATTTTTGTTACGCAAATCTTTGAAATCTGATTCCCTATACAAATTCTTTCCACTTCATTTACGGATTATAAAGTGAAGTGAGAACAGGCTTTTCTGTACTGTATCGCTTTCAAAGGGGTCAAAGGGCAGAAGGCTACACAGTGAATAGTATAGCGGTGACACTGGAATGTAGGAGTCAGGTACAGTACTGACCCTTGGCAATGGCAGCATTCATCTTGTTTCGCTGCTAAAGATGCCATCCTCTGCAAACCAGCGTTGTTGAGGAATAGAAATCGCCAAAAACACCACATCCACTGTCACTTCTCATAACCACTTCAGCATCAGAAACCCAGTGTCAGGAGCTTACCGATTCTAAATAAAAAAACACAATAACTTCCTCCTGGGTTTCATTCTGAAGGCTGGCTGCGATTCAGACCTGCATTAAAACAGTCAGAGGCAGCAGCTGTTGCCAGTGCCAGGAGAGCGGAGGTTTTCAGATTCTCTCTGGATCAAAGCGTCTCTTCCTTTACGGAAACAGTAGCTGCTACCTGGCCCATTACTCTGCCTGCGCTCAAATCCTGCTAAAAGGAACTCGACACCCCGTATAAAGAAAACATGAAATGAAAAAGGAAGAAGAACAAAGCAAAGATCTGGATGGCAGATGTGCGATTATACCTTCTGCTGACAATCTGATTATACCTTCCACCGAGGATCCTCTTACTGCACTGCACTGCACTGCACTGCCACCATGTGTTTTTTTTTTTTTGTCTGGGAATAGCGTCAATGTGTTTCAATGTTACTTCACAAAGAAACTGGAAATGGAATTGGAGATTGATTTTAAAAAGGAACTGGAATTGAAAAACAGGAACTGACCACAGCCTTGGTCAGCGCGTCCCAGATGTCCGTCCCGTGTCTCAGTCTGTGAAACGGGTGCCTGCTACATAGGAGGTGTACAGCACATGTTAAAAAGCAAGACCTACAGCACCTTGATCAGGTCCCCGGACGTCATCACAGAATCCCTGCGGGTGTCTCACCCTGGTGCATAATAAATAGTTTTTTTTGTTTTTTTTTTTAAGCCGACGAGGTGAAACTCTGATTGCTTCCTGAGTGCAGCCGCCCGGTCGGTGTGCAGGTTCATGAAAGAGCCGGTTTAATCTCGGCCGCACACTTCCCAGAACAATGATAAAAAAAGGAACCGATTTGCTTCAATTCAGGGAAGTTCCGGCAGGCTGCTAAGACAATGGCATCCGGACAAGAACAACACAGACAGAAAACCTGCTGCACGTACCGTAACAACAACAAAAAAGAGTTTGAATGAAAAGGAGAGAAAGAACGAAATGTGGGGTCAATTACAACTGGAAGTGTGCAATTCGGAATTCATTGCAATACAATGTAATTGCAGCTGAACCCGGGCACGCCTGCGTAATTGGAATTCTAATTGCACCATATCATTGATCGCTTGCAGATCAATTACGCATTTATTTGTCATTTGATCGTTATTCTTGTATTTTCAATGGTGACCCCATTTGTTTGAAAAATATACTGCAGTATGTTTCTGTATTTGTACCTGTGATTATCGCTGCTTATTTAGAATAAATAGAGCAAATGTGTTCATATGTGAAGTTGTTTCTGTTACTTCTCAGTGTAATTATAACTGTAATTACTGCAACATAACTGCACCTGACAGAGAGCACGAGAGCTTCCCCTCACAGCTCTGTGAGCAAGTGCAGCTTACACCTGCCCCCAGCCCTGCCCCGAGTCCTGCCCCCAGCCGTGCCCCCAGCCCTGCCCCGAGCTCTGACCCGAGCCCTGGACCCGAGCCCTGGACCCAGTCCTGCCCCCAGCCCTGCCCCGAGCCCTGCCCCGAATCCTGCCCCCAGCCCTGCCCCCAGCCCTGCCCCGAGCCCTGCCCCCAGCCCTATCCCGAGCCCTGCCCCCAGCCCTACCCCGAGCCCTGCCCCGAGCCCTGCCCCCAGCCCTGCCCCGAGCCCTGCCCCCAGCCCTATCCCGAGCCCTGCCCCCAGCCCTACCCCGAGCCCTGCCCCGAGCCCTACCCCCAGCCCTGCCCCGAGTCCTGGCTCCCGCTCAAGCACACACCGCCAGTGCTATTGAAATGCACCACATTGCCCAGTTGTTTCGTCATTTTTTTCCTCATGCATTAAAGACCACCAGATCCATTTAACAGGTCTTCAAATCCATTTCAGTGTTTGAACCCACAGATTTTATGGGGACTGAAAAACAGCAAACCTAAGCCAGGGTTAATGCTTCGGTTCCCAATTAGCCATATCCCTGCCTGCTTTGTTTTCAGTCAGCTTGACTCAGGGAGTTTCCTGTAAGTGGAAATCTCTCCTCAGTCTTGTTCAGTAAACAATTTAATAGCAGCTTGCTGAAAGACAAAGAACACTGCTTCATTTCAAAACGCTGTCACTGCAGCATCCACGACACACGCACTGTTTCACAAACATTCGGCTCAGTTATGCAATCTAGGGCAGGAGGGCGGGGGTGGAGGGGTCCTGTCTGTAATTATTTAAAATCTCAGAAATATAACTGTAATTCGGACGGAAATTCCCACTTCTAAGAATGAAAGAAGATTAAGAATCCATATGTTTTAGATCTGTTTAAAAAAAAAAAAAAAAAGTTGCTGAGCACCAAGTTCATCAGAAATGTTGAGAACATTTCAATAAAATAGAAGCCAACCCAAATCAGAAATGATTTCCAGAACAGCTCCCATGCACTCTGAGAATGAAATAATAACGGTTCAGCCAAATGCAACAAAAGTAATCCAGATCTGCTGTGGGGGGGGGGGGGGGGCAGGAAATACAAGGTCTTTAACCCCTTCTGTGTAAAATCCTGGCAATGGATCATTTCTGTTTCCCCGATATGCAGCACACATCCCTTCACAGCACATGTGAACGTCAGCTTCAGCTGCAGTGAAATGGGCCACATAAAAACAAGACCTGGCCACACATAGGCCATAAAACTAAGAAGCAAAACCCTGACAGGAGACTTCAGAGAGTCACCTGCATCCCACATGCGGAACAGAGCCTGGGAAACGTGCTTGATGTTATCAGACAAGATGTAGATTTCACGAGATTGCAGGACAATCAAGCTGAAAACAACAACAACAACAACAACAACAACAACAGGAGGTTAAGCACAGTTAATATTAGGAATTCCTGGATTGTTTTATTTTTACATTGCCGGTGGTAATTTAGTAAGATTTTCATAACTTTTAAAAGGGTTCGTGTTTTTGCAGTAGGAATGTGGGCAGCACAGGCCCTCGTGTTGCTGAAGTTTCTATGGTGTGTAAACAGAGCAGCGAGGCCGGCGCGGACCGCGCTGATTGGACCCTGCATTGTTTTCCACATGGCAGACAATGTTTATTAAACATGCGCAAGGTTGCTACGTGTCTGTACCAGTTATAAGACAGTAAATAGCAGCAGGTCAGCGAAACGGATCAGGACGCTTTACTCCAGACCAGCGGAGGGGCAGTGGGACAGAATATGTCTCTGTATAAACGTCAGTGTCATCACAGCACAGCAGAGTGAGCTTCAAAGGCAAGCCAACCCATTACAGACACACACACAGAATGTAGTTCAGCATTCACCAGATGACTTCATACAGTACTGCTAACTGCATTCAATAAGCAACGGGCAAAGGTCAGTCATAGAGGTTTGTGTAAGGACTGCAGAACTATTTATTTTAGAAATAGCAGTCATGTTTGGATTAAATAATGCACGGAATGCAGTGCTTGGTTGCACTCCAGTTCACAAATCAACCTCTCTCTCTACCAGGCTGCAGAAGCTCAGATGACCCGACACAGCTATTGAAACCCGCTTGCCAGCCCAGGGTGAGGAATAGTGTGGATTTTACAGACATGCCACCTCCTGCGCAGCTGAGGCCGTGTACAGCACTGCTGTGCTCAGGTGACACAGTGAGGAACTCGTGTCACATGACAAGCTGCCCCCTTCTGATAAATGTCATCTGAGAGCAACTGGTGAGAAGGGAAGGGATGCTTCAACACTCAACTGGGACAGAGTTACAGTGTGAATACAGTACAGTACAAAAATCAAGGTCATGTTTCATCACTACGAAACCACACTTCACCTATCACTAGAATCACACAATACTGCAGCACTACTAGACTCCATAAGAACTTGTCTGTTTAGTTCATTTGACTGACTTGCAATTCAGCAGAGAGAAGAAAGACAGCTGCCTTCTCTCACAAAGGCAACACAATCTGCACATCAGTAGCACAGCAAGAAACATGTTTGTCAGAACATGCAAGGAGAAAAAGGAAAAAAAATGATTCCTTGAGTAGGCTGGTTAGTAATTCACCGGCACAAATAAAGCAACACACAAAAAGAGCCATGCGGTCCAGAACCAAAGACTGCCTGAAACCACAGTTTGGTTTAAACCAAGTTAAACTTAGAGATGATATAGTCAAACCTCATGTAAGACAAGTAGCCTAACTACTGTACCACGAGATAGATCTCCTGCATCACTGCACACTGATGTACTACCTTTTACTACTTCAGTTAAAGAAACCATAGAGAAGTAAAGCCTTCCTGTTTTGCCGTATTTCTACCTCATCCACTACGGTAAGTAAAACTGATCCCCACAGCACGCTGCACGCCATGTGAACGCAGGCCTGCTTCAAGTGCCGTGTTATTAGAACAATGCAGAACATGCGCCGATTCTGAGCAGTATTTACAGCATCCCATTAAAACGACACCACATTTACAGCTTTCAAAACGTACAGCAAAAGCCAAACCACTTCAACTAACTTCCCCTGCCGCTGTTCTGCAGGGACTTCAATTACATATGGAGTCCAAAAAGTTTTTAAAACAGGATATGAAGCAGAAACTAAGTGTTGCAAAAAGCATTCAAAATACTGGGAGAAAAAGAAAAGACTTAGAGGTCTTTTCTTTAAAAGGAATTTCATCTTTTCAACAGAAACCCCAACAGGACGTTGTGACCGATCCCTGAAAGGGCTTCATCTTGAAGTGTTGAACGCTACATTGAAAAAAAGGGGGTTACAACAAAAGCAATCCTCTTTGCAGTAAATGTAGAAATCAGCTTGCACTGAGGAACAAAGGCACTCGGATATGACTTCACTCCACAGTTCTGAAGCCAAAGAACAGCCTTCTATTTAACCACATTTCACGATGAGAGTCAGCATGATCAAAAAGAGCAAAACACGAATCGATCATAAAAAACTAAAATAAAAACAACAAGCATGACTGTATAAATGCATCTAACGAAAAAACTAAAAGACGCACACGAGGATGAAAGTAATACGATTCAGCGAGCACATCTCGCTAATTAAAAACACATGTCAGTTCTTTCTCTGCCACACATGCATGTGTGCACGAGGACTCTGAAGAATGCCCACTCTGCTAAGACAGCTTCCAGCAGCCTTGCAGTTTTGCTTGGAAACACATAGATAGCGCACAAGAGCAGGGGTCCTTGACTCCATCAGCATGTCTTGTGTGCGCTTGAGGTGTAGTACGGTAGATACAGAACCAACTCGAGTCAGACAAGACCTTATTAGACAAAGAAAAAGATGAGGCGAAGACACAGCAAACCAGGTGCAATGCCTGTTCAAAATGCTCCACATCATAACTGGAACAATAAATAAACAGAATAATACCCTGTGCAGTACAGTCAGTCAAAGCTGTCAATATGATGTAGCAGCTCCATTCAAAGAGACTGTGGGACCAGCCTAACACTGAGAATAGGCTCCAGGTGTGACTGTGTACAGTGTGTGCAACTCCTCACTGTCTAATGAAGTCCTGTCCACTGAACAGGGCTCCACAGAAGAGGAGACAGTGCCAGCTGTCTTTTGGATAGAGGCAGTGGTTTTTGTTTTTCTATTTTTTTTTAATGACTTTAATTATTTAGCTGACAATCCTATCAGTTTAATGACTAGGTTTTTGTTGGTGTGTAAACACAAAGCATTTCTGGGCTGGAGGGCAGGTACTTACATCGAAAGCCTCTTTGCGAAGGCCCTTGCTGTTCCTCAGCCAGCATCGACTCAGCTCACTCAGCTCCAGAATGGGCTGCACTTTCAGCCGGACGGTGTCTCCAGACTGCCGGATCATCTCCACGATCTCGTCCCGGTTCTTATTCTCCACGTTCCTGCCGTTAATCTCCACCAGCCGGTCCCCTGGCACCAGCCCCAGCGCCAAGTCTTTGGTGCCGGCTCCGGGCTCGGCGAAATGGACCACCCTGCGGTAAACCTGCCCGTCCGCCCCCTGGTCCAGCATAGTCGTCCTGCGCAGGGAGAAGCCGAAGTCGCCTGTGTTCCTCCTCTGCAGCTCCAGCTCCCGCGGCTCGGGGGGCTGGGCCGGGACCACGGCGGGCAGCCTCAGCTCCGCAGGGAAGGTTTTATCCAGCACTTCCGGGATGCGCACCCCGCTGCCGGGCGCAGTTCTGTTGGGAGGGGCGGGGGCTTGCATGAGCTGAAAACTCTGCTTCACCTCCACCTGCGGGGACGGGGCTGCGGAGTTCTGCTCCGAGGGCGTGGAGGAGGTTTCCGACGGGCTCTCGTCTTTGCTCTTCTGGGAGAAGGAGAATCGCTTGATGATCTGGCCCACCTGGGAGTTCTGCTTGGCCAGCGAGCCGAACTTGGCGGCCCGCTGGAGCACGGAGCCCCCCCGGCCCCCCACTCCTCCTTCCTGGTCGGTTTTGAGGTCGTCGCTGGAGCTGGCCGTGCTGAGCTGCCCCGAGTCCAGGATCAGGCTGCTGCGGTGGCTCACGCTGTCCGAGTCGAGGTCGGTGAGGCACAGCTCCGTGCTGCTTGCCACCTTGATGGGGATGGGGTTGGAGATCTCCATCTTGCTCCGGGAGTCCCTCTTGGAGCCTCGGTTCAGGTTGAAGAAGCCCCTCCGCAAGCTCATCTCGTCCAAGCTCTTCAGCTCCGCCGCAGACATCCTCTCCTTCTTGTCCTTCTTGTCTTTTTTGTCCTTCCTCCCGCCGTCTTTCTCTTTGTCCTTTTTCATTAGGCTGAACATCTCGGAATGTAAGAAGTCCTGTTTCACTTATTTTTTTATTTTTTTTTACAGGATGAACAATTAATTCTTGAACTTTCCTCCAGTTAGATTTTGCTAGACCAGTTTTTTTTTTTGTTTTTTTGTTTTAAGTGTCCTGAAAAGCAAAAATTCACAATATTAAGAGTTTACTATAATCAGCAAAACAGTCAAGAGCAGAGTAAAATGTAAAGCTATGTAAAAAGTTTTTAAGCTGGAGACACAGTTACTGGAAGGAAAGGCGTTTCAGTTTTAACATATCTGTTACTGACCCAGTACATTTTCCGTTATTTTTAATTGCCCCACAAAAAGCCAATTAACATGAAATTCAGCCGAGAGCATTAGGCAATCCTAGCTAGCTGCAGCACTCCAGAATTCCTTTAAACGAGGAATCACAGAGCCAAACCAAAGTCATCTCAAATATTCACAGCGCTTGAGCGCTACAGATGTGGGGCAGAACCTGCCATTCCAAAGTTACATTGCATTTTCTCTTTCTTGAAACTAGCTGGCCTGAGATACAGCAGCTTATTAGAGCATGTATTGGTCCCCTGATTCTGGTTCTAGAGTGCTGGTTCTAGAGTCCTGGTTCTAGAGTCCTGGTGCTCCCATACACAGTCCCCAGCCAGCAGCAGGAGTCTACAGCAGCCAGACAAGCAGGGCCTACACTAAACCTCATAATCAGTCTCAGTTAACGATAGGATCCTATTCTTTGACTGATAACGTCTTCAAGTCATCATCTGTACTGTACTGCTGCCCACATGCTACAGTATCTCCATGCATCCTGTACATTACGGTTTGCTCAGCAGCTAAACACAGGTGTTAAGCGTACAGGTATCAGGTATCTGGAACAGAGCCTGGTCTGAATATTTTAGCATTGACCAGCAGCGATGCAGAAGTAGGAAGCAATAACAGTCACAAAGTGGTGCAATGTGATAGCGTGGGATTGCGGAGTCGATTCTGTGAAGAGGGGGTCCCGTTCTTGATGGACTGGCTCAAGGTCCTAGAAGCAGGATCTGTGCTTACAGTTTCCAAATTCCACCACAGGTAACATTACAGTCTGAGCCAACGCCCAAAACATCTTGTATGCCGTTTAAACCTAGAGCTCCAGCCCATAATTAAAGAAACGGGCTTGTAACCAGGAGGTCCCAGGTTCAAATCCCACCTCAGCCACTGACTCATTGTGTGACCCTGAGCAAGTCACCTGACCTCCTTGTGCTCCGTCTTTCAAGTGATACGTAATTGTAAGTGACTCTGCAGCTGATGCATAGTTCACACACCCTAGTCTCTGTAAGTCGCCTTGGATAAAGGCGTCTGCTAAATAAACAAATAATAATAATAATTCATGAAAGGAAACGTTTCTACAAGCAGTTCAGACTCCCACAGCACATAGAGTGCACATTGCTAACGGAGCATCACTCAGCACTGTGAAGCGCTGCATGCTGTACTGCACACTAATTCAGAGTTCACATGGACTGGGCTCCAAAGAAGACTGGCTACCTTTCACACTGGGTGCGCAGATTCTGTGCAGAACCGGACCAATTTAGCCAATGACCTTCTAAGAATGATCTCCGTGAACGCACCCATTGGCTAAACTGGTCAGATTGTGCACATAATCTGCGCAGAATGATCTCTTTGAACGCACCCACAGAATTTACAATCCCTACAAAACTGCAGCTAGAGATAGGCCAAGAGAACACGTAACACATTCCCTGGGGCTGACCGAAAAAGCAACCGCATTTTCTGATTAGCCATACCGCCAGGAAGCTCTCACCTAACACCACATCTAGTGCATTCACAAACCACGCATAGAAACACACTGCGGCTCCTGTGTGGAATTCCGGTTATATTCGCAACCGCGCTGCCAGTTTATCATCTTCCAATCAGGGCACAGCAGCGTGAGCAGCATTTTACATTCACTTCCTGGAAACTGTGAAGCCTCTCCCTGGCAATTATTCAGGAATTCTGGAGATTTCACGTTTTTAAAAAGGAAAGAAAAAAAAAAAAAACTATCGTAATTTACATTTGAAATTTTAAAATAAATGTTTGAAAAAAAAAAGCTTTAATCTATCTCTCATTTGATATGGCATAGTCCACACTGCGTCTACCTTACTTGTATTTATTTATAATATATATATCGGTTTTGTTTAATTCCCTAAAATATTACGCGCACCAAATTAACATTAAACGATCTGTTCATTCTATTGTGTAATAATCTGCAAAGGACCGGGTCTTGTTTAAAAACACACACAGACAGACAGACAAGACAGACAGACTGTTCTTTTGCCAAACAGATTCCCATCGTAATCATAATTCTAAGACTGTAATCAGATCGAAAAAATGTCGGGTCAAACAAAGCGATCTGGAGCAGGGCACGTACGTGCGTTTTGTTCTGTGTTGCACACTTGTCCCGTACTAAACCTAGTATTATTTGCTCTCATTTTTTTTCTGTGAACACCGCCGGTGATTCTGTATCAGCATTCCTCTCTCGTTTAAAAACATCACAAACGATCACATTAGTAATCCGAACCCTGCGTTTCACTTGTAGCAGTGTAGCTGTATACTCACGTCCAGTTCCGATGTTATTAAACGCGCTTGTAATTCCAGGTCGGTGTGTGGGAGCTGTGTTAATAACAGCAGCTCCAGTGTTTTTGTGCCTGAGCCGACTCTGCAGCCGAGGAGGACTGAGAGAGAATGGGGAAAGAACGAGACGCGGGGCGCTCTAGTGCACCCTGGTGGACGCTTTGTGTAATAATGTACAGAATAAACGGAGTTCCATAATTCCACATACTGTGCTCAGCATGCGAAGTAAACCTAAGCGATCAATTGTTTTTAACTGAAGTATACCAATTTTAATTCCAGATTCACTGCACTTATTGCACTATATATATATATATATAGATAGATAGATAGATAGATAGATAGATAGATAGATAGATATGTTATTTCATCTATATATTACACTAGATTTTTATTTCTGTATTTAATACTTTTTTAACTTTTTTTCCAACCAGTTTTTCAGTTGCAATCTTCATTTTTTTTAACACATACACATTTGCAATATATATATTGTGTAGCTTTTAAACAGGGGGTGCATTAACACTTACTGCAGTATGCTATGAGACAGCTGCACTTCAATAACTAATAGTACACGTTATTACTTTACTGATGGCTGTACTTGTTTCATCTTAGAGCACTGTGGAATTGTTAACGTTGCCATTCATTGAATTGCAGGGCTAATACTGTGTAAACGTATCTCAGAAGGTCACAATATACCTCACACATGAAGAACTCCAACAATGTTTTTTTTTTAAAAAAAAAAGCCCAGGGACCAAATTTACTGCAGTAAGATGTTGCTCCAGTGAGTTTTTGGGGGTATTTGAGACACAGTGTCGCACGTTGTTACTTTCCATGCACTAGGTTCGCCCCCTTGTGGCTACAGACAGTATTGATCTGTTTAAAGTTCAGAACGCAATATACAGTACAGCATACAGCATTGTTTATTGTATTGTGAGTCTATGAGTAATATATCACATGTTGGTATTTGTTAAGTGCTGTATCTCTGATATGTGTCATGGCTATGCAACACTAACAACACGTTTAAATAAATAAATGCATTTGATTTAATGTCCCTAAAGATGACCATCACACTATTGCATTTCCATATCTGACGTTTAACAAAACAGACAAACTGGAAGTGAAACATCGTATATGTGTCTTTAAATGCGCATTCTTTGCTGTTTATCAATAGCATTTTATCCTGGAGAAAGCCAAGTCCAATATTAGCATGAAGTAAATAACAGGTCCTCTCATGTAAAAAAAAGACATCTAACTATGGTAAACTTTGATAAGGGAGGGATGGTAGAGGCAGGAGCCCTTGCAGTGTGTGAGTGTGTGATGAGGAGATAGTGATTAGTCTGGCCACTTGCAGTGCAGCCCTGCATGCCAGTCCTGTGCAAAAGAGTCTGCATTTCGCTTCCCCTCATTAACGACACTAAACCGCATCCAAGGTCGGTCTTTCATTTTATTCAAGGCTGGTGCCTTCAACCCTTAGCGCTTCCATTTCCACGTACATGCGCCATGTCAATCAAACACACACTCAATACACAGCCACTAGGTGGCTTAAGCAAATGTTCTACCTGCACCGAAGTCTAAAGCACATGCAATAAAAAGCACATTCTCTTCATTTCCCCTTTACAACAAACAGAAGAAAACGCTGGCTCACTCAGACGTGAAAAAAACAAACAAAAGCAGCACAGCTGCAGTGTGACATTCAGCAAACATAGACCCTGATTAGCAGTAACCCTGGACTAGCTAATGTTGATTTAGGTAAGGCAGTCTAGGATAAGTGCTCATATGGGTATGTGCAACCACACCAGTTGTAATGTTACAACTTGGACCTTTTTTCATTTATATTTAATAACGCTATCAAAAATCCACTTCAAAAGCCACAAAAGTTTTTAAAATTTTAATCTGCTACTCCATGTAATGTAACATAAAAAGAAAATACAACAAAATGAAATGAAATGAAAATAATAATAATAATATGTTTTAAAGCCATGACTTCTTGCTTTTTCCCAGCTTGGCTAGCTTTGATTTTGCACGTTCCTTTTCGTCTGGGCTTTTTTTGGACGTGTGTTCGATGGTGGAGTCCGTCTCAAAGGAGATGGTGGCGGGGTGGGAGGGGAGGTACCCGGGCTTCTCCTGGGACAACCCCGGGGCGGTCCTGAGGACCAGTTGTTCTTGGAGGGACTCTTTGAGTTGAAGGAGCAGGGGGTTGTGCTCGGAGTGTTGGCTGGTGTGCTCCCTCTTCTCGGGTTCACAGCAGGCTGCACACAGCACCCGGAAGATATAGAGCCAGCCCAGGTAGTGCAGCTCCACGAGGTTCAGGAGAAAGCAGCCCAGACTCACCCCGAACATGAAGTTCAGGAAGATGGTTTTCTCGGTGGCCCTGGACACGAAGCAGTCAGTTGTGTTGGGGCAAGGGTAGGTCGCGCAGCGGAACAGGTGGGGCACCTTGAACCCGAACAGGTAATACTGGCCCACCAAGAAGCCGATCTCCATCAAGGACCTCAGCATGACGTGGACGATGTAGATCAGCAGCACCTTCCTTGAGAGTTTAGTGGGATCTTTGCTCACCTCTCTGATCTCCTCGTCCAAGAGGGTCTGCTCCACCGGCTCGCCGCCCTGCGTGACCCACTCGCTCTGGTAGTCCGCGCGCTCGCTGAAGCTCACGTCCTCTTCATGCTGCTCCACCAGGGGAGGAAGGTCTTTGTGGAGCAGCTGTTTCCGAGCCTCCTGGAGCTCCAGCTTCTCGTCCTTGGCGATCTTGTGGAGGATGTAGACGATGTAGAAGATGGATGGCGTGGACACCAGGACGATCTGGAAGACCCAGAAGCGCAGGTGCGACACGGGGGCGAAGGTGTCGTAGCAGACGTTGTTGCAGCCGGGCTGCAGGGTGTTGCAGGTGAACTTGGACTGCTCGTCGCTGTACACCGCGTCCCCCACCAGAGTGACCAGCAGGATGCGGAAGATGAGGAGCATGGTGAGCCAGATCTTCCCGATCACCGTGGAGTGGTTCTGCACCTCCGTTAGAAAGCGGCCAAGAATGGACCAATCCCCCATTTCTTAAGCTGGGGAAGACACATAGAAAAGAGGATGAGTTAATGAACAAGGCTAGCTTTCAGAAACACATACCTGCATGTGTCATTAGTACAGGACGTGGTCTCTTTATTAGGAACTAACATTGTATCTTAATGAGGCAATGTTATACAAAGGGGACGCACCACACGGCATGTACTGAAAAGGCCTGGATCAGGTAGCTGCTCTACACTTCTTCTATAGCAGTGGTTAAGGGTTCAAGGGGGTGTGATAAGTGGAAATAGTCCAAGCATCCCAGGCTGCGATTGCACAATGTTGCCCAAAACTGTGAATATTATGTGTTTGTGTTGATTAATTATTATAGTACAGCAAATGAGAACTCTCTACACCACCCATCCCAGTTACAATCAATTTAAATCAGCAGATCAATAAATCATCTCAAGACCGTGCATATTATATTATATACTGTATAGTATCTGTGAGCTCAATCCCACTTTTCCAATTTGATATCCTTTCTAGAGGCCTTTCTAGAGGCCTATCCAGTGCCAAGAGTCCAGAGCCCTGACTACTACTCCACATTGCTGCCCTAATCTTATTTTAAGATTTAACTATTACAGTATTATCAATGAGTCACCTGGCAGGGTAGGGCTTTCCTCTCTAGAGCAAGCAGCAAAAATGATATGTTATAAGAGACCAGCCTATACAGTTACCCCACAGACCAGTTTAATACAGCACTTCAATATACCCACCCAGGACTTATTCATAGCATATCATAAAACACACCCAATAACAATAATCATCATCATAATAATAATAATAATAATAATAATAATAATAATAATAATAATAATAATAATAATAATAATAATAATAATAATAATAATAATTAAACATTAACATTTTGAATCAACATTTTTTACACAGATTGAAAGTACAGAGCAGATGCAAATTAATACCTACACTCTAACAAAAGCTGTTAAAATAATTGTGCAGAATTACCGACACCAAACATTTTGGATAGAGCAGCAGATATGTATCTGTAACCCTGCAATGCACATGAATTCATTTCTGTCTGTCTGCAGCGTGCAGTAAGCTTTCCTCATTCAACAGGTTTCTTTCCATATAAAACATAAAGAAGACTTCAACGTGCTTTCATCACTGCCCTCGATTCCCCCACAGCCAGGCCACTTCACTGCATATATGAATTGATACAGCACTGCAGCCATGCCCTCGGCTAGCATCAGGACCTGCTGAAACTCAGACCAATGGCTTCTCTGGGACAAAAAACTAAAAAAAATAACCCCCTCCCAAAGTTTCCAGACACTCACCTTTGGAAAATGAGTTTCTTCCTGACCCAAATCTGGAATAAAGCCAAGGGATGCAATCTACACACCTGTATGTGAAGTGGGAGTTCATTGCCTAACGCTAGGGAGCCCATTTAGCAGGGCTATGGAGAATGGGCTGACCACACATATTTACTCAGTCTATCTGAAACTCGCATTGTACTGTATGTGAACAAAAGCTTTCAATGTACAGTGTGACAATGATTCCAGCCCACAATAAGGGCACCTTCTCCGCACAGCTATTCACAGCTGAGGACAAAGAACTTGCTGGAAAATAAAACGACAATACGAATTTGCAAATAAATAAAAAAAAAAGAAAGGAAAAAGCTGTTGAATGTGGTTGAGGGTGGTGCATCTTTGAGTGGCTTGTATAGAGAGAGAGAGAGAGAGAGAGAGAGAGAGAGAGAGAGAGAGAGAGAGAGAGAGAGATTCAATACTGTCAGAAACACAGTACAGCACTGCAACAGATTCAGTTTGTTACACTAAAAAGATACAACGATTTACACCATTCAAAGAACACCTGTACAAATTACTGTGAAAATGAATTTCAACATCCATTCAAAGAACTGAAGAGGGGAAAACTTTTTTACACTCCAAAATGAAACCATTAAAGATGCGTGATGTCATGTTAAGAAGAAGAAGAAGAAGAAGAAGAAGAAGAAGAAGAAGAAGAAGAAGAAGAAGAAGAAGAAGAAGAAGAAGATGCAGAATGTATTTGATCATTTATATATAATATACAAGGTGATGGAGTGAAGCCCTTTCAAAGTTCTATATTTTCTAACACAGGAACTGCTTGCCGCAGGGTCATTTATCTGCAATTTGCCAGTTCAGGAATTCTATTGTTGTTTTGAAATGTTTCGCTGCCAGCCTGGATTAAAAACACAGCAGTAAACACTGCAGTGCTACCAAGAGGCCATGTCAACCCCACAGCATATTCACATGAGTGTTGTGTATATTACAGTGGCAGGGGTAGTAAAAAGAGGACCAAGGAGACTGGCCTTTGTCTTAAGGGGGTTTTGAAAACACGTTGTTCCCCTACTTTCATGCAGGTCCATCATCCTTT
Source organism: Acipenser ruthenus (assembly GCF_902713425.1). Taxonomy (NCBI): domain Eukaryota; kingdom Metazoa; phylum Chordata; class Actinopteri; order Acipenseriformes; family Acipenseridae; genus Acipenser; species Acipenser ruthenus. The sequence continues at coordinate 981,982 of NC_081214.1, forward strand.
TTCAGTAGCTTGTTTTGTGTGCCTGCATTTATTTCCACTTCATGTGAATTGTGTGAAGCCCATTTATACTGCCAAAAGATTCACTCCCCGTGCTGCAGGTATTAGTAGCCCACATGACACCAAGTCCTATGAGCATCAAAAGGGAGAATTCTTTTTTTGGGGGGGGAGGGGGTCCTAATACCTGTTGCACAGGAAGTGAATCTACAGTGTGGTGGCACTTCCCCCTGTTCAAAGTGAAAATAAACTACAAATCTGAATGAAGACACAATGTAACACTGTGGAACTACAGTAACCACACAAGCAAAGTGATACGTCTGTTATAAGTGTGGATTGTCTCTTATGTCTACTTTGTACACAGTTCTCAGCGCTCTTCTTTTACAGTTATTAAAAGATTAACAGAAACTATATTATATTATACCTTCCTGTTTAAGGTCCTTTGGGCGTTTACTGTAATTTGAAACTCAACCTAACTGATTACTCACATACAAATAATGGAACTGGTTGTCCTTTAGCTGACAGAACACATTTTTCCTGTTAGAATCTTTGTAAGTGTATTTTTGGCAAGGTTCCAGTACAGCCAAATATCTAATCTGATACAGACATAGCAGGTGTATGAGATGAAAATGCAGTAAAGCATAGAGAAGCATGGGGAGGCATCATGAGAAAGATCATGAGAAAGCATGTGAAGTTTATTGTATGGGAAACCTGTAAAATGTGCATGGTAAACTTGGCCTATGGGGCGATTTGAGTGATTACATTTCAAATCCTAATACAGACCCAGGACTGTGAATGTCTTCCGTGGGTTGGAGTGTGGTGTGCACAGGCCACATGTCAATCACAGTGCCGCGCGTCTTCTCTTCGATGGCTGACCCCACCTGTCTCTTCATCACAAGCTCATGTTACACGCTCCTGCAAACGAACCAGCAACAAAGAGGATTGATTATTTATGAAGGCTGCGGCCCTGTGCTTCATTTCCACTTGATTTCCACAGAAGGATAGTACAAGAGAACAGTCCAGGTTTATTAACCCTTTCATGCATGAAATATTCAAAATAGCTGAGAACAAAGTAGGTTTGGACACATAATAAATATGGTTTTCAATGAAAACGTTTTTTTTTTTCCTTTGCTTTACAGCATATGGGGGGAAATGGCATCCTTATAGGAGGTCGTTATGCATTTGAATGAACTAGAATGAACATACTGGTCAAAAAACAAATAAAGTCAGGAAAATATGAACAGATACAACTAGCTCCAAAACTTTTCTCACTGACCCCCCGCATCACTGGAAAATACAACCCCCCCCCCCCAGAAATGACTGTTAAATGCGAACCCAGTAACACCATCCTGTACAGTTCTCTAGAGGTAGTTTAATGGTAAGCCAACAGAGACACCTAGTGCTGAGTGAGCTTCACTGCACAGAGAGCTCTGGATAGAGTGGAACCTCTCAGCTCATGTGAGACAGAGCTGAGGATGAAATAAACCTTACTGCAATTGGGGAGGTGAGTTTTTATTTTTTTTTATTTATTTTTTTTATTTTCAAAATCTGCTCCAAAGATTTCTTAGGATGATCTAAGTTTAGATCTGCATCTAAAATGCAACTGAATTATTTCTGCAAGTTCACTTGGACATTGCTCAAAGGCTGGCATGCCCCCATGTGGTTGCATTACAACTCTGGCTATCATGTTTGAAATGCAAACAAAACCCCAGCAATGTTAAACTGGTTATTGGAGATGTTAGCTGTTATGCAACCCGCTGGAAATTCATTTTCAAGGTGCTCTGGGGTGTAGGGTGTCAAGAGGATTGCACAGAGATTTAGCTCTATCCCACTGTGACTTCATGGCCTGTGTTCACAATGCTTTAACACACGAGCTATTTAAAGAGTCTTTTATTTATGTATTATTATTAGAACAAAGTTTGATGTTCTAGACTGTCATTAAGAAGCTCTTCCATGAATATCAAACTGTATTCATAATTAAACAGACTTTGTATTGCATGATAATTGATTCAAATACACACAAAAATACCCTCTTCAGATGTCAGTGGAGATTTAAAGAAACAGATTTATATATATATATATATATATATATATATATATATATATATATATATATATATATATAATCTTTTTATATAGCATATGATATTACGCTTTGTTTTGAAGTACCAAAGAATAAGTCAACAAATAGCGGAGAAGAAGCCCCATCTATCAAATGAAACAGAACAGCACAGGCACACTCTTCTCTGGTACAAAGTGTCCTCAGAACCCCAGGAGGTCTTCTGGTTTTCGTTCCACCCGAATTCTGTTACTTAATTGAACCAATTATTTTCTTAATTGGTCAACACAAAAAAAAAATGTTCCAGGTCTTTAGCCATTGATGATTTAAGATACCCAGTAACCCTGCAGGATTGTGGCTCTCCAGGGCTAGGGTTGGCCACCCCTGCGGTAGTGCATCAACACCAGGTTCCCACTGAAGGACAGCAGACCCCGTCGCGCTCTTTCACCCTGGAGAAGGAGTTGCATTAGTATAGGCAGGGACCATGCCTGGCTTTAGATCACTGTACAGATAATAAAATGAAAAGGAGCTACAGAAGATGTATAAACCCAACTCTGAAAGGAAGTAGTATCCGAACAGTTATACAGAATAGGGTGGTGTTGCAGATTAGTTTTATGAACGCCTTTCAAATTCCTCTGCAGCCCTTGTCTTCCCTGATCAAGAGATTACCCGTTAACCCTCACCGGATCCCCAGCCCTGCTGCTGCCCACAGCCCAGCACACCTTCTCCTACAGCTCCTCTGAAAGGATATCAGGGATGGAGTCATTTTTCTGACATAAACCAGTGCGTCTGAAATGACTCATCTGTACCGAGAGGCAATGCAAAACACTGCATGGCATTGTGCTGATGAGTCATGCTTCTAAAGCACTATGGGCCACGGTCACAATACCTACACTCCTGCACACATTTAGAGAAAGCAGTAACCACTGCAGCGGTTCTGGCCCCGTTAAGCTGGACAATACATCAGGGGCGTCCAATCACAGCTCAGTCTGGAGCGCCATTCCGCTCCAGGTTTAACAAGTAAATTGATCTAATGAACTCCTTCAGGGTCTAGGTGCAGGTGGAATTGATTCAATTAAACCATTTAAAGAGGTTTTGGAACTAAGACCCGGAGTGGAAGGGCCACCCCAGACCTACATAATGGTACCTGGGCTGGAGCATGCGGGCAGCACAGTGCATGCTAGACACAGAGGATTCTACAAAGAACAACCTTCGAATGACTCCTAATAATCAGTCACAGGTCTGCAGAGAGAAGGCAGCAGCTGCAATAGCGTGGGATCATGAGAACCAGCTGGGATCCAGCTGCAGAGCTAGGATTGCACTGATCAGGCATGAGCAGCGGGGTGAACCGTTCGTGTGCAGTTATTATTATTTTCAAACATGGCTGATGCAATAGTAATGTTGAGGGTAAGGGTAATGCGCACTGAGGTGGGATCAGAAATATGAGGATCTTCTGTTGCATAGCGGTTTGAGCCACTCCTGGATTTACTAATAGCCTAACCGGACTCACCTGAGATTGTGCGATCTATCTATTGAACTCTGTTTTGTAGCTCTCTCACGGAGCTGTGATTGCGTTTCGTTTTTTCTAAAATTTTTCTAAAAAATTATAAAAGAAAATGGAACAATTTCCATTAGCCCGACTGGTCCCTGGTCCCTAATGGCTTGTAGATGATGTTAAATACTGTGTTTCAAGCCATGCATTCGTTCTACCCCAGATAGAGGGTAGCTCTGTGAAAATACATAGCAATAAAAACCCTACTCTCAGAACACCCAATCTGCAGCATCTGGAGAGTTGGCGTTTACTGTAATTTGAAACTCAACCTAAGTGATTACTCAGACATAAAAAAATGGAACTGGCTGTCCTTTAGCTGATAGGGCACATCTATCTAGTGTAAATTCAGTAAATGATACTTTATATTCTGCGCTCATTTAAATGCATTTCATATTTAAAGTTACCAAACAGCTCTTCAGCATGCCCCAGGATGCTGGACAAGCTGATGGCATGTGACAGTAAATCCAATGTATTTAAATGATCCAGAACCGAGCACCACAGTAGTAAACCTCTACAGGTCTTAGTCAGACTGGAGGTACCTATCATGAATGCATTTTGTATCAGTTTACCAAGCGGACACTGATTATGAAGCAACTTCATATTTTGGGGGGAGAAAATGGCTGTCAGGCTACTTAAAAATACTGACCGCGCCCTCGGCGACTGTCTAAACAACCAAGCCTAAGGTCGGGAATGAAACCAGTTTACATGAGAATAATCAAATAGCTATCGCCGGTAAGGACAATAACATCCCTATTTAAAATAGTTGTAGATTATCGTGTAAAGTAACGGTAATTGAAGCTTTATTAAACAATGATACTAATAATAAGAATACAAATAATTATTACTAATAATACAGTTGGCATGTTTAACTCGTCGCGGAAATGTATAAATAAGCACCTATGCATTTATGTAGCACTATAACCGCGCTGTAATCAAACAAGGTCCTAATTTATGATGATTAGGCAGTGTCGTTTATTAAATACCGTAGATGCAACGCTTTACAAGTCTGAGAATTGGTCAATGCGGTGTCTTATTTAGATTATGCACTGTGTTGCGCATCCTATCGTCGCTTACATAGTGTTTGGCGCTGATATTTTTCAATGGGTTCGTGTTTTTCCCTCGGCAGCCGTGTCGCGCCTAAAACAAAAACAATTTAAATAAATAAATAAATAAAATACTGGGGGTTATAAACGGTAAAGCATACATTTTTTTTTCAAATGCATGGGTTTGTTTTATTTAAGCCTGTGTCTTATCGTTAGGCGTTAAAAAAGAAAACAACAATAACACATCCCACACAAAAACGGTAAAAATGTAAAAAAACAAAATTGAAAACGGCACGAAATCTGCTTCACGACAGCAAAATTGAAAATGATTAACTTCTTTCCATCTTTCGAATGCCCCTGTCGGATCGCTGAAACAACCGCCGATAGGGGTGTTCGGCAAAACTCGATAAAAAAAAAACATATATATTTAAAGATACGCTCGATAAACACGATACAAAGCTACAATTCAAAATAAAACTACAGGTTGTGTCGAATACTCTTGTATCCACGGACTCCGTCCCTATCATGCAGTCGCTGTGGACCCTGCCTCCCCCCCCCCATGTGCCTCCCTGAATGGTCCGGCCCCAGGGTTACAGGAAGTTGTAGCAGCTGCCATGTTTAGCTGCTTTGTTGTAGGCTTCTTGGAGATTTCCTGCAGTTTTTTTTAAGTGTTGCAATGGAGCCGAGTTGGAGTACATTCTTATTTCAGGTAAGGGAGCGAATAAAAGCGGAAAAGACCTTTGCGAGGCCTCGTTCGATGTATAAACCGTCTGTCCCGCGGTGCAGGGCGATTTTAAAAGGTTTAATTTGAGGTAAACCCAGCCAAGCAAAACAATGGTACACATCTACTGGGCTTCCAGCTGTGAGTCGGTACGGGCATGACGCTTGAAAAAAAAAAAAAAAAAAAAATCTGGACTGCTTTCTTCTTGTCTCGTTTGTGTGTCTAAGTGATATTTTTCCAAATGCAACACTTTTATATCGGTTAAAATGGCTCCGAACAAGCAAAAAAACATGTATTTGTTTTCTCCCGATATAGATATTTTTAGGTGAAGTCGCCGCCAGCGCCACTTATTCGTTGGTTGGTTTTTTTTTTGTTTTTTTTTTCATTCGCCCCACCGGCGAGCTTTTGAGGGTAATACAAAAAATAACCATCCTCCTATCTATAATATTCTCAAACTTTGTTCTGCTGCTTGCACGGTCTATGTTTAAACGCAATGCATGTGATTCGGTGTATCTGCGGTATAATCTAACGCCTATTTTGCAGTGTAATCTGCCGTTTAAAAGCAAACCGATTGAAATGGTTTTGAAAAAAAAAAAAAAAAGGTTCAAGTCTGAATTTTTTAGACCACTATTTTGTATGTAAATGTTAAAGAATGATACCCCAGCCTTGGTAAAACAATCTACTAAAGTAAATCGCCGTAGATAATGTAACTTGAGAAGCATATTATACATGCAAATTAAATGTAGAAACAAGAAATTCAATCGTAAAATGTTTTTATTAACACGTATACTTTTATACATTCATCCACCCCCCCAAAATAAGAATTCTTATGCTTTGGCCCGTTCCCATAAAGAGACCTTCCTTGAAAATGGATAGTCCTTCCATGCACGCTTGAGCAAACAGTCCGCTCATCGGCTGGTATAGCGGAGCCTATTCAAATTCCATAGCTGAATCGTGAAATTCAAAACTGGTAGCCTGCAAACCGCCCCCACGCGAGATCTTTGTGCGCTGTAGTGATTTTAAAATGTTCAGTAGCCTGGGGGCGTTTGTATTTGCCAGATACTTTTTTTAAAAAATATTTTTCTTCTAGAGAATATAATTTATTGTATTACCCCAGGCGACTTTACAAATAGGTTTGTTTTTGATGTATTATACACTTCTGCCCAATTTCTGTTTTTATATACAGTATCAACGTGTACAGTCTGCTGTAGCAACTTTAATTTGAATCCATGAAAGGGATTTAAGAACACCATAGCTTGAAAAGCTGCTGAAGCTATACACAGCAGGCCTAGGCTCTGACAAGCATAACCAAAAAATAATTTAAAAGTATTCCTTTATTCTTACACTTGGTGTTTTGGGGTTTGTGGTGAAGTAAATCTTGTTAAAACTCTTGAAATGTCTTGTAATATAGGCTGTGATTAGTTGAAGAATTCTGAGGCAAGGTTAGCTGGAAGGAATAGAGCTTTTGGGCAACTAGAGATTATATATTATCATTTTAACCTGAGGGTTAAACGTGATTACAGGTTTGACCCCCCCCCCCACACAAAGCATGTGAATCAAGCCCCCCCCCCCTTTTTAAAGCACTGGTGATTTCCCAGTTGGAGTGAAAGCAGTGCATGTAAAATTGTCCTCGGAGGTCACCAGTAATATTTACATAAGTACTGGGTCCCAGACCAGAAGTGCAGAAGGAGCAGCCTTCCTGGGTGGTGTAGAGTATTCTACAGCGTTTTCCGTTCCATGCCAGATTATCATATTCATAACGCTGAGGATCTTCAGAGCTCTGCAGATCAGATTCTTAGGCCTCCGGGAAAGTGGCACACACAGACGGCTGCTTCTTTTGAAGTGTGTCTGCTGAATGCTGTAATAGTGGCAGGTAGGATTACTGCCCTTCTGTTTGTGTCCAGGCAGCATTTCAGCTGTTAGCAGCTAATTGGTACCAGCCACGGAAGTGCCCACAGTGGTTTCATTTTAAAACTTGAAAGGGTATTACTTTCTGAAAGTGTGTGTATGTGCTTATAAGATGAACCCTGAACTAATGCATTCGAAAAAAAAACTTGAATTGGTGCTAGAATGACTATTCAAACAAACTTGACCATTTTTGTATTTATTTATAAACGACTGTGTCAATTCTTAAATGACACCCCTTCTGTAACTTTTCATTTTTAGGTAATTTGATGCACTGCTGACGTGTTTGGTAGATTATTCTTTTTTTTTTTTTTTTTTTTTTTTTTTTAAACTGTAATATAGTACAAATTGCACTTTTGTCTTCCAGCTGATTTTAATAGAAAACAATTTACGTTTACATTTTAGGAGAATGTTGGAACATGAAGAACACATGTTTGTCCCAGCAGTCATTTTTATGAATAATACAAACTTCCATTCAGGGGCCTCCATTACTCCCTACATTGTGAAATACACCACTGTGCACAGGGCTGTCTGTCTGTCTGTCTGCTCCAGTCCTGAGGGCTGTCTGGGTTTCACATGCTTACTGAATGGACAGGCTGAGCGCTCTGTGCTCCTAACAGCATAGCAAAGTCAATGCTGCCCTACTGCATTGCAAGAGCATTTGTGAAAACGAAGACCTGGAAACATTCCAAACCCTCTTTTATATAAAAAAAAAAAAAGAACCGAGAAAGGCTTCATGAATACTGCCAAACCTTATTCCTTCCGGCTGACTGACTGTGTCACTGGCTGTCTGAGCTGCTGAGGGCTAGGGCTAGGTTATATCCTGGAAACCACTGGCCTGGTTTGGATGAAATGCTTCACTGGCATTTGTTTGTGAGATGCTACCTGGTGTACACGTGTTTTTCTTCAATCCAGACATATTTTTTGTGTTGTTCCAGAGTCCCTGATATGATGCAGATGTTGTTTAGACAGTTGCTCATATACATAGTTTAGTTGCAGCTTTAAAAACAGGCCCCGGGTAGCGGACAGTAGAGAATCAGACTGACCTACAGCTGGCCCGAGGAACAAAGGTGCTTTAAGTGAATTTGGTATTAAACTGTGAAGCTGCGGAGTGAGGGCGAGTCATGCATGTTTTGTAAGGATGGTTTCCCACTTGTCTGGGTCATAGTTACAGCATTGTCGTCTTGACCGTTGGCATTGATAATGAGGGGTTGTAATCCAAATCTTTTTTGCAGTGGGTCGCTTTCTTGCAAACTAATGTGTTACTCATTTTTTCCTGTGGGAGCCCTTTGAAATCGTATGGCGCATGTGGTAGCGCTGTGTGGATGAAACGTACTGTATTACTTGCATGGGAGGAATGCGAGCAGTACCGACACTTGGAAAGGATTTGGAATTAAATGCTGGAATGTGTAAAGCCAGAGAAAGCGCAGTTTAGATTGCTAAATAATAACTTGCTGTGCTAGCAACCTTTCATGCAAAAAATATGCTGGCTTCCTTGTAGGTATCTCTGAACACTAGCATGTTTTTTTTTTAAATTTATTTATCATCTGAAACCTTCAAAATACATGAAAACATATTCAAAACAGTTTGAGGAGAAGACCTGGGGTCAATTACTTTGCAATGCACAATTAATTGCAATACAATTGAACCCGGGCACACCGGCGTAATTAGAATTCTAATTACACCATATCATTGATCGCTTGCAGTTCAGTTGCGCATTTATTTGTCATTCGATTGTTATTCTTCTGTTATCATACACTTTTGCTAACCCCGTTTGTTTGTACCTGTGGTTTATTTCTGGGTTATTTAGAATAGAGTGAACTTGTAAATGTGTGGAGTTGTTTGTTACTTTTTGGTGTAATTGTAATTAGAATTGTAATTACTGCATCATAATTGTAATTACTGCATCATAATTGTAACTGAACAAAACGGTATCTGTCCAGCAGCGGATCTGCCGAGCGGTGCCTCTGGACAGCCCTCTCCCCTGTGCAGATCAGATCAGATCCCCTCCAGGAGGAGACTGCACTTGTTTTCCACTTGTCTTTATTGACCTCTGCTTTCAGAGTAGGTTTATGTCAGAATCCTCCGTGCAGCATGAAAGCACAGCAGGTTCGTATCGCTGAGCCTCACATTTGAATCCGAGCTGTCATTAGTATCTGACTGCAGGGGCAATCCAGAGTTTGGGTCTGCGTGGAATCTGTGCCGCCCCCCCTCCTTTGGGAGGAAGATGCAGGGCCCGAGGTTGAAGAGGGGGACACGGCTTCTGTTTTACCAGCTTGGCAGCCGCATACAGTCGGGGGAACAAAATAAACTGGAATGAATCATGCAACTGAAGCAATGAAGAGGAAGTCACAAAGACCTCCTGTGGAGACTAAGTGCACCACTGCATGCTGTTCTTTTTATTTATAAGAGAAAAGGAAATGCATGGTATTGATTTGGAAATGGCACTACTGACTGGCTGGCTGGATGGCTGGCTGTGAAAGTAAATGTTCAGATTTATTAAAATCCCCCTTCCCTTATCTCTTTCTTCAGTCAATGACAACCCATTGCATTTAAGCAGCAGGCAGCAGTGCGTTGAGAGAAGCTCACACAGCACGCTGGCAGAACTTCAGGTTCTGAGAGGTCTGGAAGGGGCTCGGTTTTGGTGGTTAAACTGTTATGCTCTGCCTGTGGACACTAAACAAATCCTGACAGATGTGGAGAGTCCGCTTCGTTAACTTTACTCTTCTCCAGCACTTTGCGAACAGTCCTTTTTCATGTTTACTGCTTGTATACAATACTTGGATTTAATGCAGAAAAAGTCTAGGAGGCTGTGAACATTGTACTGTATTTCATGAGCAGCTGAAACACAATGCGGATTTAAAAAAAAAATTCAATTCAAAGTGCATTGCATTCCTGGTTGAAGCAACCCTGCCACCCCTTGTATTCCCGTCCTTATCTGGGCTCCCAGGAGTGTTTGGCTAAGGGGAATCCCTTCTTGTGTTATTGCACGCTGCTTTGTGATCGCAGCGTCACGAAGGGAAGGGGCTGTTCTACTGGTAGCCGTGACACTGCGGGCTGGTTCGCTGTGGCATGCGGGTGTCAGGTTCTCCGGTAGAACAGATGCTCAGATCAGTCTCTTCAGGGCTGGAAAATGGACCCTTTTGCTTGTTTTATTTTGCAGCACAAGCGCTGCTTTGTAAAGCCTTTTAACTTCAACACAAAGCTTTAAATCTTTTCAACTCGTGTGAAAGATTTTTAAATTAAAATTATATTCCTGCCTGTCCTTGATTTTAGTGTCATTTTTCAACCCAGTCCTGAACCCCTGATATGAGTGATTGTCTATGCAGGTCGGCTGGGTGGGGGCATGTATTTAGGGAGACTGTCTAAATGCTGCTATGCAGTTGACTGCTTGTGATGGCACAGGTGCAGTGGTTGGGATTGGAGGTGGTAGAAGTGAGATCATACCCAAACTCCCAGTGTGAGAGAAATTAAATAGATTTGGAAGGTGTATTTATAGATGTGAAGTAAGACGGTGGTGTTGAGCCAGCTAACTACGAAGCAACAGGAGTCGCGTTTCACCCTTTATATCCCCTTCGGTCATGATTTCGGAATTACTTTTTTAGAAATTTAAAATTTTGAAAAAAACACACTATGCATTATAAAATGGATAGATAGATCAGAAACTTCACGTGATACAGTCATGCACGCAGTGACTGAAGGGGATTTTTTTTTTGAGCCAGTAAACTGCTAGTGCTGTGCTGGAGCTGGAAGGGACACAGGTGTGCTGGCCTGGTATTGGCAGGTATTTTATGTCTAACCTGGAGTCCTATAGCTCTTAAGAGCAGCGTTTCTCAATGGCTGGTCTGTGGACCTGCTCCAGTATAACCTATACAGTTTTCATTTGCAGCGGTCCTTGTTCTACAGAGCACCTCTCTGATGTTTGGTTTTGCTGGTTTCCTGGTCAGAGAGAGTGTGTTTCGCTGCTACAGTCGAGTCACATGGAGAGGAACGGCTCCTAGCAGGATATCCTCTTACCCGCTACAGATTTAGATCCTTGAATGCCAGCATGTGCTGTGAGGCTCGCTTCACCTCTACGCTCTGGTGTTTTGAAGGGTCTGAGGGTTAGGAGTCCTTGTCTAGTGTTCTACAGAAAAGCATGCTGTACTGTGCATCGTTTTGGACACAGTGGACCAGATTTGCAAAGGAATGCTACACTTTACAAACTCTTCCAGAGCCCTCCTGCAACCAACCAAGTTCTTTCTTGCAAGTTTTGTAATATGGATTTGCATGCAGAAAACTTGCAGGGCAGACTTTGTACTGTACTTGCTTTAAAAATCTGCTCCGTTCACACTTCAGATTGCCCATGTTACTTGCAGAGCTCGGACAAAAATGCCTGCAATATGAAACACGCATCTTTCTGTGTAAATGGGCTGCCCCTCCTCGCATGACTGGCTGATTTTGAAGTCACTTTCAGTCATGATGGGCAAGACTACAGGTCAGATGGATTCTAGCTGACAAATAGCATGTGCTCGGTCCAGACCGTGATCTCAAACATGGACCCAGAAGATAATTTATATATAATATATTCCAAGAGAGTCACGCAGGAACAGCCCTCCAGAATGATTAAAGCACCTTTTACAAGTTTATAATTTCAGAATCTTCAGTATTTCTGCGTTTACAGTGTGCTAGGTATTCATTCTGTCATTAATCTCAACTGCATTTTGAAGTGCTTCCTCTCGGTTGTAACACCTTTCCCTTAGACAGGGGTGAAGTACGTCTTCTGTTTAAACATTGACTTCATCTTTTGGCTTTGGCAGGAAATTCCTGTCTATTTTTACAGTAGGACAGAATCAGTATTTTATCAGTGAGGTTGCATACAAACCGTGAGTGTGCATACTGTGTACATGCTGAAAAGCTCTCTACAGGTACTGCACTTGTGTGAAGTTTTCTCTTTTGGTATAATAGTTCAGAACTTTTAGGTGACTGCTTTTGTTTCATTTGATTGCATCTGGATTAATTAGGACTGTTAAATCTAGCATGGCAATTTAGTTAAAATGATTACTCTTTTATAAAAGTACAACATTTCATAGTCTGTCTGTCCTCAATGCACTAAGGGCATTTTGTTTCCTTATCTGAATTCGGTGGTGGCTTATTGTCTTTGTGGGTGTAGCCGTGCCAAGGGTGTAGATTAAAGATCTGTCAGTCTTGCTTTGAAGATGCACACATTTCCCTTCTAGCACACAGTACAATTTCTCAGACAGAGCTGTGATCTAAATTTGAATTTGATGCAGAACAAGACGGAAAGGGACTGAGCAAGCAGTGTGTTCTGTTAAGTGTAGCTGAATATGCATCGGCATTTACTCTGAAAGCAGGATCCAGACTCCGTATCATTAGGCATAATAAATAGTAGTTTTCTTTCTTTGCAATGTGCTGGTGTGACGTGAAAGTTCTGGTTTGCTGTAATACACGGAGCCCCTGCCCTCAAGTTAAGGCTTGGAAGAGTTTGGATACATTGGGTGCCGTACCATTCTAGTAATCATTCTGCTTTGTTTCTCTTTCCTCCCAGGCGAACGAAGCCTTGCATCACCAGCACCAGGTGGCTCAGAACAGCCTCCTCCCGCTGCTGAACTCTGTGTCCGATCAGCCTGACCAGAAGCCCAGCCTGCCCATCCCCCTGGAGCAGAAGCCCCCCTCGAGCTCCTCCGAGCACCTCAAAGACAATGTGGGGCCCGGCGGCGGAGGAGGAGGGGGGCAGGTCGCGGGTGCCATCAAGAAGGAGCACAAAACCAAAACGCCCTTCATCTGCGGCTACTGCAACAAGGCCTTCAGGGACAGCTACCACCTGCGCAGGCACGAGTCGTGCCACACGGGCGTCAAGATGGTGTCGCGGCCGAAGAAGACGGCCCAGACTGCACCCACCATGGTGCCCCTCATCTCCTCCCCAATCCCCCGGGAGAACAGCAGCACCCCTTCCTACGTGTCGACCATCGCGGGCCTCCTCACCACCGCCACCACCTCGGTGTCCACAGGCTCTAGCATCATGTCTCCCGGCATCATGGGCAACGCGCAGCACCCCCCGCCCGGCACCGGCGCCCCCCCGAAGAAGCCCGCCAAGCCCGTGAAGAAGAACCACGGCTGTGACATGTGCGGCAAGGCCTTCCGCGACGTCTACCACCTGAACAGGCACAAGCTGTCCCACTCTGACGAGAAGCCCTTCGAGTGCCCCATCTGCCAGCAGCGCTTCAAGAGGAAGGACCGCATGACCTACCACGTGAGGTCCCACGAGGGCGGCATCAACAAGCCTTACATCTGCTCGGTCTGTGGGAAAGGCTTCTCCAGGTACGTGGCTCACGCTTTTCTGCAACTCCCTTCATATAAAAAAAATAACGTTTTCTGTGTAAGTTACTCTCTCGTTAACCCACTTTCTTCTGATTTCTGTGAAAGCCCTGGCATTGTTAAATCTGCTGTATTTGTTAACATGCTTTGGAACAAATCGATCGATCAGTTTACTAAACGTTGCTTCTGGTATTTCTAAATTTAGCAGTGACTCATTTCACATTTAAGCTCAGTAAATGTTCTGCTCTCCTTTAAGATGCAGAACCCTTTTTAAACGCCAGCTCTGGTTCCCAGTAATGGTCTCATTGCATTGGTTTGACAGTCCGGTCTTGTTAGTTGCCACCATGCATCTTTCTGTTCTCCCGAACCCAGGCTTCTGGTGTCCTGCAAGGGGTGGGCGGGGGGTGTGTGTGTGAGAATGGTTTGGTTTAATGTTCCCTTCCTGCAGTGAAGCAGTAGTTTCCCTGCAAGCTGTTTTAGATTCGGTGTAAGTCCGTTCATACTGTGCTGTTCTGTGTGCATTCTTCCTGAAAGAATCATTTTAATAAAGCTGAAAATTAATAAGCAGTGAGCAGCGAGTGAAACACGAAACCAAGAGAAACTTTCTGGGGTTTAGTATGAGAGAAAGCTTTGTTAAGGATGACTGGGCTTCTGCAGTTGATCATGACAGATGTACTGATTGCTCTGTGGCTGTGTCCTGCGAGCTGTATAAGCATACTGTCCAAGGTCTGTCACCACGCATGGTCTTGTAAAAACACATCACGCCCACAAGAGCGCCGCTGACTCGTTTCACATTAAGATCAGAGATGCTGCGTGGCCACAGTACAGCTCATGGAATCAATGGTACAAAGGGCAGCAGGAGCCAGCCGGGATGATGCAGCAGTTTCCAGTGTGTTCTCTGTCGGAAGCAACTTGTGTAAAATATAATTTTTTATTTTGAGCTGAGTGGGCACTGTTTATATTTCACACTTGGCATCAAACTCGAGGGAGAGCAGAAACATTTTTGCAATTTATTTTTTTTAATAATATGACTTGGCTGTGATGTGCTTAAGGATATCACTGCATGTATTATTATTATTTTATCTAAGTACAACCTACAATAAAAGTAACACGACTTATTCATATAGTATGTTTTTTTTTTTAAAGTTGTTATTTCAGCATTGTTTTAAAGAGATTCCTGACATTTTTTTACCACCCATTCAGTGCTAGTGACCCTGCTTCGTAATGCCCTGTCCACCCCTTCATTGTGAGTCATAGGAGTTCTAGAACGCTGGGGTTGTAGAATGTTCTTGATTGGGGGGGTCAGAGTTTCAGAAGGATTTGCTCTGAAGATCTGTAGTAAGTGCACTGTGGTACTGCTGCACCGGGCTAGGGTGTGAGGATGTGATTTTATGTTTTAATACGTTCATTTTGTTTTTTTCAGGCCTGATCATTTAAGCTGTCATGTGAAGCACGTCCATTCCACAGAAAGACCCTTCAAATGCCAAGTCACGGTAAAGAAACGTTACACTTACTACATTGAAACAAGTTGCATGCCTTTCACCTGCTATAGAGTGAATGTACTTGTGTGTGTGGTTAATACTCCACTGTTAGTAATGACTTGAATAAGGCACTGGCAAGCACCAAGGGTGCAGGCCATGTATGTCAGGTGTAAGTGTAGATTTGGGTCGGGTAGAATATTTTCTGCTCGGCAAACCGTACCTTGCTGTGCTGTAAGTGAATGCGGGAATCGTTTGCAGTGATTTAAAATTGTATTGTAACTTTTTATTTAAATACTGTAACTAAAAAAAAAAAAAAGGTATGTTTTTTTAAAAACTCTTT
This sequence comes from Acipenser ruthenus, assembly GCF_902713425.1. Lineage (NCBI taxonomy): Eukaryota > Metazoa > Chordata > Actinopteri > Acipenseriformes > Acipenseridae > Acipenser > Acipenser ruthenus. The sequence continues at coordinate 997,395 of NC_081214.1, forward strand.
TGGAAAGCTATTTGTGTTTTTCATTTGGGTGTTGGTATTAATCGAATACGTACACAAGTTAATTGGTGGAATTAGTAATTGTGATTTCATTCAGGCACTGCAGTACTATTACTGATGAGAAACTCATTTTGCTAGAATATCTTTTTTACAAAGATGAAAGTTATACGAATGAATGTGCGCCATCTCTCTGCAGTTTGAAACCCATTCTTCTGTCCACTCTCTCTCTGCAGGCTTGTACAGCTGCTTTCGCTACCAAAGACAGACTGCGCTCGCACATGATTCGCCACGAAGGGAAAGTGACCTGTAATATCTGTGGGAAGATGCTGAGCGCAGCCTACTTCACCAGCCATTTGAAAACACACGGGCAAAGCAACTTCAACACATCCTGTAACAAAGGTACGTAAGACAAGAAGACAACGAGAAGGGGGCTGCCTTGTGGAGCTCGTACAGATAGTAAATCTGGCCACAATGCAATTAACCTTTTAGCTAAAGTGGAGGGGGAATGTGTTCTACACAAGTTACATGTTGGTTGAATGCGCATACATACAGCTTTGCATCATCTCTATTAAATGCATGCTCTGATTTCTTTCACTTCAGCTAAAAGGTAATTGCGTTGGGCCTCCGCAGAGAGGCGGTCACAGTGTGGGACAGGTATTCCATGGGTTAAGTCAGAAATCGCACTGTGATCACTGCAGTGCTGTCGGGATCTCCTACTGTTCAAGGTGCATTCAGATTGAAGGGGAATCCCAGTGCTGTGCTGCGTGTCACTGAAACCTCGAACTTGAGCTCCCAGTAAAACTAGGAATGGCATGTACTGCTGTGCACTGGGAGGCGTCTTTACAACCCTTTAAGATGCAAAGGAAGATCAGCCAGAGGAACCACTGCTGAAGTCCCGGGAGGAAAGCAAGCATTTACTTTGAGCTGCAAAATCTGGACTCTGGAATGTATAATTTGCAGTCACATTGTCAGTATGGTTGCTATGATTAACTCGTGCACACCCAGGATTAACTATCTCATACACATATGTATTTAAAACCACTGACCTAGGAAGTTTTAAGTTGGGAATGTATACATTTTCTGCCTATTTTCCACGCACTTGATAAATAAGTTGCGTGTCTGGTCAGGCTTTGGATAAACCTGTTGGGTTTTTTTGTTTGTTTTTTTTTAAGCAGGTGAGTCAGTTGTGAAAACGGCTCCTTGTGGTGGTTAACTCTTCGTATTCTTTGTGTGTATGCTGGGTCTAGCGAAGCACATACTAAAACCTGGAATGACTGAAACTGCTATGAAATAGGAGTCTTATTTCTATCCCTGTTCCCACTAACAAAGCAACCCTGCCCCCCCCCCCCCCCCCCCAAATACAGTCCATTTTAGCAACGAAGGACAAACCGGTGTATTGCATAGTTAAATTACACTACATGTTTTGGCATGTGAATAACAGGTTTTAATACATGCTTGATTAACCACAGTGTATAGGTAACAAGCTCAGGTGTGTCTTAAACTCGTAGTAAAACCAGGAATGGATCAAACTGTTATGCAATGGGAGTCGTATTTCCATCCTTGCTTACATTTCCACTGTAATCCTATGAACTTGAACCGGTTCAAGGGCTTGTTCAGACGAAAGTACTGAATTCCAGCCTAAAATGAAGATTAAAATAAAAATATACCAGCTGGTTACTATCTGAAGGGTGTTCCTTTTGCACTTCCAGGAAAATTGAGTTCTTATGATTTTGTTTTTAATCGGCCGTTTATCATCGCACTTCAGAAATACAGAAGAGTCCTTCAGAAACCGGAGAGCACAGGCTGGCTAGTGGGCTGGTGCAGGTGTTCTCAGTGGCTGCCTTTCTGATCTTCATGTGAGGGCTGTGCTGCTCTGCTGTGGGTGCTGAAGAGCCATGAGAGCCTATCTTTCCCTTGCCTGTCAGTGTGTGAGCGTGTGTCACTCCCGTCACCCTCGCTGTAAGACTGGGGGCTGATTTCAGGTGGCTTCTTAGCAGCCATAGAAACTGGACGTCTCGAGGCAGGCAAATGAGGGAGCGTTGATTTATTTGGAATTTATAAATTGCATAGGAGAAATCAACCAATCGCTATGCAGTGTTTGCCAACATTCCGGTACCACCTCCTGTGTCGCAGATGTTATCCCGTGCATAGAACACCACGTGTCATTCCAGTACCTCCTCCTGTGTGCAGATGTCATCCTGTGCATAGAACACCACGCGTCATTCCAGTACCTCCTCCTGTGTGCAGATGTCATCCTGTGCATAGAACACCACGCGTCATTCCAGTACCTCCTCCTGGGTGCAGATGTCATCCTGTGCATAGAACACCACGCGTCATTCCAATACCTCCTCCTGTGTGCAGATGTCATCCTGTGCATAGAACACCACGCGTCATTCCAGTACCTCCTCCTGTGTGCAGATGTCATCCTGTGCATAGAAGACCACGCGTCATTCCAATGCTCAGCTTCACTTTCAAGGTCCTCTCACCCACATGTTCCATCTGTAATTTTAAAATGGCGTTTTGAACCTTTTATTTTTAACCTTGTTTTTAGTCATAGAAAATTGTGTTGCGAGAGAGGCAAAGGTTATAGTTCTCTTAATGCACTGTGAATGAATTTCGGAGAAAAGAAATTCACCGGGCTGTTCCCGAGCCTTTTAATGGCTGTGCTAAAATGTGACTGAAAAAAAAACATGTTTGCTATTAATGAAACGTTTCTCTTTTTAGAAGAGTCTTTATTTGTAATGCAACTTTTTTCCCCTCCCTTGTGTACCTGTTTTGCCCTTTTTGTTTTATCCTATAGCTGGATTATATATATTTATTTTATTTACTAGTGCATTGGTACCACCCCAGCTGCAAAAAGCTGGTCCCTGCATTGTTAACGTGTGCCCCAAATGAGTCTGAGCTCGTTGATTTTATCTGTTTATCACTGTCTAGTGTTACATCCCATTGAAATCCGTATGAATAATTGAGCTCTTTGCAGCACAAAAGGTTGAATCTTTCTTAACCCTTGTACTGTGTTGGGGTTGCCACTCCAAAATGCCTTTTTTGCAATTGATTTCCCATAAATAGTAACGATGCATGCAGATGTTTGTCTTGGTGCTTTTAATTTTTTTTTTTACCTGTAAAATGACGCAACACAGACGATTTTGAAAGACGACGCGGTGCAGGGGTTAACAAACCAGGAGTCCAGAGAAGATGCCCCCCTGTTTGTCTGCCTTGAGCAGCCTGTTATAATGCTGTTGTGTGTCTGTATTTCTGACTAGGATTAGGTGACTGGATTTGGAACACGTTGGGGGAAAGAAAAGGTAATACTGTAGCTCGATACAAAACTCTGAGGTGTGATGGGACAGACAACTGTTCACAAAACACTGAGGTCCTTGATAGCAGCTGTGATTGATCTAGTCTAGCTTGGATTGAGTTTTGTGTGAAGAATTTTAGCAAAGCGCATTTCCCCTGTCCTTTTAACGTACATACGGGTGGTGAATGATTTATAAAACCTCAGAATGTACACTGGCAAAACCATAATTGTACTGGTCACATAACTAATTTAGTACACCGATGATGGCACTAGCCGAGACTTTTGGCAAAATATATATATTTTTTTCCGAATGCAGACATTTCATTTAAGTGTCTGGAAACATGAGCTGTAGTATAAGACGTTGACAGCAAGGATCTGTACTATTGTATTAAACTTCAGTGGGGTAATGCTTGGGCAGTGTGGTTGTTTGTTGTGATTAGTCTTCACATGTATAATATTGTATAGGGTGCAGTGTGATACATGCTGACATACTCCCTGGGAGTGGGGTGAAAATCACCATGTATCTTGCACAGCGCTCTGCCATATTTTTTATAATATATAGTTCAACATATATAGTTATAATTAAACCGTATAGCTAATTTTTAATGTGATGACATTTCCTTCTGATATACAAAGATATTTCAGCTGGCTGTATTCCCTCAATATCAGGGTCTGCTATATATTAGACATTTCAGATGGCTGAATCACATCATTATCAGGGTCTGCTATAATAAAGAAATTTCAGACGGCTGTATCCCATCAATATCAGGATCTGCTACATATTGTACAGACCTTTCAAACGGCTGTGTACCATCAATATCAGGGTCTGCTTTATATTATTGATGCTCAGCAACAGACCTGCTCTCTAACGTCTCTCTCTCTCTCTCTCTCTCGTATGTTTCAGACTCTAGTGATGTTTGCAACTCTGCTTCTGCGACTCCGGTGACGGTGTCGGCCCCAATCACCACCGGCATGAGCCGCTGCAACATGAGCAACCCCGTCACCATCGCGGCTCAAATGAACATTAGCACCAGCACGGTGAACATCACCTCCCCGGTCAACCTGCCGCACCCGGTGACCATCGCCACCGCGCCCATGAACATCGCGCACCCCGTCGCCATCTCCACCCCCATGTCTCTCTCCAGCGCCATGAATATAACCGGCCCTTTAAATATAGCGATGCGACCCATGGAAAGCATGCCTTTTCTTTCCCAGGTCCTGCCTTCCTCCCCTCCCTGGTAGACTCCCTCTTTCCCCTTCCCTCCGTCCCTCCCCCAGTATTAAGTTTACTTTGCATAGGCAGGTATGGTATGGAGAGAGGAGCTGTCCCTTTGCTTGGCTGCAGTACAGCTGCCTTTTTTTTTTTTTTTTAAGAAAAAAAAAAAAAAGTAAACTTAGGGCTTAGTATTAGGGCTTTCTGAAGCACCTCTGTCCAAAACAGAATACAGTTGCTGTTTTTAATCGAATGAAAAAAAAAAAGTGCAAGATTAATTTGGTTTTGCGAGCAAAGACGTCTTTCACGTCAGGTAAGCGAAGATTCTGTTGTGTCAAAGTCGCGCGCCCCTTTTTTTTTTAGGGTGTCAAATGCAATCCATGTGCATTGCTGGTTATCAAGAGTTTCGTAAGACTTCCTAATACACATAGCAGCTGTCTCTTATTGTAGCCTGCAGATCAGTATTTAACAGTGTGTTTTTAAGTGTGTGTTTTTTTTTTTAACGGTAAAGGGACAAAGACTTCCAATCGGAGGGCAAAGATGATTTCAAATGGTCACGTATGTAGACGTGTGTTTGTACAGAGCGATTTGTTACGCTGTATTCAGTAAGGTACGTGGACAGTATCTTAAACAGTTAAACTGGATGGATTATTTTTTTACCCTTCCAATCGTGCCACCCACAGCGATCGTTAAGGCTTTTATAGACTAAAGATGTAAAAACAAACAAAATATCTAAGTGTGTGTTGGGGATAGCTGGGATGAGCTTCTGACTTTTTATACAGTTATAAACCAGTTTCTGGATTTTCAGTCATTTTACAGGATTTCAAACTAGGAAAAGAAACTTGCACTGAATGCATAGCCCATGTTTTTAATTTTCTAAAAGAGCAGTATTATTATTATTATTATTATTATTCAAGATCAAATGAAAGTGTTGACCTGCAAAAGTACCAGGTCTGCACTGTAGATAGAAATGCGCCATCTAGTGGCTTGGGAACATGCCGAGGTTTGTTCCAAAGGTCACCATGATTAATATTCTTAATGTTATTATTATTATTACACCGGTGATGGATCCTAGTTATTATTATTTTTTTTAATTAGAATTCTATTTTTATCCCTTTTTTATTGGAAGAATAGAAAGCGTAGTATGGACCTTACACTCAGGAACTCTGCTGAGGATAGAGAGCCCGGTGATCGTGTTATGTAAGTGTTTCATGTCTCACACATAACTTTTAATCCTGGAATTGTAACGTTGCATTTGTAAATATATATGGTACACCATATACTTCTGCTGAGCTGAACTAAGCATAGATGAGAGAGAGAGAGAGAGGCGGGGATCCAAGAACGGAGTTAGAAATGCTGCCGTCCATTCAGACTTGCTCACAGTTCTACATTTTTACTGTAGCTTGGATCGGTTCTTGTAATAAAGAATTGTTCTGTGTGCCAGAGTGCAGTTAGTCCCCTCGTCGTAAGAGACGCCCACCTAAAAAAAAGGACTTCCCCAGATCTCTTTTTATATTATGTATGTGTTTCCTGAAGGTGGCAGAAGCTGTTAACTCTTAACTCTGTTGAGCAGCCCACTCCACTGCTTTTCCTTTTTTACTGTCAAAGTGGAGTCCTACTTTCTCAAAGCAGCTGCCAGACCAAATGCTGAAGCCTATCGTCGGCTGTTCTCGTCTCTTGAGGTTGACAGGCACGCTTCTAAAGCTGTTAAACACTACTGTGATTAACTGGAGACAGAGCACACCTCAACAGAGCAAACCCTGAGATCACTGTACTGTACATACAGTAACTCGTACTGTGTGTCATTCATTGACTTTCTCAATCCTAGATCATATCATAAAGACGATGAACTATTTTAATCTTGCTGAAATTCTGTTGCATCCTAATTTATCACTGTACCCAAGGCTGGCCGATGTGTTCCTGTCAGACTGGTACAACAAGCAATTCTTGGATCCCTGCTGAGGCAAACGGAATGTATATCTCTGTACAAAACCATTTAGTTCCAAGGACGTGGTAGTTAGGCTAGACATCTGTGCAAGAGGAAGTAAGAACCTTTTATAAACCTTTTGTATTAGAACATTAACAATGGTCATTTTGTTTTGTATATATAAATATATATATGAAGACTTTAGACTTTCCGATTTAGCGGAAAGGAAAAAACATTCCTACATTTTTTTTTTTTAAATGTATGTTTTGTCAAAAATAATTATGTAAACATATGCCCAATGTTTTTATGTGCCTTTTATTTGGATGGTCTAAATAAAAGAACTATGAAACAGGATTGTGGATTTTTATTTGGGATGTAGGGCTGTCTCTCGCTGCTGTCTGCCTGCACCTCGCCTTTCACAGTTTTCGGGACATACCTGGAGAGAAATAATTTATTTGTTTTAGTAGTATTTAGCATTATAATATTTTTATTTCTCTTTAGGGCTCTTTAATTGTCCAGAAAAGTTGTGAATTTGTGGCACAAACCATTGAAAGCTGTATGAGGATAACCCACTGTCTGAGTCTGATAGTAATGCCTGGCTGTTTGTTCCATACAATCCTTAGGGGTGTGATACCACAAATGGTAGATCTGAAATATATTTGTAAGACCGTGCCAGTTTGAAAAGGGTCAAATGTCTGTTGCCCAGAAGAGTGGCTGCAGTGCCATTGAAGGGGCTGCTGGTGCAACATTCTGTACTGGGCACCTGTCTGCAGGAAACTGGCAGATGGCAGCTGTTCGCCCAGATTTAAGAATCATTGGTACGTGTGGAAACAATGGGGCCGTTCATTCACGGAAACCTACGGAGCACATGCACTCTCCAGGAATTAATGAGATAAACCTAGTGGAGATACTCAAGTCTCTCATTGTGTTGCTGGTTATATGGTGTATTTATTCAAACGCCTTAACAACATGTGCTTTTTTTTTTGCTGTTCTTGTAATTTGAAGTAGATTTATTTACTACTTTACACCCATTTTTTAATGCGAGCGCCATCTTCAACAAAATCACCGTTTGATGTCTATCGCGTCTCATTATGCCCAACAGCAACAACACATGTTCTGCAAACACACTACGAACATCCCCTACAAAAAAAAAGCTGGAACGACTTCCCTAGTAACATGAATTGGCTAATGAAACAGTTGGCAAAACCGTTTCTTTTGGTGCTGCTGTAGAATTGGAAACGGTCTCATGTTGTGGGAACGACGCAGGTGTGAATCGGATGGCCTGGAGCTCTGCAGTGCTTTGAACAATGGCTGGCACTGCAGGTGCTGTTTTTCACTGGGGAGTCTTCATTGTTCCCTCACCCCTGGGATTAGACAGGCATATGCTCCTCAGGCTGTGCTACAATCAGGATTCACCATCTGGATTGCACTTCTCCGGGTTCGACTGTATCTGTCCGATACAGTTGTTAGTGCGGTTTCAAATCGTTTGCTGCATACTAGTTGGTTCAAATCAAATGCGTTCCACTTCTGCAGTCCTTTGTATGCTGGTGTGTTCTTTCAATGGGTTTGCTTGAATGTGTTCCACGCCCTTTCTTGTAAGCATATTACATTAAAAGGGAGGATACCTATAAAAGCCTTTTTGAAAAATAAAAATAAAGGCTTTTCATTATCATTAAAAGCAGTGTTTTGTTTTCCAGACCAGTGTGTTCGTTCTGGTGAGTCAAAGTGAAAACCAGGGAAGGGCAAATAAAAGCTATCATTTTATATCCATTTGAGCAAAGTGTTTGACTCCTTTATGCACAGCTGAGCCTGTCTCTCTGCCAGAAGGCTGAGTTCTCATAAACTGTGGAATAGGAACACACAGCACAAGCTTAGCACACTCAACTAAAAGCTTTTCCAAAGCAATGGACATTTATCTAGGTAGCTTCTGGATACCGTGCAATGGAAAACGCACAGTTACGTGTGAGGTGAAGCCACGTGCACAGGCACCTGGCTGTGTGGTTATTTCACAGCAATGCTCCCCTTGCAGTGTGTTATTGCTGTTATAGAAAGGCTAAGACGGAATTCAACAGAGAGGTCTCTGCAGATGCTTCATCTATACAAGTGGCTTTACCGGATTGTCTTTTGCAATATACTGGCACCCAACATATCACAGTTAAATGTGTAGTGCAATATAACACATGGGCCAAAATACAGATCACTTCCACTGTTCATATATGGGATCATGTATTTTGTAACACTGTCTTTTAATACATGTATGCAATATATTGACATACGTTAATTGCTTGATATATATTTTAATAATATAGTGTTAAGTGTGAATTGATACATTAGACTATATATTTTCAATATCGGCATAGGAGACAGATACACTCTTAATGATTAGCCAGCGGAGCAGGTAAAGCTCCAGTCCTGGGACCCAGCTGTGGTCCAGTCCATGCTTTCATTTCATCCAGGTCCTGTACTTGTCGTGAATCTGCAGTTTTTTTTTCTTTTAGGACCAGGTTGACGCATAAACCTGCCAGTTTAACCCTTTACACTACAGACTATCTGTATTGGGGTCCAAGAGTAACAGCACACAACACTGCTGAGCACAACATTGGATAAACAACCGCAAACCAGCCCCATGTGTTTTACGTGACACCTGTTATTGTCATGAAGAATCTGAGTATTGCATTAAATGTGTATTATAGAACTTCATAAGGACTCTGTTTTTTCACTAGTTGAATTTGTCCTTTAAACCATTTGTGTTTTAATTAATGCACTGTAATATATATATATATATATATATATATATATATATAGGGTTATTCCTTGTTTTCCGCATCTTAACTTAATAGAATTTGGGCACTGAGAGTGAAAGAGGTGAAGTCTCTCAGCCTTGGTTTCGTACATTTTAGCCAAGACAAACTCAAGCGCTTAGCCACTGCAGCTGCGTTTCCTATTGCTCTCCACTAGGAAGCTGTGTCGGTCTCCTTTTATCCCCCCTCGTAGTAACCAAACCAAACATACATCTAATTTCTGCTTCGGGCTGTACAGTTGCTGGCGTTTCGGATCTCCGACGAAACTTAAGGAAGCACTGTTTCCCCCTCGCAGAGGATTCGCTTTCGCGCAAGATCAACACGGGCAGACCCGGAGGAGTTGCAGATTGGGAAATGCGGTGGGTTCAAGCGATCTCCTTCTGGCCGCGCTCCCGCTGAGGAATCGGAGTAAGTAGGGTTTTGTATATCCCCCCCATTCAGAGTGAACGGTATGCAAGTCTCCCCTGTTGTTGTTGCGTTTGTTTTTCAGTTGGATTTTTGGATTATGTGGAGGAATGCATTCCGTGTTTTCCTGCATGGCAGTTGGGAGATCGGTGTTAGATTTTAGCGGTGTGTTCATGGTGGAAATGTTAAAAAAAAACTTAAAGGCCTCTCCAAATGAACCTCCTCCATCCCAGCGGTGTGTCAGCGAGATTCCTTCCCGTATTCGGAGATCGATTCCCGGTTTAGCACTCGCTTGTTCCGCGCGTGTTTTTTTTTCCCTGTAAAATTCCGCAATATGTGTATCAGACTTTATTAAGTTCTAGAGCAGACGTGAAGCGTTTGGAAGATAATACTGTGCGTGTGAAATGAACAGGGAAAGCGTTTCATTTTCGCAGGAATAGGAAATCCGCTCCACTATCGATCGTTACAGAGAAGTCAAATTTATAATAAAAACACGAGGTCTAATGTAGATATATTTTTTCCTTACCATTTCACTGCTTTGTAATGTCACAAAAAATATAGGTTAAGTAACAAACTTTTTTGATGTATGATACACGAATTCGGTTTTAGACAATACACTAGTCAGATGTGTTATAGGGCCAGTCTAGTGAGTCTGTGATAGATACAGATTTGTATTGAACTTGTCTTTATCGATGCAACAAAAGGGAATATTGTCAACACAGTGCTTCGTAACTGCTGTGGTTACTCGACCGTCTGGGCGGGTTTGCAATGTAGGCTATGTTGTATTATTACAATGCCGGGGTCTTAGGAGCGGGGGTATTATTGTACTTCGCCATTAAGTGAAAGGGGATTGCCATAAAAAAATATACATGTTTGCTTATTCTTTTAATTGACGTCTTTGTTTGTGTTGTCTTTTCGTGTCTTGAAAGCAGTCGTAACCCTTTTAAATCGGGCATATGAACACGTTCTTTCTAGTTTCACTGTGGTGGGAAATCAAACATGGAAATAAAAATAACCACAAACCCTACTAATGGAGCTTATTGATCCTTTTTACATGTTATCTAAATGTTAAACCGTTCAATTTGATTTAAATATGCATGCCAAATATAGACCTTAGCAGTAGCTATGCAGTGTAAGGTGATTGATTTCACACTATTATTTATTCAGCTTTATTCCTTATACACACTTTTATACACAGCAGTGTCACACACATTTATATTGGTAACGTTTATATTAAACTCTGTTCCAGTGCTAACCTTACCGGTTACCTGAGTGACGCCACATTCCAAATATGTACATCTTCTAGACCAGGAAACCGAATCTAACACCGACTGTACCTTTCAAATCAACTGATTTGAGCTGTGCTGAGCTCAAGTATAACGGAGGCAGGTGAGTCAGGGGTTAGGTCTCTATCCTCAATCACATCCCAGCACTGCATCTCATCTTTAGAGACTCCCATTGCATAGCGGTTTGATCCGTTCCTGGTTTTACTATGAGTTTAATAAGACACACCTGAGCTTGTTACACTACCTATGTACTGTGACTGATCAAGCTTGTGGTAAAACCTGGAATGGATGAAACTGCTGTGCAACAGGAGCCTTGTTTCCATCCCTGCAGGTTATTCTCAGTACATATCTGAATACAGAATACAAATTTATAAACAGACATGTTGGCTTGTTTGTTGTCTATGGAAAGAAAGCATAGGCCTACTATCTGTTCTTTCCACTGCGTGACGGAATTCATGTCTGAGCGAGATTTCTGAACTTCAGGAGCTTTGGAACTTCCTGAGCTGCTGTGAAGTAATGTGGAAAAGGAAAGGTGTTTCATGGACACACAGAAGTGCTGAGCTGAGCAGTTTGCATTTCCCTTGTCAGGGGCCGTGCCGTGGACTTGGCTGTTAACTGTAATATACAGGACTGCTGCTGTGGCAAACCCATCAGCCTGGCAAGTGGAAACCTGGAAGGATGAGATTGCTTTCGGCTCTTGTGCAAGTATAGATTGCATTATCTGGGTACCGTTCGTCTCAAGGACTGCACCCGTATCCAAGATAAGGAAAAAATAACTTGGGACGGGGCTTCTCTGTGGGTGCTTTATTTGCTGGTGTAGTTTTCCATTACTGGCAGTCTAAACTGTAAGTTTTTAAAGTACACTTTTTTTTTTTAACACAGTGTTTGGTGGTGCGCCGGTACTGCGGTACATCTAAAAGTTTGCATTGCATGTTTATCTTGGATGTTCCTGGCTGACTGTGAGGTTGTACGGATTCATTCCTCTTCACAGATCTCGAAGCTGTGCTTTGCATTCCACAGAGCGTTGAGACGTTGCAGGCCGAGCATACAGCACGCTATCTGCTGCACTGTTCTTACCGGTCAGTCAGAGTGCCCAGAGAATCTGAGACTGTTCAGCCTGTGTGCTCTCGGCAACAGGACTATAAAGTGGGCATGAAGAGTCTTTTGGTTTACTGTGTGAACATGAGTGAGTGTATGTGTGCTGAAACTACACACTCGGCGCAAGACTGAATGAGACCACAAGCTTCCACAAACCATGGTCATGTGCATTGGTCAAGTAGAGAGGTGCTTAGTCAAATCAGGGAAGTCACGGGATGAAAGGCTAGGCTGCTCGTGATCGTTGTGATACATGCTGCACTTGATGCTGCGTATTTGGCTGTTCACAGGTGGTTTGAATGAGGATTTCCTCTTGTGGCAATGAGGGAAGTGAGTGGTGCTGCACAGTAGTATGTGGGCAGGATTGTGTCTTTAAACAGCATCGCTAGGCACGATACTGCGGTTTACAGGTGTGTGGGGGGGGGCTGGGGGAGGCTGCGTGCCTTATTTGCTAGATCATGTTTATTAATCGCATAAATAACGTCTGCAGCACAAAAGGGCGCTTGCAGCAGATGAGAATGCGATGGGATGCAGATGAAGCTGTTCTTCGTTGAAGCGGTTTTGTTTCTCGTCGAGGGGATGCGTTAATGGGTTTCATGAAGTACAATGAAGGGTTTTCCCTTTGGCCTGTACCAGTATCCCAACACACCGTGAAAACATTTTTCATTTCCGCAGGCTGGGCAGGACTTCGTACATCATGACTGCCAGGGCTGCAGCATCGCAGCGGGGGCTCCTCTACTGTAATTGAATAACCAGAGCAATCCTTGCAAACCCCATTCTTCACATGCATTTCAAAATACATTGTTCTCAATGGGGCGGTGATAACAACTGTGTAGAGGTCCATAAACGAAATGAGGAAGTTCAGTGATGCCGTTGAAAACATCAGTCTGTGGCGTCATGCGTCCGTTCTCCTTTGTATCCTGAGCAGGCAGTGAAGCGCCAATCGATTTTGTATTTGAAATTGATTTTTAATTAGATTATTTTTATTGGCTTTGTGTGAAGCTATAGTTTTCCTGAAGGCTACGGTACATTATTATTTGTAGTCTTATTCCAGTACGACAGGCTTGCCACCCATATAGTCCCCTGTGTGGTTAAGTGGAAGTGGTCTGTGGTCAGTTAAGTGTGCTGTAATACCTTATGGAAGGCTCTGAGATTTGACATGAGAGAAAAGCAAGCCTGATTATTTCATTTATAATGCATTGTAGCTTGTAAAGGAAAGGTTTGAGAGAGCCAGTGGTCCCTCTTCTTTGAACTAGACTAGGGGCTTCAGCGGGCTCTCTGGTAACCAGGGGCTCCGTCCCTTTAATCACGGCTGCTTGTCTGAGACAGCTGGTGCGACTCCCCTCTCCTTTTAAAGCGGCCTCGTTTGCATACGGCTTAGTGACCTTTCATTCTGCTGGCCCCCTGAGGCTCATGGGAAGGATGAGGGCTCCCAGCCTCCCATCTGCTGGAGTCTCTTCCCCTGGTTCGGATTTGTCACAGAGCAGGTGACACCTTGGAGGAACTCCTTCCTTTATCCTGAGGAGCTCCAGGGAGGGGGAGGGGGTTCTGCAGCTGTCCTGCCCGGCCTTCACACAGCACAGCGCAGCACAGCTCTCCTCCACCAGCGCTTGCTTTTTAAATGTGTCCTTCCTTCCTTGGCATTTTACATCTTAAATGCACGTCCCCGACAGGCCATCCTCATGGCTAGATCTTCTTTTTCTTTTCCGGTTTTAATTGGCTTTGTTTCTTTTGAACACTCAGGGCTGTTTTTTGCCATTCATATACTGTGTATCCTGTTTTAGCCTTATGAACTGCAAAAAAACACAACCGATTCCTGTGGAGCTCTCAAGCTGACAGCAGGTATGTGCTGTGAAAGCGTGTTGCCGTTTCGGCCGGCCTTTTAACACAGTCGCATGGGTCTGTTTAGATGCATTCCACCTTGCTGGTGTGTCTCGTGTTGCGTGCTGCGTGGATGATTAGGAAAGACGACTGATTCTGTGTAGGGACTGGTGTGGCGAGATGATGTCATAGTTAACACCCTGATTGTGCGTCAAAGAAATGTGTTCATCATGTCTGTGACCATACCGAGCTTCCTGAATGCTGGGATTCCCTGCCACATGGGGCCTGTGGCACTGCAACTCACAGGAACCCTGTGTAGTTTCAGACTCTGCTAGTCACTTTTCAAGCACCCCTTCATCAGGATGTGGAAGTGGTTGATGTTCAGGTTTTAATATAGAATTACAGCGGAACTGTGCAAAGTAACACCCATGCAATCCACAGTTCTGCTGCAGAGCAACGTTCTTTACAGGAGCAGTGACTGAAGAATACTTTGTGAAAGGGGGTGGGGAATCCTGAAAGCAAAAAAAAAAAAAAAAAGGGCGAGCAAACAGTATGTCTACTGCTGTTATTTTCATGGACATCCAGAAGTTTGCTGGTGGATCAAAAATGAAAACACCCCTTAAATGACAGGGATTTCATAACCAATGCAAACGACATCAGACTGAAGATGTCACACACTGTGTGTGTGTGTGTGTGTGTTTTACAGACACAGCTGTGAAGCGTGATGGAATGTCTCACATTGGAACCCAATTAAAGCCCCTCTCGCAGTCATGTTGTTCAGGGTGTTATTTACTGTGCAGTGTTTCTGGATAGGATTGCTGTTCATGTTGGGCCATGGCCTCCGGCAGTAGAAACTGCCCCCGTGTCTATCAAGCTAATTTCCTTATGATATTAAGAGAGTGCTTTCTTAATTATTCTCTTCATCCGTAGTTATATTGACATAAGCCTCTGCTACTGTGGTCACTGAGTGTTGCAGTTTATTACTGGAGCGAGTGAGTGATGCAGTTGTAATGACCATTCAAGTCAACCGTTGAAATTATTGCTGTCTTAATGACATCTCTGGGGGGGTGACATCATCCGAGCTCTATGTAGTAGAACAAGGAGGGACACTGAAATCCTCATTGATTTTATAGTGCAATTTCAAAATCCGACAGCTAGAAGGGATTTAAAGAAAATCTCCATTACAATCAAATGCAAAAAGCAGGAAGAAGCTACCTTGGTAACAGTATTGTTGCATTGTCTTTTTGAGATGGATTGGGTAGTGTGCAGCCGTACTTGTGTGTTTGTTTTATACCTGTGGGCACCATGCCTGCCCGTAGCCATGGGAAGAGTCACTCCCCCTTCCAGCAAATGAGCATTCCAAATGAAAGAGTGATGAATGGGAAAGGAGGTGCTTTCAATCTCGGAGAGAGAGGACGGCGACAGCGATGTGATTGCTTCTTGTTATCTTCGTTCAGTGCCTCGCTGTGCCTGCAGGCTGCCAGTCTTCTCTAATAATGCGCCTCGTTGTTGAGATGGGATTTTCTTTTTGCCCCCAGATCACTCCACGTCAGCCTCCTTCCTTCTCCCACAGAAACAATGCCTCTGTTCATCGTGGAGCAGCTTTGCGCCGGGTTTGCTCAATTGATTGTTGGTTTTCTTCCCTCGTTTCTCTGTTCTGGAATTGATTTGAATTGTTAAAATGGGACGATTTGTTTGTTTGTATAGCTTTGGTACAGCCCACGCCATATTCATGGATCTGCTGCAGCGGCAGCAGCATTACAAGAACAAAACCACCGTGATGAAGATAACTGCTGTGTTTTAAGACAGCCGTGCCATTGATTTCTGGTGGTGTAACAGATCACGTGATTCAGATTTAATTCCATGTCTGAAAGGTCTTTTTGTAGCCAGGTGAACACTAGGCTTGTGTGAAATCCATATTCTGCACACTGTTGCAGGTGTGTAGAGTCCTTGGTGGTTTGGGTATTCATTTAAATATAGTTAAGCCCTCCCTGCCCTACCCTAACACATGCCTGTAACAGAGATGGATTTCCAGTACTGTACCATCTGCTGTATCCTGCAGTCTAGGTGCTATTAATAGTAAAGGAGCATGATGGCTCTGTGTGACTGTGCTTCATCCTTTGAACTTTGCACAGATACGAGTTTCGAAATGCTGAATTGCACTGAGGGGAATTTCCTTATTTTCATTTCATTTTTTTTTTGTGAAACTAGGCCAGAAAAAAGGGAATTGGAAGCTAGTGTTTAGCCTAACCCTCTTTAACGTTTGCCACGTACCTCTTCTCGTGGGATTGTTCCTCACGCACTGTCGCAGACTGTGCCACGCTACGGGAACGTACAGGTTAGTATCCTGGCTTTAGCGGGACGTCTTGCTGTTTCCAGAACTCAGTAATTAGCTTCAGGTGTTTTGTACTCTGGGAATTCTTTTTGAAACAGTTGGGAGACTGAAGGAATGCATTTGAGGCAAGGAAACTAGCGACCCTTGAAACCCCTAATTCTCCTGCTAGCTGAACTCTACACGCTGGTGTGGGACACAAAGACGTGGTGTAATGAAGCTTTCCACTCAGAGCTTCCGTGCCTGCAGAGTTTAAGCAGCATTATGAATGAAGTGCTTTCCTTTGAATCCATGGAAACCTAGAGAAACTGGCACAGAGTGGAAAGCGACAGTATAATGGCTAGAGACTGGGCTGTTTGGAGAGAAGCTGTGGAGTCTAGGGGCCCAGCTGCTACACTATATACAGCAAAACATTGTTCTCTTTTGATTTAATTCCAGGTGGTGCAGCATAGAGGTTTGCAAATGACCTTTTTGAAAATGTGAGAAAGACCCCCCTCTCCCATCTGAACCTTGAAAACAGTGCTGGTCCTAGATTGCTGTCAAAGCACCACACTGTTTCCATTAGCAATTAGGACCCCTTTGCAGGTCAGAGCTGGTTCTTAGATATCATTGTTACAACATTGTCCAGTGTTAGCGGTTTTTTTTTTACCTAGAGCCTTTTTAAACATGGCTCCCTGAGCTCTGTGAAGTCTCTGTGAAATGACAAAAACTTGTCTTGACCGAGTACGAGGGAGTGTTCTTGAACCCTTTGAAACAGAAACCTTTTTAAGATGAACTTGGTTTCTTATATTGAAACTGAGAACAGGACGCCCAGTCTGCACTGTCTGCTGTCCATAGGAGAATACCACTCACACCAAGTCTCCTCGGATCTATTGCAAAACTGTCTAAGGTTGTGAAGACAATCTGTGCCAATTACAGCACCCTGTTAACCCTTTAATCAAACACATTCAGAAGGTTAAATGCACTGGGATTGAGAATCGTTTTACTCAATCGGTTTTAAATGCGAGCGATACCGCAGTTCATCAGCGCTCAACTGACCGCTGGTGATGCAAACTGTTGACACAGTTTGACCGTTTATCCCAAATAGCTGTGTTGAGTATTAAAGGCTTCCTCTGACTGCTGTGAGCTCAGTGCAGATGGGCACACAGGATGGAATTGAACCCGGTCCCAGGGGAAGAGGAAAGGAGAGTGTACCAGCCGCTGCACCATCACCTCCTCTCACAGCTCAGTACGGGATTGCTTACTACATTTTTATTTTAGAGCTGTTTTTCTTTTCTTGTTAAACTTCTCTAGCAGAGCTGTCCCTGTACCATCACCAGGCATGCAGCCAAACCACGTGTCTGTTTTATTGCATTCCTATCGTGCAGGCACGTACCAAAGTCCCTGTCGTTTCAAATCACTGGAGAAGAGACCAAAATAAAAAAAAAAAGCCTTTTACAAGAACCCTTTGTGTCTCCTAGGATGACTTGTGAGTATCGGATGTTAGTTTGTTCAGGACAAAGGTCTGGGTCTGGTCTCTGCATGTTAATGACTGACCTAATTACCATGACTTCCTGAGTCAGTCGTGTCTAGTTTGGAATTCTAATGAAAGTCGCTTTCCTTCGGCTTGCATCGCTCTCCCCTGCCACCGGAGGTAAAATGAAGTTTTGTGGAGCTGGAACGCTAGCCTATGAAGGACTGCTTCATTAGGTGATGTGCTGAATGCAGGCCTCAAGCTGGGTTTGGTGCTTTTCACTCATGTCTCATTGCACAGTGGTTGAGCATCTTAAAAGGGGAGGCAATGTTATACATAGAAATGTAATTCCACTTGCAGGCTTTTGTGATTGCGTACCTTTAAACCCCTGTGATGCTGGGATGCCCCGCTTTGCCCTCCAGTTGCTTCAGTGTTCCCATCTTTTGTGTGCGGCTAGCTGACTGAGGGAGCAGGTGTGGCGCGGCTCTTGCTGGCTCGCTGCTGGGATTGTCATTTCAAATCCCTGGAAGGGAAAGGCTGGCACAGCAGGTGTCACCTCTGACATCTGCCTTGTGCTTCATTGTGCAGCCTCACACTGAATAACATCCAGTCCAAGACCTTACCGGAAACAAGCTCTTCATGCAGCCCAGGCACGCAGGCAAGCAGTCAAGACAACCAGGAGATGATTTTCTGATACGTTGGGGGCAGCCCTGGATCCCTGTGATGTTCAGTTTTGAACGTCGGGGGCTTGGTAGTGCGTGCTTGCGTTCTTTTAAAGAGTGCAGGAATCTCACATGCTAGATTGCAGAGTCGAAAAAATAAAGATCGCTGTACAAGGCCAGCTCACCATGGGCTTGACTATAGAGCACAGGTTTTAAAAATCTAGTTCCACAATGAATAAATAAAACATCAAAGTCGAGTGCGCAGGGCTGAGGATTAGAGGCTTGTCTGCTGTAATCTTTGCTTTGCAGCCCTGGGGGTTGGTGTAGCGTTGTCATGGGGATGAAGATGGATGGCATTATAACCCGGTTCTCCTGCAGTGCTCGTCGGTCCCGGGCTGAGACTGCCTGTTCTGCAGCCGTGCTGCTGTTCTGGTTTGCCAGGGTCTAGCACTCCTCCTCCTCGCCATGCAATGTGTTTTGTAGGTGGCTAACAGATGTAACATGACTGCAGCAGAATAATGTTAGCACCAAGGACAGGTAGGGCTTCTGTATTAAGCTGTTTGTGTGCATCTGTGCAGGACAAAGAACCGCAGCTTTGGATGCTAAGTATAGCATAATCATAGGGGCAGATTTATATACCACGTTGGAAATCATCGCTAAGAGCAGCTGGCACCTTATACGTCACTCAGAGAATGGCTTTGGTGTTGTGCAAGTCAGCTATCGGGAGGGGAGAGGGAGGTTTCTAGATGTGCTTCTAGGCTTTGGGATTCCCTTCCATGGGCATCCCGGGACTGCGGGCCCCATCTTGGATACAAGGCTGGAAATCCATTGGTGTTCCTGTTTAAAAGGCTCAGACTGTAGGTTTTTGTTTAGGACAGACCCATCTATATTCAGAGTGAAGCTCGGAGCAGTCAGAGTGAAGCTCGGAGGTGTCAGGGGAGCACAGGTTCCCAGTCGCAGATCTCCGCACAGATCCCATTAGCACAAAAAACACCAGAGAAAGCGTCAGATCAGAGCAAGCAGGGAATCGGAGCTGGCAGTGTCCTCACATCACGGTTAAACTGGGCAGCGGGACTCCTCGGGTTATTCCTCGGAAATTATGTTCAAAGACATTATCTTTAAAGGGTTCAAATTCCGAAACTGAAAAGAACATTCTAGATTTGAACCCAGATCCCGACATGCGCAACACCTGCGCATTTAACGCACACAGCTGCTTATTAAGATGTGCGACTAACATCTGCACACATCTGGAAGGAGGACTGCCTTCCTTACTTACAGGTCAACTCTAATTTGAGCTGCTGTAATGACCAAAGATTAGGAGCCGTACGCTGTGTGAGCTGCAGACTTCAGCAGGGCTTGGCAGAGAGACTCGCTCCACTAGATTGGTAGCTCTACTGAGGATGATACCTTCATCCCGCACGCACGTCTTTAATATACTGTCAGGACTAAAAGTCCATGGGAATGGCATTGATCTGTGCTAAGTATATCAAACCAGGTTTAATGGCTCTGAAATCCTGCCATATGTTTTCAGTGGTAATTGTGTTTGTATACAGCTCCCCAGTGGTGCTTCACTTGTTTGTTCCTAGCACTGTGATGCCCTGCTTCTATAGTAATGCACACTAATGCTGCACATGGGAAACAGATTCAGATTCAAAGTCTGCACGCTAGCAAGGTCTCGGGGCAGCTAGGCAGAGAGATTTAATGTGGTTTACCATCAGTTAAAAAAAACAATCCAACCTCCTGTAAAGCATTGCTGTCTCCACCACACAGGAAGAAAATATGTGTTTTACTCTGGCCTTTTGTTGCAACTTGTACCTTTTTATTATAAAATGCAGAGTCACGCTTACAAACAAAAGCGTATATATTTAAGAATTTTCCCCATTAGCTTTCAAACCGTGTTCCCTTATGTACAGCTCACTCAGAGTCTGTTTCTATATTTTCTTTTCTAATCACATCACAAGAAGGTGTGGAATAAAAACCAAACTCTCGTGCCTCGTTTTATATTGGAAGGATTGGCGGCTCGGCATGCCGGATTCAGAAACAAAGGGCCGATGGCTCTGTAGCAGCTGCGGGGCTAACATGGGGCTCCGAACGGATAAACTCTCCAATCAGGCTAGTTAAAGATGACGGCTCCCTGCGGTAGCCTCACAGACTCGGCCCTGCAATGCCAGCCATGCATGAAAACCAGCATCTATCACAGGCATACAGAGAACAGAAGGGAAAGGGGGAGGATACTGGACCTATTGTGATCACTGTAGATGGTCGTCCCTACAGAACAGGGCTGCAACGTTGGGTATGGACTGACTGCTGTTTAAAAACTGCATCTCCGTTAACCGAGCCGGATACACCAGGCGTCTTCTCCACCTGCTCAGTGTGAATCGCCGCTCTCTAAATGCAACAACACTGTGTTAATGATGCAAAAGTTGAAGCTTTTCAAGTTTGCTTCCCATTATTGTGGCACACGATGCGTCACTAATTCAGTTCCAAATCAACTGGCACCAGGGCAAAGATGGGCATTGCAGGGTTAAACCCGACACCGGCTAACCATATGCAGTGAGAGAGTAATCTCATGAATAAAGAAGGCTTGATCCACAGAGTGCCCTGGGGGTGCATCCCTGGGGTTGTTTTAACTGTCTTTGCAAAGTATTCCCCGGCTGAGCAGAGTGGACTCCAGCGAGGGTCCCACAGCTCCCTGGCTTCACAGCTGTCCCACAAAGCAGCCTGCGCTCCTTGTGGTGAAGCGCGTCTCCATGAACACACAACCGGCTCTGCTGCACATTGTGCGTCGCTCACAAGGCACTGAAGAGACCAAATAACATGCACAGCCCCTGGCAATATAGAGAGCTGGGATCCAGGACCGAAGGGAATGTGAGCGGCCGACAGGGGCAACGTATTGGGCAGCATGAAAAATTTGTAGCACTGTAGCAGCATCTGGAAATGAATACGTCTCGAGTTCATGAAGCGGTAAATTCATTTCAAACGCTCTAGCTTTCAGGAAATGATGCAGAAATGCTCCAGTTGGCAGGTCTGTGTACACTCTGGGAGGAACACTTGTACATTCTGAAGTTCTAGTATGTGCTTAACATATTTAAATAGCTCGGATGTATTGAGTTGCAGCAACATCAGATGTTTTTGGTACAGTTGTGCCAGGTTAAATGTTGCTTTTCTCCATAAATAAAGGCATAGATTAACAGTTGGGGAAGCAGGACTGAAAACAAATACTGTGTTTTTATTTTCTTGAAGCCTGACAGTGGGAAAACGGACAATAAGAAGTGGTTTTGCAAGCTGCAATATGAGCGAATGGACCCTGGGTCTGTCCCCAGAGCCCTGTGAATCAGAAGCATGTTTAAGGAGGTGCTGTAGCACGAGTCGAGCACGTAGACTCCACTGTATACAGATGGGTTTTTTCACGCACACTTTTTCCGTACCGAGTTTTAAATTCTTCATACTGTATGAGTGATCCCTACTACATCCTCCTTGTATATATTCCTAAGGAGAGAATGTAAATCTTGCATCCCAGCCTCTCTAGCAGAGGCGGACTGTACTGTGCTGTTTATGCTCGGCCGTGTATCACAGAATCACTGAAGTATGCTGCTGTGGGAAAAGAGTAAGCAAGGCTGCATGCCAGCCCTGCATATTAAAAACACACACTTTAATATCCAACTGATCATGGAGGCTGATGCGTGCCTCACAGGATTCAGCCGTTTAAAGTTTCCAGTAGAGATGAAATATGAACTCTGTTGGCAGTATGATACATGGTGTAGAATGTTTTTTTCTTTTTGCAGCGAGCCCTTGCCAAAAGATTTTGATAGTCAGACAGTTTGCAAGTTTTCCATCCGTTACCACGATAAAACTTACAGCGCAGCCATCTGACGGCAATATGCTGTTTCTCCCCGCTGTTCATTAATACCAGTAAGTGCAGACCTGGTTTATGGAAAAAAGCATGCCGTTTACACAAAGCCCCCAACCGCAGATTAAAATTGAAGACAGATGGATGGGGGGGGGGGAAGCACTTTGAAATCTTGGCTTGACAATCTCTCGGTTTTGGAGAACTCTTTTGAATCAACCCTATACTGTAAAAATCCATGTGTGGGTATGACATCACAGATTCTTGACATTCTTGACATTCTTTTCAAAGTCTTTGCATTCTAATGGTGGTTTGTCGTGTGTGTGTGTGTGTGTGTGTGTGTGTGTGTGTGTGTGTGCGCGCGCTGCTGGAGTGAACGACTGCACCTACACCAACCGCAGTCAACTAAATACACTTTGACTCACTCCCTGTGCCAAATTCACACAGTCACTGACTCACATAATCATTAACTCGAAACACTTATGAATTGTGCAATTAGACTGTCACAAAGACGGCCAGAGTGGGTGGCGTCAGACCAGAAAGGAATCCAAACACAGACAGTGGTTGTGATGAGCTGAGTGCAATGGCTGCACTCAGCGTTTATTAACAAATAAAAGGGTTGAAAACAGCACAAAACAGGACACGGCACTTGCGCCAAAATAAACAGACAAACAAAACGGACTACACAGTAAACAGACAGTCCACAGACAGACAAACGAAACACGGTGAGTGAGACAGTTATTCACTTTATATTTACGTTCTTTCTTATTATTTAATTTCTCCTTCTCCACACTCGTTCTCCACTCACCGAACACCTAACCCCGACTGCATGCTACGTGTCTCTATATATACTGTTGTGCTGGGATTCAATTACTAATTAATTATTCACTTGAATCCCAGCACGTGAATTAATTCTGTGCAACCCCGTGCTCACATATTACATTTAACCAGCACGTGAAGTGATTTGTGCTCTCCTCGTGCCTAAATACAAATCTACACTTTTTAAATATACGTGAAACACAGACCCGTTTATATCCCGTGTACCAATCTATACACCAACATTAACACACACACGCAACATACAAATGCACACAGGGACGGGGCACATTGCCACATAGACTCTTTCATAATAATTGAAATACATGAAGAAAAACTCAAATTGCAAGGTAACTGAAGCAAGCCCAGTACAGAGCACTAGCTGAAATGTTTGTCAGACTCACTTCTTTGAAGTTTTACATTGCAGTTAAACTCTGCAGTGGAAAAGCAGCGCTGCCCATGTAGAGCAATCTGTAATCTATCATAATGAACGAATAGCGTGCTTCATTGTCTTCAGGGCAGTCGTGTCCGAGTTCAGTTTAAACGTGTCGTGAGTATTTTCTGAAAGCTGCATGGACATGTCTTGATCCTGACCCCTCCAGCGATTTTACTGCTTTGTGGTTTGTTTAACTCATGTATTTTTCTCTGTGTATATGCAAGCAGATGCAGTAGCTGTATGTATTGTGTTTGCTTCTCTTTGCCAGCCCCTGCTGTCCAGATTTGTTTGTCACTGCTGTTTCATTTATACAATGGCAAAGTCTATCTAGCTGGCATCGGTGAAAATGACGCTCCCTCAGCCCTGTTCTAATGAGCACACGCTTGCACACCACGGTCCCTGAGTCCTGTTCTAACGAGCACACGCTTGCACACCACGGTCCCTGAGCCCTGTTCATATGAGCACACGCTTGCACAACACGGTTCCTGAGCCCTGTTCATATGAGCACACGCTTGCACACCACGGTCCCTCAGCCCTGTTCTAATGAGCACACGCTTGCACACCACGGTCCCTGAGCCCTGTTCTAATGAGCACACGCTTGCACACCACGGTCCCTGTTGTAACATTAGATGCAGGAGGCTTTGTTGGAGGTCGACAGTTAAGAGTCTAGATGCACAGCACTGTATATTACAGCTGCTGTAGACTTGCTGGCGATGGGTGGAAGTGTGTGTGCAATATTCTAATAAACCGAGGGTTGTAACATGACTTTCTTGTTTGTAATCTGCAGGTACTGAGCTGTTCCTCGGGAGATGGTGGGCTGGTCCGTAGGCACAAGCAGAAGTCTGGGACACATCCTACACCTTGACTCTCTGCGAGATTAACCGTTTATCTGGGGAAACTCATGAGTGTGGTGGAACTGTTTGTTTTTTTTAGTTATCCAGCAAAGTTTGTCATGTGTTTCTTGAGAGTATGATGACTGCATGTAGAGACAGATAATGATAGACAGGGATTTAGACAGAATACCCACTGAGCCGCTTTTCTAGCCCCCCCGCCCCCCCTTAAGAAGACTGTTTGGCGGATTCACATTGCAGGTGTGATGGCAATCTACACAGCACGATAGCAAATAAAATAAAACCATAAAAAAACTACTTTTAAGTAATCAGATCGGGGGGTGGGGGGGGAGTCACGTTTTCTCACGTGCCGTCCACGATTCGGAAATCGAACATTTTTCCAAAGAGGCTCGTGAAGATGACCAGCCTGTTCCGCCGGAGCAGCTCGAGAGGGGGCTCTGCGGGGAGCAACGACGGCGCCCCCGGCAACGGCTCCTCCGCCGCGCCGCAGGATCTCAACAACAGCCGTCCCGCAGCCCGGCCAGTCCGCCGGCTGGAGTTCAACCAGGCCATGGAGGACTTCAAGATCATGTTCCCCAGCGTGGACTCGGACGTGATCGAGTGCGTGCTGAGGGCTAACAGCGGGGCCGTGGAGGCAACCATCAACCAGCTGCTGCAGATGAACATGGACGGCTACGACGACAGTGACGACTCTGACGACAGCATCCCGCCAGAGGTAGGCTGCTCTCCCGCTAGTGAGCGCCCTGCCTGCTCGTGGGATGGGCAGGTACCATTAGAATCACAGTCACAGCACAATTGTTTGCTGAAATTGCAACTGTTATTGCTATTTTAGTTCTATTCCAATTCTATTCCAATTCTATTGTGCTGTTAATTCTACTACATTGCGATTGCAATTCATTACGAATGGCCCAATTGCGATTGTAATTGACCTCAGGTCTGGCAAAGGGGTGTCTTCTCCAGGGTGGCTAGAGGACCTGTGAAGAAGACCCCTTTTGTGTTTGCAGTTTTCTGTTTGTTTTTCTGTAATCTATAACTGTGCTGTAACTGGAGTTGAGTTGCGCGACAGAAATGTCATTTTATTGTGCGCAGTGAGCAAATCGATTTGAAAGGCCATTTAAAGTTGGGTGCAGTATCAAATGGAATTGGATTAGAAACGTCCCAATGTTAACTAGCTTCATTCATTCTTATGAGTGCTCTTATCAAAGTCAGAAGCAGGTATTGTTCTATTTGAAGGGGCTCTGGTTGGGATCCTGTTTCAAAGAAAGGGACGCTGCCCTAAATGGTGTCAAACCCCTAGTCCTGGCATTGAAAGAGTGCCATCTGGTGGTGGATTCCCTGTACTTGATCTGGTCCTTCATGCCTCTGGAGCTCCGAAGTACAGTTTCTACCCCTGTGCGAAGACCGCAGCTGATCTAAATACCACCGCTGTTTTAGATTATTAAAATCGAGCTCTGTCTTTCAAAGGAAACACAGTGGTTTACATGATTCCTTCTTGGGTCATTTTTACCTTGGTCCTCAAGTAGGAGGATTCTCTTCTCCCAAGTGGTGCTCACTTAGCTAGCATCCCATTTTTCTCTTCTATTGGAAACATGCCTTAAAACACCAGCTGCTTTTCGAGATTTGCCAAGGTGTTGCCCATTCTGTAAACCGCGCTCCCTCGTTATTTCTCTGTCTGAATTCAGGGATTGAAATCGCAGTTTCACCCGGTCCAGGTTTTACTACAAGCTTGATTAGCCACAGCGTATAGGTAACAAGTGCAGGTGAGTCTTATTAAACTCGTAGTAAAACCAGGAATGGATCAAACTGCAGTGCAATGACAGTCTGAAAAACAACTAATACGTGAAGATGCCTTGTACAGAGACTATAGGACTTTTACAATGTACTATCAACACGTGTATTGTGTTCTGTGTGTTATCCTAAATTATAAAACAGAGTTAGAATAGCACAATGTCACGACTTAAGAACTACTTGGCAACTGTTTGTGTCTGTATCCTCTCTCTCTCTCTCTCTCTGTCTCTCTGTCTCTCTGTCTCGTTTTCCCAGATTCTGGAGCGCACGCTGGAGCCGGACAGCTCAGACGAGGAGCCTCCTCCCGTCTACTCCCCCCCTGCCTACGACATGCACATCTACGACAGGAAGTACCCCGAGGCCCCGCCCATACCGCCTCCCAGGTACGGGCAGGAAGAGGCGGGGCATGCCACGGCACTCAGTAGCTACAGTTACATGCAAGTAGGATTTTGTTTGTATTCGGGATACTGGTGACGTGTGAAACCAGTGAAAAAAATATCTGGGGTGGGGGGGTATATCGGCTTTCAACAGATGGTGGTTGTAATATAACAGTGAATGAGAGAGACGGAGAGGAGCTATCAAAATGCAATTAGGATTAGTGTCCATTAGAAGTGTCTGCTCTAATAGTACCATCGGAGGGGAGGTGGGGGTGATAATCCCTTCCTCGTGTGACGATTAACATTTTATCTGGGCTCTGATCTCTGAAAATAACCATCATTGAAAGTGTGGTAGGGATTTTCTCAGCACCTTGAAGAATGCTTGGCACTACTCTTGTAGTCTGTTCAGAGCGGTTTCTTTAACGCTGCCATTGTTAACCCTAATCGAAGCTTGGTGCAGGAGGTGTAGATGCAGCTGGGGGACCCTCTCTGCTGATCTGATAGTTTCTTGATGTCTCTGTTGATCTGGTTGTTTTTTGATGCCCTCTCTGTTGATTTGATAGTTTCTTGATGTCTCTTTTTTTTCTGCCTCTCTGCTCAGGTTTGACGCCCAGCCCCCAGCAGGTCCCAGGCCAGCCCGTCGCTACAGGGACTGGAACCCCCCCTTACTGGGCAGCCTGCCAGACGACTTCCTGAGGATCCTGCCCCAGCAGAGGGGCAGTGTGCAGGTACTCTCCAACACGCTGGAGAATCTGACCATCTTCAAGAGTAAAATGGTGCTATCCCTGCTTACTGCTACTGTGTATGTATGTTGAGCTGAGGTCCTGTGATCGTAATATCTCATGTTCTCGGCTGTGCTGGGAAAGGGGGTTCCTATTGTCCACCCTCCTATGATCACAAGCACAGGTCTGAGATCGATTTATGCACAGAGGCAGGAGTGTGTTGATGACTTCCTCTATACACATGCTCAATACACTCATCTTAAGAGGTGGAGTAAGCCCTGTCTTGTCCCTTTTAGCTGTGCAGAAGCCTGACTGGGGTAATGTCTGTGTGTCTGCCTGTTATAGAACTCTCAGAGCAGCCAACCCCAGGTCCCGGGGGCGGGGTCTACAGTGACTGCAGCAGCGAGGGGCGGGGCTCAGGCATCGCAGGGCGTGGCCACTGAGCAGGAGCGCAAGCTGAAACAGTACCTGGATGACGAGAGGATCGCGCTGTTCCTGCAGAACGAGGAGTTCATGAGAGAGCTGCAGCGCAACAGGGAGTTCCTCCTTGCCTTGGAGAAAGGTGAGGGGTCCGACAGGGTCAATAGCAGCACTGTAACTAGAGGACTAGAACGAAGCACTCACTTTGGAGAAAGTTGCATTTGAAGTTTACTGTTCTGAGTAGCTTCTTGCTGCTGTTGTTGTTGTTGTTGTTATTATTATTATTATTATTATTATTATTATTATTATTATTATTATCATTATGATGTGCTTCGTTTAGGTGCTTCAAGCCAGATTCACTATGCTTTTACTCAAGTGCCAAGCTTGCAACAGTTTTTATTGCCTCAGCTACCATGGTCCAGTTGTTACTGGCTTTTTAATGTAGCCCCTCCTCCAGTATTATTCTATCCCCCTGCAGAGCAGTGATTGGAATGCATACATGACACTAGCAGGCTTCCATGCTACACTAGAGTCGAATAACATCGCGCAGCTGCATGCTGCAGGCTGGTAGGCAAGTGATCTGGGTTGCTCTTCTTGGTCTCCGCTTTCTCGAGGGCGGACAGTAGTGTACTTGGTGGTGTTGAAACATCAGCTCTTTTTTATTTTAGATCGGCTGAAGTACGAATCAAAGAAATCCAAGCCCAGCCATACCTCGGCCAGCCTGGAGAATTCTACAGCAGGTACATGCTCTTAAAGTAACCTCCGTTTTGCAGAACCGGTGCTGATAAAACGCAGTGGAATGCATAGGGGGAGCCCGTCTGCTAGGCAGAGGAAATGCATGTGCGTCTGCAGATTGTGCTCGACATGCATTTCAGGTGTGACATGGCAAAGAAGGTCCAGCAGATCAGTTCGGAGGAACCTTTGCATATTTTGAATAGCGTCAGATAGAATACCGATTTGACTGGGAGC
This sequence comes from Acipenser ruthenus, assembly GCF_902713425.1. NCBI lineage: Eukaryota > Metazoa > Chordata > Actinopteri > Acipenseriformes > Acipenseridae > Acipenser > Acipenser ruthenus. Next base: position 1,025,911 of record NC_081214.1, read on the forward strand.
TCACTCCGGAACGGCTCGTTTTTGACACTCTTCTTGCCAGGTCTTGTTTATTTATAACACCCTGTGTATCGTTCAGAACTTCTTCAGAGGAACCAGATATCCATTTGCAGGGCTCATTTATTCCAAAAACCGTAGACGCCAATCAATTCAAGTGGTTTTGTCAGTCGCCCAGGCCTTCGTGAAACTAACAGAGGGCGTACGATGACTCCGTTTGCTGTGTTTCTTAATGAAACTCCATAAGCAGCAGCAGCAGCAGCGGAAGATGCATTGGGGTTTAACTGGACCCAATAAAAAAAATAATAATAATAATAATTCTACTAATCTAATGAGATTGACCTTGCCATGACTGATGGGTACAATGTATGTAATCCTACCCACATCCTACATATATCATAGTTGCATTCTGGGTGGCTGTAGGAGCAGGTAGCGGATGTTCCTGTGAATAATGTCTGTCTGCCTGCCTGTCTGTCTGCCTGCCTGTCTGTCTGTCTGTCTGTCTTTCAGGTGATCACAACGCCCCGGGGCCAGTTGAGACCTGCAGCACCGTGTCTGACGATGCCATGTTCAGAGACAAGCTCAAGCACATGGGCAAATGTAAGAATGCCAGCTGCCTGCTGTGCTACCATGCACATGTACAGTTTAACAGCTCTTCCACAATCCTCTGTAATATTGCGCTGATAGTAATCGCTTGGTCTTTCTGTGCCTTGCACACTTCTGTAGTTCTTACCAGTGCATTGGGGAAATACACTAAGCTGTTACCAGACAAGTGATGGGCAGGTTGTGTAACAGGAGTTTAGTGCAGAGAGCCACCAACGCAGCTTAGAGAAGCATTCAAATTCTGCTGTTTTAAAATTTAAAATTATATATTTATTTTTTATTTTATTTTTTTTACAGCTACAAGGAAGAAACTGTTTGAAATAGCGAGAACTTTCTCGGAGAAGACGAAGATGAGAAAGCCCAAGAGGAAAGCATTGCTGAAGCATCAGGCGTATCCTTTTGGGTTCATGAAAGAAATCCACGGCAGTATGAAGGCAAATTCTAACCCGCATGTGATGTGATGGATTAGGACACATTAAAAAGGAAAAACTGATCAACTCAACAAGAACAAACTTCAGTTTGGATGCCATACATTGTAATAATGAAACATTGAAAAAAATGTTCTTGGTTGAATTTTTTGTTTTATTATATTTAAAAATGTAGCTCTGCATAGGGTTTTTTGAATGCTTCTTAACTGATGCTCAGCCTGGGGACAGCGGCCTCTACAACAAACCTGCTGGATGACGTGGAAGGAAACTCCTGTGGTAGGATCCAATTCATTTCTTTCTTCTCAACATTTTCAGCCTTGTTTTTTGTTGGCGACACCTTTTGTAATAGGATCAGGCTTGCTCCGCGAATCAAAGCAAAGCCTGTTCAAACAGCGCAGTAGCGAAGGTTTGCCCCTTACCTGCTTTGAAATGGTCCTCCCTGGTGTTTGCACTGGCTGTTTGTTTTGCAGATGATGACGTGCAGGGCAGGAGAGTGCCGGCTCATGAAGAGGAGGAGGAGGAGGAAGAGGGGCGCAGGGAGCCTCCGTCATGGTGAGGGAGCGGGGCTGCGCGCTCCAGTCAGGCTGGGGTCATTGGGGGCGGGACAGGAGAGGGGAGGGGGGGGTGGGGGTACAGAGGTACAGGGGATCATCAAACAGTTTGCGTGTTTTGCTACTGTTTTTATGAATGGCTGTTCTGAAGTTATCAGAGGAGCAGTTATGCGCATCAGCAGGCATGGTAAATGTACTGTGCAAGCTGTTGGTGCATGTTAAAGAAAGGTTAGCTAGCTGCCTGATTTCAGTTTGTTCTCTCTCTCTCTCTCTCTCTCTCTCTCTCTCTCTCTCTCTCTCTCTCTCTCTCTCTCTCTCTCTCTCTCTCTCTCTCTCTCTCTCTCTCTCTCTCTCTCTCTCTCTCTCTCTCTCTCTCTCTCTCTCTCTCTCTCTCTCTCTCTCTCTCTCTCTCTCTCTCTCTCTCCACAGATCCCCAAGGCCAGGTCTCCTGGGTTTCTATTGCTGTGTGGAGCCGACCTGACTGATCTGGAGCCGGACACATGAAGGCAGCTGGCTCACTTTCCTTCCTTTCTTCAGTGCTTTCCTGTTCTCTGCAGTTTTTTAACAAGGCACAGTTTAATACCGGTTGGGGGGGGGACAGAAAACCAGTACCTCATACTAAAGACTGCTTCAGTGTTTTAATAGAGCCGTTTACATCCCTTCTAAATGTATACAGAACTTGAGTTGACTTCTTTTGTATTTAATACCATGATGTTGTCATCATTCGTTCAAGTTTCTACAATTTACTGTTTAAAAAAATAATGTTGTACAGGTATTGCATTTTACACAACAGAGTTCCTTGCTGTGTTTTGTACGCTAGTGGCATTCTTAGAGCAGAATGCCTATTCTGTTTCAAAGTTCTATCACAGGCATTAATTCTGGAACACAGTGTGCTTCACCTGGGGAATATTCTGAACACAGAATTCCGATTCCAGGTAGAATCTCAGTGTTCCACTGATTTTCTGAATATTGGTATCCAGTATCCATATCCTGAAAGCAGAGAGTGATCAGCTAATTAGCCACATCTGGTATGGGTGTGTTTTAAAACTGCAAGTGGAGCATCATGATCTGAGTGTAGGGAGAGCCCTGAATACCCTGTGCTGTTAACAGGAATGGGGTCCCAGGTCCCTGTGCTCTGTACTGTAGCAATACCTGTTCACTGACCAGGTCTGCTTCGACACCTATAATATCAGCATAACACCCACCTCTGCATGCTGTTTTTAAAAAGAGATGAACCTACCGATATGTCAGTAGTATTATTATCATCATCATTATTATTATTATTATTATTATTATTATTATTATTATTATTATTATTAGAGCAGAAATTAATAATGGACATAAACTAGTGGCTGTAAATTGCGTAGGAAAAAAAATGGTATTGTGTTGATCTTGTCCAACATGCTTCTAAATGAGCAGAGATTTATTTTTCATTCTTGTGGTCATGCATGCGGTGATGTATATGGAAATCTTACAGAGCGTGGTGTTTGAATAGGAATTGGGTGGGGAAGGGGAGTGAAGCGCATTCTCCCACTGAAAGAGCTAAACCATGTGTTCTCTAGGTCTTTCCTGTTCCAATAACAGTGTCTGGTGCGCATTTGTAAGCACGCAGTATAGAGGGCTAAGGAAACTCTGCACATTGTATCAATGTCGTGAACATGATCAGGTGTCGGTTTGGTTTTTGTGTGACATACAGTAGATTTAAAAAGGTGACTGCTAGTACTAATTACAATGTATTGGTGTGAATAATTGTCAAGGAGCAGAAATAGCTCTAACAATGTTTGGTATTGCTATACTCCGTTCAGTTGGTCAGAACCATGAATTCACTGTTTTTATATTTTTACTGTTTCCCCGATTTTCAGGATGCCACAGCGGTGTTTTAATGCTAACCTGAATCTTTAATTAAAAAGCATCTACAGTGAAAAGGATATCCGAATGTTTTGCATGTTCGTTATTCATATGGAAGCATGGTCCTACACATTTTTGTTTGTTTGTTTCAACATTGTGTAAATGAGCCTCCACATCCATGTGCAGATAGTACCAGATCTCTCAGGGATTTTCAACACAAATTCCCCTTTGTCTTGCTGCTTTTCATTACTTAACCAGGCCTGGGAAGTACTCCAGACCGGAGTTTCGATCAATGAAGCTCAATCTAAATCAAATACAATTTTGAGGGGGAGGATTTGATTGTAGATTATTGCTGGCCTAGGTTTGTTTTTTAAAATGAAGTGATCAGTCATCATAAGCATCATAATTAACTACGTACTATGTAGGTACGTTTAATAGAGTGAAATAGTAAGGAGTGATTGTGGTTACCATGGCATCGAAAGCCTAGAAGTACCTCCCCCTGTTTGTTTTCAAACGCACGTTCCCCAAGGTATGTTAAACATACCCAAACGTTGACCCATTTGGTTTCCATTTTTCATAGCCTTTTTAATTTTCTGTTTGAAAGTATCAATTGAAGCTCTTCCTAGCTGTGTGTGACACTGTCATGATGAAGACATGTCCCTGCAGGTCCTCCGGCAGACGGAAGCCTTTTGTGTCCTCCTTCCCCTTTTGATATTCAGCTTCACGTATGTAGAGGTTCTAATAATATGTTTCAATAATTCTGTAGGTTATTGCACTTGGATGAGGTGTAAAGTCCTGGGCTGTGACATACAGAAACTCATTTTTTGGTGGTTAATTTGCTGTGTTATTCAGGTTGATATTTCTGTTTGTTTTGATTATTTTTTTTAATCTACAGTTTTCTTCCAGTTGTACATACTGTACTGTAACATCACTTATCCATAACCTGTGATCCATACAGTACATGGATCACGTGTGCACTGAAGTTATTATCGCTTCCTAAACCACGGCGAACCCTCTTTATACAACGCGTGAAAAACAAACGCAAGGATTATACTGCAAACGGGCAAAGGAGATGTCTTTTACAAGAATGTTCATTATGACATAACAATGCTAATCATGTCCTCGCATTACATGTTTCATTTTAATGTCTTATTTCATTCCACTACCGGTGATTTAACATGATTTTTTTTCATATTAAATGTTTTGTCAAACCTGCCGTGTGTGTGTGTGTGTGTGTGTGTGTGTGTGCATAGAAATATGTGTAATATAGTTCCATATAAAAACAATTGCTTAAGTAGAGTATTGGTATTTTTTTTAAGTTTCAGAGAAGCACCCCTATATTAACAATGCCTCCCCTTTTCCATAAAGAGAGGCTCAGTATGTAGAAGCACAAACAGAAGGAAGTCTGTCCCGAGCGTGGATGTAGATGATGCTGCTGCCGCATGCCTGCTCGCATGGACCTGCTAATGATCCGGGGGTAACTGGGTGAACAAAGGGGATGCAGGACAGCGCCCCTGAGGCGTGACTCTGATTCCTGTGTGTTTGTTCTGGTTCGGCTGTCATTGTAACTCCAGTCGACAGCTTCAGGCTCTTTTTACAACTCGTTTGAGATAAGCTTTTGTTTTATACGTCCAGCAGAGATCAAATACCTTCTGTGTTTTTAATAGAGCTCAAATATTTCTCTAGTCTAGATCTCTGGTTTGGGTTCAGTCTCATCTAGTACATACATGCTACACTTCCTGTGGTGGGGCAGAAAGTTTTACCCAATAGGTGCCTGTGGATGATAAAGGCTAGATTATAAAGCTTGTAGTGCTGGCAAGTTCTCTGTGATTAGAAATTCACAATGCTGGTGTTTTGTGCTTACTGAATGTAGGGGGTTAGGCCAGTAGAACCGTTACTTTCTCACAGCAAGAAAGCTTATTCCTGGCGTATCGATGCGAGAGCAGTGTTCTGAGTGGTGCATAATTCAGATATACGGGTGAATGCATACTGTATGTATTGGTTATATATATGTAAGACATTTCAAAGGTAAACTTTAACTTGCCCTGTGTATCTAGTTGAGTTCTGGAAGTCCTTGTATAAAAAAGGGACAACGGGTTCTCCCTTTTTTTTATGACAATACTGAAATTGAAATATGTGTAAACTAAATGTTTTTAAAAGAAATATATACTGAGCATCAAAAGATACTTATCACTATTGTAACACATTTAAGGTATATAAATGATGAACATTGATGAAATGTTTTTGGTTTCTTTTTAATCGCTCGATCATTGGACACTGGGTATGGAGTGATTTCAGCTGCTGAATTGAAAGCTTGAATACAAGCAATAAAGAAAATCACAGGAAAAAAAAAAAAACAGTATGCCACGTCTGTCAAGAGAGCAGCGCCTTCGTGTGATCGGCATGTTGGAGGCTGGACTAGGGCAGCGTGCTGTGGCTCGCCGTCTTGGGTGCTCACAGCCAGCGATTTCAGACCTGGCGAGACGGTATAACCAGACACACTCTGTCAATGACAGCCACCAACTGGGAGACCAAGAGTCACAACACCTGCCCAAGATCGACAGATCATTCTGCAGCATCTTTGTGATGTCAGTTGTTAATCAGCACAATAGAAAGTCACTGCATCTGCTCTAAACAGAGTTTGTCATTTTTCGATCACATCTAGTGAATTTTATCCAAATATAAGTGATACGTTTCTTTTGATGCTCAGTATATAAAGATTTTGGAAATCCTGGATTTTTTTTTTTCTGGTGGAAAGATGCTCAAAAACAAGAAGAAACGAACAGCTTGGCTGTTTCTCTGACTTTGTAAGTCTCCATGAAATCTGTGATGGTTTGTTTCTGTTGTACTTTATTAGAATTTTTTTTTTTCTTCCACTCAAGATGTTTATTAGTTATTCATATAATAAAGTTGTGTTGTACCCTAGCTAGGACTTTTTGCTGCTTCATTTTATTTCACACACACATTCTCGCATATCTCTGGGGTGCTCGGGGGGGAATTTTAATGATCTTAAACAAGTGAAAGGTGGCTGGGGCAGGTCAAATGTACCGGAATGCATTGCGATGTCAGTTGAAAAGTCTAAACTGTCCCAGTGAACATGGGGTCGTATGGTAACCCTGCTCTTACAGAGCTACACTTGTCAAAGCCGTGCATTTATATATATATATATATATATATAAAGAAATCGGCGTGGTGTTAAATGAGTAACATAGACAATAAAAAAACTTTTTTTTTTATTATCACAAAAATAGAATATATTGACAATATTAATTAATTCTCTATTGATAGCGTGCTCTTCTTCTCGCGCATGCGCGTACACGGAGTCGACACTTCTCTTTTCTTTTCCTTGGTCTGTCTGTTGGGCTGCAGTGTCCGCCCTCGTTTCCGCTTCCAGTTCAAAGTTGATCGCATGAGCGGCATGTTGTGTGTCAGTGAAGGACGCAGCTTCTCAGTGTAATACCGCAGAGTCCGGGTTATATAAAGCAAACGAGGGAGCGGAGCCCGGGTGCATTTAGAAATGGCAGGCAGTAGGCTGGAGAAATTCGGGACTGTATTTACAAGGTAGGCAGAATTGAAACGTATGGGAAAGTCGTTGTTTTCTTTAAAGACTTCAAGTTTAGACTTTCGAGCAGAGGCGGTTAAGGGTAATACACCAAGTTCAACCTTCAAGAATGAATTCATGTCAAAATAAATCTTAACGAGCTTCGATTTGTGTTGTTTAGTCGCTTCAGTTCCCTTTAGTTGCGTCGTTAAGAGGGGTTTGATAACGTCAGTGTCTTGAGAAGATATATTATCACTTCATGCCCAGAATGTTATGTATACGTTTGACACACATAGGCTCGTTCCTTTTCAGATAAACACACCAGGGTGCGGTTTACAAAATTATATATTTTGCACAACTGTTCTGCTTGGAACAGATTAAGTGACTGACCTTATGCAAAATTATTTAAATAAAAAAGGAGTTTTATCCCAGCCGCCCCGCTCTCTTTATCAACCTTACAGTGGTGTTGGTAAAGGTATCTCTGCGCGAGGCAGGATTGCATGCTATTCATTCAGCCCGTCTCATTGCTGTATCATAGCACGGGGCTTGCAGAAATCCCTGTACAACATGCCTTTATTACTGTGCCTTGTATCGGACGACAGTAAACTGTGGAGTGCAGCAGTGATGGCAATAAGACGCCTATTGCACAGCAGTTTTACCCACTCCTGGTTTTACTATCAGTTGAATACGATGCACCTGAGTTTGTTACCTATAGTGCACTGTGGCTAATCGGACTGCTGTTAAACCCTAGAATGCTGCTATTCAATAGGAGTCTTGTTTTTGGATTGAGACCTGCTATACTTGCACAGGCTCCCCAGTAGAATTGAACAACGCACAGAAACAAAGTAGTGAACCAGGCACAGGACAGCAAGCTAACCACTTCCATGTGATTTTTTGTTTTTGTCTTTATCGCTGTGTTTCAGGGTGCGTGATTTGATGCGGGCTGGGGTTGTTAAGGATGCAGACAAGCCCATCTGGTATGACGTCTACGCGGCCTTCCCACCAAAGAAAGAGCCTGTCTATCAGAAGCCGATCGCAAGATTCGGGAAGGTAGTGGACAAGGTGCCTGAAATCCTGTACAAGGAGGACACAGTGAGAGCGTAAGCACCAGCACTGCTTCAGAGCGCAGCGTAGCCTGCACCTTGTAATAAAGCACATTCAGAGCAGTGTAGCCTGCACCTTGTAATAAAGCACAGTGTAGCCTGCACCTTGTAATAAAGCACATTCAGAGCAGTGTAGCCTGCACCTTGTAATAAAGCACATTCAGAGCACAGTGTAGCTTGCACCGTGTCATAAAGCACATTCAGAGCACAGTGTAGCCTGCACCTTGTAATAAAGCACATTCAGAGCAGTGTAGCCTGCACCTTGTCATAAAGCACATTCAGAGCACAGTGTAGCCTGCACCTTGTAATAAAGCACATTCAGAGCAGTGTAGCCTGCACCTTGTAATAAAGCACATTCAGAGCAGTGTAGCCTGCACCTTGTAATAAAGCACATTCAGAGCACAGTGTAGCCTGCACCTTGTAATAAAGCACATTCAGAGCACAGTGTAGCCTGCACCTTGTAATAAAGCACATTCAGAGCACAGTGTAGCCTGCACCTTGTAATAAAGCACATTCAGAGCACAGTGTAGCACATGAAACAATTTGGGAGCACCAGCCTAAACAACCACCACTTGTCTTGGATACATAGATGTAATATCCTTGTTTGAACTCCTTTTAAAGGGATCAAGACAGTGAGCTTCATTGAAATAGTATTTGACGTACCAGTGTGTAAATGCAGATGATTTGGTCTCCAGCTGGTTGTGGTCTGAGCACAAAGGCAGTGCCCCATCTCAAACGATTAGGAGATTCTGGTCTACAGGTTGGAGGGTTCTGTAATTCCCCCATATGCCACAGGATGTCGCTGTCGGTCTGTGGCTTTACAGCTGTGCAATGGGAGAAAATAAAAAGCAAACATGTATGGAATGCACAAGACACTGTTCTTAAATAAATAAAAAATAATAATTTTATATATATGTTTTTTCTGTCTTTTTCAGGAAATTCTATGAAGTTTATGGAAATGGCCCGCGAGCTTTTGATCTCACAAAAGCTAATTTTGTTTCCACAAGCCAAAGGTAAGACACTGATTTATACACATAGGAAATTGCGAACAGTATTAATACTAGAATTTTATAGCAACGTTGACACGCTAGCACACAGTATTGGTGATTTCTTTCCCCCAACACTAATCTAACTTCCTGGTGCAGAATGGATAGCCCCACAAGCACGTTCTGTGGCAATAAATGAACTTATAGTTATTGATGTACCTTGAACCCATGCTTGGTATAAATGATGTTAATTCTTGTGCCCCACAATTCCACACTGATAAACAAGGCAGCTGCATTCCTGTTTGTTTTCTGCTCGGATCCTGATGGGAGCTCATGTCCTCCTTAAGGCTATTCTTGGCGCTCGGTGTGGTTCAGCTGAACTGATTTCCCGGGAGAGCTGGATCAGGCTGTGTTGGATCTGCTGGTGGGCAGGTTTAGCGGGAGCTGAAGGGAGGTTACAGCCTCCAGCAGTGGATTAGCTTCCATGCAGTACAGGAGAGGGCTTTTCATTACAGCAGTATCCCTGTCTTTGCCTCTGTGTCTGCCACACTACACTACACTATTGATCAGTGTCCAGGGTCCGCAGCAGGACCTATCTTGGATTCTGATCTCGCTGGCTTTCAGGAGCTTTAACCAGACCATGCAATACAATACAATGCAATGCATTGCAATACAAAGCCAACTCGTATAATGCTATGTCGCAGTCTTTGTAGTGCTCTGCCCTATAACTATGTGACCAGCAGAGCAAACAAAGTAATAAAAGACAGATAGAAAGACTTAAAAATAGACACCAGTGCCAGAGCCCTTTATATCCCTGGTTAGAGAGTTGCATATGGAAGGTACTCTCTCGAAGAATGAAGCCTCTGGATACTGGTAGGGTCAAAGCGCTAGCATCATAAGGAGTCAGAAGTTTAAGATATCATTTGGAGCAAGGCAGGGATGGTAATAAGACTGTAGCGGTGAAGCAATACAGAACAGTGTACAAGCGCTGTAATACCTAAAAACTGTATCAAAGAAAGCATCATTTTTAAATATATAATCCATCTCAATTCCGTTGTATGCTTATTTCCATCCCTGCAAGGTTATGAGGAGCTTGATAAGTCAGCAGCAATATCTGGAAATGAATGCAGTCATGTTCCCCCGTTCCCCCCACGTCCAGGTTCATAGAGAAGCATCAAGAGCTGGAGAAGACTGGGGACCTGGATGAGGAGAAGCTGTTTGAAGAGACAGCGAAGGCTCTCCTTGCTGAAGGGATAGTACTGCGAAGACGAGGAGGGGCCACTGTTAGTATAACAGGTTATTTACACTGTGCAAAAACGCTAGGAATTGCTTCATGGGGCATTAGCCCTCTGTCGAGCCACATACACCAGGTTCTCAATAGGGACAATATAAAAACCATCTTGTATCTTTTTTTCCCTTTTTTGCATCAGTCGTCCCCAGGCTGCGATAGCCGTAGAATGACCTTCCCCTCCAAGATCTTTCTGTGTTGGTCTGAACGTGCTGCGTTGTATTTTAGCTCATTGTTCAGGTCATTTCTGATTTGTAGGGCTTGTTCCTGGAGTTAAGTACAGTATGTTCAATTTATTAATTAAACGTTAACTTCATCGCTTCTGTTTTACGTAAAACACTTGAGCCCCCTATCCCACTGCCTGCTCTTGTACTTTCACGCAGCAAGTTAGGAGTGACCCAAGTCTCCACACGGACCGCATCCTCATCCACCTTAGTCTCGAGCGATGCCAGGGCAAAATGCGTGCGAAGGCTCTCTGCGAGTCCAGGGCCGCTTGTTTTATAAATATTTTTTTCTGTCAGCAGATGGCGCTGCAGTCGCCCGGAGTTTCAGTTTCTCCTGAAGCAGAGAGCAGGGACCCTGTGCTGGAAATGAGACTGAAGGACATGCTGCAGGAGCTGCAGCAGGAACACCGAGAGAAGCAGCAGACAGAGACCGCACGAGATCCTGCCACGACTCAGTAATCCTCCTCCCCCAACACCTCATACCAGGGCGGGGAGCAGAGTGAGGTCTGTGGATGGTAACTGTGGCTGTGTTTCCATTGGGCTCTGTTCAGTACTTCAGTGCTTCTCCCTAAGAAAGGTACAGACCTCTCTGTTCGATCGATTCCACCTGGCGCGCTCGGATCTGCAGTTTCATTCCCCTCTGTTCCTGTTCTGTGAATGGTTGGAGCTCAAGTCCTCTGATCCCACACAACCACAGAGAGCTCCTGCCTGTCATTGAGGAGACCATGTGATTGTGGTGGGGACAGACAGTAGGACCATTCTGGGAATCCTCCATGTGATTAATCAGGTGGAAAGAGGCATTCCTGTACTGCATGGACTGAGCTCGGGCACGACAGCTAGCCCTAATAGTGGCCGCTGGATATGACAGCATATTTTTTCATGCAACTGGAGACTGATTTAATGTATTTTACAGTGGTTCCTAGAAGGTTAAACAATTACTGAATTTAGTTTTTTGCATGTGCCTTAACTCTCTCCACGGACATCTGAAAAGCCGAATTAAATTTCAGTACTGCTGCAGCAATTCTTCTTTACTGTAAGTTGCATTGCATCTTGTCAAATAAATAAAATGCTAAGCTCCTGCCCATGTCTGCTTGTTGATCTGTTGTTCCTGAATACAGTACCTCCCCTGCAGGTCTGTGAGGGTGAGATTATTCGGTGTTATGCTGTGTTTACACGTGTGCTAGGACAATCTGTTACTGTTAAAATCTTATGCATTCTGTTTGGTGTCCAAGGTCTGGTAGATGAGCAGCTCTGATCCAACATGACAATGCTTAAGAAAATGGCTTTTAAAAGCTTTTGCTTATCGCTCCTCTAAGACTGGCCTTTGAACCTCAGTGGACACGAAGGATGATTCACAAGGCCTGTCAGCATTATCGAACTCGAACAATGGCCTTGTCGCGCGTCGGCCTTGTTTAATCATACAGCTTTATGACTCTCTGAAGAGTCGCCTGGTGAAACGTGTATTATTCGGAAATGACATTATCTCTTCAGCGCCGTGTTCGTTCTTACAGTTGCCAATTTCTGGTCCCTTTGTGGTCAGAGGGAAGAGTGATGGAATGTTCCATTGTGTCAGCGATGAGGATTAAATGAGGATGAGATGCTCGCAGACAAGGAAGAGGATTGATGTGAACAAGAGGGGCTTTTGTTTTCAACTGACAAGAGCTGCAGGTTTCCAGAACTGGCCGTGGGTTGCTTGAGGTGTGTGTAAACAAATGTAAAACGCTGCACATGTGCTGCGCTTGTAAGGGGTGCAATGCATGTGGTATCTTGTGCATTATTTCATTAAATATCTATTAAAGCTGCAGAAATGTAAACCTAAAGTAAGACGGCCTAGAGATGCCAAAATACCGCCCTTCCGAGGTGCAACCAGCAGTGTCTTTACTGTACTCTGCTGCGGCTCTCAAAGGGTTAAGTGTCTGTAGTGTTCATGATGATGGGCTGAGGTCCTGTTTGTGGAGCGTATGAAAGGGGCAAGTCTGATGTAGTCGCGTTACACGACACCCCAAACAAAACACTTTTCATAGAGGGTATGGAAATAAAAAAAGAAACATGAGCAATATCCTTCATGAGGACACCGCGGGGCCACTGGATGTGTCTTTGAAAAGAAGCTGTTGATTCACTGAGCTTGCTGTAGCACCAGCACTTGATACAGAAAGAGTGCTGCTATTTGTCATGTTTGAATAGCCTGTTGTGCAGCTCTAGCTTATTTCTCCCCCAACAAAAGACAGATCAGAGATCATGCCAGTCTCCTGTTGAAGACTATGACCTTCTTGCAGTTTGTCCTATTTGCTTCTGGTTGTTTTTTTTTTTCTTTAAATACGTTTCCATCCTTGATACCTTTTCAGCCCCAGTATTACCTGATGCAATGTCCCTCCATAATGGAGGCTGCGATTTGATAAAGTGGGAAGTACAATTGGCTGGAAAGCAATCTGGTCTGGGATAAAGCAGAGTCATTTCTGTGAGGAGGCTGGTTATAAAAGCACAGACAGATAATAATGTTACTCTCTGGAAGCGGAGGAATACAGCGGTTCGCTCCATCGTGAAATAAAATGCCTCTTGCTTTTTGAAAGAGGCGATGGCACTTCTAAAGACACTACTGATGATGGTGAGCACATCAGTTCTTTTTTCTTTTTTTTTCTTACTGAAAAACTGACGCGCTTTTGGAATTATTTCTCGTTAGTCTGTTTGTTAAACGTTTCAAGGTGACAAGGACACAACAAAAAAATAAAAATAAACAGTCCTAGTACTTCATGGAAGAGTTTGCTCCAGGTAGCGGGAGATACTTGTCACAGCTACTTCTGTAGCAAAGAATGAGGTACATAAATGGACATTGAGGAAATCTTTTTGGTTTCTTTTCAATGACATGCCTGAGTGACTCTGACTCAAGCAGATGTGCTTAATCACCTAGTTAGTGAGACCGTTGATTGGACACTGGATATGGAGTGATTTCAGCTGTTGAATTGCAAGCTTGAATAAAAGCAATAAAGAAAAAAAAAAAACAATATGCCACGTCTGTCCAGAGAGCAGCGCCTTCGTGTGATCGGCATGTTGGAGGCTGGACTAGGGCAGCACGCTGTGGCTCGCCGTCTTGGGTGCTCACAGCCAGCGATTTCAAACCTGGCGAGACGGTATAACCAGACACACTCTGTCAATGACAGAGCCACCAACTGGGAGACCAAGAGTCACAACACCTGCCCGAGATCGACAGATCATTTTGCAGCATCTTCATGATGTCAATTCTTAATCGGCACAATAAAAAGTCAGTGCACCTGCCCTAAAACAGAGTTTGTCATTCTTCAATCACATGAATTTTATCCAAATATAAGTGATACGTTTCTTCTGATGCTCAATATACAGTACAAAGCTGCTTCTTGGAACAACTTAATGTATGATCCTCTGCAAGTGTTTTACTGTTTGCACATTTGTGATGAATAATGATGATAATAGTAATAATAATAATGAGAGTGGCAATGTCGTATACCACCTTAGAGCTGTCATGATGCCCCTGCCCCTGCCCCTGCTGGGATGAGGTCTATATTTAGGTTCTGCTGTTGACACCCCTCGTTCCTTTAAACCAAGCAGCCAATGTGTATTCACACCTGTCTGAGTAATGCAGTGACTAATCCTGCATCACGCCTGCGCTCTCTCTGTTCACCATGAACATGCTTGATGGCTTCAATGCCACTAAGTGTATGGTTATTTTTAAACCCTCCTAGTTGCCCCAGGGTTCACCGGCAGTGATGACGTCATGACTTTATGACTTGTGCGGATGAGGATGACGTTCATTTCCGAGCCCTGAGTCTTGCTTTCACAAATAGCACAGAGAGCCTGTGTCCATTGCAGTGCATTGATGAATGCTACTTAAAAAGAACTAAACGTCAGTTAAAGACCCTGGTATTAAACATCTGATTGTGCTCAATCTGCAGGTATTTTTATTCACTTCTCGTCCAGATTGTCCAGTTTGAAGCTTGGAAGTGCGTTGCAGTGTCTGGTCACTTGGTGCGGACCAGCGGTGGGGTATAGGTTTCAAAAGCTGTCGGTGCGAGTTATATAATTGGGGGTAGTCCAGCCCATCTCGTTTCAGCCCAGTTTGTATACCGCTCTGGCAATGAGAAAGGTCCTGGGTTTCGGCTGCTGTACACGGGAAATTCTACTTGTCCGCTTTGGCATGCTGCAGATTCATTTGAACTATTTTAATCGAGTCTGATGCATGCTACGTTTTGTATTAACCTTGAATAAAAAAAGAAAACAAAACCAGAAGTGTCTTGTTAAGCTGTTGAGATCAATTGAGCAAACCGCCTGCTTCCCTTTGCTGGAATAAAGCAGCCATAAAAGCTGACCGTTTTCACAAACGCTGCCAGCTGAGACAGCGCCAGCCATTTAATATTACTGTGAGCGGCACGGTATTATCCATTGAGCAGGGAGGGCCTTCGTGGTCTCTTCAAACAGGGTGCATGATAAAAAGAGAATGTTTTATAACGTCTACCCGCCTGGGTCTGTCCTCCTTGTTTTGAATGTGTTTCTGTTATCAGCAGAACAATGTCAAGTCCTTGCAGACTCATCACAGTGTTTGCTGCACAGTAGATCTTCTCTCATGCAGTTCTCCCCAAGCTTTGTCATGGTTATTCTATGCATTTACAATACTGTACCATATTTTTTTATTTTTTATATGGTTTACCATAAGCCTCTGGGTATTACAATGCTTCCCACTGCTTTACCATGCTTTCACTGTGCTGTGCTTTTACTGTACAGATTGTAGAGAAGAGATAGGAGTTTTGGAAACATGGTAAGTGAATTCTGAGTAAGTGTACAGTTTTTAAAACCATATGCATGTGTTTTTATTTTTGTACTGAAATGTGTGTTGCGTTGGCTCAGTGATTCTTTGCTGATCCTTTCCTGTTGCTGCAGTATACCCGGCTCATTATCATGTGTGTCAGGACTCCTGCTGCTTTCAGAGTGTGATAGACCTGACCTTCCATCAGCCTCAGTGTAAACACGGGGGAGGTGGGCAGCTTTTAAAATGAGCAACGCTCACCCGCTAATGCCTTCGTAAAGCACGGGCACCGCTCACTGGAGAGCCTTTCTTTGGAGATGCAGTGGACTTCTCTTGTGGTTTGCATGTTCTTAACCCTTTTCATGCACGGTGACCTCCTCATGTGGGGGAAAAAAACTCTTCTAGTCTTTTATATAGGGACATATGGAAGAAGTAAATAGCCTCATATAAAGATGCATTTATTCCCCCATTTAACTTGCTGTCTGGCTGTTTAATTTACTCTGTTTAGGTGAGTAAATGAATAGTTTGCATTGTTTAGTTTTATTTGTGTTGTTATCATTGTCTCAATATTATTAATATGTCAGTCACCGGGATAGCTCCTCTCCTGTATTGCCCTGTGAATGAAAGGCCTGAAATTTATGAAAATGCTTTAGAATGATATTGCCTGTATAATATCTGATAAGGATCTGCGCTGTCAATCGTTTTGACTGACAGCTCTTGCATTCGCCAGTATAAGAGTGAACTAACGTGTTGGTTTGTCAGTGTTTTTGACAGGCTGCTTTTATCTGGAGTCCCAGCGTTTCCAGAAGCTTTTATAATGAACCCGTACTTTATCAGCCTTCCCTGCCCCGGAGAAACCGTCTGGCCTGGGTACTGTACACAAGGGTTCGGTTTCTGCAGAGGGAGCACCTGTGAACTGGGGCTCACGTTGATCTTTGTATTTATTTTTATTATTCTATCTTGTTTTCTATTGCTTTATTATTGTGTAGGGGTGAATACTATCCAGAGCCCCTGAATGCTCCGAGGTTCAGAGGGGTGCAGCGAGAAGCAGTTTAAATGAGCTTATTGAGGGTGAAATGGAAAAGACTGGAAAGAGTACAGGGTGAAATGCCTGAGAATGTGTCTTGGTAATGAAATCTTTAACTAATGGGTGCAGGTAAGGGTGTATGGATAATGTCACGTTTTCTCTCGCTTTATTCCTCTCGCTGTTTGTTAAGCCTGGGCATTAATAATAATGATCCCATGCAGCTTGCGAGGCTTTCTGAAAAAAAAGTGATTCTAGCTGTCCGCGGTGAGCGCACTCGCAATTCCCAGGACCAGCAATCCGGTTCTGAGCGCTGCCAATGATGAAATATCGATTGTCACTGTTGAGTAATGCCCTGGAGCTCTGTGAGTTTCGACTGCATTAGGAGGTGACGCTCCTTTCCCCGGCCACTAGGTGGCAGTGCTATCTAATCTGTCTCCATTAAGTAGTACAGGCAGGGCGCACATGACAGCGTTGTGTATGTATGTGTGCTAATGGAAATTAGCATCCGTGGCAAATTGATGGACACACCGGGGGTGGGCGTTTGTGGTAATTTAAAACACAGAAAAAACGTTTAGTTTCTGTTTTTGTTTTGTTTTTTTTCCTGGTTAAAGTGAAAAAAAATGGAGCTCAATTTTTCATTATAAACTAAATATAATAATAATAATAATAATAATAATAATAATAATAATTATAATAATAATAATAATAATAATAATAATAATAATAATAGCAGTAAGAATTCCAGTGACAGTTGATGGAGTGCTTGTCACGTGGTCCTCTGGGTGATTGACATCGAGGTCCCCTGCTTCTCTCCAAAACCCGCCTGCTGTAAATGCCACAAAATATATTATTCGTAGACAGTATTATAAAAAATACTGAAGATTTTGTTATGTAAAATAGAATTCATATTTTTTTTTTCACGTTTAACTTTATTTTTCAATGTATGAAGAGGTTACAGTTTTCTTTAATATATTTATATTGGTTTTCAGTTGTACAATTAAAACCATATTTACTGTAACATCAAACACCAACATGCAAGTTAAATAGGACATTTTAAATACGATTTTTAATATTGGTGGGATGATGTATCAATATTATAAAAAAAATCAATTGTATTTTTGGTTTGTACTAAATAACATTTCAATAAAAGCCATAAAAGGATAGTGACTTTATTGACTAGCTCATTAGCTAACACATGTCCCCCCCCCCAAGGTTGTTCTACATTTTCACAATCCTCTTCAAACCCCATACATGCATCAAGTGGAGATCGGTCTCTGGGGGTCTTTTCGGGGTGTTCTGTACGGACCAACCCCACTCCTTGAGTGAGCCACTCCCCCTGTTCCGACACAGCCAAACGCCTCTCAAGAATATGACATCATCTGGGCACCATTCTGTTGTGGAAGTGAAGCAGACACGATCTGATTCCGGCCCAGACACGGGCACAGGCAATGCCAGGCCACGTTTGGACGTGTAGGGTGCATTTAGCGAGCAGTGAAGGGTTTGCCTTTTCACTTTCCCTCTACGGAAATGTTTTAAAACAACGTGCAGCTTTGTGTCAACTTGCAGTCAGTGCTGTATAGTGCTGAGCTGATGAGTGGGTGTGGCCTCAGGGTCGTCATGGAGACAGAACTCTACCATGTCATGTTCACCAGGGTCGTCATGGAGACAGAATACCATGTCATGTTCACCAGGGTCGTCATGGAGGCAGAACTCTACCATGTCATGTTCACCAGGGTCATCATGGAGACAGAACTCTACCATGTCATGTTCACCAGGGTCGTCATGGAGACAGAATACCATGTCATGTTCACCAGGGTCGTCATGGAGGCAGAACTCTACCATGTCATTTTCACCCTATACCCTACAGTCCCAATGTTATATATATATATATATATATATATATATATATATATATATATATATATATATATATATATATATATATATATATATATACATAAACTATATATCTAGATATCCAGGGCGATTAGAAAGTAAGTGCGTTGATATGTGCGTTGAGGTGGTAAACTTACTTTCTAATCACCCTGGATATAAACTGAAAATTTTAATAATTCGCCACAACTTTTAAACAACATCAGTCTACCTGGCCGAAACATTTGTCGCTAATTAATTAAAATCGTGGGTTTTCAGTTTTTCTCTTCATTGGATCCTGATTCTCCTCGGACATAGAGCTGTTTGCTGTTTTTGAATTCTCTGTTCTCTCTGTCTATCTAATGTGTGCTAAATCAACTCATTTTTACACTGCTTTTTAAACCTTATTCATTTGATATATTTAACACAGACAAACCTGGCCTGAAGGTGCTATCACAAATGAAATGAAAACAGTTTTATATCTCTCTCTCGCAGGTGAATGTTTTGTTTCCAATACTGTGCTATACTGCACAGCACATTACTCTACTGTTGTGGCATGTTTCTGTATAGACAGCTTTGTCATAATTGATAGTGGAAACAATTAAAAAGGCCTCCAGTTCTTTGCCTGGCTTGTGTCTATTGGGGTCAATGTAATTTACTCTCCCGGCTGGTTCATTCAAACAGTATTAAAATGCACGAGTCTGGTAATGCAGGCTGCATCCCCTCCGGTCTGTGTCACCTGCAGCTAACCTCTCATACGATAGTATTCCAAATAATTGCCCCATAATTAATCCTTGCGAAATAGCTTTATAATAAGGGCAAATTGCATGTAATAGGCTTTTGCTTAAGCTTGCTTTTTAAAAAATCTAATCAAAGCTGAAAATGAGCCTTTGAATAGATTGGCACCCACGGTACTCCTGTACCCAGATCGCTGTGTGAAACCCTGTCTTTTCCCTGCCTTCCCAGGTTAGCTCCTGATCATGCATCTTTGCAGACAAATAATCCATCCAACAAGAACATCAATAGGCAGTATTTTATAAGGCACGAAAATAAAAAACATGTTTTATTGTCCTATTGCTTCTTTGTTATGCCAACTCATGTGTGCATTCGTAATTAACCCCTTGTTGCATGCTCCTAAAAGCCTGCTTCCTACTGCATTCTACAGACCACCAGAGGATGAAAATTCAGTATGGCTCTATTAAAACTCCCTGGATCTTCTAACCAGAAATGCTGGACAGCTGTGATCTGGAGTGTGAGCTGGTCATTGGTTTGGATCTTATGTGTGAGATTCACATTGTAAACTTCTGCCCAGGAGCTCAATATCATACCATACCATCAGAGGCTTTTGTAGCAGTTTTGAGGTGTGGGCTCAGTATTGGCAGCACCAACACTGGCAATGCAACTGAACAGAAAACAACAGCTTTATTGAACACTGCTAGAGGCAGGGTGGAGACGCTGCTGCCTGCAACCTTGATGTTAATGTTAAATTCCTTGTTCATCTTGCTGTTATTTACGTGATGCGTTCTGTACGTTCCCCCGTTACAAACTGAGAGTATCAGAGTGCCAGCGCTTCTGCAGATCTTGTTAAACCCTGGCGGGTGTAAACAAATCTCAGCAACAAAATGACCGTGTCTGACATGCAGTGTTTGTTTGCTCTTAATAGTGCTCTGTCTTGGAAAACAAAGCGGAGAGCGTTTTTTTTGTTGAAACCGCTAAACCTGGAAATGAAATGGCACCCAGTGAGCCATAGCTCTTGTGGGTTTTTTTTTCTTTCTATGTGTTTTTGTAGAAAAGGATTTCTCCATAAACATAGCCTCTACCGTTTCCGCTGTGCTCTAATGCTATTACCCTCCTGACATTAGTCATGCCCAAGCCTATAATATTGTACAGAGACAGGGAAACAGGGTTATATTTTTGGTGCTGAGCAGCTTGCTATTTCGGTCATAGCGTTTAATTATGATTGGTATGTTATTGCTCACCAGAGCATAACAAATTGTCATTATGTTATTCTGCTGAGTCTAATTTAATTGGCATGTTGTCACAAAAGTAATTATCTGTCATTTATATTGTTGCCATAACCGCATCTTCAAGAGCACCTGCTGGTTGACAACAAGGAAAGAAAAATAACAGGGAAAACAAAGAAAAACACTTTGGGTTTTTTTTGTTGTTTTTTTCTCCCTCTAGTTTCGTGGCCAGCATCCCTGCTTTTAACCATTTAGATACTAGACAGCCCTTTTCGTTTTCCACAGTAAAAGCACAGCAAAGTGTAATAAAGCACAGTAAAGCATAGGTAAGCATTGTAAAGAATAGCGAGGTATGGTAAAGCATTTTAATAACCAGGGTAAACTCTGGTAAAGGCACAGTATGGCCATTAGAAAAATAATGGATAAACTGTAAACATACCATGCTAAAATACTGTGGCAAACCTTTATAAGGACCAGTTAGACTCCTACAATGTCTGCTAGCTCAAGCTCTGTCCTTCTCCACCATCGCAGTGCAGGCACTGGCTGCCTTTCTTGGATGGGCAGCCCAGCATCTAAACAAAGATGATCAGTGCTGTACTCCAGCCGCTCATGTTGTATGTTAATAAGATGTGTGTCTTATGAGTGATGTCATCTTATGAGTGATGTCATCATGTGCAGCCTGAGTCCTGCCTGCACAAGCTTGTGTGAAATGATTGGGCTTCTGTTTCTAATAAGAGACACACACACACAGTGTATTATAAACATGTACTCAGGAACTGCTGTTCAATATATACAAGTGTTGTTTTAGACATTCTGTCATGTGATCTACACACACTGGCATTTACTGGAAAACAAAATCTCGACAGTGATTGGTTGATTTCTTGTTGTGGTTTCTCGTGGTTCGATACACTAGTTAGGCTCGATTTTTAAAGCAGGAAATGTGATTGTTGTCAACGTCCTTTAAATTAATCTACAGACCAGCTGGGTAACAAACCAGTAAACGTGTGTGTGTGTGTGTGTGTGTCTCTCTCATTATCAGTGACACTGTGTGTGTGTGTGTGTGTCTCTCTCATTATCAGTGACACTGTGTGTGTGTGTGTGTGTGTCTCTCTCATTATCAGTGACACTGTGTGTGTATGTCCTCTCTCTCATTATCAGTGACACTG
Organism: Acipenser ruthenus; assembly: GCF_902713425.1. Taxonomy (NCBI): domain Eukaryota; kingdom Metazoa; phylum Chordata; class Actinopteri; order Acipenseriformes; family Acipenseridae; genus Acipenser; species Acipenser ruthenus. The sequence goes on from NC_081214.1 coordinate 1,047,280, forward strand.
TCTGTGTGTGTGTGTGTTCAGTTTCCTGTTCTGGTCACCAGTTCGCAAGCAGTTTGTGGAATTTGTGGCAGGGTAGAATTGAACTTCAATCCCTCCAAAAAAATAAAATAAACATAAGAGGTTTAGTGTTTGTTTTTTCTTGTGGAGCAGCCTGCCCGTGCTGTTGAGTAACAGCGATCACTGAGCTGCACTGCCCTTGAACACTGCGGATTGCTGACAGGTAATGACCATTTTGTTTGGTCTGTGACAATTCATTCTTATTAACCGCGGCTTCATAGTTTTGAGAGGATTTATTGCTATCACTGCTATTGCTGGAGAATCGCTGTCTTAGCAAAGTGCATTTAAATACAGAAGACTATTTAATATGGCGGCCAGCCAAGTCAAAATGTATTTCACATAGCAAACAAGACTGAAAATGAAGTATATTTGTATTGGCTTATTAATTATACTCGGATTAAACAAAGTGTATTTACAGTGTGCTTCTATTTTTTTTTTTTGTAAAATAAACAAGAAACTCTCCAAACTCCAGTCTCTTCTTTATAATCCAAGTCAATCAGTGTGCTGTGGGTTCAAAGCGCTGGGGTTGTTCAGTCTGGAGCAGGAGGCTGGGAGATGGAAACCATGCTTGGTGTTTTTTTTTGCCTTTGTAATTAAAAGGGCTTCCTCAGTTCAGCTGACCCGGTCCAGCCTGTCCTTTGTGTTCCTAATGGGCAGCTTTGACGTGACCAGGCTGCAACCTGTCACAGTGCTTTTTGGCAGGCGATGAATTCAAATTAAACGTGATACGTGACTCCTGGCCTCTGAACACAGCTGCCCCGAGGAGAAATTGCTTCAGGTTCCTGCTCCCACTAGATCAACAGCTGCCGAGTTTCTTTGTCTTTCAGTTGCTGCTCTTCCACTTAAAAGAAAGCAGGCTTTTGACAGGCCGGTTCCTCTCTCCTTTTTATTTAATCACAGAGTTCTGTTTGCAAAGCTTTAGCTCGTGAGTTATTTGAAGGCTGTATTTTTAAGGTCTTTTTTTTCAAACTGGCTGTTGCTGGTTTTCTTAATAGCAGTCCAAACCACTTCAGAATTTCAAACTGTGTTTTATTCAGATTGTGTATTCAAATGACACATTGATAGGAATAGTGGCATGGATTGCCCATGGCGAATTTCCAAAATTTACTTCCAGGGTAACATTTTCAACGAAATGTTTGTCATGGAACTTTCTAAGTTTTGGACACATAATAAATCTATTTTTTTGTTGTATTTTTTTTTTCATTGTTTTATATCGATTCCTCATATGAGGCTGTCATGCATTAGTGTCTTCCATATAAAAACTAGGACTGTTTTTTTAATTATTTTTTTTGTTTAATCCGTCCCATATGATGTTGCCATGCATGAAAAGGTTAATAAAATCAGCATTTCTGTTTATATTAACACTAGCCCCGTCCGCATCCTTAAACAGAAATATCTCCTATGGATTAAAAAAGAAATGAGATGCTAGTTACTTAATTACATTTGAATCGCCAGCGAATTGGAATTGAACTCTTATTGCAAACCTGCAGCTGTTAAGACCAACCTCACCTACCAGGAAAGCTCAGCTTCAGTGTGTCAGGTTTTATTGGACTATATGAGGAAGAATGGCAAGCCGCCCGGTTCCTGTCATTGCTTCAGTGCCCCCCTGTAGGGCTGTGGAGTGTTTCTGATCTCTGGTTTAAAGGTTTTCATTAGCGACGGGGCTTTATTGAGAACCGCCTGGCCAAATTTAGAGCAGAAATTAATCTGTGCTGCCCCAGCGCCAGGCCAGCTTAGCGGGCATATTAATCCGACAGCTCCTTCACAGTTTGGGGTACCCCTGGCAGTTCCCCCAAGCAGCTGTAATAATTGTCTGCAGTAGCAGTCCAATACGTCTTCTGTCCACCTAGGTGTCATTGCAGGGAATACATCTCCGATGTTCATGTTATAGTAATGTTGGTCAGGAATGATTTTGCTGCTCTGTCCGTGGGGGGGATCAGTAATGAGGAAGTTTAAGGCAGTCTGTCTTACTCGACTGCTGCTGAGATCATCCCCGCTATCCAAACCCACGGAAATGTTTATTTTCTAACTGCGTCCGTACCGGCACTTCATGTCGCATGCAAGCTGAACTGTTTTTTAGGCTCTTTTTCTGTGGAAGTTTGTGAGGCTGTTCACTTCTCAACGCCTTGCAGTATTCATCTGATAATTTGTATACAGGAGGCTGTGTGGTCCAGTGGTTAAAGAAAAGGGCTTGTAACCAGGAGGTCCCTGGTTCAAATCCCAGCTTAAGCACTGACTCATTGTGTGGCCCTGAGCCATTCACTTAACCTCCTTGTGCTCCATCTTTCGGGTGAGACATTGTACATGACTCTGCAGCTGATGCATAGTTCACACAACCAAGTCTGTGTAAGTCACAAATAATAATAATTCAACTTATTAATGGTGCAGGTTTTTTATTTACAAACCGTTCCCTTAAAGCTCCCCAAATACCATACAGTGCCGGTCATTCTGTTTTCCTGTTTATCTAGTCCTTGTGAAGAAGCTCATGTGTTCGCACATTGCTCTGTGGTTTGTGTTGCAGACTGCACTGATTACTAGAAGGAAGGTACGAGACTCCAAACAAGTTATTCAACTACACGATGATCAGGGAAGCAAGGAACATATTAAAACAAACATAAAGACAGCACTTATTGCATCCTGAATAAGCAGAATCACTTGCACTTTTTTGTTTGTTGTCTCCCTTTGTGCTGGACATTCTTTTTTGTGTGTGACATCATCGACGCAGTGTGACATCTTATCGATCCCCCAGTGCAAGCGCGGCTGCTGATAATGACATTGGACGCTGAAGCAGAACTTGTTTCTATGGCAAATATCAGAAGAGAGAGAATGAAATGTTACATGATATCGATTGAAACCTTTCAGTACCGGCACGGCCCGCAGGTTGTCACCTCTCCATTCTGTTCTCTTCTGCTGCTCTCGCATCTTTAGACTGCCCTGCGTTCCCAAGGTCAGACAGGCTTATCCGTGGTCGTCCCTGCTCTGCCTGCGATCTGCGTCTGTGTTCATTCTGCCCATTGTTCCCGGACACACTGGGATCTGTTCTACTGATCTAGAGATCATTCAATCAATCAGATATCATGCCGACTGACATATGCACTAAAGAGACTCCCGTGCACTGTTGGAAGTCTGAACCTTGGTACTCAACGATACCTGCTTCAATGATTCACCCAACAGAGGTATTCAGACACTCACAAGACCCCACTGCCGTTACGGATTCTCTCACCTGTCTGGGAGATGAGATGAGGTTAAACGGTCTATATTTACTAATGCAGATGAGCCTGGCTCTTTGCATTGTGGTTAAGACACTTGCTTGCAGGTTCGCTGGTTTGCGCCCAGCCTCTTCCCTGTTGCACACCTAAGGTTTGTCTTTGAGGTAAAAACCTGTTTATTGGACAAGCTCTTTGCATTGCACTTATCTGAGTATCTGTTTGTGAAGATCTTTGATGCTTTTCAATATTGTCTTGCCCTCCCTTGCCTTGTCATGTCGCCTGCGTGTTCTGTGTTGGTTTTGCTGCATTCTGAAGACAGGGCAGACTCCTCCAGTGAATATGCTATTAGGCATCACGACTCACACAAACCCCAGGAGCTGATTACAGGTATCGGAGACCTTTTTTTAATTGCACTCCGGATTCACTGCCTCGCGTCTCAGAAGATTAATTGATGGAGGCTGCTTATGTTGAACATGTTTTAACAGTGTAGTTTTATTTATTTAATGACTTTTATGTATTTATGTTTCCTCAGACTAAGACTTGTTTTAAATCCTTTGATTTATCGCTTGATAAAGATGCCAAGGCTTTCAATGCGCCTGTCAGGGCATTTCAGAAGATTGTCCGCTTTGACAAATTGGTAATTGGAAAAGGCAATTCCTTCTAAAGAAAAGGGCAGGGCTTGACAAGACACAATGAGGCTCGTTTTCGAGACAGGGGGAATAAATAAAATAACTAAAAAATAAATAAATAAATAACCTGTTCTTTTCTTCTGCGCCCAGTTTGATGTTCAGTCTGTGTCGAGGTTGTCAACGATAATCTTATCTCACTATGATGGGTGGAGGGACATGACAATGCAGGCTTGAGCAGCCGGGAGGTCTGATAGGCCACTGATTTATGGAAATGTCCAATAGAAACACAGTCACCATGGCAATGATTAATGACATCCGGCCTACTCTGACCCTAGCCGCAAGAGATTGAGAACAGAAAGGAGCTGATAACAGCTGGAGAGAAGTTGGGCTGATTTTCCATACAGCCAGGGCCTGACACCCATGGTAGTGATCTGCACTGGAAGGAACGTGCTGAGTTACAATACAGACTGTGGGCTTCATTTCAAGTGGGTTCCAGGACAAGTCTGTCCTGTGTTTCTTTCAAATCAGAGAATGTGAATCGGGTCCAAGCATACTTTCTTTTCCATTATTATAGGCCATCCTCATTCGTGGAATAACTATAGAACTATGACTAATCCTGGTGTACCCTCTATGATTTACAGAAAAATGTCTCCATAAGTCTCTTTAATTCCAGTTATTCTGAGATTAAATACCTGTGAATCCTTGCAAAAGGGGTCTGTAGTAACAAGTGACCTGCATTTTGCAGGCCAGACCCGGGTTTAAGGTCAGTCTTGGCTGGTTCCTGGCCTCCATGCGCAGCACAAGACTAGAGTCGGAATGTAGAAAGTGGATTTAACTCTTTGGGTAATTTTAAAAAAAAAACAAAAACAAAAAAAAAAACTGAAGCTTGTCATTATCGACATATAATTGTATATGTACACTCTGTTCATTTAAGGGTTCTTAATTCAAGTTGCATTCATTTTAAATTAACCCATGCTGTTGTTTTTGTTCTCTTTCATTGATTAGAAATGTAATTTTAATAATTTAGGTCAGATCAATCATTGTCCCAATTTTTTTTCCAGGAAACAAATTTGGTGATGCCCCGAACTCCCCTCCCCTGCCTCGCTGATCCGCAGCAATAGCCCGGCCCAGCATTCCAGTTGATGACTTTGGGACCTCTGAGTAATGATAACGTACAGCAAGCACGGTTGCTGTCTTTACAGAGGTCGAGACGTGCATTCCAGTTGTAAACCCATCTGCCTTTTTTTCGTGTTTGTTCATTCGCTGCTGCTGTTTGAGCACCTCCTGTAATTAATCTCAGTATGTCACGTTATCTGGAAGCATCGTCAGCTATATCCGACACTTTATCGCTCCCTCCCTAGTCTGTAGCCCCCAGGGTAACCTTATACAGTCAGACAAGGGGAGATCTGCAAGGCTAATTAAACGCTCCAGCATCCCAACGCTGTGGGGTACATTTAGAAGAAACACAGACTCTACACGTCCAATGGGAAATTCAAACTACTCCATTGCAAATCTTAAAGCCTTTGGGCTTTTTCATCTACATTTTTTCTGGGGGGGTGAGGGATCATTCAGTCTGCATGCCCCCTTGCATCCTTGGCCCTCTTTCTTTTGAGACTTCTTTAAAGGTGTGCCAGAGCCAAATGAAATTCAGGATAAAGTGGGAATCTTTGTTTTGGGTAAAGAGTATGGTAAGAGTATTCTATGGTGTTTTTGATCTAGTAGTTTTATCACAGAGGACTTAATGCAAGAGAAAGACTATTTAATAAAAAATAAAAAAATGAAAATGAAGAAAGAAAATAGTCTAAATAATTTGCTTTGATACGCATGTGTTCACTGCAATATAGACACATCAGGGCTGCAAGCTTTTTATTAAGGTCTGCTTATGATAAATGACACTGGAAAAAGCACACCTCTGCAGAAAGCGCTGTCACAGCTGCACCACGTTGGATAATACAGGTATTTTTAGAACGAGTACCTTTGGGTTTCTCATTTTCTGAAGACAATTAATCATAGACAAATCCAACCCTTTTTTTACTTTCTTCAGAAACTAGATGTTTTTTTCTGCAAGGCATGCATTATTTTATTAGAGAGAGTAGGTATTTTTTTTTTTAGTATTGCATCGCTTTAGAATGCTCATATGATAAATCTAGTTAAAGCATAACACTGGTATAAGCGTGGAGTGTATTTCTAATGATATCTGCAGGCATTCATTGTACAGGTGTCCTGATCACACCTTCTCTTCCTTGGGCACTCTGTAGGTTTTTTTTTTATTTTGTATTTAATCATACGCAATTTGCTCTGGAGATGAGATTCGGAGCGCTGTGGAGATGAGATTCGGAGCGCTGTGGAGATGAGATTCGGAGCGCTGTGGAGATGAGATTCGGAGCGCTGTGGAGATGAGATTCGGAGCGCTGTGGAGATGAGATTCGGAGTGCGGTGTAGATGGGATTCAAAGCGTTGTGTAGATGAGATTCGGAGCGCTGTGGAGATGAGATTCGGAGCGCTGTGGAGATGAGATTCGGAGCGCTGTGGAGATGAGATTCGGAGCGCTCTGGAGATGAGATTCGGAGCGCTGTGGAGATGAGATTCGGAGCGCTGTGGAGATGAGATTCGGAGTGCGGTGTAGATGGGATTCAAAGCGTTGTGTAGATGAGATTCGGAGCGCTGTGGAGATGAGATTCGGAGCGCTGTGGAGATGAGATTCGGAGCGCTGTGGAGATGAGATTCGGAGCGCTCTGGAGATGAGATTCGGAGCGCTCTGGAGATGAGATTCGGAGCGCTGTGGAGATGAGATTCGGAGCGCTGTGGAGATGAGATTCGGAGTGCGGTGTAGATGAGATTCAAAGCGTTGTGTAGATGAGATTCGGAGCGCTGTGGAGATGAGATTCGGAGCGCTGTGGAGATGAGATTCGGAGCGCTGTGGAGATGAGATTCGGAGCGCTGTGGAGATGGGATTCGGAGCGCTGTGTAGATGAGATTCGGAGCGCTGTGGAGATGAGATTCAAAGCGTTGTGTAGATGAGATTCGGAGCGCGGTGTAGATGAGATTCGGAGCGTTGTGGAGATGAGATTCGGAGCGCTGTGGAGATGAGATTCGGAGCGCTGTGGAGATGAGATTCGGAGCGCTGTGGAGATGAGATTCGGAGCGCTGTGGAGATGAGATTCGGAGCGTTGTGGAGATGAGATTCGGAGCGCTGTGGAGATGAGATTCGGAGTGTTGTGGAGATGAGATTCGGAGCGCTGTGGAGATGAGATTCGGAGCGTTGTGGAGATGAGATTCAGAGCGCTGGGTATATGGGTGCACTGGATTTTATTAGTTTTTATATATTCTTTCTTTGTCTCCCTTGGCTTGTGCTGACGTTGCTACAGAAAAGAAGCATGCCATTTTGTTTTAAGTCTAGACTGTATTATTCTATGAATGTATTTATAACCAGGTTGAACAGCTCAGATATACCTCACGCTCGAGTTGGGCTGGATGTGGAACACATTATATAAAGTTGCACAGATCTGTAAAACGTTGCTGGCAGCTCTCTTCCAACCTGCTGTGACTTCCAATGGGAGAAATCAAGCCATATACCTGATTGCACTCCTGATGGGTTCATTCATTGAGGTGTATTGCATGACGTAGCAATCAGTTTCCTTCATTGCACCGTTTATTTCAAAGTGTGGGGAATAAAAGACAAGCTGTGTGTGTGTGTGTGTGTGTGTGAGAGAGAGAGAGAGAGAGAGAAGTCCTAGCTCCTCATTCTGCACCAGCATTCATGCAAAGCTGCAATTCAGCACATTCCTACTGGGCTGTCTAGAAAATAAGGTGACAGCACCAGTCGCAAAATAAGAAGTCTTAAGGTGTTTAAAATATCAATGAAGACGCTGTTCACCGGTTCCAGATTATCAGGCATTACCTTGGGATAATTGCGTAGTTGAGTCTGTATGGTACCAGAATATTACGCTCCCTGATCAGGATTGTATTGCTTATTTAATTTAACAAAAAATAAAATAAATAAATAATACATTGTATTCAAAGTAGATTATTCTTGCGTTCTTTTTCAGACGGGAAAGTTACATGCATTCATTCAGCGTTAATCAAAGCGGTTTTGCTTTCCCTGCGAAGCGTATTGCATGTCAACAGAATCCTTTTGGCATCAGCTTTTGAAACCAGTTTGAATGCAGCAGCCACGAAAGCAAGCTTGAGCGCTCGCCGTTGGAATCTAAAGCATTTTGACTTGGAGGCAGACGGCTTGAATGTTGATGTGATGATCCAGGAGTCCTCGTGTATCTTTGTTACACCTTGATCTATAACAAGACCTGCTCGACAGCAGCAGCAGTGGTGTACCACGGCCTGCTCTAGCACTCTCTAAGTGAGGTTCATTTCCCATTATGATTTATGCAGCAGCGGGCACTGGCTTAAAGGCACGCAGCGTGTGCCTGAATTGGAGGTTATTAAGGATTTCCCAGACTGATCAATATTTGATGCAGCCTTTAACAAGATCAAACCTAGGATGTGTTTTAAAACCGCTGCGCTAGCCTCGGGTAGAGATCTCTGAAACATCTTGAAAAAACAAAGCAAAAGTGTTAGGTATTATTTATTAATGTATATCCTTGATCTGCGATTATTACCTGGCTGTTTCTAATAGTCCTCAAGGCACAATTTTTGTTGTTGTTATTTTTTTGCATGGTTTTGCATCTGTGCAGATTTTTTTATTTTTTTTTATATAGTTTTTTAAAATCTGATTTCCACTTTTAAAATTGTTCTAATATTTGCACGTGCATCATTTGTCTCCTACTGACAATTTTAATAACTACAAACATAAATAATTACCCAGTGCACCAGCAACGTGAATCTTTGCATAAAATGTCTAAGGAAACCCTGCATTAGTGAAGAAAAAACCCAAAAGGCTGCCCGTTTGTTGTTTGCACACTTTTGGAAGTGCAAAACATATTATTATTTATGTCTTAGCAGACGCCCTTATCCAGGGCGACTTACAATTGTTACAAGGTATCACATTATTTTAACCCATACAATGACCCATTTATACAGTTGGGTTTTTACTGGAGCAATCTAGGTAAAGTACCTTGCTCAAAGGTACAGCAGCAGTGCCCTCCACCTGGGATTGAACCCACGACCCTCCAGTCAAGAGTCCAGAGCCCTACCACTACTCCACACTGCTGTCCCAAACATAGCAGCGAGCTGCCAGTATATCAGAGTATGAGATGCCGTGAGCCCTATTAACAGAGCAGAGCATGATAAGCAGTGGCAGTGGTAAGCATGGTAGAGCACGGACAATCAGAGGTAAGCGTGGTAAAGCACGGACAATCAGAGGTAAGCATGGTAGAGCACGGACAATCAGAGGTAAGCATGGTAAAGCATGGACAATCAGAGGTGAGCATGGTAAAGCATGGACAATCAGAGGTGAGCATGGTAAAGCATGGACAATCAGAGGTAAGCATGGTAAAGCATGGACAATCAGAGATAAGCATGGTAGAGCACAGGCAATCAGAGGTAAGCATGGTAGAGCACGGACAATCAGAGGTAAGCGTGGTAAAGCACGGACAATCAGAGGTAAGCATGGTAGAGCACGGACAATCAGAGGTAAGCATGGTAAAGCATGGACAATCAGAGGTGAGCATGGTAAAGCATGGACAATCAGAGGTGAGCATGGTAAAGCATGGACAATCAGAGGTAAGCATGGTAAAGCATGGACAATCAGAGATAAGCATGGTAGAGCACAGGCAATCAGAGGTAAGCATGGTAAAGCACAGACAATCAGAGGTAAGCATGGTAAAGCATGGACAATCAGAGGTAAGCATGGTAAAGCATGGACAATCAGAGGTAAGCATGGTAAAGCATGGACAATCAGAGGTAAGCATGGTAAAGTATGCATTGCCATTGAAGATTGTTCCCTTCCAGAGTGTAAAATTCCCCCTAAAACAGTTTTCATTCTGTCCAAAACAGTGACTAATTATCAATATATATTTTCTCACAGGCTCAAAAGAGCTAGTTTAATTTCACATGGCAATTCCATATCGATCAGACTATAACACAAGTAAAACATCCGTCACCTTGCCTTTTTATTTATTTATTTTGTTTCTGATCTTTTATTTTTCAATAAGTCCAATAATAATCTAAATAATAATATAAATGCTAATGCAAAGAGAAAGCTCACATTTGTCACCTCAGTGGCGAGCAGCTGTGTCATTGACAGAAAACAGAAGGTTAATTTGTTTTGATACCTGGAGCAAAATCTTTAAAACCCATCTGATCAAGAGAAACCATTTATGATGCCATTACAGCGCTGCAGAAACATCAATAGGCTTCTGAGGAGGATAAAAGAAAGGAGACGGGAGGGGGAGCGCGAGACAGTTTTACGAAGGGTTTGCTCCAGTGCACATTTCGCACCAGATAAAAACATGTTCGTTTTCTAACATTAATAATACAACACCGGCGACGTGTTTCACACATCTATACGGCATCCTTCAAGCAGCCCTCCGATCACAGCGTCTAGGGGACCCTGATCTGTAAGAGCCCTGGGATGATATACCACAGATTTGCATATACCAGAGAAGCAGGAAGCCTGCTTTCAGAGAGCTAGGGGCGAGGCTGCAGGAAACTGGGCTGGTTCTGGGTTGCAAAACTCTGGGTGGTCCTGCCACTCAGTCAAGGCGCCTGCATGACATCCTGCCATTCGCTGCATAACTGATGGCATTACTTCCTTAGGGTAGCCAACAGCAAGCCTGCATCTGTCACATCAACCCACTGAAGCCTGCTTCCAGACTCTTTGTGTAGTGAAGGTAATCTGACAATGCAGTTTGTTTTAGTGTTAAATTAATACTTTATACCGGATCCATTTTCACAGTTTTTGATTTCCTACCTGCTTCATACCCTGTATCCTGTGAGGAGTGTTTTTTTGGGTCACTGCCTGCATAAGTTCCCTATCTATCTATCTATAATGCATATATGTTTTTTCAAAGTTTTGGCAGGGCAGTTTCACAAACCACCTAGAGTTCTTCTCCATATGGCGAAGGTAACTAGTCTTGTACACTTTCATCTTTAAACCACCAGCAGTGATTTCAGGATGCCAGCCTGTGCAGCTCTCTCTTCTCTGCCAAGCAAGTGCTGGCCAGGTACAAAGGAGAGCCTGCCTCATTATAGCTGGCAGCAGCCTGGCAGGCGAGGAGGGTCCATGCGTCACAGTCGCTCGGTGCTGGAGTTGATACATCCAGCGAAGGACTGACCCATCTGGAGTGAAGGCTTGGCTGAGCAGCAGCTGCTTTGTGCTGTACATTTGATTACAGTGTGCAGTGTGACTTCTACTGGAGCACTGCACCAAGCACACACACACACACACATGCACACACACACATGCACAATGAAATCCTGTATTAAACACTCACTGCCCAGGACCAACTGTCTGGAGGTGGCATTCTGATTAAGTATTGTATTACAGTATTTCCTAATATATCACCGGTCTAAAATGACAGCTTTCAGATTGACTCTGAAGCGGTCATTTCATGCAGGTTTGACGGATTACTGTAGTAGAAGATAACTTGATGCCTTCTTACTAATGCAAGACTTGGTGCGGAATTGAGTTTGGATTGGGGGGGAGGGGCACCCGTGTCCAATGCGGGTTTGGATTTTGACTTGCTATCCGCATGGTGCTCACTAATGTATTTCATTTTATTTTTCGCAGAGATTAGCCGCTCCTTCACAAAACTCATTTCGATTTTTTTTCATTTATTTATTAAAAAAAAAAAAAAAAAAGTTTCTTATGTTTTATTTCCATTTTCCCCACTTGATGGATGATGCAGGCATGCGTAGCGTATGGCTTTATTTACATACAGCCTCTCAGACAGTCAGTTAACATTGGGAGGCCAAGTCTTTCAATACCCTCTCCTCCTCCACCTCCACCTCTTTGCTGGCTCTGGCTCCTGGCCTCGGGGGGCTTGCTGGGCATCCCTCCATACATCCACACGCTTCACACAGCCAAGCTGCCAATCAGCCCTGTTGTTTCATCCCTGTTCTAGCTCATCTTAGTCTTAGATTATCATTTTTTTCTTTTAAAGGACTGGAGATGTTTAAAGCTCAGGCTCGTCTTTGTATTCCTAATGCAACGATGAGGTGTCAGTCTTGGCAGTCGCTATCGCATGGGGTGTAAAATAATGCTCAACCAACATCTCATCCAGTCCTTCTCAGCTGGTAGCAAACGGATGTCATATTTGGGGTACCGCTTCACTTTGAGGGTCGAAACGGGAGAAGAAAAAGCCCTAGCCACCAAGCTAGAAACCACAAACCATCACAGCTTGGCAGGCAGCACCATGTTACAACAACCTCTTGATTGGAATTCACTGTGAAGCTGTAGAAATCTAAGGATAGCATTGCTGTACGCCCCTGTCAGTCTTGGACAATCGTCACCAGTTAGGTGTTTTGTGAAGAAGAAGAGCAGACTTACCCCCCCCCCCCCCCCCCCCCCATTCCTTTCCTCTCTCCTTGACACTTGGGAAGAGTTAATAAGCGAGCATGTGGTGTGAAGTGCTGTTTTTTGGCCTTTCCTGAGAAGTCACTGATTGATTTTTCTCACTTGTGCTTTGCAGGCTCTGTGCAGCCAGGCAGCGACCTCACCTGGGAGAGTGGGGTGCAGATGGCTGGTGAGCGGGTGCCAGTACCTGTCAACACCTCGGCCAGATGGAACTGATCTCCGTGGCGTGATTAAGAGGGCCTGGGACTCTCGCCACCAGCACAGACTCTCCATGATCTGGGAGACAAGCTTTTAGTTACATTTTCAGATCATATGAGTTTGGGTTAACCCCATATAGTCTTCAGGCAGCTCTCAATGTTTGTATTTCTTGATTTTTTTTTTCTTTTGCTTACTGTAATTTTCCCCTCCTTACCAGTGGAGTCAGAAACCAACATATGGGTTTTATAGATATATATATAAACTGAAATCGACCCTCGCAGTAACGGTCCCGTGTTACACAGGGTGAGTATTGCCGTGACGTGTCAGCGGTCGCTTCCACACTGAGCGAATTAGTGCGCTGGTCCCGCGGATGCTGATGGGTGTCACGTGTTACGCAATGTTTTCTGTCCTGCAAACCAACGAGCACGTTGCACCGCTGAAGCGACTTTTTTTAAAATGTAAGTGTAATACATTTGCAGTTACGGGGTTTCTAATGCTACTGTAGTCTCTCTAGCTACGTTTGCGTGTGGAATTACCATGTGTTTACTACCGATACATGTATGTTGTGCTTGTGTCCCATATTTACTGCAGTAAACCTGTATAAAAACGGTGAAGGGATGGGAACATGTAGCTTTGACAACAACAAACCACAACCGCGTTTGTATACATCGCTAGTTACACAAACCGTCTCCCGCAGAGAGATTATTATTATTATTATTATGAAATGAAAGAAATCGCCTGGACGCGAATGTGAGAGCAAATGTTTTAGTTGAGTTTCGTTTTTCCCCCGGAGATTTACTTTGGGTAGACGCTCCAGTGTATATAAAATGTCGTTGGTAAGAAGCGAAGGCTGGATTAGTCCAAACACCATTTAATTAACTTTGATATCGAGCAAACCGTTTCGAACGAGTTGAATACCAAATATTTAACTCCCCGGAGTTTGTTATTCAATAAATACATCGCATTCACTGCTGCAGAGCCTCGGCGCTGTGCGCGTCAACAGCAATGCCATTAATAATTACATTCTTCTTTTTACACTCGCAGTATAGCAGGAGTCGATGATGCTTTCAACTGTTTGAAATTGAAATAAACACGATGGTCCTAAAAAAAAACTGTATCAACCCATTTTGGGGCACAGGCTTTGATGCAGATTCACAGTTATCCACAGCATTGCTGGTATTTCCAGGTCTTTTTTCCAACCACACCCTTAATTATCATTAACTTCAGGGATGGAAATAAGACTCCTATTGCACAGCAGATTCATTCAGGGTATAGGTAACAGACTCATTGTAAAACCAGCAATAGACTGCTATGCACTGGGAGTCTTACATGCATCGCTGAAATTGATCAAATTGAACCCCTTTTAATTCAGGTTAATGAATTATCTTACATGTTTGCAAGCATTTGTATTTGTTCAGTGAATATGAACATTTTCTAGGTTAAATATTTAAAAGAGTAAATTAAATAATTATGAACATTAGCTGTCACTGGTATCGTTGGGATGCAGTTATCAAAATATGATGTTTGTACAACATGAGAGTACATTACCCTAAAGACAGTTTTTAATAATAATTTTTTATTCCCTACTGTTTTAGATTCCTGGCCCAGCATGGCGCCTTGTTCTGGGTTTCTATCTAGAGAAGTGGACCTCTTCAGGGCCTAGCCCAGCAGGATTGGATCAGTTCTGGAACTGGCAGCCCATCCGTGTAAATGATGTCATCAAAGAGGTACTGTAACCCACACCCCCGTGACAACATGAGTTCAGATGCATGATACAGGTAGATTAGAACTGATCACTCGAGATGGAAACGCCACGCAACAAGAAGATGCAACGTGGCTGGTTATTTTAACTCTACACTACATGGTTTACTAGAATACAAAACCTGGGGACCCGGAACTCTTTTTAAAATAAGACCAGTAACCCTTGAAATAGGCTGAGCGATCGAATGCAGGATTCACGTTGGGTTTGTTTTTCGCAGTGCCAGCGAAACTGAAACCCCGGCTGTGAACTCCCTGAAGTTGCCCAAAAGATGCTGCCAATCTATATTTCACCGCTGGCTAGCTCTGAGAATAGAAAGCGTTCTGTGCGAAGGGATTTCTCCTGATCTGGTTTTGATCTGGTGTTGATGGGGGCATCACGGTAGTGCAATGGTAGGCTGTGTTTGTTCAACCAGCTTGGTTCTTACCATTGCAACTGCCCTTGTGCTACTATTGCCCTTTGTGTAGAACCACGGCATTGGGGTGAGCAGTTTTGGATTTTGGGGGGGCAGAAAAATGCATGGGGAGTGGACAAACGTTTTGGCTAATGCTTATAACTGTTTTTTAAACTCTGTATTTTTTATTTGGTTTAGTTTCCTGTAAGTTTGCTTAATCACAGCCCTGTGTAGATTTACGCATGAAGTGCATTATAGCTATGCAATAGTAACACTGTAATCATGTGTAAGTACACATGTATTTGTTAAGTAACTACTATGTAAATACACAGTAATTAGAGACACTTTATGTAAAGTTTACCCTGATTTCATTGACATAGGTTGATTGGCCACTTCCTAATGGTGTGGTGACCTTTCGTGCACAAGCATTAGTTAATAAGGTGAAAACAGTTATAAAGTGAGGACCCCCACCCCCCTCCCCGAGGGATCCCTTCACATCATGCAGGCATGTGCCCTGACCTTTATTTGCACATTAATAATGATATCATGATTCTCAGTAAGACACAGTCTTGGGGGGGGGGGGGGGGGGGTTAAATCGTTACACAGCAGTCCCCGGATTGTGCTGTGAACTGTCAGCCCGCCGTGATTGATGTGTGAAATTCAATACCGCCGGTGTTTGGGGAGCTGTTGCGTTGAAAAAGAATCCAATAAATAAAATTGCAGATCCAGTACTAATAATTACAGCTTGGATCGTTCTTGTAAGGAAGCCACATTGAAGCAAAGCTGTTAGTTACACTGGCTGGTGTACGCAAGAAGGCATTGCTCGGTGTCTTACTCCACGATAGGACTTGCTGCTTAGACAAACGTCCACCTTGCTCCAGTTGCCTTGTAATCCGTGTGTTTCTGTGTTGCAGTATTGCACTGGAGGAGCTTTGAGGTATGTTTACCCAAGAGATCCAGCAGTGTATTTAAATAAGATGCAAAGATATCTCTGTCGCCACAGTCAAGAGCCTTTTTAATTATATTTCATATCCGGAACAAAAGAGGCCCCGTTTTAATGTTCGTGGACATGTGAAGCCGCGGTTCCATCATTACTTCAATTCGTTTGCTTGCTTGTTTCGTCTGAAAGGTCGTTCGGTTAATGCGTGATTCAGTCTTCATCGGCTCTTAACTAGTTTTTAATCCGGGGTTGTTAGCGAGTTGGAATGGCGTGCGGTCTCCAGCCATGCCTGCCCCAGAAGAGTGCCAGTCAATATGTCACGTCAATTAGGATTTCACTGTGTGGGCTGGTAGGAGTGACAGCTCTGGAGCCAGGAGAGGGCAGCTGGATGGCTGGGCTGTCTGCCTGCTTGAGCAGCTCTGCAAACCTGCAGCATCTTATTAGACTGGCTTACAGTGCAGGGAGCAGAAAGACACTATCTTTAATAGGTGTGAAATGGGAAAGCAGAACAACTAGAGACACTGCAAAATAATAATAATAAAAAGGTACTTTGCAAATAACTTGACAACATAACATGCATTCTTTTCTAATTATATATATATATATGTTATTGTTATTATTTATTTCTTAGCAGACGCCCTTATCCAGGATGACTTACAATTGTTACAATATATCACATTATACATTATTTCACATTATTTGTTACATACAATTCCCCATTTATACAGTTGGGTTTTTACTGGAGCAATCTAGGTAAAGTACCTTGCTCAAGGGTACAGCAGCAGTGTCCCCCACCTGGGATTGAACCCACAACCCTCCGGTCAAGAGTCCAGAGCCCTAACCACTACTCCACACTGCTGTCCCAGATATATAATATATATATTTTTTATTTTTTTTGGAAGGGATTTGTGGAGTTCTGAATGGGATGGAGAGAAGAGAGAGAACTGTCAGTTGCAGCTGGATGATGGTTCAGGTAAATAAAAAGCCACTGCTTTGAGATGTCACAACACAACGGTACACCAGTAAACAGAGATACTGGGGCACAGTGGGGTTAAACACAGCGCAGTATTTCAACATTACATGTACGCAGGAGAGCCCATAAAGAGACCATCTCTGGAGCGAATTTTAGCTCCCAGCTAATTTTTCAAACCGTTGTTATTTCAAGGTGTTTGTTTGTGTCTGTTGTTTAAGAAGTGCGAGTCTGACGTTGCAGACTCATTCTTTCCAGTGGTGCGGGGGAGTAGACGGGCTTAATGCACAAGGCATTGTTCAAATCTGGCAGTGACGTGAAATGAGTTCAGTGGTCCACACTGGACGGCTGGGTAATCCACATCACAAGTGGCACCGAGCACCTTTGCAGGTCCTGTATTCAGTAAGGCCTCTGGCTGTACGTCTGTGACATCAAAGCAGAGCAGAGATGTGAAACGCATAGTGTTTGCAATGCCATGGTAATAGCCGCGTACATCAAGGGAAACTGAACTAACTTCTAGCACTGATTTTCATTAAGTGATGCTGACCAGTAAGTAAAGTTTTGTGTTCTTTTTTTTCTTTAGTACATGTAAATAAAATGTATAAAAGCCTGCAGGCAATCTGCAGAACAGGCAGCATCCATATAACCCACCCGTAACTCACTTGGCTTTCAATGACAGGGTTGTGGTGGCTATTCCCACACAGTTCTGCTGTCCGACCAAAACATTTCCAATGTTATAATAATGTAGAAAGATCTACCAAAAGGACCTAGGCAACAGGATTCGTCACTATAACTCTTGTGCACTCGGTGGTGGGCCATGCTGGCCTTCAGCCCTTTTGATCCTGCCGCCCCCCCCAGATATTACACTACTGGAATGGAAATACGACTCCTAATGCATAGCGGTTTCACCCATTCCAGGTTTTACTGTGATCTTGAGTATACCCAGGGTGTATAGGGAACAAGCTCAGGTGTGTCTTACTGAACTCATAGTAAAACCAGGAATGGATCAAACTGCTGAGCAGCGGGAGTCTTATTCCCATCCCTGCTCTACCTTTAGTTCTTTCATTTATTAATGTAGAATTCAGAGGGAGAGGGCGATTTTAGATCAAGGTTAAAGATGATCTTGGAAGAACTGGGACAGGTTTGGGGGGAGCGTTTCCAGTACTTCTGGGGAACGAGAATGACCGACCTTCCATTGTGATGCGCTGTGGCATCAGCCACCCTCCTCTGTACCTCTGGAAATTTCTGATGAAATCTAACAAGACAAAGTGGACAGGTGGCATTGCTTTGCATGTTTATTTATTAAAGCGCGAGAGAAGGAAAGTAGATGCCGAGAGGGAGATGGGTAGGATAGAAGTAGACAGATTTATAATAGCTGTCACATCTTTAAGCCTCTAACACAATCTAGAATATGAAAATAGGACAGCCACTCCAAATTAAAAATGACATTAATTTTTGCTGACAACGTACATCACATTTTTCATTTTCAGGTAAAACAGTACCTGATTAGGTTCTGCCAATTAGTCGTGGAAATAAACAATCATGTCAAGAGTGATGGGCTCCTGGAAAGAGCTGTGCGTGTTTTCACAAGAATACAAAGTGAACGGACTGTTGCGGCACCAACAAGTTTTCTCGGTTCATAATTTACAACATGCAGTGTGTTGTGATTCACACCATTCTCAGCAGTAGCTACATTCCAGGGTCTAGGCCTACATGTCTTTTATGTTGTTATTTAAATTTATGTTAATATTATCAACTGGCAGTAAAATAAAAGATAACCAAGGACAGATTATTTTATTATAATTTTTTTTTAACCATATCCCTTGTGACCCTTGGCCAGTTCAGCTGGCCCAATTTACTTTGTTATTTTTTACAATGTAACACACAGGAGGCTGTGTTGTCCAGTGGTTAAAGAAATGGGCTTGTAACCAGGAGATCCCCGGTTCAAATCCCACCTCAGCCACTGACTCATTGTGTGACCCTGAGCAAGTCACTTAACCTCCTTGTGCTCCGTCTTTCGGGTGAGACGTAGTTGTAAGTGACTCTGCAGCTGATGCATAGTTCACACACCCTAGTCTCTGTAAGTCGCCTTGGATAAAGGCGTCTGCTAAATAAACAAATAATAATAATAATAACTTGCATTTGCGTTACATCCCTTGTATGATGCATCACAGTATACTACTGGTGCACTGTGTGGTTTCACAGACCCTGATTAGCACCAATCACAGACTACCTTACATGCATTACCGTTGGGTAGTCCAAGACTAGTGCTAGTCAGTGTCAGCCGTATATTGGTATACATTGTTGCTGTAGTTCGGTGGATGTAGTTTGGATCTCCGTCCACCAAGATTCTTTTATCAAAGTGTCAAGATCTGGAAGCGCAATCTCAATTCTTCAGTGTTGACCTTCAGATGCTTCAGAGCTCTTGACCTTTGATGCACTGACCCTCATCGTCACAATGGGGTGTTTACTGTTAGTTTCTACTTTAAGCATTGCGGTACAAAAATGAGCTTCGAAGTCTTTTAAAGCTGGGATGTGTCTGTTTTTTTTGTGCCATGTGCTCTGGTTGGTTTATAACTTCAGCCTCTGCATGTTTCTTCTTGCTAACTGTAAAGTCTGGTGGATTACTGTATCCAACACATAAACGCATGGCTTTCTGGCAGCGGTTATTCTGGGAATCGCGTTGTTATGCCATTTGGTTCCCTAATGCACTTGTAACAGCACACACGGTTTGGATGGTAATTATGGTATCAGCAAATAGCACTGGACCTGAGCCAAAATACTGAAGTAGAAAATTGAATACAATGGTATGTTTTAATGACAAGATAAATGAATTCAGTGGTAATTGCTGGTAATAAATGCTGGCTTGTGGGTTTAGCAATTACTAATGCAGTAGGCATACGCGGTGACAAAGATATGTGTAATATATTGTAATTTTTTGAATCCGGGCCAAGTCTGTGGACTACGACTGCGCTGCAACGCCGTGTGGAATAGCAATAAAATCACGACGAGGGGAGCTGTGGAAACGTCAGCGGCTTCAAGGACCAACACTGCCCAGCTTAAACATGTGGAGGCATGTCGTAAACGTTTTATTACGTGGCACTAAAGCTCGAACGTTATGCAAGGAGGCTATTAAAAGAAAGATCACACATTTCTAAATGTAAGTTCTAACAGAACGCCGCTGTCAGCATATACTGTGCATTGAAGGGCTGGAATTCTCTTGAATGCTTTCTTGGAAAAGAGGCTAGTATTGCCTCCAAACATGGATTGCACTCGCTGTTTTGCACTGCCAATACATTTGTTAGCTAGGCAATTGCATTGATTCTGTGTCTGTTTTACCGCCTCCTTCCATATTATTAAGACGACCTTCTCTGCTTACTGTAGGTCAGTCTGTGAGCCAGGTAAGCATTGTTTCCAATACCGCTGAGAGCCAAACCCTAACCAGAACCACAACCATACCCTTACCCTGACCCCAACCAGAACCACAACCAGAACCAGAGTCAGAACTCCAGCACTGGAGGAAAAAGAGGTGAGCAGGTGAGGGTTCAGCTTTACTTGTAGTCAGGAATTATTTTTTACAACTGAAGAATCTAATCGACACAGGAGTAAAACTAGACAGCATCTGGTGTTCTCTGGTTAGCTGTAGTTATTATTATTATTATTATTATTATTATTATTATTATTATTATTATTATTATTATTATTATTATTATTATTATTATTATTATTATTATTAAATGTAAGTACGTAAGTTTGTGTGAAATGCAAACAAAACGTGTACCAGTCTGGACTGAGTTAACGCGCTGATGGTGTTATTGGGTTCAATAAATGCCTCTCCACGGTCTATTTTGTTTTAATCCATACCTCGTGTTTATTGCAGAAAAAGTTCATTTAATTGGGCACGAGGTTCTGTTTGTAAAAGTAGATTGGGCTCTCTGAAACCCCACAGCAGGCGGTGGTACATTAGGAAACAAGAAGGATTGCTTAAGATTCGCTTACACCCGAAGATCACTGCTGTTGATTCTTGGCAGTCCGGGATGAGGTGATTTGTAAGCCACCGGTACACATGGCTGGCATTGCTGGCGGTGCCTGCTAACAAGTTAAAACTGTTACACTGGATAGATTTGTTGCTGTTGACAGTATCTTTAGTGTTCATATAAGAAAGAAAAAAAAAAGCAACATCCAGAAACAGTAGCTGTGCTGGAATTGATGGATGTAAACGTTGTAGCAGTCTATTGCTCCCCAGCTTTCCTTTGTATTTTCCCTTGTGTAATTTATTAGTGGAAGGTACAGTAAGAGGGGCCAGAGTGACAGCAATAGACTAGTCCAGCAGCGTTTATTAGTCGGGCCGATGCTCTCCCTGTAATGTTTGGGTAGTCATCATATTCTCTGTGTAGCACTTGAATCAGCATTCTTCAGTGTAGTGGTTAATTTAGATCTTGCTGTATGTATGGATTTTTTTTTTTTCTAACTGGTAATACATTATAATTGTTTGTGGCTGCTGGTAGTGATATCACAGTGGTCTTTTGGGGGTGGGGGGGGGTCCTCTCTGAGGGGGCGTTGCAGTCCACGATGTGATTTGGTAACCGAGTTCAGGGTGGGGGTGTGCGGGGGTGAGATTGGGGGTGGGGGGGGGTCCTCTCTGAGGGGGCATTGCAATCCACAATGTGATTTGGTAACAGAGTTCAGGGTTATTGCTCCCTGAACTCTGGTCAGCTTAACTGCCCCCAAAGCAGCGGTGCGCTTTCTTAGAAGAAACTGATGTTATAAAACAGCTCCGTGCTCGATACTGAATATCATCTGCTGTGAGAAGGTGGCTGAACGTGTTTTGCCATGTTTAGAGTTTGGCATTTGGGATAAAACAAAGTTAATGTGTTGCGCTGGTGTGTGTATAAGCGGGTCTGCGGTTAAATCTGGGTAACAGTCAGTAGGGGTATTTAAGAATATCCTCTCGTTCACTGTCCATAGCTCTGTGTGGATGTAGAAAACGTATACTCGTTAGTTTCATGCATGTGGTTATGCTGTGTATGTGTTAACCTCCTATCTCTCAGATGAGAAATGCAGTACTTGGATTCCGACTGTTCAGACTGAAAAAAAACAAAAAAGTGTGTCAGAAATGAATTAGCTTGTTGTGGAACCAGTTAGTAAAGCTAATGCAGTAAAGCTGCAGGGTCAATTTAACCATGGTGCATGCTGAATCGGTTACTGTGTGTGCATCACGCTGGGTTTTCCACCAGATACACAGCAGTATGTGATGTGCAAGGCTTGTGCCTCCTGTCAGGAGGAGTGTTGATGGGTAAACCGGAGAAGTTACTCTCAATTTCTGTAACCCAGCTGCAGCTGGAAATCAAATGTCAATGTGTCAATTTGGGACGTCAGAAACATTTTGAATTCAGGGTTAGAAATAATTCCTTTCAGACGGCTTGCCCTGGCGGTGCGGCGCCATATCAGTGTGTTCAGGACTCGGGGAATGAACCCATTAATAAAAAGAGCAAGCCCAAATGAAACTACTTCCAATCATCGAAGACATGGCTTTGACAAAGAACCATCCTTATCCTTTCATCCGTGTCCGTGGCTCTGTGAGTGTGAGTGTGAGAGAGAGAGAGAATTGTTTCTGCAGAGAAGTGCTCCTGTAGATGAAGTTAGCTCTTTAATCCTGTCCCTTTTTTAATCATAATATTTGTACGTTTATAGTAAACCTGTATCATAATATTTGTAAGTTTATAGTAAACCAAGAGATGAAATATGCATGTATCATAACTCTACAGTAATAATGTTCACTTTTTCATGTTGTAAGTTAGTCTAAACTGTGAAAAAAAAAAAAGGTCAGCATCTTATTGAAAAAAAAAAAAAAAAAAACAGAAAGAAAGAACATGAAACAGTTCAAAACAGTTTATTTGATTGAATTTTTTTTCCCCAGACAAACACATTGATTTCTGGACCACAGTAGAGGATGGAAACCTTTCACAAACGTTATTTTTTTATTATTATTTTTTGAAAATACAAATATAAAATTATACTTTCCACATCTGCGATGTGAGAGACCCCCATCCACATAGTTTATTTTACAACAGGGCTTCAGCAAGCCGTACACGAAAGACCTGAAAGATGCTTTCAGATGTCAGTTCAGTTAAAAAGTCCTTTAACGTTAAAAAATGGGCAAGTGCTAAGAATAAGCAATAAAACTCGGATACACTGGAAGAGTTTCACTAATTCCCGACGCCTCGAGGTACCCCCTGCAACCACATTCAAATCAGCAGCTCCGGAAATAACGGTCTCTCCTGTTTTTGAATATGCTGTTTTTATGCTACTATAGTACGTCAGATTACATTTTTACACGGAGTCTTCAGAAAAAAAGTTCTTAATGTGGCAACTGGAATGGGAATGACCTCAAGCGGAGGTCAGCTTCACACTAAAAATTCATCTTGTGCGTAATCTGAAACGGCAATCTGCTAACAGAGTCATTCGTTACGACTTGTGAAATAAACCATTAGGAGACTGGGCTGTGCTATTACAGCGCTTCCATCAATATTGCGCAGGACAGCGTGTAGTGTTCAGGTTCGAGAGAAACCGTTTGAACCATTTCAAAAACCAAGTCGTTACTTAAAGCCTTTCCCGTTGTCAGTATGTAGCAGTGATCGGCGCAAACAGAGCGGTTCTTCACGCTGTCAAAGCCAAGTGAGGAAGGACTTTGGGCTTGGGTGTGAATTCAGGAACGTGTGCAGCACGTGTCAGACCTGTGTTAAACAGCTCCACTCGCTGGCAGAAGCCCACAGGTCATTAGCATCTGCAGTGTATGTATGTTAGATCCCATAAAGGCAGTCTCCAAGCTTCTGTTTATTGTTTTACAGAGCGGTAGACTGGCCATAGCCTAGCACTTGCCTCAAAATTCAAGTTTCAACGGATGCCGCAGTTACATTCCGCAATGCAACGGAACACCTTTCAGGTCGTTATTTTACTAACAATTATCCAATGAATTAACTAATCTAGCAAGATGTGTAACATTCATCAGCTGTAAACTGCTGTACAATGAAAAATAAAATTACAGCAACAGAGCCATGCTACCTTAAAGTCCAAGCTACAGGTTCAAATTTAAAAAAAAAAAAAATTAAAAATAATTATTATTCTTCTTATTATTAAAAATAAATAAATAAATGGTATGGACTATTTAAAGACAAGCTGGTCTTGATTTTAAATCAAACGAGAGAGGAGAGGTCTGAAGGCATTTTATTCTTAAATTATAAATCTGGTCACATTTAACATGGTTTTATAGTGTTCAGGAAACAGGAATCTTCATATCGCTCTGGGAAGAATGTATGAGGAACAACGGGGAAGCGACTCGGCCGTCTCAAATTTGAAATGAACAAATAGTGCACTGAAAAGGTAAGCATACAATATTTTAACAATGAAAACAACTTGTGATCACAAAACGTGCTATCCTGATAACTGAAACGCCCCAGCGTGCTTGGTTATAAAAAAAGGGATTAGAGTCTGTGCTGCCCACTGCTGAAAGCAAGTCAAACAGAGACTTTACTCGAATTAGTGTAAGGGAAGTGGTCGCGGTTAATGTAGGAGATCCTGCTGTTGCGTGTTGTTGGGTTGAACTCTTTCAGAGTTTGAAAGAACTTTTAATAATTCATGCAAGTAGTGCCTGCAAAAACATCCTCTCCACCCTCGCCCTCCAACCACAGGTACCTCTAAAAGATCAAGACACCTGTTTGATTTAAAATGAAGACCCTCTCGAGTACAAAAACAAGTCACAAAATCTTTAAAATTAGGTTTCTAGATGAGTGGGAACTAAATTACTCATTAATGTAAACAAAACATCTCAGTATCCAAAAATAGTCGTGGCGTGGGCCACTGGGATTATTATTATTATTATTATTATTATTATTATTATTATTTGTACAAACATCAAAACATATAACACAATTATTATTATTTTAAATTATTATTATTCAACGTTGTTAAACTTTCTAAAAAAATATGATTTTTTTTTTTTTACGTAATAAAATCATCTTTTTTTTTTTTTCTTCATAATTATAGCTTGTGTCCCTGTTAAAAAATAATTGAAAATAAAACAAGTTTTGTTTCATATCTAGCGTTAGCATTTAAGGTAGTATGGCACACCCCTTTTTTTTTTAACATTCAAGGGAGAGGGGATCCAATTCATGCCTTTTTTTTTTTTACTTCAGTCTTACAGCATTTTTAGATTTCATCTGTCAGAGCTTTGGTTAGTTGAAACCATGTGAGATCAGCAAAAAAATTTTTAAAAAAAAGGAAAATTGCTATTAAAATAATTACTGTTAGCAATTTTTTTACTTTTAAAATTAATAAGAGAAAGTTCTGTCCTTACTGGTCCTAAATCTGCTATGACTACATCTAGTTCTTAAATCTTAATTTACGTAACATCTACCACTAATTACTAAAGAGACAGAGAAGAGAAAGCGTGGAAGAGAGGAACGATCACTACATAAGCATCAAGACAGCACTCTTTACAAGATTACTTGGTTTTGTTTTACACACTATTTGAAATACATTGATGATCAACAAAAGATTATTAGATGAGGCGACAGGGAATGGAAAGAGTGAAATCGATGGATGTACAGTACATTATTATAATTATTAGTATTAATAATATTATTCATCAACCACCACAAAAATATTAATAAAAATCCCCAGATTCTAGAAATTGAAATCTCAAGGGAATTTTTTTTCTTTTTTTTTTTTTTTTTAAATCAGAATGAACAGTTTATTATTATTATTATTATTATTATTATTATTATTATTATTATTATTATTATTATTATTATTATTATTGTAGTAATAATAATAATAATAATAATAATAATAATAATAATAATAATATCATTAATATTTAATTTTAATTATTATTACTTGATCACGTCTCCATGTTTATTTATTATTTAAAAAGCGTCCAGCATTTCGCTTAACCTGGTTGTTCCAAAAGAAAAAAAAAATAAAGAAAAAAGACCCAGCAGGAAACAAATCTGCATCTGCACCCATCTATCAGTCAGTTATCTTCTTTAAAAAAGACCCTTTGATTGAGACGCCTTTGCTCTACCAACAACTAAGTTAGCCTACCATTAAAAAAACAAACTCAGCAGCTGTTTATTAACATCGCATTCAGTGTCTTACATGGGCTGTACCAAAAATACCAACATTTATAAACAATTAAAAAAATATTAAAACTAGGCATATTATATCCAAAAACCAAGACGTCAGCACTATACATATCGTTTAACGTCTCCTACCGAGATGTATATTCTTCTGCAGGTGTATTTACTTATAATAAAAAACAAAATAAAAATAAGACAGATTTAATGAAAAATAATCCTTCATAGTTCACCCTCTAGCGAAGACAACAGCTGACATTAAACATGTGCAAATAGGAAACTGTCAGCTCTTCCTACCAGTCACAGTGCCATGATGTTTCTCATATGTACTAATGCATTATTTATTATTTTTGTGTCTAAAATAAATGAATCTTACAACGCTTCCTTGGTGAAACTAACAGCACAGAGGTATTTGTATAAAAAGGTTAGCGTTCCTAATTCGTTCAAAAGAGGATTCATAATGGATTAAGTTAAACAAGCTTTAAATATTGCCTTTATAACTATGCTGAAAACAGGAATTGGTTTTCTTTCTATTTTTTATTTAATTTAAATAAACTGGCGAAAAAACAGTTTAAATATAAAAGCTTGAGGACGTACACAACGACGAGAGAAAGAGAGCGAGCGCTTGAAATGTGTGAACAGCAACCATAAAAAAAGAACCTGTTTATTTTTGAATTCATGTTTTTTAAGTAAATAAAACTGCTTTGGACTTTATATTATTATTCATGTAGCTTAATAAATGTTATATTGAAGTTGTAGCTTCTTGCAGTTTTCAGTCTGGGAAATGAAAAACCGACTTGTTTAATAATAAAAATAATAATAACAACAATAAAAAATAAATAAAAAAAAAAAAAAACCCACCAACAAGCAGAGTTAGTTATGGCGTGTAGCTTCACCTGTAACCGCTCGTGTCCATTCGCGTCTGAGCTTTCCAACCGGATAATATGCTGGTATGATGCTAGTACAGTTATTAGGCCTTAAGTATATACAAAGCAAGCTAACAGTGTTTTTTTTTTTTTTTTTTTTTTTTCTAATTCTTTATGCGGCAGTCCAGGCCTTTGTGCTAACAATGGATTTTATTAACGGTTCAGAGCGTTTAAAAAACGTCTTTTGTTTTCTTACCCGCTCGACTCTCTAAGCACATCCGTTGACCTACACCATCGCAAAAATATGTTGCATCTCTTTTTTTTTTTTCTTAATAGTTTATATGCAGTTAACTGGAATAATATTTACAGTATAGATATTTATATATATATATTTTTTTTCACAATTTACCAAAGTAATATCACTTTTTTTTTTTTTTTTAAACAACCAAAACAACACTTATAGAAAAAAAAGGACCATGAAAATATTGTAGTCCTCTCCTTATTGCCGAAAATAGATCGTTATGGTTAACAACGAGACGTCACATTTAAAAAAAACAAACAAACAGAACTACGTAGGTGTGTTAGTCAACAACCCTCTCGCTTTTTTCACTTGAATATAATAATCTATTTGTTTCCACCCCCCAGCGTCTGTATCAGTGTGTTTACGTGTGCAAAGACGACACCTGAAAGTTTAAGAATTGGTACCAAAGTTCAAATAATAAATGTAACCGTTTCAAAACACATTAAGCCCCAAAAACAATATATAAAGAAAACAGCGTAAGTCGATAACATCGTTAAGCTCTAACATCTATAAGCTTAAAGTAAGATACACCAAAAAAAAAATAATAAATACAAAAAATAATAAAAATAAAACTTAAAACCAAAACTATGATGCTACTTCCGTCACTAGCACTACTTAAATTACTACAAGGAAAAACCATGGTAATATGATTCATCTACATTAAAGAGAAATACAAAGCCAGCTTTATAATACACTACAGCAGATTTGATGAGATGATTTTGACGTCGTTCTCGCTGCCAGCCACCTCCAGTTTCCCCGTCTCCACTGGTTTGCTGTAGTGCTTGAAGTTTGATGACATCATCTGTATGCAGAACCAATTAGAAACTTCTCCCCGTCTTGCCCGGGCCTCCTGATATACTCTGCTAAACCAAAAAACAGAACGAAAAATGTTAAACTAAAACCATATAGTTATTCATTTATTTACTTAATTCATTTATTTGAAACCGAGACACGTCAGCAGTTGTTAAGGCAAGCGGGATGCGTTCGTGGTAAATTTGCTTGTGAGATGATTTTTTTTTTTATTATTACTTCAGGGACGTCTGTTTTATAGGCACAGCTGTTTTGTGGGGCAGCCATCTTGAGGAGGTCCCCACTAGACACCCAGCATTTTGAAATCCAGAGTACAGCACACGTGAACAGGTTTGCATCCTGCCAGAACGGCAATTACTGCTGCTGTCGTACCTCGGATATCAACACGTAACCAAAGATAACAGACAATAATCAAATAAAAGCTGATGAGAGGAAGTGGTGGTGACCCTCATAACAAGTAAACCAAGTACGGCTACTGCGTGTGTGACCCAGCGCAGCTCCCTTCTGAATTCTTACTGCAGCAAAACAGAAAGAGAACACGTCTTCCTAATATTGCAGTAAAGAAAAACGGACCAAGGCACTGATTTACAACTAGGCTTGTTTTAGCATGACTAGCACATTCCCAAGTTTATACCCATTTAAATGAATGTTTTTCAAGTAACAGTAGTGCATTGTAGCACTTAACTCAAAGTGTGACTGATGAATTTACATGCTGTTAAACTGCTCACATTAACTCTGAACTAATGGGGTCAACGCCAACCAAACAAACACACACACAAAGAGAGAAACTCTTCAGAGTGTCTTTAGAGAGTGTACAGTGTGCAGAGAATAATGAAAAACAAATGAGACTCTTAATGGGTCATTAACATCTTTAAATAGCAACTCAAAAACCACATTTCAAACATGCAGAGTTTAGAAGAATACCTTATGGGTTAATGTATACTGAAGGATAGGGCTGGGGGGTGGCAAGCTGGATTTCATGAGACGTTGCAAATTGTACTCTTAACTAAGCCTCCACTGCAATGAGAAATGAAGGACTTCTGATTGGTGATCCAATGACAGGAACAAGTTCAATGCAGACATGTCCGGCACATTGGGTCCAACACTGGCTGGCGATCTCATGGAAAGGTGTGCGCTAGCGGGGGTGCAGTGGGCTGTTCCACTGGACTTTCATGCCTGGGTTTCAGTCAGGCTCAGTGGAAGTTAGTTTAGTGGTCTCAGCTTAGCAAATCACAAAACTAGTGCACGCTCTCTCAGCTATCTGTAAAGCATTGGAGCTGCTGGGGTTTGGGTGTTAAACAATACAGTACCAGCCTGTGCAGCCATACAGTGCTGTGTGTTTAAACTAGAGAATTCCCATTAAAAAATTATGCAAAAAAAACAGCGGTATGTATTTCTAATCAGCCTACACAATCCACGACGTTGTTTTAAACTTGCAAATGTAGTTGCATCTTAGTTATTAAAAAAAAAAAAAAAAAAGTATGATATAAAAACAGATAGCACAACGTCTGCCTCTGAATATTTACTGGGGCACCGCTCTCTTCATTAGCACAGCCGCTACTGGCAACAAGAACTGAACTGCCTGGAAACTTTAAAGTCTTTTATATATAAGGTAACAAAATAATGTGGAGGGAGAAAGAAGGAGTTGAGTTATCTGCCTTGACATATCACAGAGCGCGAGCCTAAACAACTCCAACCAAGTCTAGTGAAGTGTTTCTGAGGAGCAGCTGGTCTGCACAGGCGACAGAACGCGATGCAATGCCTCCTGAACCCTTCCAACCCCTTTAGAGGGCTAGGGGTGTGCAGAGAACTTATCCTACTGCGCTTACAAACTGGAGCAACTTTACAGCAGAGGTGCTGCACCAGCTTAGTATGAACTGATCCTGCTTAAGATCAAACTATTAACTCCACAGGGTCAGGACAGACCAAGGCACACAGAACAGACGAATGATGCGACGCGTGCAATACCAACGCTTATTCTATTCAGTATCAGAAGGCTTTTCTCAATAAGATGCATTGAAAGAAGTAGTCACATTGAAACGCTTGTCTGATATTTTAGTACCACTTCATGGATTGTGAACATTTGATTATGCATTTATTATGAATAAATCAAATGTTAGCGGGGTATGTAATTCCGTTAGTGCAGTGTGGAGTGCATTGGAGTGCACTGGTGTAGGACTCACACTAAACAAGCCACGGACAGTGTTTAAAATAGTACCTAGCAATGGGATTCAGGTACTATTTATGGAACCATTTCATTAGATTAACATTCTGAAATAACCTTTTTTAATTGCCTGGAAAAGTGAGTTTTTTTTTTTTTTTATTTAAAAGGTACAATAGACACTAGCCTTTCCATGTTTTGATTCGGTTGATACAGTCACCATTGCACAAATAATTCTTAACATGTTACTGATTAATAATAATAAAAAGATGTGAACGGTCCTACAGATAAATTGTGAAGGTGGAGGGGGGAGTCAGAACAGATGAGATCTACATACAGAGTACAGACAGCTTAGCAATAAGAAACAAACAAGGAAGCAATATCAGAAAGAAAGGATTTGATGTTACAAGCGTAGGTGGAGAAAATGTGCTTTAAAAAAAATTGAGGATTCATCATCATCATCATCACCATCATCATCATAAAAAAAGAAACATTGAGAGAAAGAATAAATGATTCTACATAAAACGAAAGAAACAAACAGAAATGACTTGTATAATATAAAAGGCACATGATACCTCAAAGTGAGATGGCAACCAACCACTTGTTAGGTTTCAGTGGTATCCGTTTGTAAAAGCTGTCGCAATCAACGGACCCTAAAATTGTACAGTTAGTACCTGTGTCAGTATACATTTCATGGAAAAGACAATATATCATTGGTGAGTATATGAATAGGCAGTGCGCTACCAGCATGAATGTGCATGTACACCATTAGTGCCCGAACTGAGCAACAATAAGCCAGGAAGACATGTTTACAAAGTAATTGGTTAGCCGTCTTTTCTACAGCATTGAAATTATTTGTCCTTAACCATTGCCATAACCCACCCAGCCACCCAGCCGTGTCAAGGCTGTTGTTCTGCATGCCGCGGAGCCTCAGGTGTAAGTAACAGCAGGCTGGTGACATTTCTTATTCCACACGCGTGCACGTACCATAGGGGGTGTTAAATATTCATGTTCTGGTATTTTTGTTCGCTCTTTAAGCTGTTTTTTTTTTGTGCCCAATTTCAGTTCTGTTTATTTTTGCAATATTAAAACGGAGTTAGTCGACCTGGATAAAGATAACCTCTCCAGATAGATCCGCACTTAAAGGGTTGGTCTGGTGACTTTAAAGGCTGCCAAGCTCTGTATCTAGAATCAGTTCTGCTGTAAAAGAACAGGTGTTTACAGAGGACTGTGGCCCGTTTTTAAATGAATTTTATCAGACAGGTCTGAGAGATAATATAATAATATCTAATACATGGCTGTTTATTCCCCTCTGTATATTCCGTGCAGGTGCAGTATTGCTACTCCGTTTAAAACAGTTCCTTGTTAATTCAATCCCTGTGTGTGTGTCCAGGCTTTGCTGCTAATGTATTGCCATTTGTTTTGCAAGAATTACAGAGGAGATTGATAGCCTTTCCTTGGTGGCGTACACATTCATGCTAGCATTAACGATATTAATACAATTTCAACACCACAGGGCATGCAAAAGCTCTCCAGCAATAACAAGTAGCGAGACACACTATCTTGCTGAATGAATACAACAAACAGGATACTAGGAACTCAGCACATCCACTTTCACTTGAAAAAATACATTTGGTCAAACTTTGTTTCGACACCAGGAAGACAACATCACTTTAAAATGTTCTTTTTTTAAATGATGTGTTTTTCAGATGTCACATTTTGAATCTTGATTTGTACAATGTGTTTGTCAGTTGTGTCAGTAATATCTTCATGAAATTACAACCTTTAACTCAACCCTTAGAACCGCATCACTAAAATACAAACCTGTTTGTGTTATATATATTTTTTTAAATAAACAGGCTGGGTTTAAAAGTAACCGTTCAAAAGAAACAATAACCCTCCCCGTGCAAAATCCACACTAAAAAATTGCTTTGAAGATGACTTTGGCATAAAGTTCAAAAGCTAATTCTGTTTGCCAGTCTAAAAAAAAAAAATAATATCTGTCTCGTTTGGAATCAGGCTTTGGTTTGACCTGAACCTAGTTCTGAGCAAATTGAAAAATACACCAGTCAATTAAAAGTGTTCATGGTAACTAAAGGAGAAGAGAAATGATTTTTAAATCGTGGTTATGCCACAAATATTTGTCTTTCAATATCTATCTAAAGATATCTATCTATCTGTATAATGTGTGTGTGTGAGTGCGCGTGTGTGAGAGTGAAAGTGTTTAAGATGTTGTCCTCCTGGTTAGCAGTTAAATAAATACAAATTAGTTCTTATAAATAAAAATGTAATAAAAAAAAAGGACTGTAGGCATTGCACGCTCAATACAGAAAGTTTCAAAAGCATTCACATCCAGTTTATTTAATTAATTCAAATAAATGTGTAGCACGACTAGGTGCACCTGTGCTCCACTGACTCCCAGTAAGACAACGCGGCTGCATGGAGCGGCCGTGCAGTACTTCCTGGTCACTGGATTTATTGACTTCGTTGTTTAAGGTAGCATGGCTCTGCCACCGGTGCATCCGTCAGCTCTCGTGTCTCCAGCAGTTGAAGGAGACGAACCAAACGGAAGAGTGGTGGGCGCCCCTAAGCTCACACCTGTTTACTCAGATTAAATTTCTGTTGTTGAATTTCTAAAATAATAATATAAGATGTGCAGTAGTGTCTGCCTGTAACACCTGGTCACAGGTTTCACAACTCTGTTCTTTACTGATTTTTTTTTGTACAAATTCTGTTTTACATTTTTCTTCTCTCAAAGCCAAAGAGCTCTTTTACAGCACTACTACTTTTACAAAAAAAAAAAATTTAGAATAGCAAAAGAGGGTGCATTGCCTTGATGTTTTTAAATAAATAAATAAATAAATAAATAAATAAATGTCACACACACACACTGCCACACACATAAATGCAGACAAAGCTGACGAGTGTACTTACTGCAATGCTGTGCCCGAAGCCGGATCCTGGCTGGGGGCTAGCAGCACTTATGTAGTTACCAACACCAGAGTCCTGGCTGGCGGTACCATAGAGGTCAGCGACAGGCCCTGGACTGTTGGCGCCGGGGAATCCGCCTGGCCGGACGTGGTTGGTGCCTGCCGGGGAAGCAGGGGCGCCAAAATTCGGATGAGCAGTGTAGCTATTCAGGACTGGTGTGCAGAGATAAAAGCTGGGTATGAGCCTCGCATGCACTGTACATAACAGAACACAAGCCAAACCACTAGACATGAAATCAAACATATTCATGTACAGCCTAGGCCCGACTGACTAAATAAAACAAAATTAAAAATAAAACACATTCAAACTAAGGCCATGCGCAATAAATGGCGAGAGCAAGTTCAATGATATTCAGCCCATACTACCAACTAAGAAGCTTTGGAGCCCCATATATATATACACACATATATATATTTAAATATATATACAACAATCATTCAACACTCTACTTAAAATCAGAGACTGTAAGGTGCTCATTTTCATCAAATTGTCACAAAAAAAAATATTCAATTTTTTGACATGTGAATCGATGCTCATGCAGTATTAACAAGTTTCCAGATTTGGACACGTTTAGACAGCATTCACATCCCATGCAAACTACAAAGGATCTAGTGTTAAGACTACACAGTGTGCTGTTTCATTGAGGTTAGAAATGGAGATTATTACAATCAAGTGGCAGAAGATTCATTCCGGGTCCCTGCGGATCGCCAAGCGCTTGCAAGTATGTCAAAGGGATATTTAATTTCCCATTAATATACCGTACGCTTTTTAAATTATTTTCTAAAGAAAAAAAAAAAAAACACGGTTTAAATGCTTGTACATCTTCAATATAAATTCAGGTTCATAAATCCCTTTTCACAAACTGCATAGGGGGATTCCTATGTAAACCCTGGATCTAATCAACACCTGTCCTCCTTCTTAGATTATATATATATATATATATAAACGATGGTGATTATGGACCACACATCGTCTGGGGTATCATGCCTGGTTGGTAACTGGCAGGAGTGAAATTACTGGGGGTACCCTGGGTAATGGTGTCTGAAAGACTTCTTTACACAGTCATGTTTACTCTGTAAACCACAACCGCTCAGAGTGGATATAATCCTTTTCAAGATAAGCAGCAGCCGTCGAACGAAGCGACTGGGTGGTGGCGGCAGACAGACGAGCCCAGAGATTCTGGCTTTGAATCCCAGCTTAGCCAATGACCTCCTGCTGTGTGACCTTGTCAGCCTGCCCTGAGAAACACTGGGATAAGCAGGACCCCAGTGGAAAAAGAGATGCTGCATCCCTGCTGGGGAATCCTACATTAATACTGGCAATTCAAAAATGAAAAGCTCTGGGAGTCCACTGGCTCTGAACAGACGCCTTAATGCTCTTGCTACAGTGACCTTAGGATGACCTTACTTATTGTTGCTTAGATATAAAAAATAAAATAGATGCATGTTCCAGTGGGTTTGTTTATGTGACCCATCCTAAAAACAACAAACCAATACTTTAAATGTACTGATGCTGGAACCTGCAAACCCACGTGTCACGCTTTAATCGAAATTTGAAAGAAATCTGTACGTCTCCCACCCCTTTGGAGGTGTACCTAGGAAAACAAACCACTGTTCCACCCAACTTTGCCAAACGCAATTCACCCTAGCCAACGCTGAACAAAGCACCTTGCAGCCGGCTTGCTTTCACAGAAGGTTCTGGTGTAAGGAAAGCCATTAAAATCAGTATTGGAACATACAGCTGCATGGCCACAT
This sequence comes from Acipenser ruthenus, assembly GCF_902713425.1. Taxonomy (NCBI): domain Eukaryota; kingdom Metazoa; phylum Chordata; class Actinopteri; order Acipenseriformes; family Acipenseridae; genus Acipenser; species Acipenser ruthenus. The sequence continues at coordinate 1,081,929 of NC_081214.1, forward strand.
GATGCACAATGTGCACAACCCAAATCGAAAAGTGAGCACCAGCATACCGGGCTGATCACAAAGCTGCTGGCAATCAAGCACTTAATTGAAAAATGTGCGCCTCAGGCACTACTGAGCTTAGTGTTTCAGTGGAACTGTTCTGCTCACAAGCCAAGCCTCGCCATTGGATTCGGCGGTCTTATCAGAGCAGCACAGTCTGATTTCGGTCATACATTAAGCAATTATTGCTATTTTTAACTTAAACAGTAATCGTTACTTCTTAATTGGTAGATTCATTTGAACAGTACAAAGCTCAATTTCCTACGGAAAACAGGATTTAAGCTGCATACAGCCCTGCGGCGACAACACTACTGTCATTAGCTGTAATAGCAAACATGAATTCTAATTATTAAGACTGGCTTGCAGAGCTCCATTACGAGCTTTGTTTTTAGCAAGGACTCAGAGCGAGTGTATTAATTACAAGGCATAGCTTCCCTGGGCGGATATTAAAAGCAACTTTAAATAAATGACAAAGTCGAAAACAAATTCACCCCCAAACCCCCCCAGAGAGTGATGATTTAAAAAGGTATATCCATCTGTCAGCAGGATTACTTCACTGAAGATGCTGTAAACCTACATACTTATAAACACACATACAGACTTCACAGCACAGCGGTACAGCAAGCTGCCAGGCCAGAGGTACCAATGTTGGATTATAGCTGCAGGCACTCTAACAGAATGGGCTATTTCAAGCTTTACTCTATGACTGAACAGAATGCACAATGTACTGTACAATGTGATGCACTGCCAAGGGGTTACAACTGGTATAGGCAGGTACAGCGGCACACACAGCAGCTGTATCAAGCATTGACTGTGGGGCTCTGTGACACCAATGCATTCATTATACCGGTACAGGAACACCATTTTGCACAGTGTTGAAAATGCTGGATGCTTAAGAAAGTAGGCAATCCATAAAGATCAGTTTTTTTTTTTTTAAACCTCACAAGTGAAATTAAAATCAGCGCATGCATGCTGTCATACTGCGTCTTTCTCTTTCTACACATGTTCTACTTCGTGCCACAAGCAGAAAAAAAACAAGTTAAATCGCTCCAGTTGGAACGGCAAGGAAACGGGCTCTGCTTTGGTCTTTAATTGGCTGAGCCGTGCAGCACTAGGAAGAAACTCGTGGGGTGTGCAACACAGGCTCACTACTGATCTTATCAAACACCAACACTGCTAAAGTCTCAGAATAGTCACAATCAAGTGCCGTTCTGTGCCACAGCTGTGAGGGCTGGTGAAGTTAATTAGAACAGAGAGAGTGATCCACAAGCAGGACCGCTGAGGTGGCCTGTCTTCCCCCAGCCTGTCTGTCACAGCTGCTTACCGTGGAGAGAGGAGCACTGGAGATGCCAGCGCTGTGTGTGCGTCTTCTGTTTATTTGTGAATCTGCAGTATTAACAAAAACATGTTGCAGTCGAAAAGATATTCCAGTGGTTTTTTTTGGTCTAGTGAATTGGTCATTTTGGCTTGTGTGAGATGGTAACCGTGTTGCCTAGCATCAAGTGTCCTCATCCATTCTCACAATGTGATTGCAGAACATCTCAGAGCACTGTATCGTACATTAGTAAATGCCTGACGTTTGTGTAGAAAGCAATATTAATTCACGCTACTGTTACTATGATTCAAAAAATAAATACATACAGAAAAAAAAAGCTGTTCATTGTGTTCCGGTTTAAATTCATCTCCTTATTAACAGAACCTTCCAGAGAAACCGATTTACTAAATCTCCCGGGCGACGTCAAAGCCTGCGGCTTCACGGAGGCACAGGGACTTCTCTTGCACTTTCAGAATCATGTTTAGAAAGACCCGCCCTAAAAGCTACAGTCACATTTACGCACCAAACAGCCTTCAGCAACATTCCTTCCTGGTCTATGATGCGGCTTGGGCTGAACCGTGCTCTTATTGGTTGAGTCACATACTGTGTCGACCAATCACTAGCCAACAAGAAGGCCTACAGTACTCACACAACATTGTATGTCAAAAAATAATTCAAAAGCATACAGGGTACCTTTGTCACATTTGCAGTTCTCCCCCTAAATTAAAATTAAATTTCAAGACTGGGTTGTCAAACATACATATGTTATCCGACAGCCTCACAAATATAAAAAAAAAAACCAAACAAACATTTATTCCATCTCAACAAATGATCAATTTCAACAACACCTTACCCTATCTCCACTCTATATGTGTGTTATATATATTATTATATATAGCGCTGAATACATTGTGAGAATCTTTTTTCTTTTTTATTTTTACAAATTGCAAAAATAAAAGGAAACCAACAAAGAACGGGTCTGGCAGCTGAAAGATGTGCTGTATGGAGTTCAGGAGAAATGAAATGTGCATACAGTTTAGGAAAAATGCTAAATAAAACAGTATGTGTGTGCACGCTGTTACACACCCACAGATCTGTACAGCTGGAGTAGCCTTACGAAATACTCCCGTGCGATCATACACTGGTTTCCATAATCAAAAGGAAATGTTAAAATAAATAAATAAATAAAAGAAATCACAACTAGCGGAGGTATTTGTGTATTATATTTCCCTTCAAGGGGCATTGTGTATTATATTTATACAACTGGGTGACTTTGTAAATTTAAACTATGCGGAGAACACAATGCAGTCTGGATCCTCCGACAAGATCAGCCAATTGAAATCCAGGGGTTTGAGAGCTAGGCTCACCGTTATATATATATATATATATATCTATATATATATATATATATATATACATATATATATATATATATATATATATATATAGTAACAGCAACAGTGCTAAAAAAATGTTTCCAACAGTATGACATCACAGAAGCCTGGCATCAGCAGATAGCTCTGTACACACTTGTTGTATAAATAAGAATGCACACACACACACACACACACACAAAATACATATACAAAATACATTTATTTATATATATACCTCAAGTGTCAAAGGTATACATATAAAAGTATAAGGGGACATGCAGTGCAGACTCTCCAATAAAAAGTGCTTCTTACTCCCCCAGTTGAAAATGGACTGTCTGAAGAGATTTAGTAAAACGCAGTACAAACCTGGGTTCTTAAACTGATCCGGGCTGGGCAGGTGGTGGAGGGGAGAGTTGCTGGCGGAAGCGGCATGCTCACTTTGTAGCATCTGAGCAGCCTGGGGCCCCAGGGAGGCATAGTCCGCGAACGAGAAGGGGGCCCCCCGGTGATCGCTGGGCGAGGAATAGAAACCATAATCGGGGAACCCTGGGAGATACAGTATAGGGGGGACTCCATCATTGTGGAAAAACGTTCACAGCAACTTCAAAACTTCATGGCATGTAATGCAAGTTAAGCTACCCGGTAAACCCTTGGACGTTATTCTCCATGTATTTCTACTTGCATGGAAGCGCATGGCTTTGAACACTGAATAACAGATCTATCGTGCATATATATTTTTGTTACCCGCAGTGATGACAGTACAAGGGTTTCGCTAATCTGGCTTTCAGATGTGGTTTTAATGTGCTTGCTCATTTACTTGTCCAAATACTACATGAATATGGAGCTGTGTGACTAATGATACAGAAAAGAAGCCCCAATCAGTTATCAGTTATGGAACAGAATGTACATCCAAGGCTGAGTAGAGTAGAAAGTCAACTCAACATTTTTACAGACTAATATGACAAGCATTATTGGCATGTTTCAGAAAACACGGAGAATGCGATCCTTCTATTTCAAAACTGCGGAGCAGAAATTTAACTTTCTTTCATACACATAAAAATCAATAAGTAATTTCAGCCCAGTGTGTATTAATCCATTCAATTCAGCACGACGAATGCCTGCCTTTCTTTGATTTATAAATCTGTTATGTTTCAAGGCACAATGCCTGGAAATGGAACTGACACAAAAAGGCAGGTCGTTTTTGCTTTCTTTTATTAGGTGTAACAGTAGGTTTAGCTGTGCTGCACCGTGCTCTTTAATTACTTAACCTGCAATCATTCTGTCCAGAACCAACAACAATGTCAAGTCAAATCTGATAACCCTTCCGCAGCTTTGTACAGATCAAGAAAACTGTAGAAATTAGATTCCGTTGTTTGTTTGTTTGTTTTTTAACAGACAGTTCCTGATTTCCGAGACAGGGGAGGGACTGGAAATGGAAGATTGCAGAAGTAAAGGTGTTCTTCCAGGTGTTGCACGAGGAACTAGAGCTTCCCTCATTAAGAATCCCCCTGCTGTGATTCACGAAGCCGCTCTCACCTTGTACACAACGCAGAGCCCTACCTGTCGAAACACCTTCATCCAGTTTGCACTGTCACAGGAACCATTCCATGACCTTTGGACCTCGAGCTGTTTTAATAGGAACTTGTTTTCTTTTGGTTCACTGTGCTAAAATGCATACTTTTTTTTTTTTTTTTTTTTTTTTTAACAAGATTGCGGATCAGAAGATTCCTACACCTGGCTTTTAATAATAAACCAGCCACATATTTTTTTTATATATATATATATATATATATATATATATATATATATATATATATATATATATATATATAATTTCTGAAGGACAACTGTTAAAAATGAAAATCAAAATACTATTAACCCAGGCATAAAAACAGAGAATGAACAGTGCATTCACCACTACACCCCTCAGCTCCCTCCAATCACATTGCATGCAATATTAAACTACTTGTATCCTTCAAAACCCTGCAAAGTTAATAGCTGGTACGTAGCTTTGTAGATTCTGTTTCACACGAATATATACAAGAAAAAAAAACAAAACACATTGCAGCTGAAAGACACCGGCCTTGTGACCTTGTCTGTAAGATGCATGAGCACAGAGATACAGAAACCTTGGACTGTGATCCATCTATCTCCAGCAATACCCTTCACACACTGCAAGCCTTCATCGGACTCAAGTGTTTTCTAAACCCCTTTACATCCACATTTTAAATCACAGCACTGCTTACAGCTTTGGCTCCAGCCCTGTCATCTACAACGATCTTAAATCACTTGCTCTTAACCTCATTCCAAACATAATCTTCATTCAACTCGTCTTACAGACTTGCAGAGCACAGTATGTAATTCACAAACCACAACAAGTGTACTTGACCTTTAATTCATTTATCCAAAAATAATTAGAAAGGGTGCAGAGGCCACGTCTAAAACACTGGCATGCACAGACTGTGAGCACCATGGAACCAGGCTGCAAATCCACCAATCAGACCCTGCCCTGACAGCCACTGCCCGTCGAGGACCTCCTGCCCGGACAGCCACTGCCCGTCGAGGACCTCCTGCCCTGACAGCACCACCGCCCAGCACACTGCCCGTCGAGGACCTCCGGCCCTGACAGCCACTGCCCAGCACACTGCCCGTCGAGGACCTCTGGCCCTGACCGCCACTGCCCAGCACACTGCCCGTCGAGGACCTCTGGCCCTGACAGAAGCACCGCCAGAGGAAACGCTGGCAGCTCTGTGCAGGAATCTCCCACAGAGATGGCATTTTCAAAAAGTAGAATATGAAAACAGCAGGTCAGAAACAGGTCGAAAGTAATGGGCGCTACACTTTTAAAATCAAATGTCTTCATGGCAACACAAACCTCCACAGTGCTGCTATGATTTTAAAATTTAGTCTAGCCATCTGTAAGCTTTGGAAATAAACAAAAATGTCCGCTATACCACACTGGACTCATCCCTGCTGCAGCTAAATATTCACTACTTACTGTATGAAGGCAAAAAAAAAAAAAAAAAAATGCATACAAATGCAATCCTTCTTGAGGCTAGACGAGACATGTGGTGTAAACTGCTAATTGATAAACACGGCCCTTTGAATATATTGTGTATTCATAGCTTCATTATCAACACGCTTTCCAACCTAGACAAAGTGCAAGAGGCTTTTTCAGGTAAACCACTAACCACTAATAATAATAAATTACAGTGAATAGAGCATCGCTCAAATCTAGAATCAAAATTCTGGATAGGCTGTACCTCCACCAGGGACCTGGGAGATTGATGTCTTTTTGCATATTTTTGCCACCAATGCTTTTTACAATCTCTGTTTCATATACACTTACAATCTTTTTTTTTTTTTTGCTGTTTAAATGAGCGAGTGCGAGGCAACAAGCATTTGAACAGAGACCCAAATCAGGTTTGTAGTCAACTGAAGTAAGTAAATACCAAACACTGTGTTCTAATACAATCGCTTTACTAATGCCTGATACTGAAAATCCTGGCTTGTGTTCTTTTCTTTTTTTTCTTTCTTTGACAGCAGCAACTGTTTTGGCTGTACAGCATAAAAGCAAGTCTAGGATCTGGAAGCTGGCCTACCCGTTCACTGCTACCCCATTATCCAGACCGAACGTGGTTTTAACCACAGCACACCGACGCAGCACCCCACCTGTCTAGGAAAACAGGGCAGTGATTCTTAACCCTCATTGTTCTTGGGCACCACAAACAGACTGTCGCCATTTTCTCTCATTCTCTTTGATCGGAATAATAATAATAATAATAATAATAATAATAATAATCCTTGTCCTCGCTCTCTCTCTCTCTCTCTAGTTGGAATAGCAACCAAGGGGAAGACAGCAGCTACTGTAGCCAGCGGTTACAGCAGCACTGGCAGCCTTTCACAATGGATATCCACTCAAGCATCTTTAATCATTATAAAAAAAGCACTTGGGTTTAATCCATTTTTGATGTAAGCGCTAATAGCTCGGTGTCCTTGAAGTTCAAAGCGGGCTCCGTGCATGGCTCTAATTAGCCTCTCATGTTTCTAATTAGATCCTTAACAACAAACAAATGTTGCCCTTTACAGAGGCTCAGTTAAATAGTTGAGGAGGGCTGTGGTTCCTGCTTCCCTTTGTTTTAGGTCTTGTATATGCATAATCCGCAGCGCACCTGACCGCAGAACGCAGCTTCCTTTTCCATTATTCCCATCTGATAACAGGAATAATAGCAACAACAAAAAAAAAGGCACAAAGACTTCATTGTTTGTCATGATTTTGCCAATTAGTTTTTAATCTGTGCACATACCGTACTGCTGATAAGGAGGTATTATACAATAAAGCCTCCTCCGTGAAAGGTTCAGGACAGCTTTCACTGCTCGGGGTTATCAGTTTACTAGCCATAGAGTTATTGTTGCATCTTTAAAGACATGCAAAGCATCTCCCCTGGATCCTTGTGATAGAATAGAAATGATTTCTCCTGCCAGGACCCCTCTGGAAATTAGCTATCTGGTTATATACTGGTTAAATAAATACATTTGTTAAAAAAAAAAAAAGGGTTTTAAAAGGTAGCGTTCTTCAAGCTACCGCAGAAATCAATTCACAGACACTTCGAGGTTTGCACAAAAAAAAAAAATAAATAAACCTTGACCCTCCGCCATTAACAGCAGCATCTGTTTACAGCTGGACAACATCTGTAACCCCCCCCCACCTCCCCAGATCCTATCTTTAGGAGCAGCTGGGCACAGCTCACAGATTCAGAGTAGCAGAGAAGACTGGAAGGCAAGCAAAGTCACTATTCCGGGTTGCATATGAACAGCAAAAGCATTGAAGAGATGAATGCAGCATATTCACGATATTAACAGTAATAATTAATAATAGATGTGCAATACCACAAATAGATCAGCCCCTTTTATCAGCTGCCTGTTTATCACACACACAACTACTTTGCATAAGCGCAGGAACACTTTTTGCTATTAAAAGATGTTACCTGCACTGTGGCCAAGGTCATCCAGACTGCAAGTCTGACTTTCCCTATGGGGATTACTGAAAGTGCGTCTGCCTCTGCTGTCAGTGTATCACATGCTAAACGGTGTAAATGGCAGGTATTGATCACATTATGACATCACCTGTCGTCTGCGCTGCATGGCGTTCTAATCCAATGCTCAGATAGGAACTGCATCAGGCTTCTTTCTGCCAGCTTGCGGTGTCATAGGGACACGAGATGAAACACAAAACAAGACATTCTTTTTACACACAGTTCACTCATTATACAGATCAGGCTGTCTGACCGGTGATCAAGTGGAGGAGTTGGATCACCAAGGTTGGAGCACTTTGAATGCATTGTTAAATATAAAAAGCACTTCTTTCTCGCGTTTTACAAGTTCCCTGATCACTTAAAATGCCTATATATACATATACATACACTCAAAATAATTAATCACTCTAAACTTTTTTAGTACGTAAATATTTGTCAAGTTTAACAACTAACGGAGTGTGATTCATGTTGAAGCACTATTGGTTCAAGTCAGCCACAACGCCCATGAATTGCACGTTGTAACTGAAGAGGTGTTGCTCAAGAGTTTCCAGGGCTGGTCAGGGGTGAAGGTGACTAACCTGATTCTGTATCACAGTCACTGGGGTGTTTGTTTCTAACACACTGTAATTAATTCCCCTTCTTTGAACTTGCATCAAGTGTTTACCATCGTTCGGACAGGCCTTTTTATTAATATTAATGACTAAGCAGGCAGAAAGGTACTCTTCATTTACATCCTGCCCTAATTGGGTAGTAATTACTCAGCTACAAAGCCAATGAGCTGGTCCGTGTCGCCATAGCAACAGGATCCGAGAGGCCTGGCAGTGGGACTCATTCACAGACCATCACTTGTGTTAATGATAATTCATACATTTCTTCTTGTTACTCAGAACGAGATTGGAAGGAAGCGACACCTGGTACAGAGAATCTTTGCCACTACGTTCTACAAATCACACCTTTCTACAGAGACACCAGCAGCAGCTGTACAGCTAGGGTTTTGCATCACCTAGAATATATGAATGTCATTTTCGATTTTTTTTTATTTTTATTTAACATCATGTAAAAATCAAAGAAACTACAAAATCATAATCGCAAAAAAGTCTACCGGAATCCATAATAGTAGCACGGTATTTCATGTTAGATTTCGAAATGTCACATTTTCCATTTGTGTCATTAAGTATACGGAAAACTACAAAGCGGTACGTAATTCAGTATGTAACATTATTCCTCAAGGTTTCATTCGACTGTGAAGCACAAGGAGTTAATTATATAGGCTGAACAAAACGTTTGGGCATAGCTGTGCGTGTTAGATCATTGACAGCAATCATTCCTGAAAGGTGAGGAGCACTGTGGAACTCTGGGATACGTCAGCTCAGATTAGAGGGACGCCAACCAATAAAAACAATGTCATGGAACAGAGCAAAAGAACTCCCCTCGTGGACCTTACACCCCTGTATCTTCAGCTCAGGACCCAATTCAAATGAGCTTTCAGCTTGGAAAAAGGGTGCACGTTAACCTCTTTCCATATCCATTCCTCTTCAGTGATGCGTTAATCGAATCAAAATCATAATTAAAAAACCTTCCACATTTGCTTCGTTTGCAGCTTTGCTTATTTTCCTAAACTGCTTCAGCAGCTAGAACTTTACTGAAAACCGGGTCCCTAGGTGGTTCCTGAATTATTATCATCATCTCCAGAGGCCTATACTGTACTTCTTTAAATTTAAATAAGCAAATAAATACAAATAAAAAAAGCTGCCAACACACACACAGCCCACAGCTTTCCCAGCAGGAGCCCTGCACCAGGCACAGTGAAGAGATCCCTAGACAAGGAAAAACACCAACATGCCTCTGCTTCCCGGCTGTCACAAACCCCCTGGGTCGCTACTTATTCTAAATCCACAACATCCCTAAAAAACATGAAAACGAACAATCCAAGAGAGGATTTCATTTATTTACTGCATTAAATCAGACTTGAAGAAAGCGAGACGTCTGCCTGCTATTAAATCAGCTGAATGGAAAGCGCAGGAAGGAATGAAGATCCATGGGTCCGTCAGCGACAGCGTGAAGCAGACCAAGCCTGCAGCTACAATCTGCTGCGTTTCTAAACAGGTGCTCAGCCTCGTCCGACACTTGATATGTTCATTATTTTAGATTTTGTTTTGTTTCATTTCTTCGGCTCCAGCTAAGGCATTGGTTTTTAGATCACATACAAAAGGGGGGGTGCGATGTACTCTTGTGCCTAGAAGATCTCGATAGTGTAGGATAGCATGCCCTTGCACAGATGGATTCAATTAGTCCCTCTTTCAAGCCTATTGATCCTGCAGGGATCAGCTATCTGTTATTAAAACAGAGCCAGAGCTCACAATGTTTATTTGAACTCAAATTTGCACAATTTAGCCCCCAGCAACTTTCCATGTCTGCAGCGGCAGAGAATGCGTTTCCAAATTAGCTTTTGAATTTCAGAACAGCCGTAATTAGCTACTCCATTTCCACCTGTGTACTTTTTTTTTTTTTTTTTTAAATTACAAGGACTCTTAACCTCAAGTAGCTTTCACTTCCCATTTAAAACAGTCTTTCTAACTGAATAGGTGACTAATTAACAGTACTAGACCTGCTTTTCACAGAGCGTCGACATTTCATAAATAATCCATATTAAATGTCTTGTCATTTTCTGCTCCGAGAGCCTTTGCTAATGAATTTTAACACATGATTTATTCCCACTGTCATTTTTGTTCTCTCTCTCGTACGATAGATAGCATCACACATCACACAACGCTGGCAAGTCTAAGCTGAACACTGGCACCCCATGACTTGCTCCTGTGTCCACACAACGTTCATTATTAAACTCAAAAAGGGTTTGCTGCCATGATTCCAGATGATCAACACTAAAACGATCTGTGTCCCTGTCTCTGATCTAGGGACAACTGAAAAACTCAGGGTGACGCAACACAAGGGATGTAAAAAGCCAGCCCACGAGAGTACGAGGGTTTCGCGGATGTGGCTGTGTGGACCATTTAAACCCCCCCATGCTGTTCTTCTGCATTGTATTTAATCTCCTCCAAGTAATAAAGTGCAGCACGCTTTCCTTCTCCAACCCCGAGAAACAGGTTCTGAACTCGAGACGGACCGCAACAAAATATCCATCCCTGGCAATGCAATCTAATCAATCAACATCTACTTCTACTGGCTACCATTGCAACTACTACAGCGCATGCATTTAGTTCAGTCCCACAGAGACATACAGTCTAACAACAGGCAAAATAAGGGTAGATATGAAATGTTTCATGGGACAAATAAGTGTATTGTTTTTTTTTAAAGAAAAAAAGGAATAAGGAAGGTAATAATAATATATTTCATTACATTTATAAATAAATGATACTAAATAAATAGAAAAAAATATATATGAATGATAGTGTTCAGAAAATTAAATAATAAATGATAATAGATATACCTCTTGATAAAAAGAAGTTGAGTATGAGTTTGTTTTAAAACAAAAAAAACGTTGAGTTTGTCTGATACAAGCATAAAAACATGCAACCAGCTGCTATTGACAGGAAGCTGGACAGAGAGAGAGAGAGAAGTAAACGGTGTGGACAAACCTTCTCGCTGAGCGTGCTCAGTAGTGTCTGTGAGAGGAGGTGCACAGGGCCGAGAATAAGAGACTCAGAGACACTCGCTGTCTCACAGCAGCCCCAACCAAACGAGAGAAAAACAACACAAACACAACGGCTCACACTCACCATCAGAGGGCAGGAGGCAGGCAGGCAAGCAGGCAGGCAGGCTGGCTGGCTGGCTGATCTCACAACCTAGCTGTTCTCTTTCTTTACTTCACTCTCTTACTCATCTCACTACCTAGCTGTTCTCTTTCTTTACTTCACTCTCTTACTCTATTTCGATTAGGTCAGCTTGTTTAAGAGGACCCTGCTGTGCTGAATATTGTAGTTATTTAATGATTTTAGTAGAGTACTTTCTTTGGTTCTCCTCTCTCTGTTGCTATAAATCCAGTGTATTTTACTGCACTTGAATTCTCTTGATCTGCATGACCTCGGTTGTGAGCTCTGCACCATTGCCTTGGGTCTGCCCTGAACTGTGTGATCTGCAACTTCAGCACTGATCCGACCAATCAGCAGCTTCCCCTTGTTCTACATCTTGTTAGGTCCTTCATGCATGTGCAAACATATTTTAAAAGGACAGCTTATTATTGCGCTTATTACTATAATATATATATACACATATCTTTTTTTTTTTCTATTAAATGTTTCTAGAAAATTTAAAAATAGGTAAACTTACTACATAAATAACGTATGCAGTTCCCATCCTCAAAACACTTTGCAGGCTGAAATGTTTACATTAATAAATTAACTCGTCGTTAAGTGTTCCAAAAAAGATCTTTCAGCATTTTTGTTTTTATATATCAAAAAAAGAAGCAACATTAAAATATAAATGATGATTTGTATATTTCAAACAAGTGCAACGGGACCCAAGGATTTTGGTTGCCTTTACTGGCCAGTGTTAAACAAAGGGTTAAGTTTATTTGCAAACTCCTAACACCCAGATACTGTTAATGATATTTCACACAGGAAACAGGCTCATTGCACAATAGCACCCAAAGCCCTCCAATTAATGATACCAGCCCTAGAAGCAAATCTACAGCACTGTCTTGTGTGTCCAGGGACAATGGGCCAGACCTGACAGCCAAAGCCATCCTCCAATCAAAGAATGGCATTGAGACAGCAGAACCACTGATTGGTTGTTTTATGTAATACCCATGGTCCGGATATTCAGCCCAGGCTTGACGCTGCACAGCCTGGCTAGCGTCCCGTGGTGTTTCTCCCTGATGCAATTAAACTATTACAAGCTGCTGTAGGAAACGGGTCCTTTGTAGCCCTGCAAGCAGTGCCAGTTTGCATGGAACGGATATTGAAATGGTTTCTTTCTTTTACATTGGGTTTTATTTTTATTAAAGATAAAAGTTGTGTGTCTTGGAAAGAAAACCACAAAACCTGTTTGCAGCATGTGTGCCTTGAGAGAAGATGCAGCTTTTTTATCAAAGCTAAATCTCACCCAAAAACCAAAAATATATATGTATTTTTTAAATATCGTCTGCACCCTTTTTAATCACGTGTAAGTGAATGGACCACTGTTGCCTGGTCTTCCCTCATATTTTAAAAGCTTTTTCATTTTTTCATTATTTTTTTTTTCACGATGGTTTGATGTGCTCGATTAAGATAAGGAAATCATATTTTCTGTGAACAAAGGAAATTAGATTTTTATAGTAAAATTGAAAAATATATATATATTTTTTCTTTAAATTCAGTGCCGGAAACTGTAAATTAATTACCACGAATATTTGAGGCTGCATCACGTTAATCTCAGCAGCAGCACAACTTATCCCATTTCTAATACAAATTGTGTAACCATCAGCATCACAGCTCAGGAAAATGCAAATGCAATCAGGTCCAGACAGCTCACTCATGATTGGAAAGTACATCTCTAACGCTTGCCGACTTACCCCTTTTGCATCATAATAATAATAATAATAATAACAACATTTTCCATCTCCCCTGTTCTAGATTCGGAAGAGCAGACACACTTCCCTTGCCTACCTGTCGCCAGTATGTTTATTCTATCAAGCTTCAGTTCCTCGTGTTGGTTAGGGGCAACTGATACAACGTATGATGTAATTCACATATATAATAAATCATTAACAAGATTAATACTACAATAGAAGTCTGGTTTTCCATCGTCTGCAGCAGTTGCTTTGAGATCACTCGGCAGTGCCACCAAATTGGATCGCACTTGATATTCAGGGCAGAGCTATGAGCTGTATGTGATTTAAACGTGTGTGTGTGTGTGTGTGTGTGTGTGCGTGTGCGTGTGCGTGTGTGTGTGTGTGTACACTGAACACACGTACTGACTGGGATGCTACGCCCAACATTTGGTAACACTTTTCAAATACACATTACAATGGCCTGGAAATGGCACAATAAACTTAAAACGGAGGTTCTTGGAATCCACAGAATTATATTAAATGTTCCAGGGAAAGAGCCAGAAGCATTAGTATTTCAAAGGGGGAATTAAGGGAAGCAATACTTTGCTGTAAGCAGGATCAGTATTGCCAATACAAGGGAGCAGGGGTCATTTTAGTTGTGGTTAAAATTCACCTCCTTAAATAGGTCCTTTAAAACATTTTGTTTTTGTAGTTTTCTCAGGTTCCTCCGGTGCAGAGATATGAGTAACAGACCGTAGTAAAATGATGGAGAGCTGCAGCCACACAGAATACCGACAGAGCGTTTGCCTGGCCCTGCGTTCTGCGGGTATGCCGTGCAGCCGCCTCTTCCACAGGCCCCCTTACCTGAGCCTCGTGCTGCTGCCACCGCTGCAGCCGCCACCGGTCCATAAGCCGTCGCCGGGAAGCCTGCAGCAGAAAACAACAATTAGATCAGCACATTACCATACAGAACCATTAACCACGACATCATGCACAAGGGCTTTCACATCAACCCCGACTCTAACCTCTTGCATCTAGCAACACCATACAAAAGCAGCGAACAGCGTTTTTGCTTTTGCAGCAAAACGAACACCTCGATGCAATACAAAAGCATTGACCACTACTCTTTTAAATGAAGGCGTGTGCTCAGCAGCTAACAGCGTTGTTGCCAGTGTCAGTGCAGTGCTCCCATAACCACGGCTGGCTGGGTGTGTGCCTCTAATATCCAATAAACCCTAATCTGAAAATAGGAAATACAGTACTGGGTGATTTCTCACAGTACCTTTTTTTTTTTTAAATGGTTAATTATTATAATGTTTAGGCACTTCTGGTTTGCTTAAATAAAAAGTACTGAATATTTGATGAAATAAAATATCCATACGGCGAGTGAGTACTGTATGTGTGACTGGAGTGGCTTGAACTTCTTTATTTGCTCCAAACATCTTTAATTATAGACGGGCTCCGTCTCCCCATTAGAATGCAATGCACGCACAGAGTTCTTAGCCCGAGGGGGCTAGGCAGGCGTCTTGCATGTGGCACGGGGTTGGAGCGCTCGTTTAGTAATTAGGATTTCTTTAAACACTCCCTATCATTGTGATCTGCGCGGGGGGCTTTGCGCTGGTTCCTTGTGTTCGCAGCGTTTGCTTTGTGGGCGAGTTGGCGCATGCTTGTGCATGATGGCACCTTCACCAGGAGGGTTCTTGGGTGCGGTTACAGAAACTGCATTTTCCACGCCGCTTCGCCAAGAAGATAATTGAGAGAAAGGGGAGGGGTGCGATGGGGAGGATACTCAGAAACCCTGTATAAACTCCCTGCTGCATTTATTTAATGGAAATCTTGGAGATCAAGCATGGGAGCACTGCACATGGGACGAGGACAGTCGCAGCTTTGCTATGGTGCAGTCTGATCCACCTGAGAGAAATCGCTGGTTATCACTCCATTCACACGCACAGATCATAAAGCCAAGAAGCCGAATCATTCACAGCCAGTGCCGTGGAAACGCTTCCCCCTCTCCTCAAATCCACCCGGATGATAACTTCAACATCGTAAATATCGGCATGATAAACACTGGCTGCTGACTGACAGGGTTATGGGGACCCAGAGAGAGACAGATGATGTGCGAGGCAGCACTGTTCAGGGCTGAGAGCCTAGTAAACACTTCAAATCAAAGATCAATTCATGATAATGAAGTTGCTGTTTTTTTGATGGATGTGAAAGCTGCTTAATTGAGAGGACTGGAACTCACTGTTTCCATTGTGAGGGAGCTGGACTCAAACCCAGGCCCCTAAAAGGGACAGGCTGGTGAATTCAGTGTGGCAGCTAGATTCATTATTAACTCTTCAATGCGCACAGCGATCCGGCCTGACTGCTTTACACAGTGGAATTCAGAATCCTCAGCCTTGAGCGCACATTGGCCGAGTCTCCGTCTGGGATTCGTGAAGTTGGTATGCGCAAAATGCTGCTTCTACTGAAATGACTAAAAAGTGTGCCCAAAACCTGCATGAGGTAGAAATGTGTTCATGTTTTTCTAAACAAGGCCATCATTGTAAATGTAAATGAGAATCTGTTCTTAACCGACTCATCTGGATACATTAAGGTTTTGATTGATTGAAAATAAAATCTGCTAAATAATTTTGCCACAAGCTGGTAATTAAAAAAAAATCGGAATTAAAATGTTTTGAGGCAAGGTCAGTATCTTCCTCATAGCGTATTCATAAAAGCAATGACTGCAACCCCCCGAAGTGGACTTGGCTGCAGGTCTCTTTAAATGCATTATTATTATTATTATTATTATTATTATTACACAATATTAGTGAAGTAGTTTGTTTCGGCAATGCACGAAGCACACAGCTGAGAAATCTTTGAACCGTTCTGCAAGGTCTCGAGCGCTGCCTGCAGTAATTGCTCAATGTCTCCCGCGGGACGGACGACAGAAAGGATCACAGAACGAGTCTCAGTAATTAAAACACTATCATGATCTACAGGCAGACTTATTATATGACTTGGCAGAAAAGCGCGGGACCCTCAGCAAACAAGTACTACTGCCAACGCCACCTTCACTTATTCTTTTCATGACTTTATTTTTACATTCGTTCTATTAGAAACGCTTTTAAAAGGCATTAGCAATTTCAAAGGGGTCTGTTTTAATGACAGTGGCAGGTGTAAATACCATCACCCTAAAACCTTTACCATCGAAGCCTACTGTTACTGAATTATGTGATGTGAAGAATCAATCAATCCTATAGGAAAACACCAGCCGGATAATATTACATCCGACACGGTTTAGATCATTTCAATATAGCCCACAGTGTCGGTTCAGCACAGATCTAACACACAGCTCCTGCAGAGGCCTGCTCTCTGAACAGTGGGATTATTCTGATGATGTTTAGTCCTGTACCTCTCAGTAGACCTCCTTACTAGTCTCTAATCACAAGAGAGGATCCTACAATGGTTCAAAAGTCTAGAAAGAGGTCAAATGAGGTGGTAAACCTGCCAACAGCAAAACTACAAGCCAGCTACCTCTAGTGTCCAAACTACCTGCTTGAAATCTAACAGAGAGCCAGACAAACCAAGCCACAGACCCACTGAACTAGGTACAAAGAAAGAAAGTAAATGACGTACTTGCATTTAAATATGGTAATAGTGCTGCTTGGGGGGGGGGGGGGGGAACAGGTACTGTTATTAAGAGTAAGAGAAGCCTGTTGTTTTTTTCCCCTATAAAAATATATTTAATTTATATAGTAAAATAAATCAGTTGTGTGATATAAATGAAACAATGGGCATTAACAAACAAGAGTAACAAAATAGTAAATACAACAACATTGGATCAGCATTGGACTGCAAGATAAAACAAACACAGTAAAACAAACAAAAAACAGAAACCATAAACAATAAATAACCCACGATTAACAGGGTCAAGACAGAGAATCTATTAAAATGTGCACGACCGCTTGCATTTATATCTGTTTTCTTATATACATAGAAAACTGATATAAATGCAAACTTAGGGGTAAGAGTTCAGATTCACAGAAACTGCAGTTACAACATTTGACCATGGGGTGGCAATGTAAGCTAAAGAAAAACTCAATTAGAAAAAATATCAAATAAAATCAATTTCTAATCGATCATATTCAGATCAGAATTTGTGCACAAAGACAACACAAGCTGCTGACTAAAGATTTTTTTTTCTAGAATTTGAATTTAGTTTGAAGAGTGGGAAGCAACCTCCTTCTAAAGCTCCCCACGGTATTGTTTCTATTTCACTTGTTATTGCGTTTAATAAAACGTTCAGAGTCGGGTATCCTCCCCTGCTCCCGGGCTGCACTGTTTAAATCGTTTCCTCTCTCTCTTGACATGTTAATACAGCAGCTGACAGTGCTTCAGCTCTATGAGCAGGCAAAGCAGTCTGGCTCTTATGAAAAAACGAAATTACCAGTTATTGTTTCAGAATGTTAAACCAGTAATCTCACACCACCAAAGGAGTGCAGAATCAACTGCAGAACCCAAGAGCTGGCTATGCACCTGCAGGCGGTGCTGTTAGAAAGAGATCACCCATGTAGCACACAGATATACCGCATGGACACATTGTTTTAATACCACAATACACAATACACGAGTGCCAGCCGCTCCAGTACAACACAATTGTTGGTTGTGTAACAGAGCGCTTCGTGCCATGGTATGGACTGTAATGATATTTGGTGCTACTAACTCAGTGTTACGGTGTGTGCAGTCGTTCAGAGTGGTTCTGGGGGTCTCGCTCCAGTATTGAGGTATTGCCATTCTCCTCTAGATCTGGCTTGCTTTGAGTTAGCCTGCCTCCTGGGTCTCTCAGAACCACTGAAGCACAGCTCTTTACAGCAGACATCCATCTTTAAAAGCCAGCCAAGCAAACGGTCTCTGGAATCAGACAGTTAAAACTGTAATACAATCTACTGAGCATTTTAATGCAGTATGCATGCTCGGACTTGCAACCAGAGTTAATGCATTTCCTGAATGAAACTGGCAGTTGAACGCTTTTCCAAGTCTAATGTAGAATATATTTTCATTTTAAAATATTCATGCATTTATTCGTTTGTCTGTTTGGATTTGGCCACTTGCCCCGAAGGCCAAATATTGCAACTCATGTTTGTCTAAGTGGGATTTCTGTATAGCACACAGCGCCACCAAGTGTTTTGACTGTGGTATGGCTCTTGAAAGAAATGTCAAAACTCGCATTCTGTGCACCCAGCTACCATTTCTGAGATTTGCAGAGAGATTACAGTGTCCACATTAAATTACAGCAAACAAAAACAAGAAAAATACAGACTGAACTAGTTTTTTTTTAAAGCCTCACAATGACTGATTCGCACTAAAGGTTCTTCAAGTGCTCAAAGAGCTCTCACGGAGCCCTGCCAGAGAATTCTGAAGCAAAGGACAAAGGGTGTTTCCATGGCGATGCAGGAACTAACAAAAAGAGTTGGAGCTGATGAAAGGACTCGGAACAATGGGTCTTTCTCTCACAGCAGAGAGATCTTTGGCTTGAGGTACGGGACACATTTTAAAAAGAACGGGGAAGACGCAGCTAAACTTCCTGCCAAAGCAGACTGTGGGCAGAGCAGAAGCTGGTGATCTCGCTCATGCCCTTGCCTCAGGCACCGTGACCCTGTCCTGCCTTCGCTGATCACTGTCAGCATTCTTCTGGAGAATGGAGAATGATCAAATGGTTGTAACGTTGACAGTATCAGTGCACGTCGTAAACCCTCCTGCACACAGTAGATAGCTTGCTTGTTGAACAAGTGCTGACCTACTCGTAATGAGCTCTCATTCTTTACAATGACAGACCTGTCCAGACTCCTATCCTTTACTATACGCAGCTGGGATACGCTGAAAATGCAGCTCCTCTGGTGTTCGCTACGGTAAGCCCTGAACTTGCCATTTGGTTTCTCCTGTTCTGTATTGATCAGTGAGTTCCCACTATTTAGTTTCTCATTTGTTTGAGCACAACAACATTGCATTATTGTCAATCCCTGACTAGCCACTAACCAAGTCCCATGCCTTAATAAACACCTGCCACGGCTGCTTTACAGAAACGTCATTTAGCATATTCATCAGGAAATGACTTCTCAGAACTCAAAACCACTTTGCACTGACTGACAAAGTTCTTCAAACAGATTAACTTCACGGGATTAGGCGATTTAATTAATAGACCGTCCTGTTTAATTGTTTTGTATTCGCCTCAGAAGAATCTGTCCGAGAGAGAAGCGCTCCAGCATTAAAATCAATTTCATGGCCCTTCATTACTGGAGAGATAAAGCCAATATTTTGCTTTCAATTTTTCACAATTATTCCCCCTCCCCTCCTAGTTTTGCTTGGCGCAAGCCCTCGGAGGGAACAAGGGCACATCTGTCTCAGGCTGCAATGCCCTAAGGACCGCATTTACTGACTCGCTCCGCTGCCTGCAAATAAAAAAACAAGCCACTTCCTCAACCCTAGCAAAGAAAGGCAAAGCAGCTCATTCATGAACTGGACACGGACACTTTCTTCAGACACACACCCACACACATGCACGCGCACGCACGCACGCACGCACGGTGAGGCGGAGACAGGTCACCACTCTCCCAGCTTAGGAGCTTAGGAAAGAGAACACAGCCGTGGCCAAAGCCAGGCCTTCCACTCCTGATCGCTGTTCCAACCCTGTTCTAAACGGTTTAGCTGAACCAATTCAACCTGCATCCGGATCCCAGTTAGTCCCTGGAGTGGAATGGCCCTCGGGTTGAAAGGGTTAATATAGAACTGGCATCCTCATAAATATAACACTGGGCTGTACAGTTGAGCTACCCTGTATCACAAATCTATGAAGAGGAGCGTACAGTGCTGCATCTGTACTGTGACCCCCCCTCCCCCTTTGTATAACGGTGCACAATCTCTGCAGGATGACCCTCTGTGAAGCATCAAAGGGACAGTCCGTGACATGCAGCAGGCTCCTTTTCAAGCACTCTCTCCGTGCATCTGCTACGTGGCTATTTTTAGCATTGTCCCTCCAGGATGTTTGTGTCATCATTCCTGTGCTCTCTCTCTGGTCCCCCGCTGTATACAAGCTAGGCTGAAGAGGCTTAAAATGTTCCACCATGCTTCCAAAAACAAGGTCACCCAAGAAATCCTAAGAAACAAAACTACTGGGAAAAGCTGCATGGAGACGTCAGGGGGCAGGGGTGGAGGAGGATGTTTGTTATACAGTACAAGCTCTATATTTTGCATTCCAAATGTGCCACACTGCAGGCAGTAGCTTTACTCAGCTCGAAACCACAGGCTTTAGTTAGTTAGGAACCACTGGATACAGAACACAGAATTAGAACACTGCACTGTTCTGTTCCAGGAGTTCCAATGGCGCTGTACACACAGTGTGTACAAACCGAGAGCAAACAAAATAAATAAATAAACACATTAATAACGAGCCTCACCAATAAAAAAAAATAATAAATGAATAAATCATTTTTTTTTTTTCAGAAGATAAGCTGTTCCAGTTTCGTGTCATGGGCTTATGTAATGGTTCTATTAGGTCTCATTATTCAAGCCAATTGTTTTAGATAGATAGATAGATTATAGATATATATATTAGACACACACACCTCCCTTTTTTAGTTCAAATAAAGACTGATGGCGTTGCTGGTCGGAAGCTGAAGAGAATGTTTGGTGGTGTCTCACAAGCTACCCTGTTTGTCACAAAGTCCTCGGTGCAAACTGCACGAGTGAGCAAGGGACGCTGCATGGGCTCCGTCCCGTGAGCAAGGGACACTGCATGGGCTCCGTCCCGTGAGCAAGGGACACTGCATGGGCTACGTCCCGTGAGCAAGGGACACTGCATGGGCTACGTCCCGTGAGCAAGGGATACTGCATGGGCTACGTCCCGTGAGCAAGGGATACTGCATGGGCTACGTCCCGTGAGCAAGGGATACTGCATGGGCTCCGTCCCTGCTTGTCACCACACCGGAAACCATTCACCAGACACAGACACAACAAAGGCTTGCGATGAAAGTGATACAACACTTCACCTGCTAACAGAAGAGAGAACAAAAAGAAGAGAGAGCAACAAAACGGTGTAATTGTCTCTCTTGCTCTGCCCTTTCGCTTTTAAAAAAAAAAATGAAAGCGCACAAACAAACCAAGAACATCTCCATAGCTACCTTTTCATCTGCGGACTGACAAGTGCCTCAATACGGTCCTCCTTCAGCGGAAACAGTACTCTATTGCTGCTTTCAGAAGGCTTTTCAGAGAAAGCTATCAAAGCCACACGTAACAATAGCATGAAACGCACACTAGCGATCAGAGAGAAATCTGTATTCAAATCAGGCGGCTGAAGTGTTTCTCTTTGGACTCTGTGATAGATCTGATCCCTGCTTTATGCTGTAGTTAAATGTGAACATGTCACAGCTTATTAAAAATGAAGAAAGACAGAACAGGTCCACTGGCCTGGGCTGTGTCTGGCAGCCCAGCAGAAGGTGTTAAAAGTGGAGAGCTCCTTCGGCACACAGAGCCTGTGCTGTGGTTGTAGATTTCTGCATTTAAAAAAATCATGAGGACAGATGGCTTCACAGGTTTGATTGCACATGTTTTAAAGCTCATGTAACTTCACAGCGCTGGACCGCAGTTGGGTTATTTATTGTCAAAGTCATACAGCATGCTCCTTCTTGACTAATCTGTTAATGTTTTTGTTTGGTTTTTGGACACTACAGAACAGTAAAGGGAGCTCAAAAGCACTGGGATCTGATTTTGCAATGCTTAGACATGTTCCCTCTGCTCAAACTAGTCCCCGATTTCCCAGCTGAAATCATGATAATCAAGAGGGTTTCAGCCTGGGTAGTTTATCGCTCAAGGCCAGGGATCCTAAAGGGATACAGCATCACATTTTAATTAAAGAAAACATGTTTAACCCTTTCAGTCCTGCACGTTTTTTGTTGAGCTGAAGAATGCGATATTAAGTTATTGAGTATACACGAGAACAGGACAAAATCTCAGTAACTTACAGGAAACTAATTACAACAGAACACCACATCATAAGGCTATGGTTTGAGACTCCCTACTGTACAGGTAACTTGCAATGCATTCTCAAATGAAAACCGAGAACTGGACCTAGTGGAGACGCTGGGAAACTAGAAATCAGGTATTTTAGGTTTCAATGTTATGTTTTTCAGTTTTATATTTGGGGATTGTTTGGTAGGGCTGCTTTATAAATACAAAAAAAACAAACTTTCCATGTTATTTAAATAACAGTATATACTGTGCAGTGTGATTGAATTGGACAAGAGCAAAAAAAAGTGATCAGTGTTTGGCAACCGACTGAAAGAGATGAATTGGTTTCCTATTACTGGTGAGCAATACCACTGGCAGACAGAGTAATTGAAGGTCCAGCCGAAAAGCTTATTCATTAGAGGAGGACAGAAATTAAGATAGTAATGTCAACATGTATTAATGGTGTTCAAGTTACATGGCACGGAATTAGGAAGTTACCTTACTGCTTTTTTTTTTTTCCAACAAATTTACTGCTGGTCTAGCTCAGTCTTGTGCAAATAAGGGAATGTGTTTTGCCAGAACAGATCCAGAACCGTTATGCTGTATGAAATGATACATTTCAGTGCCGTACAGGAAGACTCACATTAAGAGTCAGGAACACACACTCTGACCTCACAGGGGAAAGCAAAACAAAAAACAAACAACAAAGTTGCAACACGTCAGAGGAAACTGTGAAAGGCTAATGCAATGTTACCTCTTCAATGCACTTTCATGGTAGCAGGCTCATTACAGAACGCAGGGATAGTAATTAAACCAGGCCACCTCGGTCCTCTAAACACTGCAGTAAACAACTTGCATTTGTTATGCATTTTAATGAGTAGCTGAGAGAAAAAAAAACAAAAACACAGGTGTCTGGTGAAATTGGGACTTAAGTCTGGAAAGTGAAAACGAGATAAATAATTCATAGATAAAAAACATTTCAATAAATTAACAAATTTAAATAATAATTATAAATTTATCAATAAAGTAAGCATTTCAAATAAAAGGCGATTTCGCTGGAGTGGAGGAAGAGGTGGCACACCTGTTCAAGGACTGGCCTCTCTCTCTTTCTCAGGTAGGGGAAACTACTGTGGATCAGAGTTCAAGTAGCCTGAAAAGCAGATACTTCCTGAAAATGAGATTTGCTATTTCATTTGCTCAAAGCGTCTCTGCACCAGTATTGATCCCTCTTGCGAAGTCCGGCGATGAACTGTTTTCATGATCAGATACTAATTAGTCAGCTGGAATGAAACCCTTGCTGAGAATCACATGCAGAGTAAACCCAGGCAAACACAGTATGAGGGAGCCCGCACTGTACACACGGACATTCATGTTCGTCAGCATTTGGACTGAACAGCACTGAAGATGAGAAGTTATTCAGACAGTGCAGATTATTACGATGACAAACCCTGACTGTCCTTTACTCCGCATCGTTAAGTCTTACTGAATGTGACAGATCTGCTATGTCTGCGCGCTGTGGTTTGTGCAAAAATGTGTTTTACAACAAGGGAGCAGAGACTGTGAAATCACATTAGAAAAGCCACTTTTATTAAGAAAGGCTGTCAAACAAAGGGGGGGGGGGAGCAATGCGTAATACTGCAATAAAGCAGTGCAGCAGCCCTTGAAGTTCTTATTTAGTAAATCGACATTCCGATCTGACTTTTCCTTTCAGTACCGCACCACATTTCCAACATCCAGGCACCAAGCAGAGAGCAGAGAATTCCAAAACAATCAAAGGTAAAAAATAGCACCTTAAAATGGGGCAGTCAAAATTAGTTTTTGGGATTCCCCACTTGCATAATGTATATAAAACACACAACAGTCCCCCCCCTTATGGTTTTTAACCAAATATCCAGAAACAACATTCCACTTTAAAACAAGCAAGTTCCAATCAAACGTCATCGGTCCAGTGCTTTAGTCAGTAAACGCTGTACCGCTTGCATTTTGTGTGTCTTTTTTCTAATGCGAGATTACTTTTACAGCAAGTCGTTTATTCAAATCGTACAACAATAAAAATGGGAAAGCAGTACGATTTTAGTTCAAAAGACCCTGAAGGAGCTCCATAAAAGCACACCGGCTGAACTCTAAACACACAGCTTACTGTAGTTAATCCAATACCAGACAGACAGCGCATTTGCATTTCAAGGTAAAGTGGGAGTTTGATGGCAACTCCCTTCTGATATCTTGAAAAACACCAGCAAACCATCTGAAAGCCACCTGCTTGTTTCTGCAAGGCAGTAAGGAAAGGTAGCGAAGATACTGCTGTGTGTGTGTGTGTGTGTGTGTGTGTGTGTGTGTGCATCTAGTACAGTAGCTCCAGTAAAGCCTGAAACACAAGGCTGAATATCCCAGACGGATGGGCTCCCCAGCTCGTGATTCTTAACTGCCCCAGCCCCGTGGCGGCTCGTTCTGTTTGTTTATGGCACTTTGGGTGATGATTGCTACTGATTCACAGCTATAGAAATGTCACTTTATGTCACATAAACATGATGTAAAGGGACGTGTGCTGGCAATATTTCTCAGAGGACGATTGGGAGGCCTGTCAAGATGCGCTGATCTACAAACCAGATTCGCTTTTCACACTTGATGTAGGACCTTGACAGGTCTTCCAAGACTGAAAAGGCAACTGTTCGATAAATGTTCCCACGTGCACGTCTCTTTGTCCCCTGGCAGGGAACGTGGAAAGTTCTGGAACACACAGCGAGTCATTTATTTATTTTCCTGCACGGATTACAGAAAGCGCTTCATAATAAATTAGCTCGACTCTTTGCACCAAAGTCAATTTTTAACCTGCCGAGACTCAGAGATTAAGGTAAATCCCTGGAAGCCAGGAGCACTCAGAAAACGCCTTTTCACCTTGTACTACAGCAAGGTCACTGACAGTATCTGAGAATCCGTCGCGAGCTGGAAAAGCCCAGGGATTTAGAGGAAGGGAGTGAATGTTAGCTCTACTCAAATCATGCACTTGCTTCAGCTCATTCAACTTCTTTCCAGGAATGCACAGGAGAGTTTTCTTCATAGCCGCATTCACTGCCCATCTCTGATTGGCTGAGAAGCAGTCATGAATTGCTGTGCTTGTGCCAACGAACATGGCATATGGTATTTTTGTGATATTAATCAAACACACTGCTGTCCCTTCTGTAGCTGCCTGATTAAGTGTGCCAACAAGTTACATGAGGTTTAAAACCTTTATTTGTTTGCTTTCAAAGAAATTCAAGCCTAAGTTTAGCAACACAGGCAGTTCAGTCCTGCGCTCTGCTCTGCTGCAATAACAGCAAGTTTATAAAAGAAATAATCCCCACGGCTACATCTTGTGATACAGGGGGCAGGGTTACAGGGGAATTACTAAGTGTTGCAGAGCATTTTGATTGCATGGAGTTGCTATCCCTGCAATGGGCTTCACGGATGGTTACCAATTCACAGATCTTGTTAACCAACTAGAGATTATTTACTGCATTATTTTCCATCGATGTTGCCATTACTTAGAAGTCAATTGAATTTTAATCTGCCATAAAACATGTTTTTGTATACCGAATTAAAACAACGATATGTTGCATTTAATGTTTATGCATTTTCATTCACTTTGATTACAATGTTTGCAATTACGGCTCCTTTTACTAATTAATGGTTTTATAATGCCAATAATTATGTGGCGGGGCAAATGTTTCTTTTTGAAATGTTAATTGCCAACACTTTTTTTATGCAGATTTCAAAACGGGATAAACAATAATTAAAAGGCATAAAAGTCCCCCCTTTCTCGTACTGCACGTCACTTAAATGCAGTATTCACTCGCTTTATTTGTCAAATAAATAAGCAAGCCACATGCAATGTGCTTCTGTTGCATAAAAGTACGGTTTCCTACAGAGCAAAAACGACCAATCTGTTGTAATTCTACAATGAAATGATTTGGATTCGATCCAGTGATGTTTCGTATTCGTCCATTTGCAATAAATGTAGCGAATGTGGAGCAATACTAGTTCAAACTGAATCAATGTATTCCACTTCATTCATTTGCGTCGCTATGTACTTATTAAGATAGTTGGACAAGGAAAGTGGGACTCACCAGGGAACTGGTAACTGTAGCTTGGGGCGAATCCAGTGTATCCACGACCGTATGTTGCAACAATGTTTGGGTAACCTTCGGGAGAAGAAGACAGGACAGGACAGTTAGATTAGACATGCAAAGCACAGTGCAGCACCTGATCACATTCCCTGTGTATCACAGTGCAGAGAGCCTTTACCAGCACCACGCTACAGCAATGCCACACCCGCACAATCAAAGTGTTCTATATACAGACATGCAGGGGGTTCTGGTGTATGCACACACAGGGAGTGCTGACCAGCCACGTGGTCTTCAGCGCTGACTGGACTGCAGCTGCACGCTGCTATCACCGGGCGACCCATTAAGAGTTCTGCCATTTCCGTACAGGAAATTCAACCGCTTGTTTGGGAATTTCACTACAATCTGTTACCTGCCTTTTAATTTGCTGATGCAGAAAGTTTTAATGATGACTAGATATTTGCTTCAATGCCGCCGCCACCCCTCCCCACTCCCCCTCAAGCTTGTATTTGCACGGTGATTAGTGAAGGAAACCTAGTTCACATGGAGGTGTGTCCTGCAGAACATGCACAGAGGATGCACGCTTGCCAAGCGTTTGCAGAGGAAAGCAGTTGAGACAACTGTAGATTTTTTTCTTTTTTTTTTCTGTAGTTGTGACAAGTAAAGCAATGGGAATATTTTAGTTGGAACAGCTAACCTGTCTTGCTATACTCGACAATGGAGACAGACTGTCAAGTACAGAACACACATTACACACAACGTGCAGTGCGCAGTAAGAACAACAACCATCATCATTATCAAAGCTTTCATATTCTGAAACATTATTTGAATTTTCTGTTTTGGAAAAAAAAAAAAAAAAAGCTTGTGCAAATTGAGCACTTAAAACAGCTTAGTAAATGTAACCACATGTCTGAAAACTACTCAAAAGTGACATTAACTGTGTAGCAGCATGCTCTTCAAAATGACACTGCACATCCTCGGACACTTCACCTAAACCCGTTCGGAGGAGCTTCTATCACTGCGAAGGAGGAACGCAGCCTACCATTCCTCCAGCACATTACAGCCATTAACTGACAGCAGAGAGAAAATGCAAAACCAACACCTTCCCGGGCACTGGGCAAACAGCCTCATGCTGTTCTGCTTGCTTATTTTGTGAAGCAGTCTTGTTATGCAACTCAAAAACCTTTTTTTTTTTTTAAACTGCATTACTTGCCTGAACTTTGTCCTTTTTTTTTAATAGCTTGAAGAGCAAATGCCTGATGCTCCAGTTAAATATACATGACACAGGTTTTGCTTTGACATTTAAAGAGCTTACGATGAATGTACTTTGGTTCGGTACTATTGACTGTGGAGGATTAGTAAAGCAGCTCCCCCCAGCATCCCCACGGAGACGGGGAGCAGCACAGAGCACAGCCTGATCCCAACACTGGCTTCAGAGCGGCACAGAAAGGACTGCAGAGTACACTGAGGAGGGAGATGCACCCGAGCGAAGGGCAGCAAGGAGGATCGTGTACACCAAGTACGGACCGGGGGGAGGAACGAAGTGTGTCATCACAGCTTTCCCTGCCCTGCCCTGCCCTGCCCTGCCCTGCCCTGCCCTGCCCTGCCCTGTCCTGCCCTGTCCTGAGCAGACTGGGCTGCTTTGTGGGCTTCAGACCCAGTAATTGGGGGCTTCCTTGAGTTCTGGTGACATGGACCAGACCGTGTTGCGAGAGACCAACTGACCAGCAGTGCTGGAGCTCCTGAAACAATGGGACCGTGTTGAGGAAAGAGATGGCATTCTGTATCACAGAGCTTACAACACTGCAAGGATCAGGTGGGGAGGGTACTGCTTTCAGATGTTTAAATAGCCCACGGATTGCTTTATAATTTTGTTCTGAGAACTATTGATTAATTAAATCAATAAATGAATGTAATTAAGCCTTGTGATAATGCAGAATCAGAATACTAATAGACTGCACCCACTGGTAAGTTTACACAGACTGACACACACGACTCTGCTCATATTTCCTAGACAGTTACCACTTCAGTGTTGGACAGGAAGGCTGATAGCAATAGCACACGGTTCAACTCGCTGTCTGTCTTGCTTACTAAGAGAGGTCAGTACATTGCACCTTCTCACTTACCAGCAGAACTATGGTTTCAATAGTTCATTTCTGCAGCATCTTTTTAAATTCACAGAACAGGTAAATCCACTTTATAAACACGGGAAGCCTGTGAAAGGCTGGGTATTTGCAGCGTAAATAATGTCTGCAGCTTTATCTTGGTGCCTGAGCTGCTGCTTCTGCATCTTTACTTCATTAACACGCATGCTGATGCACCTATTGTTTTGCTCAACAGTTCAGATTCACTTCAAAATCAATTATCCGTTTGGTAAACCCTTTTTTTTTCTTGCAGAGACTTAAATGCGTATCCATTTCAGCAAACATACATGCGGCATAACACAATAGAGATAAACGGCCTGATTACGCGCTATAAACAATGGAACAGAGAAGACTTTAATGAGATTTGGCACATAAGAAAATTACAGTTCCTTAAATATTGAGTCTTGTTGATTTTGTATGCAAATTATTGTGTGTTTTCCAATTTCAATTCAAGAGCGCCTTGAAACTGCTGTTCCAAGTTAACTCTTTCTAACCCTAATCCTTAATCTGAGCAAACTTTTAGAGGGTTTTCGGAGGGGGGGGGGGTTTGGGAGGGGATTGGGGGTGGGAGTGACCCTGGATTAAAAGGATCTCGTTTAAAAATGAAACACAATATGTATATATTTCTTAAAAGTTAATTTGAATCCTTTCATCAAACCTCTAGGACCTATTAAAGTTAACCAGCAATAATTAGTGTCGAAGGTCAAAGGTGACTGAAGAGGACAAGACAGATTACGAACAGGCAGCAGCTCCCAGAATAAAACCCCTAATATCTATATCCCATTATTCACCTCCCTCTAGGTCAGGCAGACGAAATCATAAATTCATAATATAACATTACTTCAATTTTCCTCTTCATTTAGCTCTGTAATGCATAGCTCTGCTCTGGTGAATCCGGGGCCCGGATTTGCGCTGTGGAAATGGGGCTGGCTGAATATCAATAGCATATTTAACGCAAGCCCTGTGTGGATGCTTCATCAAGTCAAATTACAGGCGGGACGACCTGTCCTGCCGCTTCCATTAGCCACCATTCGGATTCCTCGCTCGGCATCAAGCGATTTATTTGCTTCAGTTACTTTCAGCAGACGATCAATCTCACAGTAATTATCTCTTGTCACTAAAAGCAGAGCTGGGGATCGGCAAAAAAACACTGTGTGTGTCCGTGCGCCTGTCTTGTTCTTGTCAAATCTACAGCAAACTCCTCTGTCAAAACAAGTTCAGTGCTGGGGAACAGAGCTCAGGAGACAGGGAGAGGCTGTTCAG
Source organism: Acipenser ruthenus (assembly GCF_902713425.1). Taxonomy (NCBI): domain Eukaryota; kingdom Metazoa; phylum Chordata; class Actinopteri; order Acipenseriformes; family Acipenseridae; genus Acipenser; species Acipenser ruthenus. The sequence continues at coordinate 1,111,678 of NC_081214.1, forward strand.
TTCAGTGCCTCCAATAACACAGGGCGGTGCGTTCCTCGTTGGGAGATGGGTCGCTTATTTGCACGCTGATCGCCATGCAGTGCATAGGGAAGCTGTCAGTGATAATACTGATCCACTTGCAGATTAAAGAACACGAAGCTAGCAATGTAATCTAGTAAACCCTGCCTTGCTAGTCAAAGATTATTTATTATTTATTTTTATATTATAAGGAAAAGCGGCCTCCGGGTTGCTAGAAAGAATCAGTGGGTCCGAATCGCGTGACTCCGTCCAGGATTGGAGCGGCGTTTCAAAGGCTGCCGGGAACGCAGTTGGAAAGTCCATTTCTCAGGAGCCTTGGCAAGAGATTTCCAAACAAACACAGCAGCAGCTGGGCCAGCAGCTCATTCGCTCGCTCGCTGCAGAACAGGTGCCATCTTGAAAATTGCTTTCACTCGTTTTTAAAATCCCCGTGTGACGCGGGGTATTAAATACCTTTTTGTCGCTGTTGTCAACAGGAATTACAATAAGATGTGATGGCAAGTCTCCGGCTTAAGCATCTGGTATTGGGGATGGGTGGGGGAGGGGATAGACGAACACGGTTCTATTGCTGAGCACAGCCATACTTACTCAACATCCCCATTCCGAGCATGAAGGCATCCATGGTGTAGGGGAGTCCCCTAGCACGCCCCCTCGTCCCCGGGGGGAACATCACTTCTTTCGGCTGGGCCTTCTTACATTCTACCTGATGGGTGTAGGGAAAGGAAAAAACACAGACAGAGAGAGAGAGAGAGAAACAGAAATGAGATGTAAATGAATTCCATCTAAAATGTCAAATGAATAGCTGATCCAGTTAAAACAGGGATTTTATTTTTAGCTTTTCTTTCATGTGCAAGCTTTCTGAAATTATACCCACAGTGCAAGTCATAAAGGGAATTTGTTTAACCCTCTGGTAACTATATTAACACCCCCCCAACCCCCCTGCCTCCCCCTGTCCCCGTCGCTGTCACTATTCACTGGATCAGACGTTTGAAATACGTATTTGCACACAAGCAAAATGTATTTCTAAGCCTGTTTTTGACAAGAAAGGCAAATCTGTCAAGCAAAGGAAAAACAAGCAGCGAGGAAGCGTGCAATGTTTCCGAGTGTTTTAAGTGCTAGAAAGATTTGACTGTGTATCAGGCTGTAAGAAATCACACATCCCACCCTGACAGCCTGACAGACGAAAAGGGTTCCCATTTTGTAAAGCAACAAGTGATCACCCACTGCAATCCGAATGCTACTTTGTGCACACAGTGGTGTCTCAACAGCTGTCAAGAGTGCCTTGCCTGCCTGTCTACTGTATCTATTCAACTACACAGCGCGTCTAGACATCTCTCTGCAGAACCTGTGTGTCTATCTGCCTGTGTGTGCCTGTCCATCTCCTTATTTACAGTCTGTCTCCTGCCCAGTCTCTGCATCGGACGTTGTGTTTAGGTGAATAAACCCAATGCAGCCTGACGCTGCACACTTCTTGAGCATCACGCTTCTGCAGTACAGTGGTTAACAGAAGGAGCTGCAAAATAGGGTATAACGTATAATGGGCAACAAACTAAGACAAGCAAAAGTCCTCAAGTTTCATTGGCTTAAATAAAAAATTTTAAAAAAAAAAAGGATAATTAAAACGACTGTTAAAGACCATTTCCAACAGACATCAACGTTGCAAAATGTATTGATTTATTTTGGGGAATAGGCTAGGGTTTGGCTTTCCTGGTACAATATTACTCCAGTAACAGTAATCTAAATGCACTGGCCTTTCACCGGTGCTTTAATGACTAATCTATACGTTAACAGACTAGATGGGTGACACTCACTGCACATTATTACTTCTGTAATTCCATGTAGTTTCCACTGTTCAGGTCCTTTCCCTCCTAACGAGGGTACTGTTGCAGATTTTTCAACTGCAAAAGCTGCAGATGCTTCCTGGTACTGAACTAACTTCTTGTGCAACTGGTCAGTTTCTCAATTAGTGCATGTGACCTACAGAACAGGAAGTGATTAGGAACCTTTTTTTTTTTTTTTTTTAAAAGATGGTTGCTTTCAAAGAAGGTGAGGAGGCACTATGCTAAGAGGATCTGCTGTATAAAGAAACACATTTATTTAACTGAAATTACTGAGATAATAAAAGCCCTCAGCCAGCGGCATCTGGGTTTGAACAATGCGCCCTGGAGTGAACAGCTGGGTGAAGCACTACTCACACGCAACAACAGCTAAACAATCATTCATTTACATCTCCACCGACAACGGCACTTTAAATATTAAACAACAGCGCATGTACCGCTGCGCTGAGCCGTTAAAGAGGACCGAACAGACCTGTTTTACTTCCTGCACTGAAACCTACTATTAAAACAAAGATACCAGACTTAAAAAAAAATAATAATAATCTGTTTATAACCCTACTCCCCCCCCACGGGATACTTTAATCACTGCAGAGATATCAACATCTTCTGCGTATCGACACATTCAGCTGCTGCATTTAATACAGAACAGAACTTCCTTTGAAAAGGTGAAATGATGTCATCCACAAGACCTAGTAGCACCTGGGGGCTAATAAATCTACTGCACTTTGCTTCTTTATCTCTGCTCAGACTTTGACAACACAAAGAAAAAGAAGAAGCCGGCTAAACGCTGCTAACTTGTTTAAACTTGGCATGGGCCTCTAAAATCAATCGGGCATCCTTTCAATAAAGGGGGGCTCGATGGGGCCCCTATCAGAAGCACGCAGGAGTCGGGACGACGTCAGGGTTCTGGCAGGAAAAGACACACCTCCCTATTCTTTGAGTTCTCATGATGGCGTGGGGCGAGCATGCTGGGCAATATATTATCCTGAGCCACCCCGGCCTCGCCGGTAATGGCTGTCCTTTCACTCCCTGCCTGACAAGTACCCCCACCTGCTGGCTGCTGTCAGCATTTTCATTTATCTATGGAAGTAACAGGCTTCTGGGTCTCCTAAACAGGATGAAGCTGGATGAAGAGGCTGTTTGATGTGTCTCTGAACGGATGAAGGAGGAGAACGCTCCATTTCGATCTGGCATGTGCCTGGAAAGCCAAGCACTGACAGAGTAGAAAGGCTGGCGAGTGGAGATGGTTTATTAATCTGCTGCTGTGTCCGGAGCGCGGGGAATAAGCTGCAACGATGACACGATGGGAGTTCCGATCACTTCGAACGAAGCACGATCCTCGCACACAGACATTAAGAAACATTCCTTATAATAAAAAATAAAAAAACAAAAGGTGTTCTCATAAAAAAAAAACAACATCTCAGCTCAGACATAAAAAAATGTAATTGTAATTTTTTATTTTTTTTGTCTTGTACAGGACTTTTATCGTTTCTTTCTTAAACAAAAGTTTCCTGATTTTTGATGGGGAGTTAAAGTAAGCAATCCCAAAACGAAGTTTGCATTACAAGTACTTCGAACATAAAAGGAGACAGGAAGTGTGTTTGGAAAATTCGGTTTCAGATCAAATCGGGGCAGCTTAAATCAGTATAAATCCCACTTGCACGTAATGCTGAAATACTAAAGGCTGTCTACGAGGTGTGCCTTGTGCAGTCACTGCACCTCGTACTGCACACACCTGCTTCGCAAAGCATTCTGATGCTTTAGTGCGTTACACACACTGCTATAGAAATGTCAAGTTCACTGGTTCTGTTTCCACCAGCAGCTGCAGCCCTATTCCATCCCTCTCCCTCTCTCTGTCAGTTGACAGGAAGCAGAGCCTGGTGCACAGCAGTGAGTCTGCAGGTTTCTCTGTGTAGGTGGCTATGTGCGTGCCTTCCTCCATCACAATGGTCATTAGAGAAGTCTGGGTAGCAGATGCAGAGCAACACGGCTAATCACTGAGTTTTTAAAACAAGAGCCGGCGACCTTTCCACGACCTTCTCTGTGTGACGGCTGGGCTTCTACAGGTGACTCCAGGAAAGCAACAATTTTCAGGTTTACGTAATTTACCAGTTTAGTAAAATAGGGGATTAAATGCATGCCGCGGCGAGGTTACACACACCACCAGCTTGTGTTGTGTGTTTCCTGGGTATCTAAATAAAGGATAATTCGAAAGGAAATGATGCTGTGTTGTGTGAGCTGACAGGCAGTAGCTCCGTGCCTGTATATTCATACGAGATGGTTATTCAGGCATGACAAACGCTTACAATTGATAGAGCGCTCTGATCTTCAGGATTGCAGTGGATTGTGGGTAAATCTGACCACACTGAGAAGTGGAAAGAGTTTGATCAACAGGCACCCCCCCCCCCCCCCCCCCCCCAGGGATTGGACACACAGCTGGATTTTATTAGAGCCTTTAACAAACACTGGATTCCATCAACCACCTAGGGGAAAACAACAGATCCTTTCAAATGCGGATGTTACACAACAGCCTTTATCTTAACAGAGCGTTCAGAAGAATTTTCATATATTGTGCTGCATCGATACTGTATATTAAAAACACATACGGCACAAGCCATGCATGCAAGGGGAAGCGCACAGAGATAGAGATGTCAGAAAGCCGGGAGTTTAAGTTTCCCTGCAGACTGTACATCAAAGCCTGTCTCCAAAACCTGTGTTATTGTGCTGCTCAGTGGAAGAGCAGGCCATTTATTTTGTTCAGGGAGACAGGTGCAGATCTCTGAGAGAGAGGCAGCTCAGGCTGGCTGGGATTGCACAGGAGTCAGCTCTGGCCTCTTCCAGCCTGGTAACACAGCAATCATGTGCGAGGTGAACTCTGCTGCGCTTCACTCAGCAAACTGCCGGAGCTGAACGGCTCCACTGATTGGTCCACGGGATTCCGATTCCTCCTGAATGTGGCGGGCGACATCACAATCACGCCCCAGTAAGAGGCATTGGCTCGCTGCATGGCAGGGAAATTCTGGGTTTGTGTGTCTTCCACAGTTAAAGTTAAGCATAGAGACTGAAGCATGCGGTTTATTTTCCTCCCCTCATTAAGACAGTGCCGTCTTGCATTGCACAACATCAAGCAGCAAGTAGCACACTGTAACCCAATTATAGTTAAAAAGCACATTCAACAAACAAGGTATTCCTAATACAGTAAAACCTGAATTAACATGTCCCCACTGGGACTGAACACTTGTGGCTGATTAAGACTGCTTGTTCAAGGTGCCTCTGTCATCCATCACTTTGTATTAAATACAAATCTGTGCTGGGCTTGGTTTGCTGGCAAGAGCCTCACTGCAGGTACTTGTAGCTTCTAAAACACTCCTGCAGTGCAATGCAATTACTGTAGGGGCCTGGAATATAGAATGCACAACAGAGCCATATGAACATTCCAATAGCTTTGAAGTGACGGAAAAGCCCACGATGACAAAGCAACTGGGGTATTAACAGAATTAAAAAGCCAGTCGCTCATACTGTCAGGCCCCTGCTCGGTCAACGTAACGTCCTGGTGCATCTTTCAAAGAAGTTTTTTTGCGCGACGCAGGAGAAATCACAGCCAAACATTCATTTCACAGACACGCGAGGCAGGAAAAGGTCAAAACCGACAAAACATTCCATCTCGTTAGCCAAGCTTCCTGGTACAAAACTGCTACTCTGTCACCTAGAGGTAAGAAACCCCTCAACTTAACAGCGAAGCATAATTCACAGCAACTTGAATCAAATGACATGAGAGACTCGGGGGCCCTGCTGCATTATTGATACGCTTACAGCTATTTTGCGTATGACACAGAAATCTATATTCAACCACAGAAACGCTGTCAGGAGCCACTCATGCGTCCCCAACAGGACAAACCTATTTTTATTAGAACAAAGAAAAAAAGTGTTTCGGATGTGCTTCGTCACAATCTGCACTCGCTCCTGGACGGCTCTGTGCTTGTCTGGGAAGCAGCTGCGTGGGCTCCATGACTAATTTGGGGAATTTTATTGTTTTGAGAATTTAATTCCTTTTAGTTTGTTGATAAAAAATAAAAAATAAAAAATAAACTGTGGGCAGCGACACCGGGCGCTGTATACTTTGTTTCTTGTAATTCTATCATCTCTGAGGGTTTTATTGTAGTCCATGTTTTTGCGAGCCTTCTCGGTCGGGTCTTGCTGTTTTACGAGAGCGTGCCAATCTTCTGCCCTGGTTATAAAACGATACTGCACCGACACGTAGCACTTCTTGCCTTCTGTGTTTTATTTTGTTAGACTGTATTGCTGCTTTACATGAGTCATTTGTATTACAGCTTGCTGACTTCCTGGCTGTCAAGTTCAATTTGAAAACCATGCAAATGCGGTTTGCATTCCACGGCTTTAAAACAGAAGAACAGAAGTTAGGTTTCCACAGCTAAGAAGTCATAAAATCATAAAAACATACTTTGTTGATTATCCAGTTTGTTTAGATCCCCACTTAGAGAGACCTCACCCCGACAGACACACACACGCAGGAGCCTGTCTTCAAAGGAAAGATCACAAACACCTCTGAAGAAGGAAACTGCAGCTAAATGTACTGCTCATATCAAATCACTGCCAGTAACATAGATCCACAAACCGCATGCGTTTGAACACGTGGATATTTTTGTAATAAAGCCCACCTTTTGTGTACACCAGGGGAGGAGGCATTCAGACATATTTATCTTAACCTGCCTGTCTAGTGTTTGCCCCTCATCAGTCAAAACGCCCTCCGTCTTCTAGAAAGAGGATCGGGCAATGTTTTGACAGAGCTTTTAAAAGGGCTGAAATACAGTAGTCCGAGACGTGCTGAACGGTTTCGACAGCGTTTCTAAAGAAGGCGCGCAGAAAGGCAACAAGTGACTGCAGGCTAGCGTTTGCAGAATTTAAAAACCATTACAAATCAGACAGCATTAGTACTGTATATTAAAATTAAAATAATAATAATTTGGGTCACATCTGGCAGCTGCAGCAATGGCAGTAAATGGTGGATCTACAATTGTTCAGATGTTCCAAAGAATGGAGTACATCATTACTGCCTTTTAATACAAAATAATTAGCAAGTCAAATATCCAGGCGGATGCTGCCTGAGGAGGCGCTTATGCTCTTCAACAGTACGAACTCTATGAGTGAATTTACAAGCAGAGTGAATAGGGGCCTTCATCCAGGGCACATGTGTGTTTCTGAAACAGATGAGATACAGTGTGTGTCTGTATAAATAATGAAGAAAAGTAACTGATCACCTGCAAACTCAGCGACTCAATAATTAGCTACAACGTTTCTATCTGAAGCCTAAACGTTGTAGCTGCTGATTATTAAACATAGTGGCTTTTTAGTTTATCATTTGCTTGTGCTCTTCATGAAGTATTGCTAGTGACCGACGAGGATCCTGCTGTTTCTGACTCTCCTGGGATACAGAGCCAGGCGCAGGGGCACCATTTACATTTACAAGAATGTTTTCTGATTGCAATACAAAGGAAAAGAAATTAAAAACAACAACATCATTTACTTTCACTTATCAAGAGACAAACTGTCGGTATGAGAAGGAAATGTTTCAAATATACAGTCTGTTTTTCTCTCCCCTCACCAGCTGTTACTGAAGTGCATACAGTTCCCAAGCAGCCTAATTTCACTAGACAGCTAGCTACAGTACAGGAGGCAGAGCTGCAGAGTTAAAAAAAAAACAACAAGTTACCATACTTTACACACCTGATGCTCTCATACGGCAATTAAACAGTTCTGTTAAAATCTTAAAAAATACTAATATCCTCGCTCCTCGTCACAGAGGTCAGGACTGCTGCTCTGGCTTCAGTTCACACACCCATCTACAATGTAAAATCCTCAAAGTATAAAAAGCTCAGGCCCTAGAGGGTCAGACTAGATATTTGCACTCATTTTTTTGGTGTAAATAAAATAAAACTGTTTACTAGTACTAATCTTTGACTAGCTCACTTCGAGACCAAGACCAGCATTACCGGAGGTGCGTGAACCCCGATGTTACTGTTAACACCACAGCGAGACTCAATTATTTTGCGTTGCTTGTTGCTAAGTTTTTAACATTAACAGTTTATATTTCAAATTTGCGCCGTGTTGCAATTTTAAACGTGTCCACAGGAGGCATTAAACTTCTCTCAAAGGAGTCGTGAAACAAAAAATGTGGAAAAAAGCTGCTCACACAGACACTGGGAAGCAAAATAAAAGTATAATATTTAATAAACAGGCTGGCCGTGCCCGAAAGGACGGGCATAAACCAAAACGAGATGCTGACTCTCGGGAGGTATTGTCCTACCGAAGCACAGCTTCTCAGAGCCTCTTCACCCTGGCCTGCGCACAGGACATGGAGGCAGCGAACCGCAGAGCGCTCCTGAGAGAGACCGCCCTGAGTGTCTCTGCATAATGGCTTTCCTACTATTATTAGTGTTCTGCTAAAGAGAAAATAAAATATTAATCTGGCCGCATTGAAAAATTTATAGAAGTGAAACCGACTTACCATTTTATTATTGATTTCATGAAAATGAATTTCACAGACTTTTTCCACCACATCTTCTATTTCGAAAGTTACGAATCCAAATCCTGCCAGAGAGAGAGAGAGAGAGAGAGAGAGAGAGAGAGAGAGAGAGAGAGAGAGAGAGAGAGAGATTGAGATTAGATTTTGAAGGAATTGACTGCATGCACGTTAGAATAATTAAAAAAGAAAAACACACACATTAAAAATAACTCCTGGTATGTTGGTGGTGCCGATGCTAAAGGTTATATTGTAACACAAAACCAGTTATATTGAGTCAGGAAAGACCGTCTGACAAGCTTCTGTGCATTCTGCTACACCAGGCACCTGTGCTGGGGCTTGAACCCACATCCTCTTGCACAGCAACTCAGAGCTCTAACCAGTGAGCTACTCAATCCATTACTACTTTCAAGGGGTAACCTGTTGGGAAGTTCGACCCCAAACTGCATAGTTAATATCCCACCATGAAGATATTATCTTAAGATACGAGAATGCGTTGTTCATCTGCTTGAATAGGATCTGTAAATAAAACCTGTGTTCATCACAATCATAGAATACATGCACACATCTATCCTAAAACAGTCCCTTAAAACAGGGTATCTATCTTACATCCCATTACAGCACATTTACATCAACTGATCCTTTTCTTGGTAATAATGTTAGCGTTGTGTATACATACATACACATTCTTTTTCACCATTAAAATGATGAAATCTCAGAGCTTGCTCTAGCCCAACATTATTATGAGTGGGCCTCCGTACGGGACAAAAGGGAGACAAACAAAACACAACACAGTACAAAACCCATTTAATGAGATTCATGAAGCTGGGCCCAGCATCTGAATTTCATTAAAAAACTATTCTGTATTTCCTTCACTGATATGTTGCTGTATAACAAGCAGTTATTTTTATGTAAATGTGAGCCCTGCATATCCCAGATATTTCATGCATTTGATGGGATTTTCATTTGAACCCTTTCCCCTCCTCCCTGTGGAGCTGGCCCATTCGCTGTGCCAGTATTACACTCAGTAAGAAGGGGCAGCAGTGTGGAGTAGTGGTTAGGGCTCTGGACTCTTGACCAGAGGGTTGTGGGTTCAATCCCTAGTGGGGACACTGCTGCTGTACCCTTGAGCAAGGTACTTTACCTAGATTGCTCCAGTAAAAACCCAACTGTATAAATGGGGAATTGTATGTAAAAATAATGTGATATCTGTATAATGTGAAATAATGTATAATGTGATATCTTGTAACAATTGTAAGTCGCCCTGGATAAGGGCGTCAGCTAAGAAATAAATAATAAGAAACACTTGGATCTGGTGACTTGCTACAGCTATTCAGCATCAACAGCCCAAGTGAAAATAGATAACTGAGGTTACATTTGTATTTACATATTTTAATTGTATTAAAAGAAAAAAAGGTTAAAGAATAATGTATAAAATACGGTTTGGGAAGAGAAACGGCTCAATTATACTCAATTACAGCACTACGATCAGCATTACTAACTTCAATTTTCAATATGTAATTTCCAGAGCCACACAGATACTGCTGTGATAATCCAAGAATAGTTTTGAGAAAAGCTTTGTACTATATATATATATATATATATATATATACACAGAATTTGGAATCTTACACCGTTAAGGAACGTTGAGTTGAGTAGTAAAATAAAAAAATACCACAAAGGTTAATGGTATTTTATCTGTAGACGAACACAAGCTGAAACGAGATTTGTGCTCATTCAGTCCGATAACGCTGGCTAAGGGGTTAAGGTAGCTGACAGGCTGTGGCTGACACTTGGGATGATAAGAAAAGATAACAGAACACAGCTCTGATAAGCTGAGCCAAGATAAGTACTGTGGCTGAGTGAGGGTGCAGAGATATCACACCAAAAAACAACAACCACCCAGAAAAACACCAGTCGCCCTCCTCAGTTATTAACGAAGGGCAAACGCATTGTCGAAGAGCTGCCCAGAGAGGCACATCTCAAATTCGGGGAAACAGACCAAGAACACACCGAGTAGGCCATTGATTATCAATTGCTTTTAATTCAGATACAGTATTCCACCAAGGTTTGTGTGCATCAGCTAGTAAAAGCAAAAGAAGTCCCTGCTCAACCTCAACAGCAATCCAAACTTTTGACAGCATGTGATCCAGGGGCAGAGCTTTCCAAGCAGCCCATGTTTTTAAATGCATGCAAATGAAAGGTTTTATTTTGTAAAAGGTGTTAGTATGGCTTCTCAAGGCTAGTTTGCAAGGAAAGCAGTTGCAATATCTCGGAGCAGCTGTTCCACGCTGCACATAAAGAACGATCATCCATTCATCCCATGATGGCTCCTGCAAAATCATTTCTGGAGAGAACCACTCGGCACGTGTCATTCCCAACCCTGGCCTTCCTAACAATAAGTTGTGAGGGTCGCTGAAATGAGATGCATTTCGCTTACCGTCTGCCTCAATCCAATTCTGCCTTCATAATCACCAGGCAGCAGCCAATGAGACTTCCAACATCCAACAAATCGGCTGTCAAGGACAATTTCTCATGGCTGTAGGGCCTGCCGTGGAAAATATGCTTCCAATGGAGCCAGGGTGACAGCCTGGTCCAGACAGAACCACCGCACCCCAGATCGAGCCAGGGTGACAGCCTGGTCCAGACAGAACCACCGCACCCCAGATCGAGCCAGGGTGACAGCCTGGTCCAGACAGAACCACCACACCCCAGATCGAGCCAGGGTGACAGCCTGGTCCAGACAGAACCACCGCAATCTAGATCGAGCCAGGGTGACAGTCTGGTCCAGACAGAACCACCGCACCCCAGATCGAGCCAGGGTGACAGCCTGGTCCAGACAGAACCACCGCACCCCAGATCGAGCCAGGGTGACAGTCTGGTCCAGACAGAATATAAAATTTGACATGAATACTGTATGGTTTTTTTTTTTTTTGTTTTTTGATTATTATTATTATTTATTTTTTTTTTCTATTTTTTTTTCTTTTTAAAACAAAAGCAGTTGTGATAGCTACAGCACAGACTGTTAAGATCTGATTTTACAAAGTGAAAGAAACCTTTTTTTAAACCATGTCCAGATATGGGCTTTTTTTTTTTTCTATACACTTGAGTTTTGAAACAGGAACCCAGACACTTGCAATCTCTGGCACAATAATAAGTGTTACTTACTATTACCCAATGGCCCTGACTGAGTGGATTGCATCTAACACTTATTAGCATCAGGGTCTCCAAGGGAATCAGCTGACACTTAAACATTTGCAGACTCTTTAGAGGCAAAGCGATTCAACATGTTTAATGCAGATCCCTGTTGGTAATGCTCACAAATAAAATTAAAATGCAAAATCAATGAGTCTGCGGGTGACCTTTGCTTGAAAAGCCACTTTTGCTACCAGCAATTTTAATCCATTATAAAACAAACTAAACTCAAAACTGATGGCATTACTGAGGCTGATTATCACTCTGGAAACGAATACCTTTTATAAGAGAAACTAAAAACCTTTTATAAGAACACAGTCTCTGGAGCTGCTGGTCATTTGTTTGTCGTTAAGGTTAATAGCTTTCTTTTATGTTCTTGAATTAATTTTCTACTTTCGCTGGGATTTAGAAATGAGAATAACTTTTAATAGCCAGTAAGGATAAAAATCTCAGACCTGAAATGAATCCCAAATTACTGGACATTCCAATACAGGAAGGTTTGGAATACCGGAACACTAGGGTTGGCTGTAGTGGATTCTAGAGCAGAATCTTTAACAGCGCAAATCAATCAAATTCAAACCAGAAGACACAGGGGGTCCCCAGGACCAGGGTTGGGTGTTAATAATGATTTGGCACCTCTATATGCAAGTGCCTGTCGACTTCCTTTCTCATCTCGCTAGAGGCAGGTATAAACTAACAGCCGGGTTTAACCGTTTCCCACCTCACTCGAGCAGCAGAGAAAAAGGCTGGAGAACAGGACTCGACTGAACTCCCCGTGACTTCACACCTCCTGATGGAATAAAAAGATGAGAAAGCAGACGCTTCGAGTCTTTATACCCTCTCGCTACCACCGTGTGGGGGGAACGGAGAGAGGACTATCATTACATGCACTTCTAGTAAAAGCACTTTAGTGCTGGACCTCTCTGCTACTGTGCTGAATGTTGCTGAATTACATGGTGTTTTATATATATATATAGTGTAGAAGGAGGTCTAGACAGGTTTCAAATCACAGAGGAGACATTTTCACTCCTATGCAGTCTTGCACAAGATTGATGTCATTACATTTCTCTCCTGAAAAGTTCTGCATGGGTAGAAATGATGACCTCATTGCTCATCTGTCATGGGAACGGTTACTGGAGTATTCCACTGTTGATTCCATTCCATGGTTGCCTTGGCTCCCAATATGCTCCAATGGCTTGTCAGCCTGGATGGGTTCTACAATCTGCAGAGTGTTGTGAAATTCTATAGAATGTTGTAAAAAGAATGGAACTGTATTCTATTTTATTATGAAGTGCTCCGAATGTTTGTCAAACTCTAATACTATAGAAACCAACAGGACAGGAGAGGCGAGATGAACGTCTTCCGAAACCTCTGCTAGCAAACCTATTTCCTAAACCTAAAAAGCATGTACATTTAAAATGAATCATCTGTCAAGGCACGAAACATCTCCCTTGTGGGTGAAGACCACAGGACCTCTCACCGCTGACCACACTGCATGGTGTGCTGGCGAGGCTGTGGACTGCACTGGGCAACTACTCATTTAGTTTTGTCTTCGATGTCCTACGCTGCAATGTTTGCTTGCTAATGGATCTCTTTACCCCCCTCATGTCTCGGATTCTGCCTGGGATGTCTATAATGAGTGCTGTGTTATTTCTTTCAGTACTTCGGTATTTGAAATATCTCTTCAACTTGTGATTGCAACTTGTCCACACATTTTTCGTCTCCTTGATAAACGAGTGCTCTTACTATTGAATTAATAATGAGCACAGATACTATAAACAGAAGCAATACAAGTCAGGCTGTTGCTGGTTTAATCTGTATTTATATATATATTTTTATCAAGAGGACTGGCTTGCCAGCCTGGTGATCATTTCTTTGTTAGAGTAGCTCTGTGCACTCCAGGACAGCAGCTGCTGGGAAACAGCAAACCGATGCTTTCAAGACAAGTCGATAAAATAGATCAGCCCCAATTGATGCGGGTTTCTGCATTATTCACACATCCCTTTAATCTGAAAGGAAAAAAAAGTAACTCGGCAAGCGAAGAGGCACCTGGAAGCGAGAGCGAGATCGATAGCAGGGCTGACAGCACAGGTACTTTTAAACAGCACTGGCCAAAGACATTTAATTGAGGGGAAAAAGTGTCTAAACAGGGAATGAAAAAGGACTAAGGGAAAAGACTGACTTCATGTTTGATGTCACCAGTGTGTGTCACGCTAATTATGAAAATGCTTGTATTGGAAACTGCTCGGATGCAAGGCTTCTTGTAATTTCAGTGCTGCTGCTGCTATTAGACCGGTATCTTCTACTGCTTGCAACCCCTCTTACACGTTTACAGTACAGACGTAACCTGGCCAAAAGTAGCAGCTGCTAATTACGACTTTTAAAAAGGCAAGGCTTTTCTTTAGCCAGAGACAGCACTCTAAAAGCTGCCTCTACCCATCTCGGTGGCTGATGAGATTGGTAGCTAAGTGGCTGCGAGCTGGAATCAGAGAGAGGGGGGTCATGGGGGGGGGGCACTCTCAGCTGGAGAAATGGAGAAAGGTCACTGGAGAGACAGAAACAAACACACACACTGTAGCTTTGTTCTGTTCAGGTGCAATATTGGTCAAAACGCACACAGTTTATTGATTAGGGACACTATCCATAGAGGCTGGGTAATCCACAAGATTTGTCCGACCTAATCTCGGCTCACAAAATGGTATATTGCTATTCGTTCCAGGTGTTGATTTGAGGTCATTATTTACTGAACTGCGGATGGTGCCAACATTACACTGGTATATCGCAGAGCAGAGGGAACTGAAAAGTAAAAAAACAAACAGCTCATCATTACTATAAATGTAAATATGAAGTGATTTATAAAATGAATACCACTATCAGCAGATACTTCAGACCAGGGAATTGTCATTAGCACTGCCTGGTTTCTGGGTTAATTAATGTATATTATAATAAAAAGCTGTTTTAAAGAAGCCTGTGTTGTGCTCCAGACGCTGAGTAATCCCCCTATCTCAGCTCGATTTGATTCACGCCCCAGGCAAAACCGCTACAGCACTCAATCAGAGCGAGGAACTGTCTGGCTTTTTAGACACTCACTCACACAAACAAAAACGGAATTGGTTTGCTTGTGGATTTCAAATCATTAGTCAACAAGAAACCGAGACAGCTTACAATTCGGTCCCTCTGCTTTTCTACTCTCTCTTTTATTTGAAGAGAATTATCCAAGCCTTTAGACTAGAGCGAGCACACTCGTTTTCAAAAGAACCACTCTCCGCACTTTGCATTCTGTCCCCTCTCCCCATGCTTTGGGGAGGGGGGGGCTAGCAGCTTAAATCATCGCTCAGGGTACAAACCCTGAAATTCAACTCTCTAAATCCAGCTCAGGGATGCCAATAGTCTAGAGTTTAAACACAAGTTTGTTTTTTTCATTAAACATTTAACCAGGGTCAGAGCTCTGCATATGGAATACAGAGGTGAACAGCAGTATAATCGTGTCTGATTGCTCCAGAGCACTGGGAGGTGGAAGGGAGTGTGACTGTGGGTCACTTTAATATCACCCCCCACACGAGGCTTAAACACGTCGCCCTATCTGACTAGAAGCAGGAGCATCAGACAGTGAAATCAAAACAGTAGAGCTGATGAAATCTGCTTAAAAGAACATGAAACATGAAATCATGATCAATATACTAGCGCACTGTACCGCGGCGTGTGAATTGCATTTCAATTGCATGGCATTTCCCAGTACTGAAACCAGTGGTCTGCTTTAACGTGCTTTTCCATTCTCTCTGCAGCCGAGCAAGGCAATGGGATACTGTGCAGTGCACCCCCTCCGCTTACAATGTGAAACAGGATCGTTCCGGTGCCCGGTCGTGATCACAGACGTCAAACACTTCAACAAAACGGCCATCAAGTCCACACCGAGACTAATTCCACCTGAACACACAGCTGTCATCGGAAACACCGTTTCAGGTTACGAACAGGAAATACAGACGGATCCCAGCAAGCCCCCGGGCAGGGTCACGCTGAATTCTCTTCACTGCAACATAGCTCTCCCTCTTCCTCCTCATCAGTCCTGACCCCGGTTCATACAGCACACCTCCTGATAAAACACTGCCAGGCAAGCAGAAGCTGCACCAGCAATGATTCTAGGTTTAACACACACACACACACACACACACACACACACACACACACACACACACACACACACCAGGTTTTGTTTAAACGCGCCTTCTCTTTAAAATAACACATGTGTGACTGTGCTTTATGTCTGGACTCAAAATTAAAAATTTTAAAAAAAAACTACAACATTTCAATATTTAATACAGGCATTTTAACGAAAAACAGATGCCTTTCTTTTGGTAATGTTATGGTACCCCTGACTGTGTACCTGCATGCATTAAATAAATCAATAGCTATTCAGGGATATAGTTGTGCAGCGTTTCCCCATGTATTTCACATTGGAGATAAAGGCTAACTTCTCTCCAGAGTCTCAATCTATTCTCAATCTGTAATGCACGTCTTCAGCGCTCTCGGTAAAAGCTGTTTTGATGGAGAGAGCCCATTAATATTATTTATGGGTCAGCCTCTTTAACCCCTTTGAGAAAGCTGCTGCCTGCCTGCCTTTATCTGGCAATTAAGGATGAAGGAAAATAAAATGCAGATAAAACCACTGGAGCAGGGGCTGTGAAGGAGCTTCTGCATCACCGAAAACAAGCCACTTACAAAAAAAAAAGAAAAAGAAAGTGGTATTATTATTATAATAATTATTATTATTATTATTACAGCTAACACACTGTACCTTGCTGTTACACCTGGAAATGTTCATTCTGTCCCCCAAAAAGACCACAGATAGTCTCCCAGGAGAGCTACGATATGCCCCCGTCCCCCTCAACCTCTTATGGACAGAACTAGAACCCCTTTCCTGCGCAGGAACTTAGATGCTCAACCCCCAAACCTTTTTTTTTTTTTTTTTTTGCCCCTTTGCTGAATTTGTGGGAAGGCAGACCAACATCAACAGAAAGGCTTCCATTTCACTAAACACAGTAGCACGGCCTGCAGCAGCCCACAGCAGACACACCGAGACCTCAGACACACACACACCCCCCAGGAATCTAAAAATAACCTCCCTTCTCCAGACAGATTGAGCCATCTTTCCAGATTGCACAGTGGACATTTATCTTATTCTGTTCTTTAACTATTTATATGAATGTTTTATTACATCCATCTCCCCTTGATTGGGTCTGACGGGGCCAGTAATCGAACACCATATGTGCAAATGTTTTGAACTGAATTCATTCTGACAGTTCTTTGTTCAGAATACATAACTTCACAAGGCTACAAACTCACACAGGCAGTGAGGCAACAAGTCCAATTTCAACCCTCTCGCCCAAAAACAAATTCATATGATTATGTGGGCATCACAACAATTTCAGCTTTAATTACACAGGGCGTAGCGAGGAGAAAGGCGCGCTGAACGGTTTTTCAAAGACAGTAATTGGCACGACATGTTAAGAAAATACATTACTAAATAATCTGATGGAGCCTCAGATTCGTAATCAGGTTTGTGGAAGTGACAGGCAGACTTCTGGTTTATGGTTTTCAAAGTCTGCCTTATAGTGTCAACGTAACCCAGACACAGACGTTCACTGGTCCCATAACTATATTATATACTGCTTTATTATTAATACACAAGTTAAAAATCAAGCTATACTTGTTTTCTAATCATTACCAACTTTTATTTAGTCCAGTGCAAATTTCACTGAAGAGGGATAAGGCTGATGAACAGAATACTGTCAGGTGGCTGAGCTGCGAGGCCCATTGTGATGTCATCGTTTTGAACAGACTTTGCAGTTGAATAGAATTCCGAGGTGCCTCAAGCATTATTTTTTGTATTCATTTATTTACAGCATGGTAAAAACTGAAAGCAGCACGGTCCATGTCATGAATAAGGTTTCTGTGTGTCATGGAATACAGAAGGAGAAACGTGCGCTCCGATTGGCTAAAAGATCCCGGAGCAGTCTATAATCCAATTCAAACTCCTGCAGTAGAACCAGAGCGTCGGTTTTATTATTCATGTTGTTACCTTGTCCCCGTCAATCAATCAATAAATAAATAAATAAATAAATAAATAAATAAATAAACTGGTCTAACCAAGCGCCATTGACTAGCGCCAGGAAAAGCTGGTCACGAAATAGACTTCACCAATGTATTGTGCTGCATTGTACTCTATCAAACAGGTCTACATCCCTGTGCTTTAACTAGCTACTACACAGAGCTTAGCTCAATGTCTGAATCGCCTGGTGAAAGAGTGTTTTTGAAACGATATGTGGCTAATGTGTTCACATCTTGCCCATTTCGAGGAGGCATTGGCCTCACTGATTAGCACTGTAATTACATGTAATTGCTCTTTTAATAAGCGTGTGAGGTATGATGACCCTGTCTGTCTAATTACAACCGGTTAGCCTCACAGACGCTCTGCTTTTAATGGTACTTCCTAATTTAAAAATTTAAAAAAAATCAGGTCATACCAACACACTGCTAGTGTGCGTCCACATCTAATTTGAAGTGTCTTTTTTTTTTTTTTCCCCCCTCTGTTGGATAAAGCAGGTTTACAGGGTGCTCATGTTAAGCAGATTAGAAGTGGATTACAGGTTTGCATTCTCGAGCCATAAGATAACACATTTAACAAGGTGGCTGTTGGCACCTGCAACACGAAGAGTCTTCTAATGCTGAAACAAGCTGTAAGCCTCTTAGAACCTGTCAGACTGCGGGGAGGGGGCTCCGGCAGGTCACATGCTGTGCAGCAGCACAGGTTTATCGACGGAACACAAACCAGCTCTTAACGCAGTCAGGTGAAGCATTAAGTCGTTCCTGGTTAAACTGTTTGTTGTTTAAAAGTTTCGAAATGTCCCCCACAAAGTCAAGCATCACTCATTAACAAAGTGGCACTGGAGGATCAGTCTGCCTCTCCCTCTCCCTCTCCCTCCCGCAGAGAGTAAGAAAAAACAACAACAGCAGCACCGAGGCTGGAGAGAGATCTGCACAATAAACTCCAATACACATTCCCTCCCCTGGGACTCCCAGCGATGTCTATGCTGTAAACGTGTGAAGACGAAATCATTGAAGAAAACTGTGCCATCAGAAGAATGTTTTTCAGCTTATTAAAATTATTATCATCATCAATAGGATCATCATTTATATTATTACACTACTACTAGAAATGATCACTATTACAGTTATTATACTGTTGGTATTACAGTATATACTACTGCATATTACTACAGTATTATCATTACTATTATTATGAGATACTTTGAAAGGAAGACCCACAGGACACACTGGAATAATATTGCTGCACGGCTGTCAGGAGGTGCAGGTGTTTTTGTCTGTATCCTTTACAGAAAGCTTGTTGCTGGGTAGCTCAGCTCAGCTCCCATACTGAAGCACCATTTTGTCCAGGTTTGTATATCTAGGTCACTCGACAGCAACGGGCCATCAATTCTAGTGTCCTAGTTAGAAGCAGCCTAGCTGCTGTCGCACACACTGCAGACCTGCACGTGTTTATTCTTTGTAGCTGAGGGGAAGACACAGGTAAAAGAATGAGCAACTCATGCAATGCAGGCTCGTGGCGATGTAAGCAAATAGGAGACGTTTTGATTACCTTTGATTAGTAAACAAGGGTAAAGAAAAAATAAAGAGTAGGCATCCCAAAAAAGACTACCTTTCGTTATAAAATCTTTAAAGGATTATTATTATTATTATTATTATTATATTATTATTATTATTATTATTATTATTATTATTATTATTATTATTATACATTAATATATTAAAGGGTTAAGATCAAATGGGCTGAAACAAGAAGTAAATCTGCTAACATTTACTCCTAAAGAATATACTTGGGGGAAGAAAAAAAACAAACCAAACCAAAAGACAGCCAGGTACAGTAGGGGTGATGGGGCACAGGGGCAAGGAAGCTGTTTGAAGGCTGCTATGGGTTTGGCTTCTGTAACATGCAGGGCTGTGCGGTGCACTGCGGGTATGGATTCAGTCCCCTGTCGCTGAGATGAGAGGAGCTGGAAAGCTCTAGAGCCACGAATGCAGATGAGCCCGGCTCTTTTGTATAGCTGTTAAGGCTCCCACTTGCGGTGAGCGGAGCTGTCGGAGGGGAATAAACTGGTGGTGCTTCCAGCCCTGGGCAGTCTGTTCTGTGGATACAGAGTCTCTAGTGATGCCCATCCGGCGATTTTCACAAGCTCCAAAAATGCATGCCCCTCTTGCAATAAGCGAGCGAGTCCAGGACCCCCAGTAGCCCTGCTTCAGCGTGCTGTCACGAGCACACTGCCACACTGACAGCTCATTACCAGCGAGGTATAAGGAGGCACGCTGCCAGCGAAGCAGCTTCCACTGCCTCTGCGCACAACCTAATTACATTGCAATTTCAAAAGTGATTTTCAAAACGCCAACAAAAGCAGTCCCTGATTAAGCAAGGGGGAGGAAGAAAAACTGTTTATGATTTCGAACTTAAAGAAAATGTAACTGGGTCATTCCAGCTCTTACGTACCAAGCTCTTTTTCTTTTCCTTACTTTATCAAAAGATGCAAAACAAAAAGGTGCTTCTCCAAAATTAAATAAATTAATTTAAAACTTGGCCAGCAGACTTTTATTTTTAAATCAGAGAACATTAAGAAACACACCAACTCCTCCCTCCTCTTCTGACAATCTTATGTGTATCAAATCAATTCCACCTTCGCTGCAGAAGCCAGAAATGTTATACACTTAAATAGAAGAAGAAAAAATAAAAAAGAAGAAGAAGAAGAAGGAGGCAATGAAGTTTATACTAAATCCCAGGCTGGCTCAAACTCAATACCTGGCTTGCAATGCGAAGATCACAGAGGCGTCGGCAAGTTTCAAGGTGCAATTATCCTTTTTCTGATTTATTTCCTCCTGCACAGCCCAGGGGTGTCCAGTGTCAAGGAGTCTTATCTCTCTATACAATTACAAAGCAATTGTCTGAAGCACTTGAAACAAACAGAGAAAAGGGGGGAAAAAAGAAAAACACACACACACACACACACACACACACACACACACACACACACACACACACCGGCAGATCATCAGTCTTCAAATTCCCCAAGCAGGCAGACAGGAGGCAGGCAGGCGGAGGAGGAAATGGGGCCACTTCATTAAGCTGCTGCTTGTTTTTTTATTTAGATATACAGCTGGGGCCAAACGATTTGTATCACCTAGCAATTTAGGATTGAGACAATTTATATATATAAAAAAAAAAACTGTATGAACATAATTTTGAGATTTTATTTAACACTGTCTAATCAAAAAAACTACAAAATTATACTGCAAAAGTGTACCGGAAGCCATAATAGCAGTACACATTTTTCAATGTGTCCGTTTTTCGTTAAGTATATGAAAAAACTACAAAGCGGTGTGTAATTCAATATGCTAACGTAATATTATTCAGCAGGTTTTATTTGACTTTATGAAGCAACATTAGATAATTCTATAGGGCAATGCAAAACTGATTATAGTTAAGCTCACGAAGCACGAGGCCAGCATTTCTAAACCTCTCCATCATACGACGAGCCTGGCTCAGATCAAACGGGCCAGGGTCAGCCCAGCTGCTTCCTAGCTACAGCCTGTCTGCATGTGCACTGCACTAGCCTGTGCACCTATGTGCGTGTGCCCTTCACTATCCTGTGCACCTATGTGCGTGTGCCCTGCACTAGCCTGTGCACCGCTTCATGGGCTGATCTGCAATTTTATTAAGTTTGACAATTGGTTGCATAATCAAATGTGTAAAAGTACATGATGGAGCTGTTTCAGCACTTCACAAGTTGTTTAATCAGTGGATCTAGGGCAGTGCCAAGATGAATTTGTAACAATTAAAAAGCTCCGGCACATATCGTTTCATTTATTTATTTATTTCACGTTTTAAATAGGGCTCTCATTTAATTATATGAAGATAAAAGTTCTGCTCTGCTTAACCGGGTAAATGTTTTAAAGACTTCATCACAGTCAACACCTAAAGGCCCCTCGTCCAGCCTAGACTGAGGGGGGCCATTTTACAATTCAAAACGTTTAGCACCTTTGCTGTTAGTTTATCAGATCAGATCCAAAGCACATATTCATCAAAGTGAGCCAAGCAGGAGATTGTGTTGGAATAGATAATTACATCTCAATTACTGGCTCTTACATTACATAGTTATACATTATTATTTAACAAACACGCACACAAAAAAAAAGGCTCAGTTTGCTACACCTTCATGCATATTCACATACTTATTTGCACATTAATATAGGTAATTACGAAGTTGAATTCTTCAGCTGCCTTGTTAAAAGGGATCTTATCCGTACAGCCTACCCCACCCCCCTCCCAGCAACCACTGAACACAACAGGAGACCTCACAGCACATACCAGCTCGCATGTGGGCACTCTGACAGCTGCTGTATCGTTTCCAAGGTGACTTTTACACATTCCATTATCCCAAGGTTCCACCAGACTTGAAGCACACTTGAAGCAAATAGCTTACATAAGATAGGCGACAGTTTTCAAAGGCTAATACTCCAAAGAGTAAATGACTCATTCTTTTCAGAAAAGAAGGGAAAAAAAACACCTACCTTACAATTAAGGTTGCATTTTCAACTTGAAAAAAGTTATTTATTTTTTACCTTTTTGAAAAAATGGAGGACTGTACACTGGGAGTAAAATGGTTTTAAAAAAATCAGCCATGTAGTATACTGACTATATGTTACTTTCTCCCCGCTTCCCCAAAACACTGGTTTGGGGTAACCGGCACGAAAGGAAAAAATAAATAAAATGATACATGTATAATTTATTTTTTCTCCCACTGTTATATTAAATATCACTTCTTTGGGACACATTTCCATCTCAAAGTCGCAGCTAGCTTTTAAATGAGAGCAGTTGATCCAACACCTGTGGGGTTGAAAGGGCTTCTGTCTCGATGCCTGTCAAGTCGATATGTAGTGATGTTTCATTACTCTATCAAACCCAAAGTGTAATCATCTGTGTGGGGCGGAGAGTCTACAGGGAGTCGGATTCTGAGTCAGTGTGCGTGTGCGTGTGTGTGTGTGTGTGTGTGTGTGAGGCACGGAAACGAGAGTAAGGATTTATAAATTCATGTGAAATGTCAAGCGCTCAGTGGAGCACATTTTCCCAATGCCTCTGTGGATAGGTGTATGCTAATGCTGCCCAGTACTACAGGCTCTGCAACTGCAGGGGTATCAGAGGAGAAAAACTTGGGTTTGAAATTTGAAGTCCTCGAGAGTTCACTTAACCAAATGAGAGTTTACCCAAACGAATGCTCTAAAAAAGGGGCAAAAGGAGTACCAAGCATGCAAGGGCTTTCGACAAAGAAGCCGACTGTCGTTCTTGCTGGTGTCTGCCGCTATGTTTCGTTTGTCTTGGTTCACTATGGATCCCTAACCGTCACTGGTGAAGCTTATTGAGACAGGAGCTACCCTCCTACTACAGAGTTAGGGGGCTCCCGGGAGGAGGTGAAACCAGCTCTGCCAATCGCCCACGTTTTAAACATGCTTATCTGAAGGCTCCCTACAGGTTACATGGCAAGCTCATTTCTTCTAATAAAACACAAAGCGATAAGCCTAGTCCTCTGCCCGAAGCTGCTTTGCATATTGTTTTCAGTATGAGTCTTTAATAAAACAGCAATAATATAAGCTTCTATAAGTACTACATCTTTTCAGTCTCGTAGGCAGATGTCTCAAGTTCAGCGTCAAGCTGCTGTATGAAGTAGCTGGTGGGGGGTGCACTAATTTGACCTCTTGGCTTTCTCTCCTGGGATCTAAGCTGGGCCACTGGTATGAAATGAATGCTGGAGGTCTCGGCACACCAGCATTCACTGCCCAGGAAAACTCCCCCAGCAATAAAGCTGTGGTGTGGTGTGCAGCATGGGGCTGTTTGCTGATTGAGTGGATGGAGAAAGCCAAGTTGCACTGCACTGCATTCCATGACAGTGCAACAGAACTCACCTCAAGGGCTAGTTATACAGGACACCTAGGAACTGCACCATGCTCTAAAACATCCTCACACCACTTTCTCGAATTAGTACGTGGCGAGACTAGACCACACGGAAAAGCAAATGACACCTTTATTAATGAACGACAGGCTCATCTCCCCTACTGTCACTGTTATCCTGTCCTTGAAATCCTTAAAAAAAAAAAAATTAAAAAAGTAAAGTGCTTTTAATAGGGGTTTAATGCAGTTGAAAGCCCATGCTTTATGACCTATTACAGATAGTGCTACTGCTGCTCTAATAGAATGTCCAGAGTTCATAATAACTCTAATAAGTCCTGCTGAATGCTAATTCACTTTGGTTCATGGAGAAATTGGCCATCTGAGATATAACCGGAGGCTCGGTATTACAAGACCATCCTTCAAACCAGAGCCCTGGAATTGTAACCTGATCCCAATTTGCTGAAAATCTCCTTCTATTCATGATTCAGCACACGATTGGGCTTTTAATGCATTATCCATGTGTGTGTGTGTGTTTTAATGAATCATGGGCCAGCCTTCACAGTATTTTACGAGGATTTCCAGCTTGTTAAGTGTTTCCGACACATGCGTTTGTTCTGCTAAGAGCTGAACCTATCGAAAAAATTGACAAGTGACTTTTTCCACTCAGGGACAGGAACATGAAATGACAACTTTCTTCAAAAAGAGCAAGTGTATTACCCCCCGGGGTGCTGGCTAGCTAAGTCGCAATACTAATTAAAAAACTAAAAAAACTCCCTAAAATGTAGTAAAAAACCATAATGAAATGTTGCGAAGCTGACTCTTCTGTTAAATAAATTATTACAAATAACGCTGTTTGGAGCTGGAGAGCAGAGCTATCTTCCTTTGCCCTTTGCAAGAGTCAGCGGCTGTCATTGTTTTTAAAAAAATTGATTTATCCCCTGTCAAAAAACTCTTCATGGGTAGCTGTCTGCCATTGTCAGAAGCCATTAAGAAGTCTCTGGAGGTTAAACAGATCATTGTTCATGCTATTCCCTCAATTTCCTTTCATAATTCCTTAAATAGCTAGGAGACATGAAAATGGCTTTTTAAATGGTTTCTGTTTCCCCCATCACCATCATCATCGTTGTGTGATGTTAACATCAGGGAAGCAAGGAATATAAAAAAAAAACAACAACAAGGCAGTAGAATCACTACAGATATTGTGGAAATCCATCATTAACCAAGAATTTTAAAAATCAGTTTAGCAATTAGATTATTTTCTTGGCATTGCATCGGTGATAATAAAAACAAACAAACAAACAAACAAACAAACAGACTGCTGTAAAAGTGGAGTTTTGTAGTTTATAAAAAGCCTGGTTATCTCCCACGTCATGGTGTATATCTTAGCTGAAGGAATTATACACACGAGGGTCACTGGGTTCAGTAACACTGCATTTATTCAAGCCCCTGAAAGAGGTTTAGCTATTACTTCGCATGACAGCACCTCTGGTGGCAGTTCGGTTTTCCATGCAGCAGATAAGGATATCGGAGGAACCTGCTCCCACTGATACGGATGCTTTTAACCACTTTGGAAAATAAACAAACAAACCAAATAAATAACTCCACCGTCTGCAAGGAATCAGTAGTGATTCAATCTGACACGCCTGCTTGTATCTCAGAGAGGAAGACATGACTACTACTACTACTACTACTACTACTACTACCACTACCACTACCACTACCACTACAGTAAAATGCATATCTGTATCTGGTGGGAGCCGTGCACGTACAGCCCCTCCGTTGAGAAAGCTCCGTGCATACACGATTCCACTCAGCACTCATGCCCTCTTTGTGATTTACCAGGCTCCTCTGAATTCAAAGTAGCTCTTTTATGTAAACTTGCAGATGAGCTCCTCATTAGCCGTACTTGATGGAGCTCCGATTTCCCTCGTTGCTGCAGCTACAAGCCAGCCCCAGTGTGTCCGCTCAGCCCAGGACATCTCTATTAGAGGCCTGTTCACCGAGGGGAGGCTCTCTGCTCAGAAGATGCCTAATCTGGTGAAGGCTCAGCTGCTGTCTCAGGGCTGCTGGTCTTACCAGGGAGGGAAACATAAAAAGCTCTATGGTGAGTCTGCAGTTACCTGTGCATGGAGGCCCTATACTCTGCTCTCAGTGTCACGGGAAGTCCTTTTAAAATTATAGAAATATTCAAACATCTTTTCAAAAAAGTCTTCCATATCAAAATGACGCAGAGTGGTTTTGTTGATGCATCTGTTTATTTATTAGCGGATCTCATTTTTGGAATCTGGCATTCATTCCCAATCTGACGAGTTCACTGCTTGTGAATTACACCGTGTTGTTAAATCCTAAACAGACCCTGACCTAAGGAAAGCTCATGTTGTCCTGCACATACTTTCTTTCCCACTGCACACGGCGCTGTGGTTATTTCACTCACACCCAGCTGATCCACTTTAGGGGACCTGCTCCAGTACTCGACGCCCGTTCACGGTGAACCCTCTATCTATTCACTACCACTTTAAAAATGACCGATTGCATTTTAGATCTTGTACAATGTCTTTTTTTTTTTTTTTTTTTTACTGCCAGCTCCAACAAAAGTTTCAGTGAAGCTCCGTCAATAACATTAGGATTGTATTAAGCTGGCATTTAAAAACCTGACTCCAACATGTTAGCATAACTTTCTGCGGCTGTTATAGAGACTCTTCAGTATGAAGAGCCAAGCACTGCTGTTCTTACTTGAAATCAATTTCATTCCAACACCGCCACTCTTCACAAATCTTTTCTTTTTATTTTTTATTGAATTTCAACAGACAAGTGCACAAGGTGGCTACTTGTTATTTAGGAGAAAAAAATAATAATAATCTTGATTTGAGGTATATTTGTTCTTGACGGTAAATTGTTTATTTGCTCTGTTATTGAAAGCGACACCATGAAATAAGAACCCATAAATAAAATGGAAACATATCTACATGCAGAAATAGGGTGATTACTCACAGAAAACATAAGCTGGCAGAGAAAGAAATGACAAAAACGATGCATTGTTTTTTAAAGGCATCTACAAAAAATGTTCCTGATAATAATACAAGGTGTAGGCTCTACAGTGTGAACTAGCCTGCCTGTCGAACAAGCCACAAGATGAATATACCTTTTACTTAGCATGTGTATTTAAAAAGGGGAAACGTATCATCCTATTTTATACTACTACTTATACTACTTCAGAATTAAAATAAGTAATTATTTTAATGTATGCAAGTTCAAGGGGTATTTAATCATCTTATCTTTTACTATTTCTCTAAACATTTTTTTTTATATTATACATTTTTTGATCTGCAAAGCACTTTGAGGCGACTTAACAGGAAAGGCACTATATAAGAAATAAAGACTGATTGATTGGTTGACAGATTTGTTATTTTCAAATAAAAATAACTCCTTAGGTGTTGCGCTCAACTTGCATTGCAGGAAAAAAGCAAGGTTTAATGTCAAGAGGTCCACGCTGGAAACAACAGGCCATCATCAAAAATACAAAAACAAACGGGATCGCGATACAGGGCAAGCACCGGCTACGAGGAAAAAACTACGCCCGGCTGTAATGAGAAGCATTAGCCTTCTATTCAAATACCGCACAAGAATTCGTAAGTGCTCCCTGTCATGCTGATGTCAAATATCACTTTGAATAAACCCAGGGAGCTTGCTTCTTAACCTCTCTGCTGTTTGTTAAGACGCAGCCCCTTGGGGTACAAAAGCGCAGAACTCCTTGATGCTAAAAAAATATATATATATATATTTCTATAGTTTATGCCGTCAATCAGTGGCGTGTGCCCCCCCAGGCCTCTGCGCCTCACAAAGCCGCCCCCGTCCCCCCGATAAGGTTTCCATTGTTTGCTCTCAGGAGACAGAGCAGCTGAAATGAAATCTAAACTCTAAAGAACCCATATTACTTGTTCTTCGTGCTCCCGCTGACTATATCACAGAGCACTGAAACAGGCAAGTTCTGAAAAGCCCAGGTATGCATCGAGCGTCTCGTTTTGTATTTATTCTATTTAGTTTTTTAGTTCTGGGTAATTAAATGGGTAACTCGCCGGCATGTAACACACATGCTAACTGTCTTTAGTTTTCAGGAATCTGTGCACCAGATGCTTTTATTCCTGCGTTCTCCTGCATTTCATTCAATGCCATGCATACTTTATAAGTCACATCATTTTATCAGATAGGAAAAACAGGCAAAGTAATGAGACATCATTTTAAATATAACTGCTGCCCCCTCTCACACTGCGCGACGCAGCCAGACTTCCCTCCAGCAACAGCCATCACAGAAAACCTGTTCCTATTAACCTGCTGCACCTCCGTTCCACAGCGGCAGCAGCAGCATTTGAAAGGAAAATCTTCGCACGCGGCCAGTGGACTCTTTCACTTGCGTATGTTGCATACTGCTAATTTTCCAACATGCTGGCTTCTTTTGATTCTTTCTTTTTGTTTTGTTATGTAGCTGGTCTCATTTTCTGTATTGCTTTAGGCACCCCCCTCACCACCACCTCTCCTGAAAAACGACAGAGGATCTGGTTTAGAACACAAGGCTGAGTGGATTAGCCATTGACCCTGAGGGCCAACAATGATGCCGTCAGTCACTCAGCTAATCTGTACATCATTAGCGTTAAGCACATCACTCACACAGGGAAAAAGAAATTCTCTGCCTGTGTGCGGAGGGAGGAGGCTGCAATTAAGAGCAAAGCCGAAAAAGCACTGCCACAAGAAACAGGGAGAACGCACGTATAGGCAATATACGTTAACCTGCAGGTTACAAAGATTCACGAAACTTAACATGGCCATCTCCTGAAACGGAGGCATCTCATTACAGCAACCACCAGCCTTTGGGAGAAGCGAGATGGGCGCTTCCTACAGCATATGTTGTGTCGTGATTTTCAGTTTGACATTTACTGTACAGGAAACTGGAGCACTTTTAGGACACAGATTGCTCAGCCCTGTGTTGTGAATGTGAAGATGTGAACAGGACATGAGGAAGCTGGCTTGAGTGAACCGCTTTTACAAGCACAGCCGGGCATTAGGCAGCGATGAATGGATTTATTGTTTGTAAAAATCTGTAAACCCGGGTAAGGATTTGGAAAACCTTGTTTCCAGGAGAGCCGTTTATCAAGAATATTTTGGGAATGTAATTCTGAAGATTCTGATTATGGATTAGCCCCTAAAGGTTACGGAATGTTCATTTTATTTCTGCTGGACTGGTTCCTTTTGTATTGATCAGGGAGAGGATGGGAGTCAGGAGTTTACCTGTGATTACTAGTGACTTGCTTGGGCCACCGTCTATTGCCTTTTGACCAGGAAGTTATATTGCGCGATGCTCTCGATAAGCTGCTGCATCCTGGAACCTTTGCTGTAGCTCGCATGACCTGATCACCTGACCGCTCGTATCAACCTCAGAAAACAACCCACCCCCTAAAATAAAGGTTTCAGATCAGCCTGACAGTTTTCAGCTGGATGCACCCCACCACGCCACATATCCTCTCTCCATTACTCTCCCCTCCCTCCAGCACCAGAAAGACACAGCCGCCTCTCCTGGACAAGTTAATAAGATGGAAGGCTCTCCCGGGGGCACAGCCAGCGAACACTCTCACTTTGAAACCAGGCACAGATACTGACACATCGGAAATAACTTCAAGCCTATTAATCACCCTCGCGTCCCGGCCACGGCTCTGAAAGGAAGTTTGACAAATTGGAAGACAGAAGGATTTTTAATTCCAGATGCATTATATAGACACACACTGAGGCCGACACACAGGCCTTCACTGGAGTGTAAAAGATGTTCTCCCCTGAAGAAAGCAGTAGCTAGATCACTTCTCGGACTTAACTCTTTCAACACTGCAGACCTGTACACTCACACCTGCAGGCAGCTCTAGTAGTTTAGGAAAGAGAACTGCAGTAAAAACCGCAGGTAAAATGACTTTGTGCTGAACAACAAAGCTGTCAAAGGACTATAATCTCTTGACTTTAATTCCTCTGGTGTATTTTGTTTCTTTTTCTTTCATATTTTTATTTAACAATTTCAATGCAAGCAGATTATTTATTTAATAAGCAGTAACAGCTGGACGGGTTCATTCAATGCTAAAGAAAACGTCTGCTGTTTCTTTTGTATCCGGTATCTCTGCTTTCTTTTCTTACTCCATCTTCATCAGGCTTGTTTAAATCAGAAGAGGAAGACTTTATATTAACAAAAAAGAAGGAAAAAAACAAACAAAACAAAAAAAAAAAAGACTGAATGTTCCGAACGGTTGCCCGAGAAACCGAGGTGATTCTATAATTACTTCCCCTTTATTACAGCTATTGTAATTAAAAAAGAATTGTGGGCTGGCTGGGCATACAGCATAAGCCACTCTTCTCAAGCCCCCATCCTCCTTTTCCTATCAATTAGTGTTATAGTAATATCACTCCCATGTTACCAGAGACATTAGCATTTTGATTGAACATCTGAAGCACAAAGTACTGCAGTGACAAGCGACAGAAGACTGTCTTCCAGTGCAATGTGGCTTGATTCATTTCCATCGGGTCCTGTCAGACTCATCTCAAAGTGAGTGAAGAGGAGGGGGGGGGTGGGTGAGCGAGAGAGAGAGGGGGGGTGAGAGAGGGGGGGTGAGCGAGAGAGAGAAAGAGAGAGAGACAGAGAGAGAGACCGACAGCGAGAGAGGGTGACGGGGGGGTGAGAGAGACAGGGGGGTGAGAGAGAGAGGGGGTGAGAGAGAGAGAGAGAAAGAGAACAGGGGTGAGAGAGAGAGAGAGAGAGAGGTGAGATAGAGATAGGAAGAGAGGGAAAGTAACAGACAGAGCCGGGAAGGGAAATGGATAGGGCTCTCTCGAAAGCAAGTTATTATTTTGATACAGCATTCATACGTTTGATAGATTGGTTTGGGCTAAGCATTACTTCTTTTAAAAGAAAGCTCTCTGAGAGAGAGAGAGAGAGAGAGAGAGAGAGAGAGAGAGAGAGAGAGAGAGAGAGAGAGAGAGAGAGAGAGAGAGACACAGAGATTCAGAGATAGGGAAGCAGCAAACACAAACACAAAACGCAGGTTTTAACCTTTGCTATTGACATTTCATTTCTCATCTCCTGCAGGTACAGTAGGGATGCAGCCTGCCAGTTAATTTACCCTTCTTGTAAAACTATAAAAGCGCATTAATACATGTCAAAGCCCAGCGAATACCTTTCATACATCTGAAATAAGCATCGCAAATTCAATAGTCATCCACACAGCTCGTCAAACCCAACGATTTGATGACAAGACTGATAAAGATCCGTCTGGTCTACTCAATTAGCTAGCCAATCAAGACAAAACGGAACAGAGATCAGTTTGGGTCGCGTTCTGCCGCCTATTAGTAGCTTGTCACAAAAATATCACATGCAAAACTACTGCAAGATACAAGGAAACAAGCTCCCTGTTACACAGAGGGGCCACGCAGGCAGGAGATCCTCTATCCATCGTTTTTTTTGTTTTTTTTTTACAAGAGGCACACCTGTTCCGCTGCATTAGGCACTGCGGCCCACTGTTAGCACTTCAAGGAAAAATGGCAACCTGTAACACTGTAAATAAATTCATCTAAATTGCTATTTTTTCATTTGAATTTGATTTTTTCGTCATTAGTACGTACAGACAACCACAGCATGTCAGAAGTGCGTGGAGGTGAAATGGCGGAAAGGAGAGCGGACTCAGGATTTGGGAGTCGGATCAGATCTCCAGGCCATCGTATCAAATGAATAAAACCGAAGAGAGGGAGCCTGGGATAGAGGGAGCCTGGGATTGAGGTACTGCGAATGCATGATCAATATGAATCCATCGTGTGTGTGTGTGGAGAGAGAGAGAGAGAGAGAGAGAGATCTCTTGGAGGAAAGGGCTTCCTGTATGTTTATCCCCTGCACAGACATAAGCTCAGGTACCATCCTGTCATCCTACCCCCGGTACTTAATGAAGAATCATTCACCATGCAGACGCAAGGTACTGTCCAGGATGTAAACTTTTAAAAAGGGACTCGAAAAACAACTTGAAATGTAACTCCATCGCAGACTTTTAAATTGTCTGTAAAAAAAAAACAAAAAAAAAAAAAACACAACCTCAGACATCCAGAACGCTCGTTAACCCTGATGAGACCACCTCTGAAAAGGTGAGGATATGAGAGGGGGCGGGGGGTCTGGTTAATAATTCATAGAGGCAATCAGAGCCTTTCTAAACCATTATCTGTGGGGGAACGCTGTGCTGGGGTCACATGACCCCAAAAAGCAGCTGGTTATTACCACTGTTTTATTATTTATCAAAACCATTTCCACATCAAGTGACTGATTGGGCTGGCGCAGCTGCTACCCTCTCCCTGCACAGCTGCCTCTGCCCAGGCAGCCAATGAAGCCCACTGTGCCCCTCTCCGTGCTGCCCCCACCTCTCCCAATCCTGCCCTTCTATTTATAATCCCTCCATGAACCTGGGGTGTCCCCTCTCCACTGAAGCAAGCTCTCCACTGAAGCAAGCTCCCCGCAGGAGCAGAACGAAGCAAAATCCAGCGAGAAAAGAAGCAAGCAACTCATAAATCAAAGTAAGAATAACAACACTGACAAATATCTATATAGGGGTTTAAATGTTAACAGAATACTTTGTCCATACAGGAAAACAAGGAGGTGTGGTCTTTGTATTATTTATTTATCCATTAACGCATGAATAGTATTTTAACTAAAATCTAATTTATATTCTTATTGGGCATCTGATAACTAATGATCCGTTAAACACTTCTGATTATCGGCCATCTGTCTGTTAATGATGCAGCTTTCTCCGTTTAATTTATTAGGCCTTTAAGTTGCATGAACATCTTAGTCTAAAGTTATTAAACTGGTACATGTTTTGAAGTCAGAAGTTACTAGTATTAAGCTGCATGGGCCCAATCAAGTAGTGAATAAGTAGCAGGCTTTTACTAAACTGGATTCCAGTGTTTGAGTCGAGTCAAGTCAAGCCAAGAAAGAAAAAAGGAAACAGCAAAGGAAAAAAATAATTCTTTAACCAACACCTCCCAATAAAAGAAACAAATCACACGAGCTGCCAAGAGAGAATCTAGTCGTGATGTTCCACTTACCAGCACATTATAAGCATGCTCATATTCCCAGCCGGCCCTTTGTTAGCTATGTAGAGGTTTTGATCAAACCCACTGCATTATATATTTATTAGGGTCACGGCTTTCACTGCTCGGAGAGGCCTGCACTAGTTGTTATGAAGTAAAATACTTCTCCACAGAATAACACACACACACACGCACACACTTTTCCGATTCTAATGCATGTTGATGTTATTTATTTATTTTTTTTCTCTCTGTAAACCTGGAGTTTACCAATTATGAGTCACTGTCTGTAAAACTGACTTCCGACCCCTGTTTGCTTTCCCCCCTGGTGAGGCTGGATCATCCGCCACTGAGGAACAACCTGTTGGCAATGCACTTGCTACGAGAGAGAGAGAGAGCGAGAGAGAGAGCGAGAGAGAGAGAGAGAGAGAGCGAGAGCGAGAGCGAGAGAGAGCGAGAGAGAGAGAGAGAGAGAGAGAGAGCGAGAGAGAGAGAGAGAGAGCGAGAGAGAGAGCGAGAGAGAGAGAAAAGGAGGGCTACTGGGAAAATAAGCACCGACAGGCTTGAGGGAAGTGTTTTTTTCTTCTGTTTATTGTTACAGAATTCGGCAGGCCAGGTACCTTGTTTAGCATTGTGTCAGCAGGTAATTTGGGTAGTACGTTTGGGGGTACGGCAGAATTTCATATATTCACATGGATTGCAGTGTGCAGAACTAAATACCAGCGCCCTAAAATTTCTAAACCTGATCCTTTCAAATAGTGGCAGAATTAAACTGACCTGTAAGTGCATTGGAACCTGACTGGGTGCTTTTCATTACAGAAATGCAGACAGTAATGCAGGTCACAGGATTCGCGGGGGTGCTGGAGGTGTATCAAAAACGTTCCAAGCAGACACTGGAAACCTTTCACTTTCCTCTCAGGTTTGTGAAGCTGTGCAGTGTTTCAGATGACAGTGCAGCGCTGTGGCACGAGCTTACAGGGGTTAGCAGCCATCTGCATGAAAGGCAGCACGAAGGAGCACGGAGAATTCGAGACCCCGTCTCCGAGACGAGGAGGAACACGCACACTACCAGGGTAAACAAACCCAGAGACACCGGGAGGCTTGGACGAGAGGAATGCCTTTCTTTGAAAACCATCCATAATATTTTGATATGCAGAGGAGTGGAACATCCTGCTGTTTACCGCAGAGGAAATGACTGTTATTTCTCTACAAGACAGAAAGACAGGCTGTCCTGCTCCATCCTATTACAACACGGTCAGCTTACTGGAAAACAGCCCCTCCACGTCCAATCACAGGCACATGCACCAGGATCAAACATCTATATGCATGTTATTGCTGGTGTTCGTTCTTATTGGGTGACATGAACATGCATCCGAGGGCTTGGTAGTTTTACAGCTTATTGGTCCCCATTAGAGAGGTGATTTAACAGAGGTCTGATATGTTTGGGGACAGTGGTTTGAATACTGAATACAGGGATGGTGTAAACACACTATAATGCAGTCACACAATTCAGCTGCATTTAAGTTTCTAGCTCATAAAAGTACATTTGCCAGGGTCGTGGAGAGATATGTTGCATGTTTTAAAGGGCAGCACTTGCATAACTAACAATAACATGACAATCCTGCCCTGGTATGCTCATTTCCTGAGGGGGGAATCTGTATTTCCTTCAGATAGCTGTGGTTTCTGCATCCATTACCGGAACTGGAGAAAAAAATGAATAAATAAAAACATTTAAAAATAATAATAATAATAAAAAAAAAAAATTCTAAAATAAAAACAGTATCTGGTTTTAATATAGCAAAAGAGACACAGTACAAAACACTAAGGAAGATCCAGAAAAAAAAAATCTTCTCAATGTTGTGTGACTGCCACATCTAGAGAAAATACAGAATGTTCAGAGTTCCTTCCGGAATGCTGGGACTTGATGCATCGCTGCCGTGTTCTATCAATTCTTCAATAACGCCAAGCTAACCACTGAAAGTCTTAACTATAATTATATATACCCACACACACTTCCAAAACCCACAGGCCTTACCATAGGAGATCATTATTACAGAAACGCTGTGTAGATAATAAAGTAATCAAAAAACACTGTGTAAAAGTCAACATAGTAAGTTCTAGGTCAGGACACCCTGATATTGTGTAGGTTTGTACACGCAAGACTGAAAGGACATTAATTGGCATTAACTTACAGCTGGCAGCTTGGGTTAGTTTAAATCAGCCAGCCTGCATACAGGAAGTACAGTAAAGTAGCAATGACATTTAGTTGTCTTGCCAACCTTCCTACTCTGCCATTACAGTTTCAGAGATGTTTCTCAAAAGGGCAACAGCTGCCTTCAACAGCACCTGCACACATCACATATTCAGGGCTACTGATTTTCCACGGTCGTAGAATTGGGCATTGGGAACGGAATTAGAACTTTTGCAGTGTCGTCTCTCATGGCAACTTCATTTTTTATTTTTTTTTCCACTCTACCCAGCCATGCCGAGTTAATTCATCATGTGACTTCACTCGCGTGTCTCTGCAGAAACTCAACATGGAGGCTGCACCAACGAAGAAACAAAAAAAAATGCAATGTTTCAGCAAAAGACAGAGCTAAAACATTTTCCGATTATCTACATGAGGATTGTGGGATACTGTCCTGCACATTCTAAAAGATCATACTGCCAGTCGTAAACACTAAGCACAGTGCTCCCTTCTCATCATGTTTAAATCACACACTTTCTCAAGGTTAGTGAATTGGCACAATCAATAAAAGTGTCAAGGGGAGTATTCGTTTTTTCTGCATTCAGTGTAAATGTTTCTTCACTGCTTCTTCAAGCGTCACAGCACGGCTGTTCCCTCCACCGTGTGTGAACACGGAAGACAGCATCAATGTTTGATTGAGTGCTGCCGCTGTGAAAATGAGCTATGCTGGTCAAAACCACATGGGAGACGCCAGCTTGCTGAGTCACGTGATCAATGGGTCACATGCTCTGAAGAGCCTCTTCTGATTGGTCTACGTCAGGATGGTTTCTGGAGTCTCAAAGTTTCCTTGTTTCTAGAAAGGAGACTTCCAGTCTGCACAAGGAAATCTGTACCTCTCTGCAAGAAAACCTGTACCTTTAGCATGTACGTGTAGCTGTCTTGCAGTGGAATTACGGTAATGAGACAATCATGTATTCTTCACATTAATGTAGGATCTGTTAACGAAAACGTATCCATCAGCACACATGAAAATACATCAAATAAAATGCTCTTTTTTATTGAGAATCCTTGGGTTACTTTTCCATCCCTGCTACAGTTGAAAACACAATGAGATAATTACCAACTTAATTCGGTCTTCAGAAAAAAAAAAAAATTCTGCTTCATATGCAAATGGACAATCTGCAAGTTACAAGCCAGTTATTAGAAGTTATTTTAAGCGTTTTTTTTAAACGCTACTATTGTCTCTGGAAAGTTCTTGTGAAGGTGACATCTCACTGCTGCATTGGCTGCTTATAAACAGATTGAGAAATAAAAATAATAAAACAAATCTTAAATTAAAATGCCTGGTACAGTGCAACCGAGGAGAGGTAATCGCTTTCCAACTAAAGGATTTCAGTGAAACCAGTGGCAGCTTCTTGCAATCACTTGAAGAGATTACAATGCAGAGCAATACCGATGGCTTTCAAATGAAAAAAAGACTTATCAAGGTTTCACAAAGGCCAGCCAAACCATATATAAAATAGGAGAATAGGTAAATAAACACTAACTAAGCTTGTTTATATATCCAGACTCTGCTTTCTATATTTTAAGTGTGGAATAAACCAAACGGGACACTGTTTTAGCGACACGGTTGCTCTGTTCCTTGTCCTTCTGTCCTGTTTGTCTCATCTGCAGAGTTTGGGATGCAGGCAGCCCCTCTGTTTTGAAGTATTATCAGTAACACAGGTACTACGGTATTGCTGAAACCAAACACACTTCTTCATAAACAGAAGCATCCCCACTGGAGCCGCATTCTTTCCAAGGTCTTGATTACATTTTGGGTACGCTACGATGACTAGATTTTTCAGAGATAATGATGCACAGCACAACACTAGTCTTCAGTCACATACTGAAAAAGTGCCTCAAACTGTGCTGTTCACCAACGCATGCTATTTCTCCCCAAAGCGTTCCAAAATAAACCTGTTTGCAAAGCTAGCGTGCAGAACAATGTAATGTGCCGGGCAGCGCGGAGATTGTGCCATAGATCAACTCGACTCTCTCTCTCTCATCCGTTTTGTAGATGTCTGCGTGGAAGACAAATGCTGCTTACAGTAACACACATGGTTTCACAGAAGCCCGGTCCTGCTTCCTGTGAGGTGACTGAATAACGGACCCCAGCGGCACAGTGGAAATGCCCTAGTGTGGGACAGGCCTTCACCAGTGGAAAACACAAAGCAAACAACTCCACCAGCTGTCACCGGCACTTCAAGCAGGTACAGTAGGTAGGCAGTAGGTAGCCTCACAAAGAGAAAGGGTCTAAAAAGGCAGGCTTGGGGCTTGTTCGCTGCAGAAATGTTGTGCTTATTTTGCATTGCCAAACTGATTTTCATGCTCTGCATATTGAAGTTTTCAGCGTTGCTACATCCGCAATCCCTCCGAAAAGCACTCAAATATAATTCATGGACGCAAAACTAAAAAAAATAAAAAAAACGCATTCCATGTCAGGCTACTACCCTATATTCCACAGTGTACTCCAGATTTCTTTTGGGATTCCCAACCTCCCCACTTTATATCGACCACCTGCAGCCTGTACTGCACTGCACTGCACTGCACTGCACTGCGAAACCTGCAGGTGTGGAGAGCAGCCAGTCCCCTGCCCATGACTCGAACCGCTGTCTACAGCTGGTGTCCTGTATCCTGCACTGCGCAGAAGAAGTCTTCCTGAACGATGAGGAGGATGAGCAGTTAGATCCATCCTGCTTTAGAATCAGGTAAGCTGATTACAACCTGAACAATGCAGC
This sequence comes from Acipenser ruthenus, assembly GCF_902713425.1. Taxonomy (NCBI): domain Eukaryota; kingdom Metazoa; phylum Chordata; class Actinopteri; order Acipenseriformes; family Acipenseridae; genus Acipenser; species Acipenser ruthenus. The sequence continues at coordinate 1,149,344 of NC_081214.1, forward strand.
TCACTGTTTCACTGCCCAAGAGCAGAATGCGCTCCATTCAGCTTGAAACACAGGCCGCACACAAACAGGCTCGGTGCTGCCAGAGCCAAGAATGTCTCTCTTTTAATAACAGCTCCCACAATCTGCATGCTGTCTCAGGAAAGATTTCCCCTTTCATTCTGTACAATGAAATGAATAAAATGTAATTATTATTTTATAAAGAAAAAAGAAAAAACAATTCTACTGCTTTGTAGAAATGTGCTTTAGTATGCATTGATCAGTTAAACCACGCACCCATTCTTATAGATGTGTTTGTTAGGGTTCTTTAATAGGCTTTGTGTGAGAATCTGTAACATGTTTTAAACTCAAAACCACTGTACCGATTAGAGAGTGTATAATACACAGGGTGGGGAGTGATCCACAGGTCAAACACAATGAATTGTTCACACATTACTGATAATGTGCCCGTATATTAAAAGCCCATCTAGTGTTACTCAATGGGTTAAAGGCGGTGGGGATGCTGATGCAGACTAATCTTATCTGTAACACATTCCTGTGTGAAGAGTGTTCCAGTGTTTCAAAAGGTTTACCGGAGACAGAAGAGATGGCCTTTATCAGCCATTTCATTATAACCTTACAGGTGCTGTCTGAAGGACATTGCTGAATACTTCAAATTACCGCGGAGCGTAGCTGTACAGACGCCAGTCTATTATATAAAATGTCTGGTTTGTGCAGAGCGCCGGTATTTTATTGTGTCGACTCATATAATAAGAGCAGAATAGAGGCTATTTGCTCATTGCAAGCTGTGACCCTATAAAAAGGTTGCAGCAGAAAACATCCCTCGCTGCTTTTTACCACCTCATCACTGCTGGCAAGAAGAGACTCAGCAAAGCAACTGTCAATGAAGTTAATTAAGTTCTTTGTTGCTTCCCCCGAATTCATTTCAAGCTAACTAAAATCATCAATTTCTGAATGTGACACCAGCTGCATTTACCTTCTCCACAGTGTGTGCTTTTTATTAGGCGATTCAGCTGTTAGGGAGACCTGTCGGCCAGCAAACATATACCCCCGGAGCGAGTGGTGTAGGAAACGCCGATCAGAATCTGTCAGGGCTGTTTTATGAGCTTCTCTAAGAGTTAACGTCCAGGCAGCACAGCACTGCATCAGACAGCATCCCAGAGCTTTTACAAGGAAAAGCTCACCTTGTAGACTGCAAGCTGAAGTCTAGTATTACCAGGATTCAATTTCAAGTCATACAGCTAATGCAGCTTCAGGCAGACGGGGATTTTAAATCTCAAAAAAACTCTCCCTGATCGGACTTCTCAGCTTCGGTGAATCCAAATGAGAGCCGGTACAAAAACATAACAAAAAAACAACATGTGTTCTAGAGAGAGTAGGACTACACTTTCCAAACAAACAAGGAGGCAGCTTCTCTTAACTGTATCAATAAAACGACAGGCTGGGATCCTGCTCTTTCATCAACACAGCTAACTGCATTGCCGGGAGGAAAGCCTGACTGACTCCTCTCTCAGAGAACGGTTGAATCGGTTTGAAGAAAGAAAAAACTCATTTACGAAGCAGGAGGTTCATAAACAGGGATTTAAACCCATTTTGCTAGATTGATTCTGCCAGTTATTCTCCTGGTACTTGGGAACACAGAGCAAACAGTTCTGTGTAATAAATACATGTTAAATTCTGTAATGGGAAATGAAAGCACAGCTAGATTTAATGTTTTCACCTGACTTTGCATGCCTGTGAAACAATTCACTACAATACAATCTTCCACTTGCACATACTCCTTCATGCAAGCATCCCGGAATACTCTCCACACCATCTAAAGTGGTTTTGAAGCAGGATTTAAAACCACTCGCTGGCTGCAGACCCCAGACCTCCTGAGGAAATGAATCCCACAAGATCCAAGCCGCTGGCATTCTGAAAGCAATGTTTAGTGGCTATTTTTATTCCCCCACTCAGAACAAACATGAAAAGAGGGATGCACCTTATCTCCTCATCTTCTACTCAAAAGCGCAACAAACATGTTTTTAAAAAAGCAGTGGCTCAAATGCTGAAAAAGAACAAAGTCCCCTGTGTGTGGTTTTGAGAGAGGGGTTTCTAAAGGCAAAACTCTGCATTGCACTGCACGGCGCCCATCTTTTTAATTTTATTTTAAACCAGTGATACTCAGAAATACGGGGCTCATTTCCCTACAGTAAAGCTTTGCCACATGGACCTGCACGCGTTTCCACAGCCTCAATCCTGACGTGGCTCAGTTTATGCCCTCCTGTGCCCTTTATTTGTTCAAAACATACCTAATAAATCAGAAGCAATACCAGTAGCAGCGGTTTAGGGCTCCTTATCTTCATTTACAACACTCTCAGAGTTATTTTACAAGTTTATGGCTTCGTTCAAAAATGTGCCAACATACAGCGTACAGGAGCAGTCTTGGGAGATTGTCGTCTTCTTACAAAAGGAAGTTGCCCCAAGAGCCCAGATCAAGCACAGATAAGAGGGAGATAAGATCTGCAGAAGCTTAGTGCCCACACGATCTGACTGCAAAGCACCAAATCTGCACTGCACTTCTCGGGATGGCTGAATGACGAGGATTGTATTGCAGTACAGAGCCGTTCCCAGGTTTACCAGCTCCTCTGTGCTTAGTCTGGGCTCAGCCGTGCTGGGACGGCTCAAACTACTTGCACCCATACCCTGCATTTAAAAAGATCTGCATTCACCACAAGCTCTGTGCCTAAATGTTATGTTCATACCCCAGGACAAAATCGGTCAGGAAGCCAACAGTGACAGTGTCAGCTGTGAAAGGAAAAAAAATCTTACCTCTATGCCTGTTAGTAGTTTTATCAAACATAAGCATGGCATCTTCTACCTGCAAGACATAAAAGAATATTACAGTCAGATACATATTCTGTACACACACAGGATAATATAAATATAAGTTTATATAAAATAACTACAATTAATACAGATTTAAAGATAGAAGTAAAAATGTATATATAGAACACCGTTACATCATGTAAGGATAAATCATGGATTTGAACAGAAACAATAACAAGTGGATTATAAAACATTTTATCCATATCTGAAACTGGATCAGTTTGTTTGGAGACCCACTGCTCCCAGGTAACAGTCGCTAGGCAACCAGTTAATCAAAACAGGTCCGAAGCGCATCATGGAACACATGGGATCTCCAATGGGATTGGCCCCTGAGACACACGCTGGTGTTCTCTCTCTGAAAGGGTTTGCAACGCACACAGGTGGAGCAGTGCCAGGGAGCAATGGGAATTGACAGGGGCTGAGTCTGACTCGCATGTAACTGTCTCTCTCAATAGAGATAACAATATAGCACTCTCAATTCAAAACAGCAGAGAGAGAGAGAGAGAGAGCGAGAGAGAAAGAGAGAGAGAGAGAGAGAGAGAGAGAGAGAAAGAAAGAGAGGAGAGGAAGAGAGGAGAGAGACAGAGGAGAGGAGAGAGAGGAGAGATGAGATGAGAGGAGAGAGAGGAGAGATGAGATGAGAGGAGAGGAGAGAGGCAGAGAGGAGAGGAGAGAGAGAGACTCCCCAGACCTTTACGCCTGTCTTCATTTCAATGGTATTTTTTGTCAAGTACTGGACAGAGCTTGCCTCTGGGAATGCACACAGTGAAACTTTATACTGTATGTATTCATATATACTGTTGCTTGAAACCCTTCAGTGCTCATGGAAGGAGAGGGGCAATGACACTGGCTACCCACAAGAGGGACCCCGATAATCCTGACCTGAGGAATCACGCGCCCCTCCCTGTTCTTCATCCCTGGACATCTCACCCCTTACTGTGCTGGACTGTGCCGAAGTTCAGAGCAACACATTCCTAACGTGCCTCCCACAGTACAGCGGCTCTCACAACTCAAATCAAAACAGGGTTCTGTACTGCCCTTGAAGCCTCGTCTCAGAAAAGGCACGCAAGTAACTTAATACTAAATACTAAAGCCCCACGCACAACCCACCTACATCCTCTCTGCTTCTCTCTTCCATTCTGTAGTCAGATTTCAAGATAAATGGCTCCTGAACACACACACACACACACACACACACACACACACACACACACACACACTGCAGGACAACTCCCCAATGCACACAAAAATTTCACCCTTGCCCTTCGGAGAATAATAAAACGTGCCATTTCTTATTTTATAAATAGCGAAGAGGAAAATCAATACAGTGCTGTTTGTCCTTAAACAGAACTGTGTGGCCATGAAAAGAGAGCAGAGTCCTTGTTAATTCCTGAGAGCCTGCTATCAGTGCAGAGCTGGCAGGACTCGCCAGGCAGTGAAACAGAAGAGTAGAAACTCAGACAAAGGAAGAATAGAGGGGAGCAGTATCTGTGACACGCAGACCGCTTTCTCACGGTTCTCTGTGAGGCGACACACAGTGCAGCCTGAGACCACACCGCCAATACTGGGAGCGTATTAACATGTACTGAGTGCAATGCAGGGCTAAACAAAAGAGGTACCCGGCATGGCAGCTAATGGGCCTTAAAGGACACGAATGGCATTTCATTACGGTACGCCATGCATTGTAGCTGGTGTGTAATCCCAGCATTACTGCATGCTGTTCAATACACAGCCGCTTTTCGGTACGCCCAAACCCATAACACTGTACACGCGAGCGGACGGATCTGAAATTGGTTGAGTGCCATTTTTCATGGCCCTTGTTCTAGTACACTGCCACCCTCGCTCTACAGCTCCAGTTTTGCACCTTGCCTGTAGAACACGGGACGACTATACAAGACATATCGGACACATTTGAAACTTGATAAACTGGACGAAAGAAAAAGCGACAGGCAATGCCACTCCTGATCATGGGTTCAAAACAAGAGAGTGGAGCTCAGGATAAAACGACAGGAACGTGTCACTGCAGAGAATGAGCTGAAGCACCACAGCTCTTACCATTGACACGGCTCATTACTGCCTAACGCATGGGGTGCAACACCGGACCTGACTAATGCAGTAACAGTGTGTTCTTTTATTAGCAGCACACAGCAACTGGCTGCCTCCAAAGCTCGAATAAAATAGGCTTTTAAATGTATTTTGTGAATGTTAAACAGTACTTGTTACAGCGTGCAGCACAGGGATTTGCATGTCTTATTAGCATCTTCCCTATGCTGGTGCTGTACTTTATTACCTCTAATAACGGGCTACCCTTCACAGGGCAAGGGGAACGAAATTAGTTCAGGCATGGAGCCCGTGGATAAGTCACACCTGCAGTAGAACTCTGGCTTGTGAAGCAAGTATCCCATCTCCAGATAAACTGACCTTGCTAAAATGTGGTTTTACGCACGTTCTTTCTAATCAGGGACCTTGGCATGCAATGCCACTGGTTTCCAAATATTGTCAGTGCATTACATGACTGATTGTAACACAGCACACACAGCGCCACTGGGTGACCAAGTGCTGTAACTGAAGCAAGGATCTGAAAGAGATAACCATATCCAATGTTCAACGTACAAAAGCACAGTAGATTTTTTTTTTAAATACTTGCAGTGCCTTTCAACAAGTCTATTCGCTTTATAATTCAATAATGAGGCAGTTGAACACAGCTGTTTATTATACCCTCAGCTTAATACCATGGGTTGCATGCGATTTCTAAATTAAAAAAGCGAGTTTGTCTTCAAAATGACAAATGCACAGCTAATGTCTCGTTCAGCCAGTAGTGGGAAGTTAACTGACAGCCTGTTTTATCCAAGTTGAAAATATAATTGGAACTCTGGTGCTGAGTTTTATTAACAACAAAACGTATTGCCTGAGGACATGCGGGAATAAAAGCTGTTAGAAACACAGCCGGAGACACAGGTATATTGCATTTCACGCTCAGAACCTCCGAGATGCAGCAAACGCACACTTGTTTAAATTCATCTGGGCCCCAGAGAGACACAGCCTATCTGGATTCTGTCTGCTTTTATGATGTTAAATTTGCTTTCCTGGAAAATCTTTAAACTAGAAGTGATACAAATAAACCACCCACACTCGCACACAGAGAGACACAGAGACACTCGCTCACAGAGAAATACCCAGCTTAGGATGCACGTACACAGTTTAAATGATGCCCTTTCAAAACCAAAATCAACAAAACACACAAAGTGAACACCAACAAAGCAGGAGAGTTTTAAGAGCCAAGATTAAAAGAGGCTGAGTAATGCATCGGGCACAGCCACAAGCAAGACCTTGTTTGCAGGGCTTGTATTTAACAGAGTGTTTGACAAATTCAGAATTGGGTTAAAAAGACAAGCTGCAATGTGCTAAGCATTAGGCTTAATTCATGGTACGGCTGTGAAGCCTCTGAATGCAACTCTCTTATATCTCATATAACAAGGTTCAGAAGCATGACCTCAACAGCAGCATCCTGTCATTTTCTAACTTCTTAGCGACCAAACTGTCCTTCGGGGGAGACATTTCAGCTGTGGTCCTGTGTGCTCCGTGAACATTAAAGGTCCTGCTGACACCTTTGAAAGCAGAACAGCGGTGTGTTCACCACGGGGCCACAGATACATTCCAATTCTAATTCTGTCCTGGATAAATTCCACTCCAGTTAAATCACCCAATAAGCAAGAGCAGGACTTGCATAATGTCAATCCAGCTAATAATAAGAATGCTACTACTAAACGATAATAATAATACTAATAGTAATAACACTAGTGCACAGCTCCATTACTTCTGCCACATGGAATGTTTATTTAGCGAAGCACAGAAGGAAAGAGGAAGGAGTACTAACCCTCGCAGCAGAGTAAGCGTACTGTCAGGTGCTGTTAACATTGTAAAGACCCTTGTGGGGTGTGTGTTCTGGCAGAGGCAGGCTGTGAGATTTACTGTGCTCCTGAATTAACAGAGATAGTTGCATCCCCACTGCCAAGCCACAGACCCTCCCTGCCTCCAGGGTTCAAGTGCTGCTGAATTGCGGTGGAAACGGCACACTTTACCAGGCGTTAGCGCCAGTGTTGACAGAGCAAACTGTCATTAGAAAACAAGATTGACAGGATGAGCATTATTTGTTTTTTTAAAGTTTGTTTTTAATTGTTTTGTTTTTTTTCAGCTTCATATAAAGCAGTATGAAATTCCGCCTTGAGGTTACAACCACCCAGACACACGATCCCTGTTCATTGTTCGTCCCTGTGTAATTATATCGTGACGAAGTGGCTGCTGTACTTTATTTCACTGTATTCAGTTACTTGTTAATAAGTTTTGGTCACATGCCTTCCAGAAACAGCGGCACACGCAGTCTGAAGTTTCGAAGCCACAGCCATCCATGTAAAAATGACCACAAGGCTGTCAACTAGAGGGGATAGATGGGAGGTGGTTGCGTGGCACCGTGGATTGGTCAGCTTCCTTTTGGGTCCAAATCTGGTTTAGGTGGTCTCAGTAGGGTTCTCCAATAATTCAGCACAATGAGCTCTGGGCAGCTTTGCAATGAAGGGCCTCTCACCGTGTTTGTCCGTTCAGCAGTGAAGCACCAGAAGCATCACTGCATCAACCCTTTCATCCCTTACATGACATCATCATGCAACACAGGAGGAAATACACTAACTCCTAGCCTCACAAGAGGGCATTCTGCATTTGCGTCTTCCATATTTCCCCATATCTGTTGAGGACGCCATGCATTAAAAGGGTTACATGTTTTTTTTTTTTGTAGAGAGCAACCAAACAAATCCTCGTTGGAACATTGCTCCTTCAGCACTTTCTGCTGCTGGTCGGGTGCAAACAGTTTAGAATGTACTCTTACGGAACATTAGCAGTTGTCAGCAGAAATCCTTGCTTCCTCTCTCCCCTGCTGGGCTCCTTCACATTGTCAATGCTGCTGTGCATGGCGTACAGTACAGCGTGACAGTCCTCGGTTTATTTTTGAAAATTAATCAAATACATCTCCTCCAAGGACAGTGGAGTGTAAGGACACAAGACTCCTAACTGCACAGCAGTTGGAGCTACTGCATGGTTTACCGAGCGCCTACTGACAGTATATTAAGATACCCTTAAGTATCTTAAAACTCTGGAACTAAAGCTTTGGGAATCAGGCCCCATGTTTCAGCACCGAGTCTTTTGTTTACTGGGTTGCTAGTTGTTGACTTCAAGGCTATTCAGCCAAGCTTTGCAAATCAAAGTATTGTTTTTGTTTTGACATAGTTTGCAAGTCAGCAGACTTGATGAAAATCGATCAGTTCAGCAGCAGCAGAAAGTGCTGAAGTTATGAGGAGCATTTAAAATTTAAAAAAAAAAAACGCTTGGGAAATAATGTTTGTAGACCTCTAACATGGTTTTATATACTGTACTGTACTGATCCATGAATGGGCTCTTTAATAGAACGAATACAAAAAAAAAACCTTAGTTTGCCAAGAGACAGAAATGTCTGGGAAAAAAAAACAACACACAACCATGCACTGAAAAGGCAACTTGCCACCTAGTTTGTGTTTTCAGATTGTGAACAGGTTTCTATTGAAGATCTCCTATTGCAAGGGTTCAGATTCTCTGCTGCTGTCAGTGCACAGTAACTCCAAACAGATCGCTTGTATTGGGTTTTGGAGACAAAGCAGATGTAGGGCAATGCTGAAATGGGACTGAAACAGAAACCTCCACGCCATTATTTACCTTGTGAGACAGAGAGCTGTTATCTTTAAACAGCACCAACGCATCACAGGGATGCTACACAGCAGACAACAATCCAAGCTTTTTACTGCAAAGTGAATGGGCCTCCTGTCCTCTTTCCACAATCTACTGTACGTGGCCTTTCACCGTGTTCACAATAAAAAGGGATGAATTCACTCAGTTCCAACACGGCAAACTATGCTTCTGTTTGGAAATTCTCTCCTGTTCTCTCCTATATTTAGAGTGCATGAAAAAAAATAGTATTTAGATTTAAATACATGTTTGCGAAATCGCTATGCAATTAGATACACGCTATTCAGCTCGTCAGAACAGCGTTTTGTTTAGCTTAATGTTTTTTTCAATATCAAATAATAAAACACAACAAACGAAATAAGCAAAATCGATTTCCCACTCTGATAACTTCCAAGATAAAATGTTGAGCAAAATACAGCATGGCCACCTGACCAAGCACATTCGATTATTTATTTATTTCTCTCTAGTTGTTCAAATACAGCATCAGCTGCCTTCAGCGATCCTATTGAACTCCCAGATGAAATGTGAAATTACCGTTCCAGTCAGTGAGTTGTCTCTTGGGACCAGCTTGCAATTGCAAGATCATTTCCTCATGCTTATTTAGAGTTCCCAATCATTTTCAGACACTTTGCCCCACTCGGAAAGAAAAGGCCCTCAGAAATGGTCAATTTCGCAATAACTAGAGGCCGTCTATTTTGTTTTGCACCTCGATAATTGACTTGGCTTCTGTGTAATGTCCGGGCTGGTATATGGAGTGCCCATCAGACCCACCCCCCCACGAGCCTCGGAGTAACAGAGGCTAAACTCCACCTCAAGTGTCACTTGAGTAAGATGAACAAATAAATCAGTTGCCACTGCTGGCCCCCGAATACAAGAACTGAAGCAGAGAGCTTCACAGGAACCACTTCACTTGCATATCCGAGTGTGAATACCAATAGGGCTACCTCGGCAGCACTCATCCTTTTTTCTAATGTGTTATGAATGTAGTGCTCTCGACAGGCTCCTGGCTGACACCAGAGGAGATTGACACTCACTGAACCACAGGACTAGGAACAACGTAAGATTGGAAGACATGCTGATTGATCTCGGAACTTTGCCAAGTTGGGTCTTAAAGGATCCCAGTGATTCTGCATCAAGGTCATAGGTCGAGGTAGATGCTAACAAGTTCACACACCCCTGTGCAAACCCAACGTGGCCACAGCAAACCGCAAATCCACTCACTCTGTTTGGCAGTGCTGCTTATTTAATGCATCCGTTGTGGCTCTGAAATCATGCATCAAGTGTATCTATTGAACCAGCATGTTTTTTTATGGTACCTTAGCCCCATAGTTTTCAGTTAGGACAGCTTAAGCCTTGTAGCAACGTCTGTGTAAAAAAGGAAATTGCATGCATCTCTCCTGTGTGTGTGCGTTAGTAGCTGCAATAAAAAGTGTCAGTCTAAGAAATCCGTATCCCCTCCAGGTATCTGCTTAACTAGAAAGATTGACTTAAATTCTACTGCCAAGGATATGCCATTTTATCAAACACCAATATATCTCTCTCTCATTCATTCCTCCCTCCACCACCATCACTCTCTCTAAATACATATTCAATACACTACAGTAATTATATTAAATCTGTCAGCAATCCAGTTATTAAATCTGCTAACTGATATGTAAATAAGCTTTTCCGACATCAGGGGAAAAAGAAAAAACGACAAATCGCTTCCATTTAAAACCAAAGCGTAAAGCTGTCAGTTTCGATTCTGCGAAACAGTCACGTTAGGCAGGGAGACCGCTGCAAAGATCAGCATGCAGTACCTTCAAAAGGTGCATTAAAATAGGGTGTGCCAGCAGCACCAGGACAGGAAGGGGAGCTAATGGCAGGCATGGGCATCGCTGCTAACACAGCACATGGCTGTGATGCACTCAAAGCAGGCATGAAGACGGCGATGCATTGGTGCGGTCGGCTTGGTGCTACAGTACTCCTCAAATTCCATGATCTCGACAATTCAACAAACGAAATCTCCATCTCCCCATTCCTGACACCTGTGGTGAATATCCTATGAGCTGTAGAAGCACGATACTGATAACATGCATTAGAGGCTTGTATAAAGAAAGCATTCATTTCAATTACAGCGTCAGTCACCCCCACCCACCTCCCGTAGTTCTTTATTTAGATTAAGCATTTAAGCTCTTCCACTAACAGATTCAATAATATGGCATGTTCCCCTACAATAGGAAAGAAAGCCAGCCAGTCTGACACTCTTCTTTAATGTAAAATGCTGTCATCTGTGTCGTTTTTGATAACTAGCCCTTCTTTGTATGCAGAAATCCAGGGGCGCGATTTGAATACACTTATATACCCTGCTATTTATTAAAGCCAGGATTAACATGACAGGGAGTTTTGTCTGGGGAGTCTTTACTCCGGCTCGGGGAGCGTTTCTGTGCGACGGTAATAGGCTGCAGTTAATATACTTGAGTGATGCTGGTTTCTTGTTATGAAGCAGAACAAAAGGAGGGTTTATTTGAAGCGTGAACACAAAAGGTAGAATTGGAATGCGTGAAGACGACGACGAAGAAGAAGAAAAGTCACTGGAGGTTTGAGCTGAATTACTGTAGATTGTGTTCGAGTAGATTACTAAAAACTGACAGCAAGAGGAAAACAAGCTAGACATCACAGGAGAGACGGTACTCTGGGCTGCTTTGAGAGTTTGAGGAACTTTTGAACTTTTTTTTCATTATTGTTGTTGTCTTGGTTTGTTTTGCATTTTATTATTATTATTATTATTATTATTATTATTATTATTATTATTATTATTAATTTTTTTTTAAGTTTGGCTGTCAGTTTCCTCGTGCTTCACAGCTGTGTGTGCAAACTGAAAGATGGTTAACGTACCTCAGATGAGTGCACACATCAGGTTAAGATCATGGAAAACATATTTCTAACTGTTTTCATTTTAGCGCTTCAAACAGTTGAACAGATTTTTTGGATCTCCGTAGTAGTGGCAGCAGCAGCAGAAGCAGAAGCAGTATTATTATTCAGGACCACCTCCTGTTTTGTAAAATGTACCGCTCTCTGCTTGAGAGGGGCCCAGGTATTAAGAGAATAGCATGCATTAGTTTTCAGGAAAGGGTTAACAACGCATTGCAAGGGCTATGTAAGGACGCTCAAAAGGGTGCCTGCATGCATTGTGCCTGACTGAAGCCAGTTCTATAGATTTCTTCACAAAGCACCAGAAATTCAATTCATGGCCGTTTCAAGTGGCGAGTCATTTTCCATCCTTCAATTTACTTATACAAGTGCGTAAATCGCTACAAGAACATTCCTAAAACAGACCTGTGAATCGCATCAATTAAAAGCTGCGCACGACTTATCATGTTTTGCTGTGTATTACGATATGACAATGAAAAACCGTTCAAAATGTTTTCCCTGATTTAATAATATCAGTAAGCTCTTGATACACAGCGAATGTCACCACAGCCAGCAGCTTCCAATCTCTCTCTCTTTCTTTTATAAGTAAGCTTCTCTCTGAACAATATCTGATCTTCAAAAGGATTTAAGAAAAGAAAAGAAGAAAAAAACCATACAAGGTCAGACTTCAATTTAGAACTAGCAGTGGCAGCGACAGCATGCAAGAGAAAAGGCAACGTTCTTCCTATTATACTTGGCTCTCGCTACATCAGGTAATAAAACCGACGGAGAGAGAAAAAGAAGCTGATATACAAAAGCTCAAGCTGTCATTATTCATTTGGAGCCTTTATCAATAAGAAACCTCTCTCTATATCTGCCCTCTCTTTCCATTAGCTTTTCTCCCTTTATGTCAAAAGGCAGCCACAGAGACTCAGGGTAAAGTGTTAATGAGCCTTTGTGTGCCATTGAGCGCGGCTCTGTCGCTGTGCAGAACAGAGCGAGCCACTGATATTGCACAGCTCTAAAGACATTTAGCAGTGAGGGAGTGAGCGACTGAGGGAGTGATGGTTCTGCAGCCCAACTGCAACAGAGCAGGTGCCTGCGTCTCAAATCAGAACTAGCACAGACCATCCACATGGGCGGCGCTCTCCCAAAGAGGACAGTGATTACATGGGCAGGGCGTGTGTCTACAGCAAGGGCTATAAAAGCAGAGTATCCAGGCATTCAGCATACCCGCCTGCCCTGTAGTTCAGTGCATTCACATCTCTGGTATAATTTCCATCACCTTCTCAACGCAATAAACCCGCCCCTACGGTTAACAGCATGTTGCCCTTGAGCGAGGGTCTTCAAGGGCAACATGCAATCGATGCATCCCTTTAACAATTGAAGCCAGCTGCCTGTGCATGCTTCAGTGTCCAATGGGACCGACTGTATCTGGTTAATTAGCATAATAATAATTTAAAAGGGGTAATCGCAGAGCAGAGCACTTGCATTGGATGGTACCTGAAATGAAAGCGCATGGAAAATCCTTGCCTTGGTTAATCCCAAGCACCAGTGTAGCTTCTGAAACTGGGCTGGAGCTCAGCACTAGCCTGGGAAGACCTGGAGGAGTCTCTCCCCATAGCCGACCTTGACGCAGGCCAATTACTAAAACACAGCTGACAGGCGAGGCCAAGTGGAGAGGAGCGGGCAGCTTTCACAGACAGGTTCACAGGAAACCTGTCATAGTAAACTCTCAACACAAGCCTAGTGAGCTTCCTTTCATGTTCAACTTAATCAGGGAGCTCGCTGAAAGACAAGGAAAGCAAAGCTCCAGCACACGAGACAGTGTGTCCATTAGAGATGCAGGGGCAGAGTGTGAGCACAGAACACAGGAGGAGGCGTTGCATCAGTACAGAACAGCAGATCACCAGGAGCTCCCCAGCACCGACCCCACACACCCACCCACCCAACCCCTAACTGAGACTGGCTCGCTCCATCACCCTGCACTGCGGAGAGAAAACAAGAGTCTCTTAACATTTTATTAGGATTATTAGTTATTTATTTGAATTAGTCATACAGGGACAGAAATAGCTGCTTTTGCCCTAACTGCAGAGCCTCATTGCATTGTCATGCCTGCTAAATAAACAAATAATAATCAAATCATCACAGCAATGGAGGTCAGGCACCACTATGCAGTACACCTCAAAATCAACTCGTCAACGGACTGAGCCCTTGTGCATTGTACGTCATCCTTCAATTCATAACAGTTATATATATATATATATATATATATATGTGTGTGTGTGTGTGTTATATATAGTGGGGCTCTTTCTGTATTTTTGAAAGCCCGGAGTGAGGTGGTGTGATTTCTTCTTTGTTTTTCTGTTAAAATGCAGAATTGCTGGCGAGTGCAGCCCCACACTGCACTGCTCGCCTCCCTGGACAGCCTCAGATAAGGAGGTAATTTATCATGCAGCTGAAGGCTACACACAGCGCCTTATCAGGCCTTCACAAGGATCCGAAGGCACTGCGCAAGGTCTCCGTTTAGAGAATGACCCACAGTCTCCGTTCCAAATTGCCATGACAACATTAGAATTATCAAGGAAAATGACAAGGAGAGAATGAATACCTTTCAGCACAGCTTCATGTCCAGAACTCTGCAGCAATTTACCACTGATTATGCTTAAAGAAATACAATAATAATAATAATAATAATAATAATAATAATAATAATAATAATAATAATAATAATAATAATTCTAGCTATGCCACTAAGACCCAATGAATAGGTATTATAATGTTTTTGTGTCTTTCTCCCCCCCTTACTCTCAGATAAATATTTTTTTATATATAGAAACAGAAGGTTAAATCACCTTCTACACAGAAAAAGGGTGCCAATTCACAGCACTGATCCCTACTGAGCTTAGTTCAGAAGCCTCCGTTAGATTAAAGATTAAAACTAAATCAAACTCACTGATGCAGGGTACCTCTATAAACTGCTCCATAAGCACAGGATGCATCGCACATGAAAAAGGGAAAAAAAAAAGATGTGATTTTTCCTTTTTGATTGCAGTAGCCCTGCCATAGCCCCAGATCAAGCGAGTGTGACCAAAGGATTGGAAAACTACTAAGCGTTTGAAAAGTCTTAACATCCGGATAGCTGGTCCACACAGCCTGCTGAACTTGTATTACTCAGTCATGAGGGTGCATTTAAAAAGGGGCAGCTCCGACAGTGGTGCGGGGCAGCATTTGTTGCTGTGGATACAGGTCTATAGAGAGGTGCACCGCAGCAGTTACCCTACACTTTCGTTGACCTTGTTTTATTAGTAGCCAACAACAACCCCTTTAAACAACATTAATAAACGACTTTATAAAAATCAAATGCAGCCCTGCGCGACCTGTTTTTAAAGGGCGTTCAATTCCAAAGCCGTTAACTCAAGGATGAAAAGAGCGCTACTCTGGACTCTGGACTCCGCGACCCTCCTATCCGTGGGCAGTTTGTGACACTTTAGGCAAGCGATGTGGGAAAACCAGACAGACACTGACTTCAGTCCTGCAGATCACATCGATAGCACACTGCCAATCAGGGACAGATATTTACGCCCCAAAAAAAAGAAAAAAAAAAAAAAAGGAAATTGATCATTTCATTTCAGATGGTGCATTTAGACGTTGCATTTTTAGAATTATACACTTAAGCCAATTACACCTCAGTTTAGGTATTAAATCGGTTTATTATTTAATTGATAACCTCATAAACCTGAAGAACCCCTGCCTTAAAACAATGAAAGCTTTTAAAAATGTGTCTAAGCACCTTCATGCCATTAAAAGGGCCGTTTCCGTTTGTAAACGGGGCACTTGTGAAACAAGATCAAAGCAGGAAATCAATGACATTGGCAGAGCAGAACTTTCTTTTTCTTTTGTCTTTAAAAACTTTTTGTTTTGTGTCTTTTGTTAAATCCTGCTGTGTGAACCGGGACCCACGGCATTTGAGCAGCACAGAAAACAAAAACGAGGAGTTGCAAAACTAGAACAAAGCCATTCATTCTCACGATACTGGTAAACCAAGAGACAGAGCAGGACAGACAACTTCAGAGCAATCCTCTCCCTCCCTCATGCCGCAGAGACCAGAACCTTGACAATGAGGCTATCCGGATTCTCCAGAACCTATAAGAAATATTCCCGCTGCACTTCCAATAGCAAAGAGATCAAGCCGTTGCACACTCCAGCAAAGCAGTTTTTAAATAAAACCTGTTGACTGAAACACAAGTGCTTTTATTAACTCCCTCGGAAATATGCACTGAGTGTGTGCTTAATAAACCAACCAGAGTCAACAAGGGCCATTCACTGCTCTGTGTGGCAGAATAAGTGCTCAGCTGGCTCCATGCAGACCATGCTAATAACAAAACAGTACAGTTTACAACAGTACCCAAGACATGGGAGAGACTGCAGTACTGTTGGGGAAAAAACTCCTACTGTACTCATACTGGGGGAAGTGCTAATATTTATTAACAAAAATGCATGCATTGCTAACTACAATATG
Organism: Acipenser ruthenus; assembly: GCF_902713425.1. Lineage (NCBI taxonomy): Eukaryota > Metazoa > Chordata > Actinopteri > Acipenseriformes > Acipenseridae > Acipenser > Acipenser ruthenus. Next base: position 1,165,395 of record NC_081214.1, read on the forward strand.
TTAAATGTAACATTATTCAGCCAGTTTCATTCGACTTTATGAAGCAAAATGAGTAAATTCTACAGGGTGATGCAAAACTTTTGGCCACAGCTGTGCAAGACGAAACCAAGTCAAACCTGTATTAACCTGTCATTTGGGTTACTACCACAGTGGCAGTTGGCATTTTCTGTGGTTCCCCTTGCGTGTTTCTGCACTAACAAAACATCTTGTATGTGGGACACCACAGAGTCCTAATAAAGGCACTAAAACTGGCATCAACCATTAGAGTATCCAGGACAAATCAGGGTTAAAGAGCTTGTGTACAGCACACAAGGAGTAATTGGAAACCCCTTGCAGACGCGCTGCAATGAAGACGTGCTGTTGTTGCAGTCTGCGATGCCCTGCACCCTGCTGGACAGTCCCTGGGGGGGTCCTAATCTGGGTCAGGCTCATAGCTGAGGATTGGCTCCCTTTGCACAGCTCTGAGTGAAAGCAGCAGTGCTGGCTTCCTGTACGAGTGACCGCTCTGAAAAGCAGCGGTGCTGGCTTCCTGTATGAGTGACCGCTCTGAAAAGCAGCGGTGCTGGCTTCCTGTATGAGTGACCGCTGCGCCCCGACAGGAAGGAACCTCAGTCCCACTGTGGTGAATCGAGGTCAGGAAAGCAGCCTCATGTGGGGGAGTCTAAACACCCACCTTCGCAAAGGGCTTTCACACATTAATTGGCTGTTAAAGGATCAAGGTTAGATTTATCCCACACTGAAGCTACGTTAGTATTCTGCAATTACTGTCAGGTTGTTGTATTATTCTTATTATTATTATACTGTGAACTGCACAGCCATGACGTACCTAGACGACATGCTGGTTATTTTTCATTTCTAATCAGATCTGCTTCAATAGATGTTAAAGGGCCAGAATTCTGGTTCTCTGGCTCAATCAAGACGACTGTAAAGGGACATGTGGTGTGCGATATAATGCCTACAGCTAATGAGCAAGAACAGGAGCTATTGTAAATCACTGCTAATACAAATGATTACAATCTGGGATTATACAATGGCTCTGCAGCTCCTGTAATTAGTCCTGTGCAGTAAATACAATAGGCTGAAACATTTCATATCCCTTCCCTTATTTCGTGAGGTTGAATAATTATTATTATATATTTTTTTTTGCTCTAATATCATGTATGTCTACAAGGAAGTCACACTAGTGGAGGGCTGGAGGACTGCCAGAACATCATTTCAAAACCAGACCACACATTACAGCAATTACGAGGCACAAGATTGGGGTCTTGCACGTTCCACGAGGCTGGCAGTCCATTACACTGCCGTGCCCGCAGGTGCAGTCTGTGAAGAAGCTGAACACTTGAAGCCTCCGGTGGGAAGGACCCAGGCAGTAGCTCAAGCTGCACTCAGGAGTTGCCTTTCGTTGAGTTTAGCACTAAAATATCATTCCTTAGCGTCCCTGTGTTTACTGCGGCCTTGCATTACTCATCAGCCTGTCTGTGCACACTGCTTTATCAAGGCAGATCCCTCACTGACAGTTAGGTTTGCTTACAATCCCCAGTGATTGCTTCATCTGCCACCGTGTAGCTCTGTCTGGAAGTTAACATGCGTGGTGTGGGCTCCCTCACTGTTACAAGCAACATCCACTGAAGCAGTCTGGGTGCCAGGTTGATTTCTAATCTAAATATAAACTAAACTACATGATCTGTATTGATATTCATATAACAAGCCCCCTTTTACGGGTGTTAGGAGACTCTGGGAGTGTGTTGCTTGTTACATACATGATGTGTGCAGGGCACTCGGAGAATAGATCCTCTATATATTAGTACACTAGTTTGTTTTGGCAGGTTAAGGACAGGCCAGCTATGCCCCTTGTACACAGGGTGTATGTTATATACTAATTTGAAACCAAGCCCACTCACGTTAGTGTGCGTCTTAACCAAACAGAGAAGAAGTTTTCAAAAACAGCAGCTCCTTTGATAGGTGGCTCTAGGCAACTTGAGTTCTCCTTCTCACGTATTATTATATATCAATTCTCTCCCCCTCAGCCCCCGTTCCGGCCGCTCAGAAGTCAATTTACCAAAAACAAAACACGCTGAAGAAACTTTGTTTTGATCCACCTCCTCAATGAAACTTGAATGCAGCTTTAAGGAAGGTTAAGTAAACAGATCTTAGGATGTGAAAGAAAGAAACATTGCCAGGGATATGTGGTACTATACACAGAGGGCATTACCAATTTACATAGACGAAACAAACAGCCTGACTATGCTCTAGTGAATTTTTTTATATAGTCCCTGGAAGAAAAAAAAATGTTTCTTTTCACTGGTTCCTACAAATGGATTTATAAATGGCTCCATCACAAAGATATCAACATGCACAGGAAACTAATGGATAAATGATATCTGAAATAAACACACATTCTACTGTTTGAAGGGGTAAAAAAAAACCAAACGCTTTAATCTCCAACTCAATTAACTCTACCAGCAAGCCGTAGGAATCTCAGTGAAAATAATGAATTTACTCCCTTGACTTTTCAATCGCTGCATCTCTCTGGCCAGTGTAACGTGCTAAATTCTTATAAATAGTATTTGTATGGCATAACAGAAGAGCTAGTACCCAACCCAATTTAAGAGCACTTCGAATCAGCTGAAAATGTATGCAGTATAGCTAATTAAATAAATAATCTAATATCCTTTAAAATCTAAAACTACTTGTAAAGGATTGTTATCTTGGAAAACTAACCAGCTTGAAGACCATGGAAAACTAAACTCAAATGCTAAAATCCAACAATGGACTTGTGATGGGTTTGTAATGAAGTAGTAAAAGCCCTGTTCTGGCACTGAAGCACAGTCCAGTAACACAAACAAATCAGACCGGATCGTGAGTGGGCTTGTTTTAAGCCACATCCTCTGCATTGACGTTCCATTACAGGTTATTTGTTTTCCTGCCACAATGAAGATTAAAGCACTGATTCAGGAGCACAAAGAATTCACAACCCAATACAACAACCACCATCCCCTGTGAGTCATCCCCCTGCTTCCACCGGTCTGCCTGTGCCAGCAGAGATAGCTGCTCAGGATAGTCACACTGCATCATGCAAACGCAGCCAGCACAGCACATGCTAGCCACTGAACTGCACGGACCATATATATATATATATATATATATATATATATATATATATATATATATATATATATATATATATATATATATATATAACATTTAGAAATACTGAAATAAACAAGCCTGACAAGCCTTTTTCAATGTTTCTGAACTGGCATGCAGCGTGTTCTTAAATCACAGTTTCTCTCTGTTTCTGCCCTCACGGATGTTCAGCATGTATAACAAAGACAAGCACATGTTATCTTTGGGACTGCCTCAGAGGAAGCCTGAACAAGGTGGAATTCCTGCACTGACAGCTAGGGGCGCACTAGCCGCTCTCACACTGCCAACACCAGCAGCTGCAGCAGGAGCTCCAACTGCAGTTATTTAAAAAGGCAAAGGAACTAACCCAGCTGAACTAACCCAGCTCCCGGCGGCATGTGGACAGAAGAGCTCTGCATCAGGAAACGGCTCTCTTTTCATTTCCTCCAACGTCAAGAACTCTCCCGTGTGGAAGCAGTTAGAAGCTGGACCCAGTCCACACAGGAGCCTGCTGGAGAGGCTGCGAGGAGGCCGCTTCCCCGCTGACATGCTGCTTTCATTTGAAAGGAAAAGCACTGCGAGCCAAGGGAAATTATACTTCTTATTGAGCAATCAACGTCAAGATTAGGACGTGCACCTAGCCGATTAACAGGGGGACACCATGTGGCACTGAAGCAGAAAAGGACCTGTATCTATTTTACACACACACCCACCGATATCAGCGCACGTGAATCACAATTCGTGGGCATTGTTGATTCCCTGCTGCCATGCCTGCAGTACACTTAACCTGTCTGCCTGCTCCCTGAGACGGCACTCCCATCGCTCACAAGCACTACGCTTTAGCCAATAATGCATATTTAATGTGAACAGTAAATAAAGACGGCAGCTGTAAACAAAGCCCTTAAAGCAAGGACACGGCTGCATTAAATAATGTATCCAAACCTGTGTTCCTGATGGACTGAACGTAAAAAGACAAAACCCACACAACTCTGTATGCTGGTTAAATGGAAAGATCCCACAGATTCAACACAACTCTGGTTTCTCTTTGTAGATATATTGCATACAAATAAATACAGGCGGTTCCTTTGGTTTGCAGGTGTAGTTTTTGACCAGCTAGTTTTCAGATACAGTGAGAAGGGCTGAGCAGGGGGCCGAGAGACACTTCCTGCACACAATGTTTAAGTGTTTAGGTACTGCATGCGAGAAAATCTCATTTACAAGAGGGTCCCAAACGACAGCAAACAAACATGCACAAAAAAGTTGAAACTGAGAGAGGACCTGCGATTCATTTATAAAAGCCCCAGTTATAAAAACCATTTAGAAAACGACATGCTTGGTGTACTGTGCATACGCACTAAAAATCTTTACAAAGCAAAGCCTGGAGTGTAAAACTGCCCCTCTTAAGCCCTTGTTCACTTCAAGCTGCGTTCCGCATCAGCTTCGAAACGTGGGGAGCACTTGGGAAGCACCAATTGTTCACCAACCTTTTTATTATTTGCAGCCGAATGTAATGAAAAAGAAATTGACTGTTTGCAGGAAGCAATAGGCCATGACATGGTTTACACAAAAATAATGGCCAAACAGCGATGGATTCTTAATCTCCATTACAAGGCACGGTTTAAGAGAGGGGAAAAATAATAAGGGACTCTCTCAGCGGTAAGAGTATTAGGTATAAATACACGCTCCTTGTGTTGCAGGCTTCTGTCTCCAAACCCACACTGCAGCAGGACATCCTTAGGCTCTATCAAGATGAACAATCTGGTGATAAAAATCAATTAGCCTGCTGCAGGAGAGACCCAAGACACATCTGGGTAAGTTCAGAGGATTTAGAAGGGATCAGAAAAGCAGCAGCAGGCTCACATCTGACAGCTGTGTCTCTGGGACACCTATCCAGGGCTCTGGGGTTCACAGACTGCATCTCGCAAGTAAAGGAATGCATCCAGTAAAGAAACTTTGGCACCCTCCATGAACACAACTTGAATGTGAACAGGTAGTGCAAAGCGAGTCTTGGCGGACTGTTCCTTAATTTAATTTAAATAAATAAATGCAATGTTTTGGATAGCAGTCCCCGCTGTGTAAAATACCCAGCCTGCTGTGATTGGTAGTCTTTTATTGATCGCTGTTAAAGAGTCCATATGCTGCTACATAAAATATTCATACTTTCATTTTGATAGCTTTATAAAACTGAATATTGTAGTACATTAGTACACAAAGCAAAAAATAAATAAACAAACAATCCTTCTCATCTTAGAAAGCACAAAGCAGGAACGAAAGCACCCGGCTTCAAAATACATTTTTATTTCAAATTGGTGTGAAATTTCGTGCTTGATGGGGGACCAGGCACCCTGCGCTGTCCCTGCCTTGATCCGCCATCCAGTCCTGGGCCTGCCCTGGACAGAGCCTGACAATCGTGCAGCACTCAGTGCAATGTAAACCACACCACTGTCCACTTAGGGCTAAATCAATTTCATTCAAAGTGCATTAACCCTCAACACCAAACTGAAGGACATTTCATGGAGCAGCACCCGGAACGCCCAGCACAGTATTCGATCTAGATTCTGCAGTTGAAAGCCTGAAGGTGTCGGTTCTGTCAGCTGCGGTAGAGAATGATGTAATACTTAATACATGAAGATCTACCTGCTGGAGAGCCATGAGAGGTCCTTGTTAATGAATCTCATTAACTAGCGCCCCCCACCCCCGGTGATTCTCTGTGCTGGAACACATCCTTTAAAATCCTGAGGACTGCGGAGCACAGCGCCGTCTCTGGCACCGAATTGCTGCGCATGTTAATTGATGCCAGAATGAGTGGAATGAAGCACAGCTTTAACTCTGCCCACAAAATGAGACGGTTCAACTTTACTGACTTGTGAGTATGAAGAAAAATAATGCATTTGGTATTCAACCCTTAACAATCAGCAATTTCATTTTCAACCCAGAATCTGGTCTTCCTAGCGAGACAGCCCTGTTGAAGAGGCGTGTGGGGAAACTGCATGGTTTCTTTGTTAAAAAATAATTCTGCTCAAGAGTGAGTGTGACAGAGTGAGGAAGGGTGTGAGAGAGAGGGAGAGGGAGAGAGGGAGCAAGAGAGAGAGTGAGAGAGCGAGAGAGAGAGAGAGAGAGAGAGAGAGAGAGAGAGGAGCTCAGCTGGGGCTCCTTGCTGGCAACTGTAAAACGGAGAAACTGAAGAGTTTCTTAAAAATTAACGAACTCTGAGGGACCCCTCTCTGTGCTGCCTGATCCCTCTTTTTAAAATTTGCTGCCCCCCCCCCGGGGCCACACATGAGGTGTCTGCAGTCTGGTGGCCACCCTGTGGTGTGTCTCTTGTATGCTAATGGGAGCTGAAGCAGCGGCTGGGCCCGGTTTCCATTGTTGCTGCAGCCAGCAGGGATTCAAACCGGCCCTCCGGCTCTTAAACTGTACCAGACGCAAATCAGAAATGTCAGGAGCAGATTCTCCAGGATGAAATCACACTGGTTTTCCTGCCTTTTTATTTTTTCTAAAAGGATACACTTGTGAATAATTCACAGGGCCACCTCCTCAAAGCAATTCAGAGACATAGGGGATTGGTTGGGGGGGGGGGGGGGGGGGGGGGGGCAATCGCCCCGTCGAGCAGTTAAATATTTAGAAGCTCCCCACTGCCGAAACTCATACAGGCAGAGTCGCACTCTTCCTGTCATGGACAGTCTCTGAAAATAACATTTCTCAAAGGAGATGATAAATCATTGCTGTTATTGTTATGCAACATTAACAGTTTGTTAAATACTGCAAGCAGCTGTTTCTAGATTTTACCTGATTTCCCTTACAACATTTAAAAAAAAAAAAATAAATAAATAAATAAATAAATAAATAAATAAAAATAATCAAATGAAAAAAAATCAACAAAAAACACACACAAATAACCATAGTCCTCTTTTTTTCAGTCTTAACACAAAGAAGTGTGTAAGTTAAGAGTGTCCAACTACCTGAGGTTAACCATGAAATCCCTGGTGGTGATGATGATGGGGGGGGGGGGGGGTTCAAATGCACAGTCGCTTTTAAAAGAGTGGATTCATTTGACTTCCTAACAAGCCTGCTACCCTCCGCCTTGTTTCACAGGGCTGCCTCATAAGTGATGGAAACACTTCTGTTTCCCCAGACCGAGACAGATGCTCCCCACATGTTTACACCAACGAGCCTTGTAATGTTTCTACTTGCTGAATGCCTTCCCGGCAGCCTTCTGTAGGAAATCATTCTCAACAAGGCTTTGTTTTTATGTTCTTACTACGCTAAGGCACCGAGCGATTGGTGATTGCTTATTTATCTATCTATCATCTTTCACAAATGGCAGCCAGGGCGTTTTCACTGGCTAATTATGACTAGGCTCTGTGAGTGCAGTGGCCTTGATTCCAGTGGGATTACTGTAAATGCGTCAAGCTCACTGGCTAATTAATTGACACCGCTCACAGTGTTGTTGGCTGTACATAAACAATTCTGTTGCAACAGGCACTGGCACGTCAATGGCAAGCCTGCTGCTTTCACAGTCTGTTATACAAACTGGAAACGGACAGCCTCCCTTTAACCACCACTGATAATGCATTACAATATTAAAAACATCTCCATGCTCCATTCTTACATCGACGACCCCAAATGAGGCTTGGGAACCAGGCATGGGGTTTGCATGGAGTAAATGGTACTGCCAGCAACAGGTGTTAGAATGATTTATATGTCGTGTGAACAACAGAAGGTGCCCCCGCATGAACGTTTTATAGCACAAGAGTTCAAACGAATCAAGACATCAACACTGCTCACTGCTCCAGGGTTTCCATGCTTTTTACACTTCTTGGCCCGGGAATCTCTATTGACTTCCGATATTCCTGGCTAAACAATCTTTTAGTTCCACAAGGATTTCAGAAAGCTCCTGGCCCGAGCATGCATTCTGCTCATCATAATGAATACAGATCAGCTGGAGAAGCCCAACTCAACCACAGCTCTTGTACATGTTCTTTATTAAAACTCTGGAGGGTTTCGTTCCTGTTTTTCTAATGGCTTGGAATCATTTAAAGTAAATACTTCACAACACAACCAGCTGTGCAAGTGTACTTAAGTTCAGGCCAATTAAAAGGCGTCACTATGGTTACCTGGCCAAACAACCCTGCTCATGACAGTTCCGGGAGACAGCTTAGTGAGAGATAAAAGGGAGAAATTTGCTCCACCAGCATATGGCTAACCAATGAAAAAGACAGGATGAAGTATGCTGTTAATACTGCAAGCTCGGGGAGCGAAAAACTTCAATCAAGATCAAAGTGAGAGACAAGGCTGGATTAAATGGATTTTCTAATAGTAATAGGTGCAATGCCCCCCCCTTTTAATTTAAAACATTTAAAAGCACAGTGCCTTTAAATGGAGCCTTCCAACAACAACCACAAAAAAAAAAAACACACTTGAGGGACAAGGCCAAAGCCAAAGCCATTTAAATTTTTTTTTGTTTTGTTTTTAAATTGATGTATTTTATTTTCTGTCCCTGGATATTCTTCAGTACATCAGCTGCGTTTCCACCATGCGTGATCAGCGCTCATCTTTCTTTCATTGCTGCGTGTGTTGAGCTGAGCACATAGTCATATCTCCATGCACAGCGGGGAGTCCTTTACAAGAAGCTCAATGCTGGATTTGCTGTATGTAAAGATAACTGACCAGGCTTTGCACACAAAGCGGACTGTCCTGTTTGAGCTACACTGACCCCCTTGGTACCAATCACACAGAATGAGGACTGCTTAAAACAGTGCCATCATGATATCATCATCATCATCCTCATCATCATCATCATCATCACCATCACCATCCTCCTCCTCTTCCTCATCACCATCCTCCTCCTCATCATCATCACCATCCTCCTCATCATCGTCATCGTCATCCTCATCCTCCTCATCATCCTCCTCATCATCATCACCATCACCACCATCTCCTCATCATCATCCTCCTCATCGTCATCATCAACACCATCATCCTCATTATTAAGACATTAGAGCTTATTTTGTTTGCAACTGAAGAGTCCCAAGTGTGCCCCTCATTGTGGTCCCAGCTGCATTCTCTATTTTAAGGTTCGAGTCAGTTTCTCCCAAGCTTTGATCCCGGCTTTACACACTCTGTCCGGACGAATAATACAAACAAGTTGGTGCGTTGGGAAGCTCAGCAGCCCCAGATTGTTTTGAACAGTGTCTACACTCCACTCAGCATTGTGCTTCCATTGTGGCGGAAGCCAAGCATCATTTTAAAAGCTTAAGCAAGGATACCAGAACGGTTAGTACTGGGGCCCAAGTCAAACCAGCCCACGCATGTGGTAAAACCCAGGCTTGAGAGGATTGCTGCATTCATGTTGGGGCTGGTAGTACTCCGATGGGAATGACAAGAGAGGAATATATTTGTATCTGATCACATCAATGTGGTGTTTGATCACTGGGCCACCATTAAAAGTGCCCTTGCAGTGAAGTATTTTGACTCAATATTATCGTAACCTTGGGGTCAATATATCTTACACCGGATCGCCATGCATTCATTAAGTAAAGGGTTAAATACGAATCCGGGTGAATTGATTGTTACTTGAGATCTATATGAATTCAATGGCTTTGTTATAAAGCACTGCTGGTCACTATAAAGTCAAAGGCATAGTCAACACTGGACTTTGTGGGTTTTTTTTGTATGCCTTTAGCAAAAAAAATACAACCTATTTTAGTTTACTTTTTAAAAATCTTTTCTCCTTGCACAGGCCTTTGGGACTGGAGAGCAGTAAATAAACCACACTACTTTACTTTTAAATAACAATGAAATAAAATCCTTGGAAACACAAAGTAAATTAAAAAAAGGCAAGACATTTGTATGAACTGATTTATAAAAAGCTCGTTATAAAATTTAAAATGACAAAAATATTAAACCGCATCGCTTGCCTGATCTACACAGACAAACAGACACACACACAGACACAGACACAGACACACAGATACTATAATCCTGCACCTTGTTTCATAAAACCACACCTTCAGCCCGCTTCCTGACTCCTTGTGTGGCCAAAACAGTCAAACCGATCAAACCATGCTATTCACCTCCAGAGAAGAATTATTCCAAAACAAACCTTAATTGACTGGAGTCTCCCTAAACAAGTGCCTCTGCCTCAACGTCAATTAGTCTATCGACTGATCTTCCGTGACTTCCCTCCACGGTAAACTAAAGCAGAATAAAATAATGATGGATCAGCTCTGGCTGAAACGCTTTATAAAAGGATGTTCGTCAATGAGAAGTGCTATTGAGTTAGTTCACAAAGCCAATGGATGAATAGTAATGATTTAAACAAAAAGAAATTAAACTAAAAGTTAGATTGATGTATTGCTCAGGGGCGAACAAAAGCAAACTCAAGTGTCTAACTTGATTTCTTAAAACTACTATTAACTGGCTTGTCATTCATCCCTTACAAAAGCATTCTCTGTGCATCCACTGCCTCCAGACAGCAGAGCTGCAAGCATTAATAAAGGCACATTATTACACAAGTGAACATGCACACTGGACTCTTTCTCTGAAAGAAGGCTGCCTTTGCATTAGCTTTTGGTGGGCAAGGCCTCTGAGCGGTCATATTTATCAATACGTTCTTTTTTTTTTTTTTTTTAAACCGAATAGTCATTACCAGCAGAAACCAGTCTCCATATCATGGTTGACTTCCTTCTTATTAGTGAAAATTAATAATTTTTAAATTATTGACTGTTCACATTCCACAACTAAACGCAAGCCAAAAAAATGTTGCCTGCCCCCTGGAACCCCCCCAGAACCCTCCGGAACCCCCCCCCCCCCCCCGGAACCCTCTTGCAGCAGAATCTTCAGAGCTTCAATGCAGGAGAGACCTCCCCAGGATCCAGTCTGACACTCTCGCCTCCAGCCGGCCCAGATGGCAAACAGTATGGTCCCCTCCCCAGGGCACTGCCAGTGCTATCCTGTGGCTGTGTGGCGTTCAAAATCCAGGGTAATGACCGACTGACAGACCCGCTGTCACACTGCCCAGGGACGTGAAATACAAATATTGCCTTTAAAGCTAAACCTGGCCAAGTCAAACTTTGTATGATTTTAGTCTTGTAACTTATAATAAGCAAGACAAAACTAACTAATAATATCAGTGAACCAAACAATAAAAAATGATATACAATCTGCATTGCTTTCTCATGCACTTGCAGCACAATACACCAAAACAGAATGGGACCTAAACACAGCCTGAGGGCAAGTCTCCATTCATACAGACAATACCCCAAGAAGGGCAGTATTGGTTAACAAGGCAAGAAAAATAAAAACACACAACACAGAATGTGCTGCTGTGACCTTTCAGAGCGTGCTTAGCTGTGCAGTGCTGGAAACAGTGCAGCTGGACATAAAGGATTTCTAGGGTACAAAAAAAACCATCAAGGAATTTCAATGAGCCACTTGAAGAGCGGACGATTCTGCTCCCAGTAGTACTGGCATTTCTAATAATATAGAAGGAGGTTCGAACAGTTTTTACAGGCAGGCGGCCAAGCCACAATCCCCACCCCAATCTTTCTGCTCCTTTTCACTCACAATCTCCTCTCTAGTTTTTACTTGTATTATTCTCCAAGATTAATTGACGTGTGTTTTACTGTAGTACATGTTTTTGCCATGGCTACATGCAGCAGGTGGGAGCTCAACACACAAAAAAGCCCCCTGTAAGAAAAGATAAATCAATTCCGTGCCTAGCCAGCTTTTTGCGGCATCGCTTATTTCATCTATAAGCCAGATGAACACCCGCCTGGGGAATATGGTACAGTAGAGTCTGGGAATCTACCCTGCCCCCCCACACACATAAAAGGAGATTGAATCACAGCCCTTGTGAGTTTTCTTTTGATGTCATAAAACAATGGGACAGATTTACCAAGCTTCTGCTCCGGGTGTAAAGTTTGCTCTACTTCTTTCTTTAACTGGATTGCTCTGAATCGAAATGTTTCAAAACTTGGTATCTATCTATTTATCTTCAATGCTCAAATTCAACAATTTTATGACAATAAAAAAAAAATAAAGCATGGCCCGACATCCATTGGTGGTGTCCTTTATTACTAAGAGCCCTGCACTGTGCATCACTGAAATAACCCCAGGATTGCAGTGTATGAGGTTCCGTCAATCAGGACTGTGCAAGACTGCCCCCTCTTCGAGAGCCCAGGGTTTGAGAATGGCAGCGAGCACAGGGGAGTGTTTACTCTGCTTTTCTCCTTATTCATATCCTCATGAATGCGTTTAATAAATGGGAGTAATTCAATTTACTTGCAGTCCAGGCCAAGGGACCACTGGAGTCATGAGTGACTGACATTTAACGCCCAGCTGCCAGTGTGCACAATTGAAAACGCATTACAGAATGGGAACTTCCTTTTACCAGCTCGAAAACACTGCAAAAATACAATAGGACGATCACCAAAGGGCCATCTGTGGGTGCTAACCCAATATATAAGGGCATGTTTCCCCTTTCACAGTAGGAATGTCACATTTCTGCAAGCTTACCTACAACTACTGCTGTCGAGTGAAACAGAATAAAACAGCAGTGTGTCAGAGGGTAACCTTACATTCCTTGGGATAATTGATTCTCTTTATTCTAATCTGTTTTCATTCAAATACCCCAGAAGCATAATTATCTGGAGATCGTGCGGGCCAGAAAAGCTCTGCTGGAGCACCAGGAAAATCAAAAGAGCATTTCCTGAAGAGCAAACAAGCAGACACACACGCATCAGTTTTCATTTAGAAGCAGCCTCATTGTTTACACTCAGATCTCTGGGTTTGTTAAGTGCGACACGGTTTCTTCTTTAAATAGTACTGCAATTAATTGCATGACCCATCGTTCCAATACAACAATGTTGTAGCAGCAAATAATTCTTCCACAGCACAACGATGAGGTACAGTAGCCAAGTGGTATCATAGCTACCGTGCAAGTCCCTGGTAGATTAATCTTGATTTATCAGCTCTAAGTAAGTCTAACAAGAACATATTAAACACAGGAAAATGTATTATATCCTAAGCCATTAAACATCAGTTAGGGGTTCAATCAAAGCATGTTTAACCTCTACAGAGTTGCTTGTTTGGAATATCTAATGACACTAGATGCAACAGCAGAATCATTTTATACCCTTTTGCAGACACAGTTTATTTAGATTGTATTGTTTTTTGTTCTGTTCTCTATCCAACTCTTTGGAAAGTAGCATTTCTATTTGGTGAGTTTCTGCCTCCCCTCCTCTCACCGTCCCAAGTCACTCTGCTGAACAAGACCATTGGAAACTCTTCACAACGGAGAGACTTTAACAGCATCTTGAAGCCTGCAACGTGTAAATATCAGGATTACCTGGACTATATTTAAAGTACGGAACACAGAAAAGGCCAGTAAATCATTTACACTTTCAAAATGCTCAGGGGTGGACAAGGCTAAACAGCCGCTGCTATTTACAACAGAAACTGGAAGCAGGGTGGCGTAGTCGGAGCCACGGGCTTGGAAATGGGAAGATCTGATTTGGAGTCTCACACAGAGGCGAATACAGTACTTCCAAACTTATTTCCCGTGAATTTGACGTAACACTACGTTTCAACCCCTACAGGTTTACATTTTCGACCCTTGTGACGTTACCATTCCTTTAACCAGGTCAGTATGCATTGAGACTGTTTCCTACAATCACAACCAGGCAGCCACAGACGTCATCAATAAGTGCAGTCCCTTCTGCTCCACACTACAGAACACCAACACGGCTGAGAAATAATCAACGCATTTTAAACTGAGCTTCAGAAACGCTTCAGCTAGTCCGTGCAGTTTGTTTACACAAAGAATGCCTGTCTGCATCTTAACTGGGCTTTCATAATGCATTAAACCAACCCAAAAGAAAGAAAACAGACAAAACAATCTGGTGCTTCATAACTTTGTTAATCACATTTTCTCAAAATCCCTGACGCTACAGCGAGTAATTGATTGGATTAAGCCAATCAGATGAAGAGAGCGTCTCTCTGCGTTTCTTGTGTTGTGCCGTTTCTTGGCAGGACCGTTTTCATTTTCCCCGGCACACAAGGGTCAGTTCTCTGTCACTGAAGGTAAAAAAAAAAACGCAACCAAAGACAAGAACCAAGTGCTTTCAGCGAGGGATAATGTAACAGATGTAATGCAACAGTCCACTCGCCCTCCCGAAAGGTCAGTTGGAAGAAGGGATTTTGTTTGATCAATCCCAAGGTAATGCACTGCATGTCAAATCTCCTTTGTCACTGTAAAAGCACAAACAATCTATTCTACTTTCCCTGGAAATCAGCGAGATCTTCCAGCGTTACCAAGGCGACGCTCGTGACGTTAGAACCGCCCTCGATATGGGGTGCGGACGGGTCCACAAAGCAGCTTGCAGGAAAGGGTTATAATGTCTGTGAACCAATTAACAGACAGACACCCAACCTTAGATTCTTAGCAGCTCAGCAGGGTCAAGCTGGGGCTGTTTGAATAATGGAGTACCTAAAGGAGCCCCCACTGCAATGGTATCTGGTGTCGCTGGCTCAGCAGGGCTCAACCGATATTCTAAATCCTAACTGTGCCATAATTTACTTAAAAAAAAAAAAAAAAAAAAGTTTTCAATTCTTCAACTCCTCACAACAGGTTCATACTGTATCTTCCCTGATCATCAGCAGTAATTCTGTGGTTTGAATGAGAGAGGGAGAGAGAAATAAAGAGAAAAAAAAAGTGTTGAGAAGCCGTTCCTTCTGATGACAGAAGCCAGCTGCTCCGCTTTCACAAATCAGGACGGATGTGCTTATGCATGAGACTGACACCAATGACAGCTTTTCAAATTTCTTTTTTTCTTTCCTAAAAAGGTCCTGTATTATTCCAATCAAGACTTGCATTGCATACCGCTCACCAGCTGGGTATAAAAGATTAACTCACACTCCAGGGTGTGGGGGTCAACCATTACCTGCTCAGAGTGCTGAGTCAGAGGATGACTAATCTACCCAGTCTCTCTGTGACAGCAGGTCTACAAGTCAACAACAGCAAGCAGGGATGAATACAGAAATGTGGTCAAGGGGAAAATGAGGCCAACATGAGTTTACCCACTTCTCATCTGGGGAATATGGAGTTTAGTCCTTCTCATTTGGGGAATAAAGCATTTACTCTCTCCTACTCTCCTGTAATAAGCAAATTCTGGCTATATCCAGGGTTCAAGACATGAGCAGAATCTACTGGATGTCTACCAT
This sequence comes from Acipenser ruthenus, assembly GCF_902713425.1. NCBI lineage: Eukaryota > Metazoa > Chordata > Actinopteri > Acipenseriformes > Acipenseridae > Acipenser > Acipenser ruthenus. The sequence goes on from NC_081214.1 coordinate 1,180,746, forward strand.
GAACCCTAAAAAAGGTTAGTTTACCCACTTATTACAAGGTATCAGCACAACCCATACTGCAGGTCAACGTTGCTGATATTCATAGAGCTTGTTTTCCAAAGATCCTTTAGGGTATAAAAGGTTTAAAAAGTCCCTTCGGATTGCGACTGCCAGAACTCACAAAAGATTAGCTTTGACATTTCACTCATATCTCCTGAAATACTGTCGATTCTCAAGGGTTTTCATTAGAATTTGGAATAATTCATATGGAATAGTTTCCAAGTGCTGACACCAAATTAAAAATACTTCCGAGGAAACTTGTCACAAATATGAGGAGGAACAGATGGCAGGCAGGATTTAGATTTCACTTCTCTTTACCAGACACTAACATATAGAGCCGTGATGGGGGTTTTGTCAAATGGAAATCGGGTGTAATAAAAACACAGTAACATAACAAGTGAACCTCAGAAACAGCAAAGACAGCTCCAGGGACAAGTGACTATTGTGAACGTCACTGTGGAGTCTGTGTGCATCTAGAGCGAGGCAGCGAAGGAGAGAAAATATAATAATAAAAACATGAAAGGTTTCTGCAAACCAGTTTTCGGCAGGGTTTTTTTTTTTTTTTTTTAAATGTTGTTACCATAAGCGTGGGGAGATCAAAAGCGAATTCGTTCCCAGGGTTATTTAAAAGGACCGATGACATCTGCTCTATTTTTAACGTTTACTCCACAGTGCTCAAACGTTGTGACAACAACAAAACAGCAGACTGCTTCATCAGAGCCCTGCGTCTGTGGCACCTCTTTGGGTAGCTTCAATTCATCAGCAAATGAAGTGCATCGCATACAGCACACAGAAATAGACATTGCATTGCGTGGCTCATTTAAATGTCAGGATGTTTCCAGGGCTCCGGTTTAAGTGTTTGACTGAAGCAAATTAAGGTTTGCCATTTAAAAATATATAATACAGACGCTTTAAAAATGATGCAGCCAGTACTTTTCCAATGCTCGACTAGTACAAACTACAGTATAAAGACCTGCTTCATCCCTGGTCAATAATCACAGAGTTATAGGATGGAGATAATCTCCAAGCTCCAGTAAGGGAAGAAAGAGGATACACACTGATGCATAAGGGAAGGTTGTCGATATTCACTTAACGGCTATCTCACCATTGCTAGTTCCAGTAGCCAGACATGAACAAGTCCCTACAAACAGCCTGTCAGCATGATTACCTCCCTGACTGGCAAAGTGATACGGGATCTGAAAGCTGAAAAGTTAGTTAAGTGTGCTTAACAGTTTGCAGAGCAGAGCAAGAAACGCACGCTCTTAGTCACAGATACTGAACCCTCTGTATGTTCTGCCATTAAAATGGTTGTCACACTGAAATCCCGAATGCAAGAGACAAGAAAACACATTTCCTTGACCTGCATCCATGTGTCTGATAAGAATCAAATCAGACCCCTAACCAGAAAAAAATCATACCACCTAATTATTAAGCTACCAATCAGAGGGCAGTGGTGGTGGTGGGGGAATAGACAAGATCCTCTACAAGGCTAGACCTGCAGAGCGCTACACAAGGGCCCAGCAGGTATAGGTGCTTAGCAGGTTCCCTGGTAGGGCATCTATCCGTAAACACACAGTGGGAAGTCTTGGCACCTCCAACACCTGCAGACCAGATAATCAGCCACCGTTTCCAGGGAGGAAAGCACCGCGGGCCCCAGCCAGCTGGAACTCTGCAATGATTGCCCCTGCAGGAGGCATATAAAACAATTTAAAAGCTGCTGCCTCTGAAAAAACATATTAATTATTGCTTCCGGCTTACTCCTCATCAGGAATTATTACCCCCGACTGGAACCTCCACACCACATGCAGGTTTCAAAGTGAGCGAATTAGAAAAGCACACGAGAAATCAGGTGCGAAAGAGGGTTCCAATTCGGTTTTACAAAACCGCAGGGTTACAGCAGTTCGGCATTTCTCCCTCTGAGGCAGGTAGTGGACTTCTGTGTCCATAGAACGCACTCGCTCCCATGTTGTCTTTATAGAAATGATTAAACAGGATGTGTGCATTCACAAATGATAGCTTACAGGACTTGACATTGCAGAGTTAATGAGTAATTGCTTGGTGCTCTTGAAAAGTGGAGGATTTCCAGCCCTGTAGGCTGAGGTGCGATCTTTTAAAGCAGGAGCTGGGAAGTACAGTAAGAGTTCTCCGCCTCGAGCCTGCCCAAAAAGCGACCTCTCTCCAAGGGCGAGGGAGCCACTCCTATAAACGTTTCTCATCGTAAAAACACAGCAAAGTGTAATAAATGCAAGCGAGCATTTTAACCACTGTGCAAAAGATCCAAGCTCCTCTGCATTTGTTGTTTAAGAGCTTTTAACCTTATCTCATCTCACCGACAGGGGACAGAATCTGTAACGGCAGTGTACCACACAACACTGCCCGTTACATAAAGCACATTAACACACATGGCAAACCAGGGTAGACAATGGTAAATGTATTGTATAACCGTGGGAAAAGCATGGGGGAAAAACTGCAAAAACACCATGCAGTAAACTTTTATAAGGGAGTTTGAAATCGGGGGCCTCTGTGGCGAATCTCGTGTTGGGTTCCTGACCACTGAATGCAATGCTGAGATCGCCACACTCGAACCCGAGCATCACGAGATGAAAGGCTGGTGCATTAACCTACTGAGCCACCCAGCCCCTGAGCTTTCGTCGGATTACTTGATCCGATGGCTGCCTATTATATAACAGCAGCATTAAGCAAAATACAGGTTTGGTGTTAAAGACAAGCTAATCACTGTGTTTCCCTGCTTTGGCAATGTTTAAAAGCCTGGAGCTTTGAGCTTTTTTTTTTTTTTTTTTTTTTTTTAAGTAACCGCGGTTTTAATTGTTGGGGGAGGAATTTCTTACAGCACAGCTGACAAACCATTAGGAGGTTTTGTTTCGTGCGGCGCTCTGAAGAGACAGCAGTCTGCCGTTGGGTTTTGCTTTAACCGATGTTGAACGACGGCTGGACTTGCCAAAAGAGGACGAACATCTGTGAAAGCGGTGAGTCTGTGAGGCCACGCCGGCAGCTTGGTATCATTAAGGAGGCGATCCTGGCTCTCGGACGGAGAGCAGCCTCTCTCCTTGTTACTGGCTTTGCGGAGGCAGTTGCACCAGATGTTTGTAACGATCTGCAGATGGATGACAAGCACCTGCTGTTGGTGAAAATTAAATTGCTCATATGCCTTTTTTAATTATTTTAAATTTCTTATGCCGTACGGTACTCTTTTAAAAAAAAACTAAAAAGAAATACACGTATTTCTTTTAATAATTGTGATGGAGATCTGAGCAAAGTAAGATAACCCGAGCGTATCCTGCGATGTTTTCGTGATCATGCAGCAGCACACTGTTTTGCTAATCTGCTTCAGGGTCCCCGAACGGATTTCAGGTGCATTAACCATCAATTTAAAACACTAATGAAGCCTCTCCAGCATGAATTATGCATAGCTTTAACTAAAGTACACCATACCTTCCACTACAGAAAAAAGATCAAGTGTAAAAATGAACTATCCATCAGATATGAAGTGCAACACATTTTTCATCTCTAAAAATCAAGATACAAAAATCTCCATTTATTAAAACACAGCATATAGCTGTGGAACTACACCACAATAGATATACCTAAATATCAAGTGGGACTGTTTTTTTTTTTTTTTAAATGTCTACCCTATATGGTTTGCCAGCCCTCTCCTTTCCATCCAATGGACTGTGATAACACTGCAGCTCGTGAAGACACTTGCAGTCCACATCTACATGATTGTGAAGGCCCTAGCCAAAGGCAAAGGTCAAAACTGCATGGACACATTCAACACCCTCAACTTTCTTAATTACAATCCTAAAACAGAGTTTGCAACAACTGTTATCAGATCTTTTATTTACACATTCACGAAATGTTTCTTCATGCACAACGCATTACATCCCCAGTCTGAAATCTACAGAGCCACGCACTGCCTTCTAAATTCTCCTCAAACACCCGCAGCTGCAGATCTCCACTTTCTCCGGAGTGCAAGCACAGTGATTGAAGAGATGTTCAAACCCTTTGAGGCTTCATTAAGCTTCGTATCAAACCTACAGATAAAAACACCCTCCCACCTTTCAGGGAAACACTAGCCTTTCCTGCAGCACAGGCAACTTAAATTTGCCCAGCCCTTTTCAAAGTGTTTTGAGTGGGAGGCATTATTCCAAAAGGGGAACCAATCATTCTGGACGAGCTCCGTGTCACAGAACACCGGCCTGGCATGACAGCGCGCTGTACACTGGGGCGCATCGTCCACAGACTCCGCAGAACAATGAGGCACGTAGGCAGTGCAACCTGGCAAGGGTACACACAATGCATTACCGGGGGCAGTGCTGTGCAAAAAGTGGGTTGGCAAGACCCACCTCCACAGCTCATGGAATATAATCCATTATATCTGTGCACAGTTTCAGCAAATGCTGGGTAAGTGGTTTCCTAGTTCAGCTGTGTATAAGGTTGTGCAGCACCAGGTCACACAGTAATGTGGAATTATACAAACAGATGCCCATACATGCATTTGGAGGCAGGGACTATGGGTCAATAAGAAACGGTGTGCTGTGAGCGATTCTAATCTTCTTCTTCAGCACCACTTTCTACCCCAAAGAAAAAGAAAACAATATCTAAAGTTTATCTTCTTAAAAAAATTAAAAAAGGGCAGACTTAAATGTCATTTTAAAATGTCAAATGATATTTTCTTCTCAGTTCTGACATCTTAAGTAGAACCATCACTGTCTCCCGACTGCCTCGAATTCACACGGGCTGCCCTTTCAAATCATTTTATTTTATTTTTTTTTTCTCTCTCTCTCAGCAATTTTTATTTTATTAAATAATAATAAAAAAAAATGGAAAAAACCAAAGTCAAAAGGCATATTATCTTTTAGTTTAGTTTTTTTTTGTTTGAATTCCCCCGGGGAGATGTTTTCTAAATGAAATCACCTGTTGAGAAACCACAACCACTCCCTATCTGAAAGTTATTACAACCTGAAGGCACCTCTCCCAAGGGCAAGTCCTTTAGTCCTGTACATTTATGGATTGGAAAATACGCAGCTCTGAAACACGTAGCTCTTTTTTTTTTGTTTGTTTTAATTCTCAACAGCTCCCCAAGCCAATTGAATTGGTCTGCTTCATGACTGCAAAGTTCCTGCACTGATTTTAATCATGAATTTTCTGTATGGTTTCCCAAACGCACAGAGACTGACAGGGACGCAAAATAGCTTTTGCGTTGGGCTGAATTACTGAGGTGCTATATCCCAGATATTGTCTAACACTGAAAATATCACACCAGTAGTTATTCCTGAAAAAAAAAAGTCAAATAAAAAAAATGAACTCACTATTTTGTAGTTTTAATTGGTTTATGTAAATATCATTCAGAAAACATTTTATATGAACAAGGGGGTGTTCCATATAACAAATACAAGCTGTCAACAGTTCCAGCATGAACACATCATCTACCCAATGTGCACACAGCACAGGAGGGCCAGGGTTTGAAGACTAGCTCAGTGTCTGGCACAATAAATAGAGAACTCAAAAGTAAACCAGATTCACTTCTTTACCACCAGTGCAATTCTGAATTCTGCACTACAATCCCCCACTTGTACTCTGAGCACCCCAGTCATGCTAAATGGTGGTTTTGGATGACATGAAGGCCCGTTTCTTTTTACTCACTCACTCGGGTCAGTCAGACAGACACAGTGCTTTATATTCTAGGAACACATTTAAAAATGCATTCATATCTCAAATTTCCTCATGCAGTTTCTAAGAGACACACAGTCCTGAGGCTTGACTGCAATTCTGCGTCTGAGTTTCCCAGCATATTCTAGCACAGTAAGTTTCAACAGGACTCGTGGGGTCAGGCTATAATGACCCGTGAAGTCATCACTAAGACTGGAGTGCAGGCCCCCGGTTTGAAAATAATCGGACTGCTGAAAGAGTTTCAAGGGGAAAGCAATTAGCTGCTGCACAGATCTGTGTACCTGCTGCGCGGATTTAAAGACCGCTTTGGTCACCCAAAAACGCACGAGGTAAACTGCAATTATTTATGATGAATTTACTACGAATTCAAGGCATTCGCTTCGATTACCTTTTTCTTCCTGGAGAAAAGAATGCACTCCTGCAATAATCATATAATGCACACAATATGCACATAACGCAATTAGCATAGTTACATGTGGAGAGTTTTATTTTAAGTGTTGAACTCTAATTCACTGTTGCTCAGTTTATTATGTTGATAGGTAAACACACAGGCCAGTTTGTGCCGGGTGTGCCTGCTCAGTTCAGAGTAGAGGTTTTGTTTTATACGATTAAATAAGCACACTCCCTCTGATCAGCAGTGAGCGAGCGCTGGGAGAATATTTTCCAGTTCAGTGTGCAGTGAACAACCTCCAGACCATATCGATGGGTTTTACAACAAGCACTCCCCAGAATGCAAAACAGGTCCTGAGAATCACTCATTTACACATTAAACACAGAACCATTGATTCCATCTAGGACTGTCAAGTGAAGATTGCTTTACTTGGAAGGTAAAACAAACAAAAATACACAGCATTGCAAATCGCTTTGTTACAATGGACAAGAGGAGGACCGATACTAGATGCTCAGCTGGCAGGTGCTTACCGATTCATAACGAACTGCCTCACAGTGCTGACACTAGAGGCCTCTCTAGAGAAGAGACCGAGCTGTAGGTCTGTTTCACTAGAGAGACAGTGTGCTGCTGACTCCCTTACCTGACCTACTGTCCTTCCTTCTAAACTTACATTGTCTTCAGATACGAGACACAGTATTTGAACAGCAGTCCTGGCTGGACAGTAACTAAATAACCATCCCCCCCCCCCCCCCCCCCAACAACAATAACACGACACAGTCCGATCTCCTAAACTATGAGATCACTAGCACTACTGACAGAAGGGTGAGACAAGCTGTCTCTCGCCGTATTTGCCAAGACAAAATGAATTGTGTTTTTAATCCAGAGCTCGGGGCTGCCTCCTTTCACTCGCCGGCACCAGCCTGGGCTGCAATTTCAAGAGGGGGTTTTGTTTTTTCAGAATCCCGTTGAAAACGCACACAGAGTTTGCCCAGGTGAACTTCAAAAACAGAGGACTAATCCCGTGGCTAGGAAGAATGAAAGGGTGAAGGAACGGGTTAACCTGCAGGTCGACGGCTCATCTCACAACATTCACATTGCAAAACAATGTAATCCATTGTAACCGGGTTCAAGTGAGTCAGAAGGAATTCTAGAGGGCAGTGTAACAAAGGAGAAATCCCCATCAGGTCCCTGGGGTGGAATTCCAACATTAAAAGGGTCGGTTTTTTACCATACTGGTTACCTTTTAAATGTTTGATGCATTTCAGAAAATACTCTGTGGACGCAGTATAAAGCAATTGCGGGAACATATGCAGTACTAATAAACGTGATTTATGTAGTACAGAGCTAAACACAAGCATGCATTTCCATAAAGGTTTAATTTACAAGGGGAGTCCTGGAAACCAATAAAAAAAATACAATTGCAATGCATAAAAAACAATTACAATGTACAAACAGCACGCTAAAAATATGAACCCTTTACTGTGCTGCTTGTACACCAATTGTTTTTTAAAAACATTGAAATTGTGTTGGTTTTTTTTGTTTGTTTGTTTTTTTACTGCTTTCCAGGACCCCTTGTAAAAGAGGCTTCGGTCTCAATGGGTAAATCGCCTGGTTAAATAAATCAATACATCAAATAGGAAGACTTCAGTTTATTACTACATCGCAGTACTTGTTAACCAACAAGATTAAACGAAAAGGACAGCGCCCCCAGCAGCTGTTGTTGGGCTATGGCAGGTTGCCCCTTATTTGATTTACTGGTGTAAAAAAGGCTGAGGGATGCGTTGGCATGAAAAGGCGCTATATAAAATGAATTTGCTTGACTGATAATGTTGGCAGCCCACCAGGTATGCTAAATGAACTAATAACGGAGTCGCCGCTACGAAACCGGCACTTTTAAATTTACAGATCCTCACTCCAAAAGGCATTGCACAACATTAAAGCAGAAACGCATTTGAATGATGTGGTGTAAGAGCACATGAGGAGGTCTGCGAGCACACTCTTTAAAACACACTCTCTCATTCAAATAGCCTTCATGTGTGCCTGATTTGAATGAAGACGTAGAAATTAAAAAAAAAAAAAACAACGACTTTAACCTGTCAGGGTTTCCTGTTGTCATCAGCGTATACCTTAACAAAATTTCTAATTTGCTTTTTGAGCTGGAACAGGCATCACTTACAACCCCCTACTGCTGCAAGTTCAATGAACATGTCTGTTTGGCTCGCAGAAGGACACAGTAAAGGAGTAAACTATCTGGGGGTTTGCTTTCTGATTCCCTCACATTTTTCTAAACGCATGGAGTTGCAGCTTTTAGGGGGATCGCTGTCCTCGTCTGACTTGACCAAAGAGCAGGTCCTAGAGGCAGAAAGGGGTTAAGCACCTTCTGAAACAACAAGCTTCTGGCGCCCGACCAGAGGGACATGGGAACCAGGGCAGGGGAGGTATAAAGGCTTGATTGTAGAGGCCCACTGGGTTGGAAAAGGCTCGTAGGCCTAATGAAACAAAACTCTGGCAGGGGCGTCGCAATAAAGGCTCGGGTCGAATAGAAAGGAGGGCAGCGAACAAAAGAGAGCAGAGTTGTGTCAGCTTAGCTAAATAAGCTCACTTTGTTGTGAGGCACCGTCAAAGCCGATTAGAATAAACCAATGACTAAGCATAAACCTTCCAAACTAATTACACAGTGCACCCTGTTTACAGATGGAGGAGAATGTTTTTTGGTTTTTTTTGTAATGCTGTTTTCACCAAAGGATTGGGGCTACTTTTATTTCAAGGGCTCCAGCAAAGAAAGATAAACCCATTAAAAAGAGGTTTTCATTTTGTTTTCGTGGACGATAAACCCACAACAGACTGAACAGAGGCACCTTGAATAGACATCCATGTGAATCCGGTGACCCCAGAGAGCAGGCATTCTCGTTTGCACTGCATATATCATTTAGAATGTTCTTTACATCTCAGTACAGGTCTCAGGGCTACCATCCTCTCACTTTAAGAGCACTGTCTCGTACATTCTTCTTACACAGGGACAGAAATCATTTCAATTTCACCCATTCCAGGTTTTACTACCAGCCTGATTAGCCACAGTGTGCAGGGTAATAACAAGCTCAGGTGTGTCTCATTAAACTCATCGTAAAACCAGAAATGGATCCGACTGCTGCCAGTGTCAAAGAGTTTAAAAAGCAAATAAAACCGAATTCAATTTATTATTATTATTTTAATTATTATTATCGTAACCGTGAAAGAGTTAACCCCTTTGGTTTAATCTATTCAGATACAGGCTACAATAGCTATTGACTGATATATCGCTAGTACTTGGCTCAGCTAATACAGACTAAAGTATGATATTTACATGCAAGACCACACATTCTCAAGGTTTTAAATTTGAAGAAACGTGATTTCTGAACCCATCGTAAACGTGTTTTATTGCAGTAATGTTTTGGTCAGCATTTTTGTTGAAAAGTGTTTAAGACAATCAGCATGGTGACAAACCGAGAGGACAAAAAAAAACACACAAAACACAAACCAAAAAAACGACAAAGGCTTTAGCTAGAGAGAGAGAGAGAGAGGGAGAGAGAGAGAGAGAGAGAGAGAGAGAGAGAGAGAGAGAGAGAGAGAGAGAGAGAGAGAAACACAAGACAAAATAGAGGATTATATTCAATTCCTTGCCATCGGCCTTTTGCTCAGTTGGAAATCAGGAAAAGATTGGATCCTGTGGAGTCTAAAACCCGGAGATGTGAAAAAAACCAGCAAGGTGACTTAGCAATCACAAACCATTTCACTTCAAGCCCCAAGTTCACATCAAACCAGGAGCAGTAAGTGAAACCACCAGCAACGCTGCTTTCCAGCCTTCAGCCCAGTTCCCAAGTTAGTGCTCTTTGATTTCCTCATTCCACAATTAATACGTTTACAGGCACAAGGAAACAATCCCTTTGTAAATCGATTATTTTGAAATCGTAAAACAAACAAACAACAAAATGGGGCTCGGAAGAATCCAGGAGTCTGACCCGATGCACTTGAACCCCTCAGCTCGAGACTGAGCGACACGCAGGATTTCAAACAGGTAGCTTGAATCCCATTCGATTGCACACGTCAGTGGGACGAACGTCACAATATACTGTGACCTTTAAACCCTGCTTCTCCACCTGCTCCCGTCAGACAGCAGTGCCCATACAGGAGTGCATTTAGCTGAAAGTTACTTAGGGACAAATGAACCGATATTGCACACATGCACACACGCACGCACGCACGCACACACGTGCACATATTAAGATTGCATTAAACAAACTGCTTGAGTAACTCCATGTGACACTTCCACAGTCATATCTGAAGCACACATGTAGGGTAAATGAACTGCTGAAAGGAGCACAGATCTCACACTGAGGTCTGCAAATGAAACTCCCAGGTGGTGCTATAATACAAAAAGCACAAAAAGAAGAAAAAAAAAACAGGGCTGTATGCAAACCAAGTACCGGTAAGGAAATAAAACTGTAAATCATGATTCATTCTTACTCAAGCAGCTGACAAGACACAAGCAAAAACACAACAGAAAAAAAAAAAATCCCAGTGCTATTTTTAATACTTTCATTTTCAGAGAACACAGACACACTTTAGGACTGATTTAGAAAGCCTGTTTAAAATGCACAGGAAGCCGATATGCTCTTTCATCATCTCATCTGATTAAACAGAGAGCGGTTCATCTGCCCTCCTATGATGACCGTCTATTAGCCTGTGCTGTGTCACTGAAGGCCCACGAATACAGTTTCACCCCCAGAGCCAGGACTAATTCCTTAATCATTTCTTCAAGGCATGTTATGATCATTTCCATGCTTTTCTTCAGGGTCATGGTGAATGGTTTCATTATTCAACTCTGTTTTAGGAGCAAGCCAAGCTTGCAACGGATACCAAGAAGCCCAGTTGGAAATTATTAACATCTATACACAACCAACTGGCCCAGGAAGACTGAAGATCAAAAGGAACCCTCCATTCATGCTATCTAGCCCACCGCTTTACTGATCAGGCTTCCTGAACTGCGGGTGTTTCTAAGCTACTGAACCCTGGAGAGGTTCAAACTGACTGACCTCCACCTGCCTTGTCTGGTGAAACAAACCAACCACAAACAGGCAGTAAAAACCAATGCACTCCCCGCGGGGCACCCCCCCCCCCCCCCAGCCAAAGCCATCAACTTGGCACGACCAGGATTCGAAGCAAGCCCCAGGTGGCATGACTCAGCCTGCGCTCGACACAGATTAACAGCTAATCAGAGCAGTAAGAGAGAATACATTTCACAACTACTCTAAAGCAACCCTAAACAGTTTGCCAGATGTCAAGAGGAGACAATATTATACAAAACGTAACCCCTTCCACCAGTCCCCCTGAAGCCATCCCATCTCAAATTCCCTTACCCAACATCATTTCAGACCTACCTTCCCAAACTGCTCGAAGTATTGCTTCACATCTTCCACTACTGTGTTTGCAGATAATCCGCCTACAAATATTTTCTTTGTTCTTGTGACCATCTGGAGGGAACAGAAAGAAAGAAATAAGCAACAAAAAAAGGTGCAGTTTAAACTTCATAAATCAGGCTTTTACAAGTCATAACAAAAAAAAAAAAACAACCAAAACACAAACACGTCAGGACCTACAGACACAGAGAGGATGTCATTCGCCTTACACAGTGGAGAGGAATTTATATGCAGATAAAAGGTGATTAAGTTTGAATTGGCCATACAGTAGATGAATAGAAAACAGGATGCTGCTTATTCAATGCATCCATCCCATTGCTCAACCAAGATGTCAGGTCCCTGAGTACACCATGAGACGAGTGAGGTTTCTACTGACCAGAGGTTATGAAAGATCTCATTACAGCCCCAACCCATACCCAGCCTTGTGCAGTAAACCAGCGAGCCAACGTGAGGCTCACAGACAGCATCAAAGCAATCCCTTCTGCTCTGCATAACATTTTCCAATCTTCAAACCCACACACAAAACACAGACTTCATTACCGATCCAAAGCTGCCCGGTAATACATTTGGGATGAGCCGCTTCGTGTTTACCATGAAAACACAGACACACCCGGAAAGAAAACTCTTGTTAATTTTTCAGACAACAATTAACTTGTCTGCCACACGCAGTGCATTAAGCCTCGATTGATCTGCAAAGAGAAATGCAGCAGACATCAAGAACAGGCAGTCACAGACAGAGCTGCCAGAACGCAGTCACAAGTCTGTATGCACGGCCCACACAACTGTCTCCAGTCGTGTAGGTAAATAACATGCCTGGTGAGCTCACACGAAGTGCAAGGAGATCAAATACGCACCAACGGATGACTGTTTTGTTAAGAGGACAAACATATGAAACAGGGGAGGGGGAGAAAGTATTCATACTTATTATCAATCGCATGAATTAATCACGCAAGAGCCATTTGGTGGAATAGAAGTACCTCCTGTAAGAGACACACCCTCTGTATCACAATGTGTGTGTGTGTGTGTGTGTGAAATATCACGATCCGTCCATATGATACACTAGCGTTTCCTTGGTGAATGTTCACACCATATACACGACTGACTCAACCTACTCTCAAGACACTGGGCAGGTTGCTTTTCTTTCAAAGGTTTTAACAAAACCACGATTGCATTTTTCCAGTTACGGAATTCCCCCGGAAGTATTGCTACCTTTATGTACAGGGGTGGAAATAAGGCTCCAATTGCCCAGCGGTTTGATCCATTCCTGGTTTTACGACAAGTTTAAAAATCAGGACGCACCCGAGCTTGTAGCCAATCAAGCTCATACTTAAATGGAATGTGTGAAACTGCTATGCAACAGGAGTCTCTTTTCCATCCCATAATGTACAACATCAGGTGTTGATCGTTTGTGTGTCTGCTGTTGTTTGGGTTCATGTCAAATTACCGAATTTAGTTTCACTCAAGAGATTTACCATGAATACCAAATAACCCCCCCCCCCCCCCCCAGCCTCATATCCTCTCCTCTCATCCCCTGGCTGAACTATCCTTCCTCCCCCTCCACTCACGCTAGCAGACTCATCCTGTTAAGAGATGCCACTCATGCCACTCAATAAGCTCCTTAGAATCCAGCCTCGGGCCCCTTCTGAACAAGGTCAGCCACGAAGCAAGTAAATATCAGTCTATCCATTTAATTTAAAACATATCTAATGCACAAAGAAAAGCACTGCTTCATCCCTGTCTCCAGCAAGTCAAAAAACACTTATGAGAGATTTTACAAAAATAAAATACATGCTTCCGATTTGCTTTAACTCCGCTATGTTGTAAATTAAAAAGGTGGATCTATGCCATGGCTTTCTCCCCTACTGTATTTGCACGTGTGCTCGAACTGATTTGCGTAGAAAACCCCGGCGATGCTTACATGCCACGCTGGAGCTCCTGCAATCTCACAAGGGAATCAGAGCTTGTGGATGGCAGCGGACGATAGCTATACATCAGCATCGCTCCCATTCATCACCGTCGACCTCTAATAGAAATACGAGCTGGTGCAACGTCAGTCTTCATCTCCCAGCCACGCTAACATTCTTCTACAGCTGTTTCTTCAGCTTCCCCTCCATAAATAATCAGACTGTCTTCCCGTGCTGATGCATTCCGAAGTCCAGAGCCTCTCCTGATAAACTTGTCTGCTGGGAGTTTCTATGTCTGCCTTTATACTTTCCGACAGTACAGCCCTACAGCTGATGGAATTTCTAGCTCTCCTGAAAATAGAGGGATTGCTTTATCCCTTTTTCTGCATGGTGACAAGAGCAGCAAACTGTGGCCGCTGTTGAAGTGGACCCTGGACAGCTTCCCAGGTATCCAGTCTCAAATACAGTAGATTTTAATGGAGATTGTAGTGCTTCACCATCTCCGAAGAGAAAGAGTCCGGTCTAGGATTCTTGCATGTTTGTGAAGCTGCTATCCCGAACCTACAGATCGATAGGCTGGAGAACTCCAGTCTTAACTGCACATCTTAGTACCACCAAAATGCATCACACTCAATTAAAATAAAGAAATAAAACAGAACATACATTTTTATCCTGCTAGTCCTTTTTCACGTGTACCTTTGCACATTCCATTAGCACTAGAACATAAGGAATTTTGATAGAGTTCTCCAGAGACAAGCAATTACACATCTCAACTACTTGTCAATAAAAATAAATTAATAAATTAATGAATTAATGAGACAAACTGAAAACCCATCCCCATCTGTCAGGGTCACAAAATTACAAAAATATAAATTCAGCCAGGAAACCAATGCAGTGATCGTCGCAAACGAGCAAAGTAAAAACTGCTACTCCTGCAGTCACTATTAATCAGCAGCTCTTAATTTGTGGTTGTTAAAATTAAAGTAATTTTGTATTCATGCATTCATTCATTGTTTGTGTAAATGGCCATTACAAAGAATAAAGTGAAGGAAAGCAAAGGAGTGGTTTATTTATAGGACGGATCTGCTGCTGCTGCTGCTCGTGTTTTTGCCTCGTCATCCATCACGGAGTGTGCTTGATAATTCCTGACATGTCGTGTAGCTTCTCCCCCCCTGCTTAGACAGCTGTCAGTGAAAGATACTGCTATGTGATTTCTGAAATGGGCAGAGTTCTTAGGTCTAGGTTCTGATAAACAGAAACGAGAGAGAGAGAAAAAAAGAAAGAAATCTCCAGAAAAACTTCAGATGGAGGTATTTCATATTCCATGAGTTAGAAGTGGAATAAATAAACACACAGACATCTAGAAAATGTACCATCCTGTCCCTCCCAGGCAATCAAAACACAATTCCTAGATGCCACAGGCAAACGCAGAACCAATTCTCAGAAAGAGGGGTGGCAACACGTGAAAATGTAATTTTTTGTAGAGCAGCAAATTCCTTCTGACAGAACACTGAAACGGTCGCATTGTTCAGGGAAACTCCAGCTAAAAATCATTCTATACAAAACTCTCCTGCGCCCGCATCTCAGAACTGACCTTACTGTGAAATGAGGCGGTCTGGCTAGATGTACCGCAGTGAGAACAGAACAGTTTGGTGAATCACATGTTGTACTGTACTTCTTAAAGCAGTCATCATAGTGGTCTTGATTAATACACACAGTACCTGAATCCAGCACTGCGGCCTGGGTCAGGTTTCAGGTCTGCTGAAGGATATGAATTTAAATACAAACATACATGCAGCTGTTCCAGCCTTCAGTGTATTGCTATTCTACCACCATCCAAAGGAAGAAGATGATTCTGGGTGTTTGCTAAATCATTTTCAATCTTGATTAACAGCCCAGGCTTTGACCCTTGTTTTGCAATGCAAATCCAGCCATTCCGTCCTTGAGAAAATCTTACCAGCTGTGGTTTCCATCTCTGCATCGGCTAGTCATTTATTTTACTGAATTCACATTGCAAAAAAAAAATCGCATCATTAGAAGAGCGTTCTACTCTGCGAACTTGAGACTCAGATATGGTAATTGTACGGTTTTGTTACACAGCTAAACTTCAATCAGATTTTTAAGAGGCTCTGCTTACTGTAGAGCTGCATAGCAATGCGTCTGGTGGAGTAACACCATGGAAATATTCTCTTCAGTCTCTTTTAATAAGTTATTTAAATAGATGCAGATATTTTCATTAATATAAATCACACTCTGTTATTCGCAATGTTTGAGTCCACTAATAAATTCAAGATCATTTCACATGGACACGTCTATATTCTGCGATTTTTTCACATTCGGGTTTCATTATAAAGCCGAGGAAACACGAAGCCACTTTTTCAGGAACAGCGGCTTGAAACCCGGGTTCAAGGAGACCCACTTTTCCCCTGGTGTGCCTTGCAGTCTCCTGAAACAACGTTCCAAGCCATAAAGGGGCTTTGTGTTCCCTCAGCTCAAGACTTCATACAGTAGACAGACAGTGCCAATTTACATAAAAAACATACACTCTCCTGTGACAGGCAGTTTTTATTTATTTATTTATTTATTTTACGTACTTAATGATTTTGAACGCTCGATAATTAAAGCAAGATAATGTAGCTTGAAATATTAAATCAAAAAGCCACAGCTGATTAAAGGAGATCAGGTTGTGGTTCTTTAAACAAGCAATTCCATTCTGTTTACACATCTTCCGATTGTAACAGCAGCTGCTGCAAGCAAACCACATTTCACTTCTATTACTGCAATGCATGTGTGTCACCAACGTGATTGACAGGAAACAGAGCATGCCGCACTCCTTTCACAGCAGCTAAATTTAGCTGCAGTGTTCCAATTTGTACGTATTTGCAAAGCAGAAAATTAATGCAGTCATTTGAATGTGTTTCCAAGGCTAGTCAACAAAACACACACAGAGCTGCGTCTACACCTAACCGTGATTGACAGCCATAACACTGACTGGCGGTGAGAGTTGATTAGATGATTAGCTGATTAGCTGACTAGCTGATTGGTTGCATTGATACCCAACTTCAAAAACAGAGCATTCAGGGAATTACTTCTCATACAAATCAGCTCTGCTGGGGGGCAGACCTCAAAACGGGCCATCGCCACCGCTTGAAAAAAAAAAAAAAAAGACCTTCTCAATTCATATTCTCACTAGTTTCTCATTTTGAAAATGTATTCGGCCAAGACACTATGACACTCACTTCCTGTGTGCAGAAGGTATTAGGATCCCAGATCAGCATCACACGCCAAAACCCTGTTTGAGGTACGGTCTCAACCCCAGGTACAGGTATAGAACCAAGGCACCTTGGATAAGCAACTAAAAGAATCTCCTAGAAGGACCAGACCAGATGCTGCTGTTGCAAATTCCCAAAACGAACAAGCGAGAGAACTGCCATGCACTTTAATGCTCGCAGACAGACCGGACAGAATGTCACCACGGTTCTTGTGCAAGGACTGGCTACAGAGCAATGGAGTTTTATTCATGCTTAGCCCCGCATCTTGACCCCTTCGGATTATGTCACGTTGAGCGACCCATCAAACCGCGACCTCGGCCTCCCAAAAGCTGCCGCGATATTGTGCCTGTCTCAGCATTTTGCCAAGAGACAATGTTTGGGAGAAATGATGTCACGGTCGTTCAATGTCACACGGTGGGAGGGGGCCGTGAGGGGGCAACGTCATGCAGAAAATCCACAGCTACTTTTCCGTATTAAAAGGTTAAGCTGTGGAATACACCATAAGTGCCGCTCTGCTTGCTTTGAATTTTTATGAGGTCTCAAACAACGTGACATTAGAATATAACAGTGTGTATCTAATGTAACATGCTTACATCATGGAAGGAGGAGGGTGGAAAGAATCCTAGTGGCCCAATTCACACAAGAGGAGTTAAACAGAGGCTTTAATTGAGAACAATTAGAATGAGAAGATGAAGAGCCAAGAAAAGACTCATTGCAAATAACAGCTGGCAGGCCAGAGCACTTGAGCACAAGATTACACTCTCCGTTTGCACAAGGCCAGCTAACAACAGCAGTCACAAAGGTACAGTGCATAGATCCTTTGTCAAACAGCAGTCAAAAGGAAAATGAGATTCTCGCTCTCACAATGATGCAGCTTGCAAACCAGTCAGCCCTAGCAAGTTAAAGATGTCTATCTGCATTCTTTTTTTTTTTTTGTATTAAACTATGTTAAGCGAATGCTCTTTTTATTTTTTATATTATTATTATTTAAAAGCCTGTTATTCAGACCAACCATGGCGACAGCCCAATGTAAAAAAAACACTCCCTGGTTTCCTTCCCTGGAGAGGCGAGGAGACAGACACAGGCAGAAGTATTGGTAACAGATCCCCCAATTATCTTCCATACCTTCCGGGGGCGGGTATCTTGAAAATGAAAACCTTGTTTAAGCTTTTTCTTTCTTTTGTGATGTGCACTTCCGTTGAGCAATCGCTGGTACCACCCTGGCACGATATCTAGCAGACAGCTGTTCTTTCAGGCTGGCTTGGAAATGTAACAATACTGGAAGAGACTGCCAGGTTAGGTCTTTCACAGGCTCCGATTGCACAGACCAATACTAGGGTTTGACTGAACACTTAGAAGAACTGGAGAGGCTGAATGCTGTGCCTTCAAGCACAGGGATTACTTATCCAAATCAAGAACAGTAATAAATGTAGTGGCTGCAAACTACAATACAATGCAACTTCAATAGCACGGCTTCATCACACAGCAAAGCAGCACACCTGGAGAGCATGCCGAGGGGAGCCCACTAGCACCAGAAAGAGGGATGGGAACCAGAAACATGCGTTTCAAATCTATAAAACAAAAGAGAACATGAAGATGCGCCCCTCAAAACACCACTGAAAAATTAATGTATGCTAATTAAACACTTGCTCCAGGCAAAACTGGGAAACTTTAGCTGGGGAGTAACGAGCACTTAACATATTACCAATGCTATTACGCTGCCAGCACTATACATTTATAAAATGATTGGATCTTTTTCTCTTTTAAACAGGGCATTTGATTCACTTCATTCATCCCGCTGGTAACTGTTTAAAATAGGGCACCAATCCATGTGAATTCCTAAAGCACTGCACGGGACAAATCACCCCAAACACCTGAGCGTTTCTGTTCATCTCCTAACGAATACTCTTCTCGTACCCATCTTATGACGACACACGTCACATCTGAAAATACAACCAATATTCAAAAGCAGTTCAGTGCAATACCACATGAATAACCGCTCTGTTCTATTAAAATGAATATGGATTTTGCAGGGTCCATTAAATAATATTTTCACAACCCATTTATCACAACACACACACACACACACACACTGACAGACACACACACCTTTTAATTGATTGTGGTTAGGATTTCTTTAACAAACTCCCAGTTTTCAGTTGCTATTGATTAGATGATCAGAAGGATGATGTCAGATATTCGATACAAGCTCCATACAATATACCCGGTTTGCAGCTAAAGCAGCCTCTCCACTGATCAATGATAAACAGGTCAGTAATCTATACGCCTGATTCTTCTGCTCACTGAACAAGAGCCTTGTCTTTGTGGCCTGATCCATACTGATGATTAGAATTGACTAAAGCGATATAAATAGACGGATAGATGCACTAGTGGGCTGCTCTCCACCAGACATGAGATACGTACTGCGGACAACCCAAAAAAAAACAACGCTTCTTTGTCACTTATTAACACCTCACAATGGTGTCCGTTCAACTGATCGTTATTTTGTCAGTTCTAAGATCATTTGTAAACCCCCGCCAAGGCCATGTAACAACAACCAACAGCTTAATAGTGCAGTGGAGGGCTTAAAAAACAGTCAGTGTTGAGATCTGTGCAACCGAATTGTGTGTTAGTCGCTTACTGCGAAATGATTGCATTTCCACATATTCGTTATTAGGAGGAGAAGGTGACTTTTAAAAACACTGGCCTCATTTTCATCCTGGGTGGCTAGGGAGGAGTGCCCACCTCGGGGATTAATTTGCAATTATGACAATAGCTCTTACACAGAAAGAGTCTGCACTAACTGCAGGCTGCTGCTGCTGCTGCTTTTGCTTTTAAAAAAATCGCGCAAAAGGCAAAGGGAGAGATGGCCAGCGAAAAGCGGCATCTATAGTTTTCAAGACTGCATAGCGGGGGAAGGCGCAGTTAGCTTCCAGGAGCTATGACACAGCGGCACATCCGTCAGTTTCAATGAGACGGACTCTCTTACCAAAACATGATAGTTAAGAGACGAGCCCACAGACAGCTCTGCATGTACTGATGACAAGACCCGAGCTTCTTACCTATGCGTTGTGGCTAATTAAGCTGATAAAGCAAATCTGTGAATAGGTTAAACTGCTGTGCTGTGGGCTGAATTCTGTTGCATAATGTATGCTGAGCCTATGGAAGTGCGTGTCATGTTTAAATTTTTTTTTAAAGTCCTGCATTGTTCTGTCACATAGCGCTTCCTACACTGCACAGAGATTCATGTCCCTGTCCGTGTCTCATGATAAATCTGAAAACTGATTAAATTCCGTCATTTTTGTTTTACGACTTAAGCCGCGCGCTCATTTGCAGCTAGACCATGGCACTTAATTATGCTTCAACCGCCAAGCCGCAGCCCAATAATTACCCTCTGTTCATTTTAAGATGATCAAATTACACCCATTACAAGATCAAATGTAATCAAAAAGAAAGATGAAGCAAAAAAAAAAAAAAAAACACATGCATACATAAAACAACGGAAAACAAAAGGGCAACAAGTCCAAGGTTGGGTTACGCTATTTCAATGCGTCTCTCCCTCATTCAAATCAAATGATATCTCTCTCTCTCTTTAGCCCGTTCCCACCTCTCTCTAGGACAGCTTCCTGCCAGGACCTGTAACAACACTGTGAGAGTGCTACACTGTTCTAGAACATTCAATACAATGTAAGAGAACACTGAAACACCCACCCACCCCAGTCTTCTATAGAAGTGAATAAAAGCCGCTGCTCTGCCAAACAGGATCTATCAGAGAGAGGTTCTTCTGTTCACTCGCCTTTGAGATTGCACAGTACTTGTGGCTACCAAGACCTCAACCGGGCAAATACAAGAGGAGAGAAAGAAAGAAAGCATGCAAGCAAGCTCTAGGAGTACTTCAGAAGGAGGCATTTCATAGGCATGATTTTAAAAATCAAATAAAAACACATTTTAGTTTTCTAGAAAACGTACCATCCTGTCTCCCTCAGCCAATCAAAACACCATTCCTGCAAACTCAGTTGCAATTCTCAAAATGAGGGACGGCAACAAAAAAATTCAACCCACAGCTTTTCAATTATTAGGCAGCCCATAAATGCTTAGTTGTGGTTCTGCGGTAAAGAATGTTTTGTTCTCAATAAACTGGTCTAAAACCACACAGCCTGTATTTACCGCCCACCAATCCAAAAATGTTTTTAAAAATATTTAAAACGACATTCAACTAGTGACCACGTTTGCCTTGAGGTCCCAGAAGCCAGTGGCCATTCCAGTATTACACAATGCCATCCCCTCAACAAACACAAACACATTTCATGAAGGCTGGTGGTCAAGAGGTTTATTGTGTGTGTGCGCAGGACTTGCTAACACAAACACCCCTCTGTGTCATTGTGTGGGGAGTGCTGTATATATAAAACTCACCCCCCCCACAAACGTCATTTTGCTGCTCTCAGACCGGCCTTCAACAAACACACATTTCATGACCGCCATCCGAGGTAAACAAGCACTGTGTGTTCAGCCCTTGTTTATTTAATTTTATCCATCTAATTTCATTTCTCATTAAATGGTTTTTGGGAATCCACAAGGGATGCCCTCACAGGCCTCTGAGCTCAGTCTGCCACGGCCCAGACACGGAGTCTGGAGGCTCATAGGGCAGAGACTGAAGCTCTCTGGAAAAAGTGACACACAGAAACGAGGGGGAGAGAGAGAGAGAGAGAGAGAGAGAGAGAGAGAGAGAGAGAGAGAGAGGAGAGAGAGAGAGAGATGCTCTGACATATCACTGGACCAGAGGGCATTTCACCCTATTAAAATCAGCAGGATGATTCCCATCCAATCATGAAGCGCAAGGGGGGGCAAGGGGGGGGGCGTCACATTGCCTCTGACAGTCCCAGGGTGGGGGATGCTTCTCCTCATCGCGCAACAGCGAACCCTGCTGGCCAGACAGAGAGCACATTCAGAGTGGATAAGAGGCAGGGCTGGTCTCTGTTCTCCGGGATCGGTAGCCCGCCCGCCTCTGCTCTGGGCTGCTCGGTGTAAAAGCGATTCTGGCTTCAAGCTCATGAGATCGGAGGCCGCTCACACGCCCTCAGAACGTCCGTGCTGTGTGAGGACTCGCTGCGGTGAGGAGAAAAAAAAAAAATGATTGGACGTTCCTAATTGGGGGGGAAAACACCAAACAACCCAGGTTCTACATTCTAGTTGATACGGCTTGTCCTATCTGGGGAGGAGACCTTTTTTGTTCAGCATAAACACCAATGCCCTTATTCTCTCTAGCGTGCGAATCAGGTGAAAGGAGGGCTCCTGGGATCTAAACCATGTTCCACACAGCACAGTTTCGATGGAGACCAGAAGCCTTTGGGACATCTCCCCTAGCAAGCACACACAAACAAAGGTAGAAATCAGAGGAGTACCTTGTATTGCCTTTAGCCTAAAATACATGCATCATTCCAGACGGGCAAACAAGAACAACAAAAAAACTTCCTGAATCTGCCACGTCTGCAACCCACAGCAGGTATCGTGCCGATTATTTACAGTGTGGAGCTAATTGTTAGTTACGAGGGTCGCACGAATCACAACAACACCTACAGTGCTACTGCAATATCCAGAATCCAAATATAAAGAGAGAGATAATGTAAACACACACACGGCAGGTGAAAGTGATTGAAAGACTGTGGTGCAGGTCTGCACAGAAACGGTGCTCTCAGAGCAAGATGAAGAGTTCTGCAAGGGGTCGTGTTACAGGTGCAGCCTAACGGGAGAGGAAGCTTGATTAATCCACAACACCGTGCGATGGGTTCATTAACCTACCAAGGAGAGGCCTGCCGGAACCTCTTAGCTTTCTCCAGTTGTTTTTCCATTTAAGAAAAAAAAAAAAAAAGTGGTTTTCTGGCTTTGCAGTAAACCTGTTTTTAAAAGAATCTACCACAAAAGATAAACAAATGTTTTCAAAATGAGCTGACGTTACAGACCAGAAATAAAACTTGCCTTATGTACCGTATATACAGTAGCTACACATTATATATATATGTATCTGGTCAAATTAAAAACAGTAGTGAAAAATGCATGAGGATGCAATGAGCACAGCCTATATTTATTTGCTTCCACCAGCATTCCTGTCTAAACTTGCAGGATACTTCCTTTCGGCAGCTGAAGAATTTCAAGACACTCAGAGTCACCTAAGCCAGCAGGCATCACTTCCAACCATTTTTGACAGTTTGGCTATTTTCATGAGAAGTTATTGGAAAAACACAGACTCTTGCCTGACTTTAATCCTCAGACCCATGCTCCTGCGTATTCAGTGACATTTTCAAACTACTTCTCTAGTAGCAGCTTTTTTTTTTGTTATTAAGGTAACAGTATATTTAGTTTGGAGAACTTTGGAGTGTTGGACAAAGCTGGGATTGGATTGCAGTTCGAGGAATTCCATGGAAAGTTCAGGAGGTGTGCGCACTCAGCCTGCAACAGCTCCAAAACAAACTGCTGTGCAAAACGCAGCAGCACAGCCTGCCCACCCCCGGACAGCTCCCCGCTGCACGCTGTCTTTAGTAATAAAGAAAGGCATTCTATGAATGGCTCCTGATGTCACCAGAGAAACCACTCGGTAATTAAAGAGATGTTTTCCTAGCTGCTAACCCGCCCCCAATTAAAAGACGTCCGTGGGCTCCGGAGTTCACCCTGGCTTCCTGGGCAGCTTTGCAAGTGCAAAGCAATCTGTCAGCTCTGGAGGTGTTGCCTCAGCTTGTTCAAGCAGCGGAGTCGAAGGGGCAGGAGTTGAATGCGCTTCAGTTACACATTGAGAAGTGGGATGCACAGAGTTAGAGATTTATTTCTTAATGTAGCGTTCATGAAAAGGTGATAGACAGTGGCACTCCTACAGTCAGGCTAGCTAGCTAGCTAGCTAGGGCCACTCAACCCCCCTGCTATTCCTGCCTGGGTCACTCAAACAGAGATTGACAATCGTGCTGAAACCATGGGATGCCGTTCAGCTTCACACACACACAGAAGTGCAACGTAGATCTATAACTTCCACATTACCTTTAGATCAGCTATAAAACGTGTGTGTTATGACTTGTCAGCAGTACACACATTTTACACTCTCAATGATCGGTTCCTTTGAAAAATGGTTTGGGCCCATCAGAAAATGTGTCAGTTGATCATTTTTCGGACCCTGAAGGCAAAATCATTTAAAAAAACAGAAACGTCCTTGAAAGAACAGAGAGTTTTGATTGGCTAAGAGTGACAGCATGACTTACAATGATATTAACAAGACTAATACACACACATGCACACACTTATTAGGAGGCTGAGTGATCTGAACAGCGGACCTAAGGCAACATGTAAAACACTTTATCATCAAGCATTTCAACAGCATACGTGTCTAACAGCTTCCACTGGCCAGGCTGAAAGGTCATCCCATTGTCATTTAGTACTATTGACGTTATCTTCATTTCTCATCGAGTGACTGCAGCCTGCATTAGCGTTTAAAAGGTTTGCAATGAGCGATCTGATCGAGATTTAAAATGTCAGTGACAAAAACGGCCGCACTGATAAATGTCTTCATGCAAAAAAAATAAAAAATAAAAAAGAAGAAGAAGGTGTGAGCAAGCAAGGAAATCTGCTGCGTCAAACCAGCCAATTCATTACCTTTTCAAACCCAATGATAACAAGATCCCTTCTGCAACGTCAACCTGGCCCAGTTGGCTCGCAACAGCACATCTGCGTCTATATTAGCGATCCGAACAACTGCAGAGCTTATCCCTCCAAAACGTCTAACCCTGAGCTCACGTCGTCGTGTTTGTAGTGTGTGGAGTTAATGTGTGGGTCTACAAAATCACCCCTAGGGAAATCCCAAATGAGTTAATAAGAGTCAAAAGAGCAGCGGTACTTCGATCCTCCAGTCATGTGTTCCACCGGGGCAAAAATGATTTTGGATTACTATTTGTTTATTTAGCAGGATTGCTTTGCAAATAATCACATTCAGGATATAGACGTCTGTGGAGTTTCTACAGCGTTTGCTCCAGATCATCAAGGGGTCGAATAAGAAGAGAACCCTAAGTGAGTTAGAACAGGGTGCTTGGCTAATCGGCCTGCGTTCAGGTTAAGAATGCTGCTTCAGTGAGCCGTATCCCTTTCCCTGCCTTGTTTTTAGCAGTCAGGCCAGACTGAGACAGCCTGGTAGGATGCCAAGAGGCTGTGTCAGTCAGAGCAAATGCGTCTGTACCACGTGACACTGAACAAACGATTCAGGAAGATCACATGAACGAGGGCCAGAGGGAAGCTGTTCAAAAATCAGGACATGTTAGAAAACATTTCTTCCTGTTACCTGGGATTATCTACTGGGAAGAAAAAAAAGGTTTACTGGAACCAGTTCAGCACAGATCATGCATGGTATGACTGCTGTTGCTGGGATACTGACTGAGGAATCTATGCCAAACTGATCATTCAACTGGATTTCAACTGTAGCCGCTTTACCCAGTTTAAAATATCCCAACACAGAAAACAAAGCAATTTGCAAGTCAGGCTCCCATGGGGAAGTATTTATCCCCACTCCAGCTTGTAGGGAAAGCATGCGAGAGACTGGTAGTGTGAGAGTTCTCCAAGCCTCGACAAACCCAGACAGCTCCATTACTGCAGCATGACCCCAGAACTGTGGACCTGTGCCTCCAGGACAGACATTTATCACAACAAACAACAAACCAGTGAGCTCCCACTAGATCCTGCATACTGAGCAACGCGACTGCAGGAGAGGACAGAAAAAAAACCTCACGCTGCAGGCAACTCCAATATAAATGTTAATTGAGTTCAACGAAAAAAAAACAAAAAACACAGTCGCACTTCTGGAATCTTGTATGGCGTTGGGTCCAAGACAACATGCTCCTTATAAATACGGAGCAGGAGTTGTGAAGTGAATGAATCCCCAATAGTTTCTCCTATAAAGTAATGCAAACAAAGAGGCTTTGACGGCCTTATTGAGTTTCTATCACATTCAGTTTTGTGCGCCTCGGGGAAGGTGGAGGAAGGGTCAGGCTGCAGCAGCAGCAGCAGCAGCATCCCCCTCCCAGGACTGCACTGCAAAGACAGCCCTGAGCTTGCTAAAGTAAAGAGCCTTTCTTATCAGATAAACACATAAATACATTAGAAAGACCAACAAAAACTGCTTGAATTATAGGGAGGTGCAGTCAATTGAATTTTTTTTTTTTTAATCTTCTGCGTTGACCCTGTCGATGATGACGCTGGTACTAAAGTCCCGTTTTAGTTCTGTTTGTGTTTTTTTTTTTTTTTTTGTAGTCTGTACAATTGTATATAGTCAATAAGAAAGTGCGTATTTCATAGTTCAAAGAGTGAAAAACCACAGAACGCGCTATTGACCGCTATTACCGCACGTCACAGATCAGGTAATACTATGAAAAAGACAGAGGTCTCAAGTTTACATGTTGCACGCAGACTGACTGCAACCACCACCTCGTCCCTTCAGCTTGCAATAGGTTCCTTCCTGTGGTGCATTGTTTAGGAATTGCCCTGAACTTTGGGACACACCCTAGTGCGGTTCTCCTGCGACAATGCAAGGTATTTTATATCCTTAAACCATCTTTGCAAAGCACAGTGTGAGCGTGCACGATTTCAACTCTCTTTGTACCAACACAGCAGCTGCAGCTCAGTTCTAACTTGTTCAAAAGGAAGCAACAAACCTTTGAACAAATAACACAGCACGGGGCAGCAGATCTGTTCTCTTACTTCGTTTGCTGCTTCCGTTTAAATACTTACAGTACACCCATGCATTTTTAACAAGGCATCATTAAAGGATTTAAATAAACAACTTCTTAAGCAGCTTCCGGAATCCAGCGAGACAGGAAAATTTCTTAAAAGCTGTCTGGCTTGCTGTACCGCCATTCAACGAGGCACAGTATCCTCCTCAAATCTAAAGCTGGTGCCCTTTGCTTCAGGTCTCCGATGCTCCAGCCAGATTCCAGGTACAGCACCGAATGCCTCGTGCATGCCTGGTTTAATTCT